>NC_136073.1:61219898-61819898 GCF_964261635.1 Lissotriton helveticus | reverse complement strand
CATTGATTTGGGCCATAAGCAATACGCTGGTGGGAAAACTTGTTTCCTTGCGCGTTTCTCGAATACTGATGTTGCGGTTGATAACTGGGCTGACTAGCCGTGCGAGGCGGATAGGCTTGCTGGAGAAGAACTTTAGTTTTTAAATCTTTTGTCTTTCTGTCTACTTTATCTAGCTCGACTTTGCGCCTATTTTCATAGTACTGGGCCGTAGCTAAAATTTGAGCTGACGTAGAGAAAGCCCAAGCACTCTCTGAATCTTTCAATTTATTACATAGTTCAGGGATTAAATTATGTACGAACTTGTCTACAAACAATCTTTGGCCACCCTCGGTAGCCATATCCTGACCACTATGATCGGTGAAAGTCTCCTCGAATCTTGTGAAAAAGTCAGACACATTCTCATCTTTCTTCTGCTTGCATGCAGATAGCTTGTCCCAGTTCACGCGTACTTCAGGCATTATTGTTTTCATGTATGCAATAATTCTACCGGGAAGTTCAGCTATTAACGGCTCAGGTTTAGAACCACCAATTTGTCTAGCATCTATAGCGGCAATGTTCGCCCATGAGTCACCTAGTTCTTGGGCATGGTTTGTATGGCGTATTTTGCTCCATAGAGGATGTGGGACAACGTTCCCAAACAGCATGTCTATGTCCGCTAAATTCATTATACATGAGCTTGCAGTTTGCGATAACTCCTTATAATACCCAGTCGAGTTTTTACGAGGATCAGGCAATATCTGCTTGAGCGCCAAGACTTCGGATCGTTTCCAGGGGACATGTACCCATACATGCTGGAAATGAGGCAGAATTGGCAGTACTACATTTGCATCGCCTTCCCTCCAAACCGGAGGAACCTCTCTCATGGGGTACTGTCTCGCTCTTTTCCTATCTGATACGTCGTCTTCGTATAAAGATCTAGAGACGTTTCCTTTACTCCTATAAGAGAGTAATAACTCTATCGCTTTCTCAACATCTCTGCCTGTAATCATGCCTTCGTGGAACTTAAAGCGTGTACGCCATAATTCGTTCATTGTGTATGTGGGATCATTTGTCTCCAAATCTTCGCCCAGATATACACACATTTCTTCGAATACGTATCTCTGAGTGGGTGCATTCCATTGACGGAAAACTTCCATAACAGACTGAACATCATATCTAACAGTATCCGTAATCCATTTACGGGCTAGTTCATTTAGCACTTTTCTTTCCTCGTAATCAGGCAGTTGACTACGTAACTGTCTATCTTCTGTTTTAGGGGTCGTCTTAGGCGACCCGAAGAAAGGTGAAAGCAGACCAGTGACGGTACCTGTCACTCTTTGTCTAATAGAAGGAGAAGCTTGCGGAGGAGCAAGTGCATCGGAAAAAACAGGCTGAGGCAAAGAAGAAGTAGAGGCAATAGTAGAGGAAGTTGAAGTAGTAGCAGACGTGGTATCATAGACAATAGCTGGAGCTGTAGGCAAAGTCGTAGAAGTAGATGGGGTAGGTAGTAAAGATGGCGACCCTTGAGAAGGCTGCGCCGGAGAAGTAGGAACCAGCTGAACAGTAGCTGGCGTGTGTGCAAAAGCTGTGTTTCGTGCGCCGGGGCGTGGTATAGAAAAACGCTTTGGCGTTGTAGTAGCGTCTAACGCATAAGGTGGAGGTGAGCTTAATAAGTGGGACATTAATGGATCTTTCTCGGATCTTTCCTCTTGACCTTGTCCCTTATTTGGTAACATCGGGTAGCATTTATCTACTGCTAGTTTCTTGCTCCTAAGTTTTTGTTTGCTTTCTTGCTCTTCCTCGTTATCCCTGTATGCAACGGCAGCTTGCACCATCGACATACCTCTTTTATTCTTTTTCGCTAACTTTATTTCTTTCTGTTTGGCTTCTTTGCGCCATAAGCGAAAAGAGTCAAACATCGCCGGCCGGGCTTTTCTCTTAAATAATTTGACCTCTAGGTTATCTAATATTTCTGAGTCGAAACTACCATATTGGGGCCATTTTAAAACACCATCCTTGCGGGTGTATTTTATCCACACTTCATTATATGTGATAGGGCCTACGCCGTGCTTTACGTAGAGCTCATATGTTGGAGTTCCAATCGGAGGAACCGGACAGGAATCCTCTAATCGGGAGTCCTTACTATAACCAAGACAAAACAAGTTTCCAAGTCTGCTAAAACCAGGCATCTTTGCTCACTAGTCTAGCTTCAAACTTCAAAGGATTATCAATTACGATATTTCTCGTGAAAACACAAGTCCTTCGGCTTTGGGGCTTGCAAGTACCAAATCAAGGCGTATCTCAAGGATACCAAAAACTAAAGACAAACTAAGGACTGGGAGACGCTCCACTTATACTTAACTGAAGTATTTGAAGATCGGTGACGTCGCTAGAAGACTCGTCTATCGTTTCGCTCTACCAAGGATCACTGGGTCCAAAACAAGGCGATAGGGCAGCAGTCCTTCGTAGCCGTCGGGACGCGGGGAACCTCGCAGCAAAGATCTTCGGAACCACGTCGACATACAGGAGTCGCTGAAGTGGCTGGCCGTCCTCCGGAATTTTCACACGAAGCTCCTCACGAACATCTGGCTTGGACCGTCGCCGCTTGATATCGCCCCGAGTTGGGCGCCAACTGAGGTAACGGGTTTTTAGGAACCCGTTTGGTGCCAGGGGATAACACCCGAAGACCTCTGAGTTCTCCCTGTTCCGGACCACAGAAACACGGAGTCTTCTAGTCGAGTCAGAGATCGAGTTTTTATTGATAGCTACCAAGTAACAGGTGTCCTAGAAGCACGACAAACACGGGTCATGTGTTCTCAGGAGACTGTTCGTTTTTACAGAACCAGCCTTCTCCTTATATACAGAAATAATAGCTGCGAGCGAGAATTCTTGAGTTTATGATATGGCTATACACATATTTCTACAATAATACAAAAGAGCGAAGTCATGTAGGCAAGCCCGTATTTTAGATGTCCAATGTGTGATAGATTACTCTGCCAAGCCCGGAACTCCCATCAGATATCGATGAAACCCTAATAAAGGAAGGCACCTCCTAGTCATAAAACTGGCCATAAACAGGGAACAGGACAGGTGTGTGTTTGTAGAAAGCATGGTTTGTATGTAGTGAATGGTTTGGGGAATGTTATGTATCGATGCTATCGCATTTGGCCACTGGGCGAGGGGCTGCCCAGACAGGTTTGGCTAAAGGCAGTGGAGTCGGTTGGGATAGGTCAGGGGGAAGTCAGGGAAGGAGGACGTGTCCTTTTAGATCAAGCTCGACCTTTAATTGACTTATCATGAGGGCAAGACGTAAGATGGATGCCGTTCACAAAATGGAGTCTAAGGGGTTGGGACGGAAACTACGATTTGGGGGTGTTGGCGACCCTCGATTATGACGCAAATGCATGGGAATGATGCCCTAATCATTATCGGTTCGCTGACACCAAATTCGTCATGGTACGTTGATATTTTGTGACACGGGTATTGGACCTCGATATCGGGATGACAACAGGGTCCAGATTTTCAGAACCACAGCACCACAATCTAAGCACCACATAGGATCAAGAAGTAAATGGCACTACATGATCCTTCCAGTCTTTTTCTTTCAGGGGAACTTAATAACAGATCATCATCTGGCTCCATAGATTGACCATCCCTCTTTGAGTGCTTGTCTCTTCTCCCCCTCATTTGCTTTCTAAAGCCTCTGACCACTCTGCAAGCAAGTCATGGTTTTAGGTGCATCTCAGCGGCTCGGAAGAAGGATACGCGATAGGAACCTGAATATAGAGAAAATAATAGTGTTCTCTCCCCTACAATGTTCACTACAGCCAATGGATCGGTTCTCCTCCATCCTTTTCCAAGGTTATCCTAAATTTAATATAATACATACTAATTCTATTGCCTATTCTGCAACTATTTACTCAACGTTTAGTGGAAAAGATAGGTCAGGCGTTGAGAATAATTCCATGTTTTCAGATGTCCTTGAAAATATATAATTCATTAACTGGGCTATATCTAACAGAGTCCCGGGAGAAGGAAGAATCAGAAGTAAGCAAAAAGCAGGGTTACACAACACTGGTTAATTAAGCTCAAAGGTAATGACACACTTATAACAGATTATCAAAGAAATCTGCACTAGTCCACATGCACGAGTCTAGCTTTGAACACTATACAGATACATTCTTTAGATCTGTTCTTTTGCTGGGCCATTCAATTGACAAACTCAGGTTTAAAGAGGTATTTTTTATAGTAAATGTAGAAACCCCATAAAAGTAATTGCACCTAAGTTTAGCATTTAAAGTGGATCCTATCTCTCAGCTGATTCCCCCAGAGTTTAAATCAATCAATGACAAAATTATTATAAGCAAACTCCTTTAGGGACACTCAAATTTCACTCTTTACTGGGCACATTTGCCAATTTGATTTGAGGGTCTCTTACCCGAGTAGCAGATGGAGGGAAGTTTGGCCCCACAGCACTCATCAGCCCAGGTAAAATTCCTTCCATGGTCTGCAGACATCATGCCACATTTTTCCCACGAAAGGTTGCTGGGCTCTCCTGCACCCCAGTAATTGAAGTCAAATGATTGGTCATTGACCCAATACCAGTTGCCATGGAAGCGGTTTCTTCTCAGCCCAAGCCATGCTCCACGGCTCGTGGAGGCGGAGCCCGCAAGCAGCTCTGTGATCGTGGCCTGTACGTCTGGAGCCGGGACGCTGGCCAGGTCGATGTGTTCACTCCTGCAGTGGTTGCGGGCCTCATTCCATGACTTCAGCTCAAGGTTCAGGTGGAAGTTTAAGCCTGGAAGAGAGAATCAGATGAGCAGGAGCCTTAGAGACAGCAGGGAGCTAGGGAATTGATGGAAGTAGGGAAAAGTTTACCTTTCTTGGGCAAGGTGGTTCCAGAGGCAGGAGTCACTGCGGCTACATTGGATGACACGCTGCTAGAGATTGTATACGCATCATTTTCTGTCAGAGATTGAACACTCTCCCTTTTCAGGGTCACTGATGTTTGGCTGAGGGATCCACTGGAGTTCCAGAGGTAGGAGGCAAGGTCGGTGGAGCCTGCTGGGGGAGAGAAGATTCGATGAGGCAAATTTGCTGCCGGAGAAGAGGCTTCAGTTTTGGGGAATGTCGGGCTGACTTGGGTGTAGGATCCTTGGCGAGGGAAAGAAGCCTCTGTTGTGACCCTGGATGCTGGGGAAGAGGTGCTATTATTTTGGGGAATGTTCAGATTATTTTCCATTGGCTGTGCAGTGGAGAGCTGTATCTCTATAGTGCCCGGTGATGCAGAAGATATAGGGTTTGTTACCACCAGGTTAGAAGAAGGAGCTGGGTTGAAGATCACCAAAGAGGATGAAGAGATAGTGTCTATGATCCCTACAGTAGAGAAAGTGGCAATGTCCTTGACCCCCGATATAGCAGAGGAAAGGCTTTTGGGGATCCTTGCAAAGGGGTCTGAGTCAATGTAACCAACCCCGTTATGTATCACAGATACATCTTCTGCCTCTGTGGAAGCAGAGGAAGTCCATGGCGCAGTGGTGGTTGCCCTCAGTCCTGCGTGGAAAAACAGAAAAAGTCCAGCATCAGTCATATTCCTGCTGCACATTCATGACTGTTAGAGTAGGAGATCCCACCAGCTTCCTTGAACTGGGAACTCTCAGTGCATGGACAAAGACGCCCACACTTATGTATCCCACCAGTGATGACTTTGTTTCGAAGTGCGGCCCACCACATGCTTCGGACAGTAGCAGACAGCCAAGTCTTTGTTCCCTTAAGAGAAAGGTGTTCCTCAGGGCTGGACTGTGTAGAAAATGTTTGTGCAAAATATACTTAAGTGTGTTAGGGGCAGGAAGACTTGCTTAATCTATTCCTGCATGGAATCTGTGAATCTACATGATTACACTTTAATTGCAAAAGCAGTATGCTAAACCGTGCATGTTTTTTATGTGATAGGATGCTTTGTGTAAAAAAAAACAGTCACCTGAGACACCAGCAGGAAACTAAGTCAAGCCAAAAATATACCTCTTAGTGAGAAATTTCTGTAAGAGTCAATTTCTTGTGGGAAGAGATCATCAGAAATTGCATATCAAGAAATTTCACAAAGAATTTGTGAATTTGATGTCAAGACTGAAGGTTGTGGTTCTGTGCAGCCTGCTCTACAGCTTTTACCCACAGCAGCACAGTACCTAAGCAACAAAAGAACACTGGGACAAACAAAACGCCTCTTTTAATGCTGCTTCTGGATTAAATAAATTGCCCTTTCTGTGCTTCCGGTTAACTTGGTGGATGTATGTTTAGGAGCAGAGCATTTTCAGTGTACATGTGCTGGGATATTGACATATGATTTTGCATGAATGAGAGGGATAATGCATGTAGGAGAATCATTGTGTAACTCGTGTTGGTTTTGCATGTGTGTTTTAAAACTGTTTATTTTGACAACATGGTATATTTTGTCATTTCCTCTGGCTTGATGGGCGTTAAACAGCAGCCTTTTTTGCATTCAGTTTGGAATACTGTTGGTGCTTTATTGTGGCAGAAAAGCACAAGGTCTTTTGGATTTGCCAAAAACAGGGCCGCAACGCACCGCCCTGACATCCCAACACCCAATTCACTCAGATGCATTCTGCTAAACGCAGTGCATGGTAACACTTACTTCCATTAAACAAGCTTTTGTTTTCACCGTGGTTGATGCCGCCAGTGCAGCCATTGCTGAGTAGCTCAAGACATAAGCTCATGCTTCAGGATAGCTGTCCTTCAGCAGTACAGAGTAACACATGCAATGAGAGGGGCTGGAAATTCTCCTAAACAGTCTTATCAGGTCACAGTACACCTCCTTGAGTGCAGGTGCTTCACACAGAGCTCGTTAGCTCAACCAGCTCAAAGGAGCCTTGTCAAACACAAAGATGGCAGGAGCACACTGCCTTGACTTCCCAGTACCCAGTTCACTCAGATGCATTCTGGTAAATGCAGTGTATGGTAACACTTCCCTCCATCTGAGTTGTTGGGCTGAGTTGTGGTGATGTCTAGCTCTCTGATGCATCTGCACTCTGAGAGTGGTACTAAACCTGAGAAGGCTGAGTAGCATTGCCAGCACCCCCAAAATGTACTTGTTACTCTCGTCTGAAGAAGGACAACAATCCCGAAACACGTGTCTAGAGATACACTGCACTGGCTGCACCAAGAATGGTGAATACTAAAGACCTTCACCTGAACTAAGAGTTATCATGCACCTCATTTACCACAATGCATCCGGACTAATTGTGTGCTGGTACTCTAGGCAGTGTGCTTCCTCCTTTTGTGATTGGCCCTTTTGAATTTGCCATGTCTGTGACGAGTGGTACTATAATTTGGCCATAGCCTGAGCCACCACAAGCACACAGAGTGCCAGTCTAGAGATCATTGTAGTGGCTCAAGCCATGCGACTGAACAGAGTAGTTTGAGCCATATTTCCATAGTTATATAGGATCTTCTGACAGTCATGTGTATTTGAAAGTCGTGGATATAGAAATGAGACTAGTATCCTTCATTAAGCAGCCATTTTAAGTCAAAATATTTGTAGGAGGCCATTTTATAACAGGAATCGCAGATTGACGTTTGCCTGACAGAGAGATGATAGTTTGCTTTGGCCTTTCTTGCCTTATGACAGGGTCTGACGCTAGTTTTGAAATAGTATAGTCAGGTTCGACACTATGCTCTCCACAAGCAAGAGAGGAGAGAAGAATTAAGGAACATGATTGCCTCAGACATTGTGATGGTCGTATCTAAGGGTGAGAATATATTTCATGTCCAAACCATTTAAGAGAAAATTACCAAAAAGTAAAGTTCCTTTTAAACAGAGGAAGAGCAGTGCTCTTTTTTTATGCGACTCTGAAGAGGAAGATGATTAAAAAGAAAGCCAGTAAGAGAAATAAGTTGACTTAATCAAGGAAAGCCTTGTATTATACGTTTTGCCTGGGAAATAGAATATATTGTGAAAAAAGCAGAAATAGTTTTCTGCAAAAGAGGTCAATAAAAAGGTAAAAATATCTACCCACAATGCAAAGAAGGGGGACTTTTTGGGTCACCTTCTGGGGGAGATATTATCAAATAAGAGGAAACATACCCCATCTGGGTCTAATAAGGATTTCCTTCAGGACATTTTATCCCTTTAACAAACTAACAATCAGGATGATGATCTCTTTGGGGAAACATCTATTTTGGATGTGAATAAAGATGCGATTATGGACCTTGAGATGTTCGAGTATGAGGTATCGATCACCCGAGACCTACAAAATGTTGGCATTCGGACCACATATCAAAATATATACAGTCTAAAATGTGAAAGTCTCTGAAGTCAGAGGAGATAACTGTTTTAAGATTAGAATTCTCTAGTCCAGTATTACCTGAAAAAGTATGTGTTACCTCTGAATTAGATCCCAAAATGGCAGCGTTCACAATGAAGCTAGGCAAAGACCCAAAGAAAGGTCTAGAAAAGTCTTTCAGAGTCTGCCAAGGTAGGTTATTCAATCAATCGATCAATCAATGTGCTTTTAAAGGGTGCTATTCACCCCTGAGGGTCTGAAGGTGCGGGGGGGCGGGGGGGGGGTTTGCAGCTCTGGGTCAGCCGAAAAGACAGTTCTTGAGGTTTTTCCTGAGGGTGTGCAGGGTAGGGGAGCATCTGATGTTGACTGGGAGCTCATTCCAGACCTTGGCTGCGATGTAGGAGAAGGCTCTTCCACCTGTTCTGGTTCTGAGGTTGAGCGGGGTCTCTGATAGGGCGAGGTCGGTGGAGTGGAGGTTTCTTTTGGGTACGTGGAAAGAGACTCTTTTGTTGAGGTGTTTGGGTCCGATGTTGTGAAGGGATTTGTAAGTGTGGGTGAGTAGCTTGAAGGTTACTCTCTTCTCGATGGGGAGCCAGTGGAAGTCTTGCAGGTGTTGGGTCATTTGCTCATGTCGTGGGATGCAGAGGACAAGTCTGGCTGCGGTGTTCTGGATGGTCTGGAGTTTGTGTGGCAGGGTTTTATTGATTCAAGCGTAGAGGGCGTTACCTTTATTGGATGTCAGGAGTCCTGTTGCAAGAATATTTGATATGATAGAGAAAGCGGTAGTGAAGGGTGTTAATGTAGATCAATACTGCTTTTAGAAGTTGAATTCAGCCTTCTGTGTGTTTGTTGGGGAATGCAAATTCCACACATTTGACAGAAAGAGAAAAACCTGTTCTTCTGAGAACAGATACAAAATTAGTAGATATGGGTTTCCCAAAGAAGGGTCCCAAAGCCCTAAGTCTGATTGGAGATAATTTTCTTAAAGAGTTTGGAAGGAACAGTCTGCCAAGAAGAGAGGTTTGGAGGTGCTGATTTTGGGAGCGCAGGGCAAAGACAAGTCTGCTTTCTCAATCAGGCCCATTTCAGACCTCAGTATTAACAAGGACAATCGTTTTTCAGAGGCAGGGTACATCTGGAAGTTTCCAGGCCTCTACACATTTTTACACACAAAGATGAAGAGGTGGTAAAGCAGGAGAAAACCGTGCTAGAGAACAAATCACACACAATGTTTCTGGTGAACGGGATTTTTCATTTAATTTGTTCCTATCCAAATGTAGGAGGCGGAAAAAGTTATTTGTGCACATGTGGAAGAGAATCACACAAGATCCATGGGTTTTAGTAGCAGTTGGGATTCAGAATAGATCTTATGCAGGAACCAATTCAATTTCGTGTGCCATCCAAATTCAGTTTTTGTTTCAGGAGAAAGGTTTGGTAGAGAAGTACATTTGAGGGAGCAACAGAGGCAGTTGGAAGAGACCGGATGTTTTTCATAAATAACACTTTTTAGTGAAGAAACACAAAAAGAACTCAAAATCCAGGATTTAGGAGAACTGAATTAGTGGGTAGTGTACAGTCATTTCGAGATGGGAGGGATGTTCTCAGGTACAGAGACTGGAAGGTTCATTTAGATCTCAAAGAAGCCTGCTTTACAGTTCCTATTCACAAGGATCATCACCGATATTCGGTGTTCAGTTAGGAGAACAGAGAGCGATAATTTACTTGTTTGTCTTCTAGATTTTCATCTGCATCTTGGTGCTTTACATAATTATTGAGACCTTTGGTAGCTTGTTAAAGCTAACATCGAGTACATATACATATTTACTTAGACATCGTTTAAATTATCGGACAGGAACAAAAGATGACATTGGAGCATTTGGAAATGACGACAACTTTGTTGGAAAGTCTTGGTTACATTGTAAACAATGAAAAGCCATTTTAGAACTCGTTCAGTTTTTTTGAGTTTTTGAGATGTGCAATAGATTCAGAACGATCCCAGTTAAGTCTTCCAGCAGATCAGATAAAGTAGGTAAGGAGAGAATTGCAAAAATCCTTTCCCTTGAAAAATGTAGCTTAGGGCATAGGGTTGTTGTCATCAACCATCTAAGGTATTTTTCCTGGTCCCCATTATTATTTTTTTCTATAGAGACTGAATAGACAATATCTTCTGAAAGGCTGGTGGCAGCAGCATGGTATCAATATCAGGTAAAGTAGAATGTAGAAGTTCGAGATGAGATCTCCTGCGGGTTGAGAAATATGAAAGCCTAGAATGTCAAGGCAAGCTTTGGAGACACAGTGGAGATGATCATAGAGTCAGATGCCAACCAAACAGGTTGGGGAATTAACTCCATCGCTGCGGCGGCTATTCCGCAGCAGCGCTAAGTGGGCGGGGTGGGCGCGCGTGCCGGCCGCATGCTGATGACGGAACCGCTCCGTCATCAGCCGCAGTTGGGCTGTGCTCATGACGGAGCGGTTCCGTCATGGCCCCGCCCGCTCTATAGAACGCGCTGCGCAGGCGTGAAATCAGTGAGCGCTGGCGCGGCGGCCGGGCCATGACGGAACCGCACCGTCATCAGCACAGCCCAACCGCAGCTGATGACGGAGCGGTTCCGTCATCAGCATGGAAAGGGTTAAGGACCATTCAGCACATAGCAGGTGGAAAAGAGTCAATAGATAAACAGGGTTTGAATATCAATTGTTTAAAACTGTTAGCAGGCTGTTTTGTAATGAAGAATGAAGAATCTGGTGAGAGGAAGAAAGAGGCAATTCTCTTGAAAATGGACTGTGAATCAGCAGTCCAATTACAGCTTTTGGGTGGTTTGAGGTCAAAGAAATTGACAGAGTTAGTAAGCGAATTCTGGTATTATTTGGATAATTAGATTTCTGTTAGAGTGGAGCATGTTCCTAGAAGTTTGAACTGAAGGTTGGATTGGAACTCAAGGGTTATGACATATTCTAGCAAATGTATGTTGGATAGAAACGAGTTTTTGACAGTGCAAATATTTGGGGTTCAACAGAGGTGGAGCTATTTGCTTCAAGTCTCTCGAAACAACTTAAGAGATATTACAGTGGAGAACAGATCTGAAAGCAAAAGCAATTTGTTTTTGCAGGTTTGGCGAAAAACTGGGGCATATGCTTTCCCTCTTTTTCAATGGATCCAGTAGTTTTATTGGAGACGGAGAGACCAAGAACATCTAGTTTTGGATACTCCATGGTGGCCAGCTTCGGCCCAGTTCCCAACAGCAATCTGTTTGAGTGTTCAGGTTTTTCTTTTACTTCGGGTATTTCCAAAATTGATGAGGATTATTCATGGAAAGTTTTACAAATGAATACTGATATGAAAGATGATTTCAGAGGTCCCTCTGGAGTCAGTGGTCTTCACAATTTGTCAAAGAAGCTAAAGCACCAAGAACAAGGAAGACACATTAATCAGCTTGGAAGTCATGGAATAGTTGGTGCACTGAATGGAGTTTTAATTCCCTGGAGGCATCTGTGGTGCACATGTTGATATTTCTGGGAAATTATTTTGAAAATGGTCTCCGTTACAAGACTGTAAATACCTATAAATCGTTGATTCCTGCAGGTCATTCATTAGTGGATAGAATTTCTGTCGGAAATGTTGATTTGGTTTGGAATTTGATGAAGAGCATCGGTGAAAGGGGTCCACCAATGGCCAAGTATTCTGTTTTGTGGGATATGAATATCTTTCTATGAATATTGTCAATTTGTCCAGTTAATAAGGACTTATCTTTGAAACTGTTGTCTTAGAAACTGCAATGTTACTTTCCTTGAATTCATTTAAGTGAGTTCCTAATGTGAGAGATCTAGATAAATCAAATATGTTCTATGCACCACAAAGGGTAGTTTTCTAGAGAGGCGGAGTATCTGATGTTTAGAGAAAAATCTAAATTGTGAATGAGGAGATGGGTTAAGAAATATTGTATTAGAACATGTGATGTCAATCAATCAAGTGACTTGTAAAAATCGCCAAGATCGAACTATCTCTCGACATAAATCCCTCATCCTCATGGCAATAACGACCTAACAGCAACAGAAACCGCCTCTAGAGATCCTTCCTCAATCACTTGGTCTTCCTTCGACCACATCCACGAAGCCGACATCCTCAATCTAATCTCATCCTTCAAACCCACACCGCACAACCTTGATCCCATCCCCTCCCAAATGGCCAAAGACCTGAAACTCACCCTTCCTCCACTCTGGTGTGAAATCATCAACAGCTCCTTAAAAACTGGCATCATCCCTGACTGCCTCAAAGTCGGCTAGTTTACACCACTTCTGAAGAAAACAGGCCTAGACTCTAATGACCTGAACAACTTTAGACCAGTCTCCAATCAGCCCTTCCTAGCCAAAATCCTAGAAAAATGTGTACTACGCCAACTAAACAATCAGATCGACAACATCAACCTTCTAGACCACAACCAATCAGGCTTCAGAAAAGGCTATAGCACCGAAACCGCAATCCTGAACATAGTGGATGACATCCGCAACTCCCTTGATTCAGATAATTGTTGCCTACTCATCCTCCTAGACCTGTCAGCGGCCTTTGACACGGTAGACCACAGGCTGCTCATCGGGGCCCTCAGAGAACGAGTAGGTGCGGACAATGTGGTCCTGCAATGGTTCTCCTCCTTCTTTCAGAACCGCTCCCAAAGAGTCAAAATCAAATCCTTCACATCCGACCTTCTCCCAGTGGCCAGAGGGGTCCCCCAAGGATCTGTTCTTTCTCCTCAACTGTTCATCATATATGTGGTATCCCTCACCACCATACTGAAAAAAGCCAACATCCCTTTCCATCTCTATGCAGATGACACACAGATCTACATAGAAACCTCCGCCTTTAACGACATTCTTAGACTCAACAACACTCTCTAAGAAGTCCAAGACTGGCTAGCGACAAACCACCTTAAACTCAATCAAGAAAAAAACGAGATCCTCCTCATCTCTAACAAGGAGGACAACCCACAAATCATTGAATGGGTGAAAGCTATCGATGCTCTCAAAGGAAATCTCACTCTGACTAACTCGGGAAAATCACTTGGAATCACCCTTGATCACAAACTATCAATGACGAACCACATCAAGAACTCCGCTAAGAGCGCCTTCCTCAATCTGAAGCTCCTCAACAAAATTAAACCACACATTCCGCAGAGGGATCTCAAACAAGCCACCCAAGCACTGGTGCTATCCAGACTGGACTATGGGATTGCAACCCTATCAGGCACAGCCCTATCCCACCTAGCGCCACTCAAAACGACCCTCAATGCAGCTGCCAGAATGGTCTCCAGTGCAAAGAAATTCGACCACATATCTCCCGCACTCAGAGATTTAAAATGCTCCCAGTGGAAATGCGCGCTAGCTTCAGAACGGCCTGCCTTACACACAAAGCCTTGCACACAGGGAAACCGGAATACTTAGCCTCCAAGCTCAAGAAAGCCGGCCAATCCAGAAGTCTCAGAAGTTCAAACTCCCTCCTACTCATCCCCCTGAAAACCCGGAAACAAAAAACTGCAGCCCGCTCTTTTGCTGGCAACGCTCCTAAAATTTGGAACTCCATCCCTGTGGACATCGGAACTACCCCTTCCTTTCCAGAATTCAAGAGCCGTCTAAAAATCCTCTACCTCAACCGTGCATTCCCGAACTCTACCTCAACAGCACACCCTGCAACTCTGACTACCTCAAAGGTGCTACCTCAAAGTCGCCCCGCAGGCGCCAGACAATTTTGTTAATCTTTGAACATGTATGAATCTACCTTTGCTATATTGTTCTATACCTGTCTTCTCCAAATCCACTGTAAAGCGCTCCGATAACCTCGGGTCTGGCCAGCGCTATAGATAACTTCTAAAATAAATAAAAATAAATAAATAAAATCTAAGGGTCTAAAAGGTGCTGAGGGGTCGGGGGTTTCTGGTGATCCGTCAAAGGCCCTGTGGTTCAGTCGAAGAGCCAGGTCTTGAGTTCCTTCCTGAATTGAGGCAGTGGCAGTGATTGCCTGAGGTAGAGAGGCATGGTGTTCCAGGTCTTTGCTGTGAGGTAGGAGAAGGATCTTCCTCCGGCCTTGGTCTTGTAGATACGTGGGACGGTGGCCAGTTGGGCGGAGCGGAGGTCTCTGGTGTTTGCGTGGAATGTGAGGCGGTGGCTGAGGTATGGAGGTCCCACGCCATGTATGGATTTGTAAGCATGTGTGAGGAGCTTGAAGGTGATTCTTTTGTTGACTGGGAGCCAGTAGATGTCTCTCAGGTGGTCAGTGATGTGGCTGCGGTGGGGGATATTTAGGATGAGTCTGGCGAAGGCAATCTGAATGATCTGTAGTTTCACGAGGAGTTTCTGGGTGATGTTGGCATAGAGTGCATTGCCATAGTCGATTCTGCTGCTGTTGACTGCGTGGGTGACCATCTTTCTGGAATCGGCGGGGATCCACTTGAAGATCTTTCAGAGCAGGCGTAGCGTGTGGAAGCAGGATGATGAGACAGCATTGGTCTGGCCGTTCCTGGTGAGCGAGGAGTCCAGGATGATGTTGAGGTTTCATGCATGGTGTGTGGGGGGATCTAAGATCTGCGGGCCACCAGGAGTCATCCCGGAGGGGGTGGACCCCAGGAGACGATGTTGAGTCTGTGGTTCCAGACAATGGCTGCGAGCGGGCCATGTAGCTGTTGAAGAGAGTGGGGCTCAGGGAGGAGCCCTGAGGCACTCCGCAGTAGTGATGCAGTGATGTGAGACTGTTTGATGTAGAGCAACTTCTGATTTCGTATGTGAAACGCTTCAGGCTGGTAGCAATAACTATTATTGCAAATTGGGTTAGAAATATGGTTGGAGAAGCTGGTGTGAATGTGGATGAGGACACATTCATCAAGAGGTGCCATGTCTCCTCAATATATATGTGCCATAACACCAATGCTCCTCTTTTCTGCAGCTCTCCTGTTTTGTGGATGTGAGTAGGGAGAAAGATAGATATAAAAAGGGAATTTCTACCTTGCATTTTTCTTTAATTAGCGGTCAGTGCTGGATTGGAAGCTTTAACTGCCCTGGAAAACATTTTATTGCCAGTCATCATAATCATTTTTATTCGGCTAATACATTTCGCAATAAAAGCACATACCTGCATGATCAATCATCATTCACATTAAAATACAACAAGATAGAACCATAGCAGATAATAAAATAGCAAGTTAATACATTCATAAAATGTAAAATGATTACATTTAACTTTTTCCCCTCCCTCTTAAGAAAAGCAATGTCTTCCATAGCAGGACAGCAGACTTTAAAAATTAACCAACCGAGCAGCAGACAGCATGGTTACAAAGAGACAGTAAGAAATAAGGCAGCTTTCCATTTAACAAAGCCATATGAGTTAAGAGTGGGCACCAAGTATTGATGAGTTATTGGTCTTTAGAACTTGCAAAAAAAGACAAAGTGCAACAGTGTTTGATTTGAGCTTTCATCACAGAGACATAATAGAATTGAGGCTGTATCATATTGGCCCCAAAGGGAAAGATTAAGATTAAAGTTTATTGATTTTCAATTAATTAACATCGTTACATCTAGCTCAAAGTAAAGGGTAGGAAATAAAAAGAAGGTAAAAGTGTGCAAACAAGTTAAAAACATGCAATCACGCAGAGAGGGCTGCTCTACAATCTAAAACTCAAAATAGTGTGGCTCTTTGTGTGCAATAGTCTATAACTCAGAAAAGTGCTTCCATTAGTAAAATGTAAGTCTATAATTCATCTTTCTGTACAAAAAGTCCACATTGGGGGAAGACAGTCTTATGTAGTCTTATTATTTATCTTCATGTAAGTATAGTCAGCAATATGGACCTGGGCGTCAGTGTCCTGTTATTGATTTCATGAGTTTTATAAAGCGCCTTGATAGCTGGCACAAATCTCCTTGTAGGCAAGTTAATACAGCAGCTTCACATGATCTTATGTTTAGAATTCGAAATATAGGTTGCAGCCAATAGCACCTTTGGGGTTTCAGGCTTTTACAAGCGCAGATTGCATGTGTTAGGGTTTCTTCTATTTTACTGCATCATGTGTTGGCTGCCCCCTTACTTCGCCAGTACCCTCGTAGGAAGGGATCAGCCTAAAACGCATTCTCGTTAGAGCATACTTAGAGTGATAGGGGAGTGGAGAGTGTAGATAGTCAGGTAGGGTGCGGGAATGATAAAGTTTTGCAGCCCAACTGCTGTGGGGTTTAGTTTTAGTTTTGGTTTTAGTACATCCATTAGGTCCAGTTCCCCATAGACTATCTTGGCTTGCTTTGATATCAGTTTTGCGATTGTTCTCGGTGGTAAGCTACTTTATAGTAGATCTCCTATGCTTAAGGTCTTACTTGAAGTTTCTAGGAACTGGCCCCATGTCGAGACGGGAGACTGGAGGTTCGCCCAAAGCAGATATTTCATAGAACCCATTGGGCCATTTGTAAGGTTCTGCAATAGTTGACAAATTTTGCTCTTACGGTTAAATCCTGCTTTATCAGTTTAAATTCTAGCCTTATTTGTAACTGGCTAGAAAAGTTTGGGAGAGAAAAGATGTGATGGTAGCAAATGTGTTGCTGGTTGTCTAGCCACTCATGAAGATTGTTTTTGAACATTATCGCGTCGTATGTCAGGGCCGCAAATACCTTGGCTGCCATCACCGTAAGGATGGCCTCTGTGTTTTGGCTTGTCACACTACTTTTAAGTAAGCCTGGGTGGAGTTCCCGGAGTTCCGCGTAGTAGAACTCCGCGAAGTACAAAGAAAACTCTGCTGCACTACGCGGAGCTCTGCGAGCGGCGGAGTTTCTTCAGATAAATGCAGTTTGTGGTGATTTTCAGTTCCAGGTGCTTTTCCACACTGTGCAATCATCGTGAACAGCATCATGTACAGCGCAAGCAGGCGCTGCTTCCTTTCTGCTGCTCGAGTAGATTTTTACTCGAGCAGCAGCTTTCTCAACGTGAGCGGGCAGTTTCTCAACGTGAGATGTCGCAAGTATATGCGACCACTCGCAATGAGAAATCTGACTGCCCGCGTTGAGAAATCTCGCCGGGAGGTTGATTTTCCACTCTCGCGCTCACCAACTTGATGTTGACGATTGCGAATGAGGAAAAACCTCTCCAGGTGGTGGATTTTCCTTGCTTGGGCTCGCCAACTTGCCGTTGATGAACGCGAGCGAGGGAAAAAACTCAGCTCCGAGTAGAAAACTCTGCAAACACCGCGAGCAGGGCAAAGTTCACCGCCCAGACTTACTTTTATGCTGTCCCACCTTGCAGGTCAGATGTTTTGTGGTTGTTCTTAAGGCACCCAGTTTGGCGTTCTTGCCCCCTCCTTCATCTAATGAAACCCCGAGGTACTTGAACGTTGCTGTTTTTTTCTAACCTTTTGCCTCCAATTGCCCAGCTGCCCATTTTAATCAGGCAAAGATCATTGTTTTTGTTTTTGTTTTATTTATCCTGATGGGATTGCGTTGCATTGGAGAGACCTGTAGCCATTGCCACAGCTTTGGGGGTAAAAACGTACATGTGTTGCATTGCAAGCAATGCAACACGTGCACATCTTGGCGATTTCCTTTCGGGAGGGCGCAGCGCCATATGTTGGCGCTATATGGTCACGCTGCCACAAGGGAATCTCGCAGGGCCCCTACCCCTGCTGCCGCGCGAGGCGTGTGCTTTTTTTTATTGCAGATCTCGCTTTCACAGCCGCGCGGCTTTACAGCCACGCGGCTAATGCTTGTTTGAAGGAGGTAAAGGAAGAGATTCCTGATATCATTGGAGGTAGAGAGTTCCAAATCTTCGGGCCAATCCCTGAGAATGCTCTGCGGCCCGTTATCTTTTTATGGAACGATTGTGGTTTCAATAGTAGTGAACTCGCACTTCACAATTGTCTGCATCCTCCTGATTGCTCTATTTTTAGAGCTAAGTAACTTGGGGTATTGCTATACAGTGCTGTATGGGTCATGCAAGCGATCCTTAGGTAAATTCTTGCCTCGTAGGGCAGCCAGTTCAGAGCTTTCAAGGTCGGAGAAATGTGGTTATTTCTTTTAGTTCCTGATACCAGTCTGGCCGCAGCCTTGAGCGATGCCCTCACGGGGCCAGCTTGTATTTAGGGAGACCACTGAGAGTGGTGCATCCATAGTATAGTCTTGGAAGCACAAGGGCTTGTACTGCCATTTTTAAGTCAGTCTGAGGGCGGAAGGGTTTAAGTTTCCTTAGTATACTTAACTGGTAGTTGGCTCCCTTGGTGGCATTAGTAATGTGTGCCTGCATGTTCAGGTGTTTGGTCTATGGTGACTCCCAGGGATTTTGCAGAGTCAATGATGTGGGGAGTACATCCAAAGGTAGTTAGATGTTTCAGCCATAAGTCTGCCTTGGGTGTGTGATTGGGAGGGGAGATGAGAAGGAATTCTGTTTTTTTGGTGTTGAGCATGAGGTGGTTGCCAGTGAGCCAACTTGGAGTATTCTGTAGACTTGCGTTGAGGGAGATGAAGTCTTCTGGTGAGGAGATTCTCATATACAGTTGGGTGTCGTCTGCATACAGGTGATATATAATGTTGCTGAATTCAGTGTGTTTGCCTGGGGCTCCATGAGTAGATTAAAAATAATGGGTGAAAGTGCTGATCCCTGTGGAACCCCTATGGTGACCATGGAGGGTTGAGAGAGTGAATGCTTCAACTTGATTTTTTGAATTCTGTTATTTAGGAAGGAGGTGAACCATTCTAACACTAAACCTGTAAGTCCCATCCTTCGTTCCAGAAGGGATAATAGATTGTCATGCTTAACCGTATCGAAGGCGGAGGAGAAGTCAAGAAGTATCAATAGGCAAGATTCGTTGTGGTCTAGCATTTTTATTATGTCATCCATTATGTGAGTGAGTGCAGATTCTGTGTTGTGACCTTGACGGAAGCTGGATTGGTGTATGTCTAGGAGGTTAATAATAATAATAATAAGCCATTTGTTGAGCGCCTGGTTACACAGAGAACAGTGTGTCCCCGCGCTAATTGCTGCTAGGATTTCAGGAGGCAGATGTTAGTAGAGCCATTGGAGGGGAAAGTTGTGGTTCTCAATGGGGTTCTCGATGTGGTTACGATTGTGTTAGTACACATTTCTCCAGCAATTTTGCCAAAGTGGGGATGTTGGATATAGGGCGGTAGTTGTTGAGATCTGAGGCGAGGGAGTCGGATTTCTTTAGTATAAGTGTGACCTGCCCTACTTTAAGACAGTCCGTTATGGAGCCTTGTCTCAGAGAGGCATTTACAATCTTTGCCCATAGGGGTAGAATAGATGTTAATATTATTTTGAATAAAGAGGGAGGAGAAGTGATTGGAGGGGTTGATTGCTAGAAAAGTGTTATAGATTTCTTGTTCAGGGATGGGCGAGAAGGTGTGCCAGGAGGCATTGTTTTTTTAGGTTTCCATCGGAGTACTAAAATGGACCTTGATCTGAGAGTAAAGTTTAGTATCATGATCAATACGTTTTGAGGGGGCCTTCTTAGATTGGATGTCGAGTTCAATGGACTCTGTCTTTTCTAGGAAGAAATTGGCAAGATCATCGCAATTGGGTGAAGCCGAATCGTTCAGTTCCATAGAATCAGGCGTGTTGCGCACTTGTTGTTTGACAATTTTGAATAGTTTTTTGTGGCGGTTGATGGGTTGATTCAGTTTTTTTTTAAGAAGTCTGCCTTGGCCTTAAGAATCTTCCTTTTGAATGAATCTCTCATCACTCTAAGGTGGTATAGGTGATTGGCAGAGGGTGCTGATTTCCAAAGTCGCTCAGCTGATCTTAGCTTGCGCCAATCAGAGTTCAGGGTCTCATTGAACCATGGATTGGAGACTTTGGATGAAAAATGTTTTATTTGGAGGGGCGCCGTAGAGTCCAGGATTTCAAGCATAGTGGAATTGTAAAAGACAGTGAGGTCATGGACGTCAACAATGTCTGTTGTGGGGGTCAGGGCGGAGTTGCATTGGTTTTCCACGGCGATGGGGTTAATATTGTGAATATTCCTTTTCCATTGTTTAGTTTTGGTGGGTTGGCCCCTTTTTGGGATTGCTTCGATATTAATAGAGAAGAGAATGTTGCAATGGTCCGCCAGTCACGTGGAGTGATGGATTCTAATGATACAGTGTTCATTTTCGCTATGATGAGGTCTAATGTCTCTCCCTTGTTGTGAGTTGGACTGTCACAGAATTGGAACAGATCCTGATCTGACAGAAAAGATTTAAGACAGCTTATACCATGATCGTTTGAGTTGTTCCAGTGGAGATTGAAGTCTCCCAGGAAAATCTGTGGCACTTGTGAGTTGTCGTTGGATGAGATGACTTCCATTAACTCATCGAGGAACGTCAGATTATCACCCGGGGTGTAGTAAAATATGTGAAGTTTGCTGGCGAGGCGCTTATCGTCAGCGATGTTGATACAGAGTTAGTCGCAGGAGGATAGAGAGATGGAGTCTGCTTGATTAAATGAGATTGTGTTTTGATGAATGCAGGCTAGCCCGCCACCGGGTTGTATGTTTCTGTCAAGGCGGATTAAGTCGTGACTGGGAGTAACCAGTTGGTCGAGGACGGAAGAGGAGGAACTATTTAGCCATGTTTCGGTAAGGACGATAATGTCTAGATCATTCTCGATGATGAGGTTGAAAATGTCAGGAGCATGTTTGCGAGCGGATCTGCAATTAATGAGTGCACACTTGATCTTGCATGTCGAATGGGAGAGAGTAGTCTGCAATATGTTTATGTTTGTGAGGTTTTCTCTATTTATGGTTCTGTAGTTGTGAGTCGGTTCTCTGAAAGGGTTTGTTTTAATGGAATGGATAGTGCCACATCGAGACTTACTGAGGTCATTTGGACTGGCAAAAGATATGAGGCGGTTGTCTATGTCAGTGTCGGATAAAGCAGCAGTTGCCCTCCTAGGCTGAGATGGGTCATTGGGGGAAGGTATCGTACTCTGCCTAGTGTCCTTAGGACGTGAATTCTTGGTGATGTATCTTCTAGTTTGGTGACTGATTCGAAGTAAGGTGGCATTGGTGGTTCTGTGTGTGTTTAGAATTTCTGCGGTGATGGTTGATAGATTTTGCATCTCGTCCTTAAGCTGGGAAAGGCCGGAGGCTAACTCGTTGAATCGTGCGATCCAATCAGAATTGGGAAAATTAGAGGTGTGTGTGGATATGTCTTCTATTATAGGGGGCGATCCGCAGGTGAATTCTGGTTGCATGATCTCGTTCGCAGGTTGCCTGGGGATATCCTTATTAGGGATCAATGGGGTTAGTTGATCATGGAGGTTTGTTGGCGGGTCCAAAACAGTGTGGGGGATGGCCTTGAGGTGTGGCAGCATGATAGGTGCTGCTGAATGTGATCAGGGTATAGTCGTTGAGTGTTGAGTTTGGAAGAGTGGAGTGAGAATCAAGGGTGGTGGGAGCTGATCGGATGTCGTAATAGGCGGTAAGACATGGGGAACTTTGCCTGCTCGTTCAGTTGTAGGTGGGGAGAGAGGGAAGTCTTGGGTGGAGTTCGGGTTGGTTTGGCATCCCGGATATCAGTGGTGTGTCAGCAATGAGGTGACCGGTGGCTAAGCGTAACCCTGTCCCTCCTGTGCCAGGGGACCCGTGTATGGTTGAGACCAATGTAATGGGGCGGGGGGGAGAGATTAATTGGGGATGTGGAGAGGTTTCGGGTCACTGGAATTCAATATGGGATTTTGTAATGGAGTTGGGGTGGCATCTGGATGATCGGGATAAATAGTTGCAGGAGGTGTGATTTTCTTGCTGTTCACTGCTTTCTTGAGAGTAGGGAAGATCTTATCTATGATAGCGATATTGGAATTTGAGGCTTGTGTAAGGATATTACCATTGTTGTAAATGGAAATGGTAGCACTTTTTTGTGTGGAAGATGAGGTCATTGGATATTATGCCTTTGCGGATGCAGAAGTATGGATCTGAGATAAGAGTCTCAAGGTGCATTTTCGTTAGCCTATGCTTGAACTTCTTTGCTGCATTTTTGCAGATGTTGGGAGGACGGATAATGGGGAAGGCATGGATGCCTGAGAGTTCTAGGTTTGTATCCATTTGTATTCCTTCCTCTCTCTTTTTTTTTAACTTCTATATTTCCTTACTTCTCAGGGGTTTTCCCAATGTTTCCTTCGTTCACCTGTTCACTAGTAGCATTATTACCTTTCTGCTATATTTAGAATTGCCCTACGCTATTTCATTGCTATCTCCTCTTATCTTGAGAAGGTGTTGTATGAGTTGGAGCCATTCCAAGATGGCCGCTGCTTTATTATGATGGTGCTGTGCAGTAGTGCTTAGTCTTCTGTCTCTTTCCGGGAGTCAGTGTAAAGATGGAAATTCCATCTGTGTTAACTGAGCTATTTTCTGCTATGGACTGTTAATTAATTATGCACTAAAGCACATGAAACCTATCCACCCTCAGTGTTCAATTGATCCTCTCTTAACACTGGTACTGGGACAATTTAGTGAAAATTACTAGTGGAAATGGTTAAAAAGTTGGTCAGTCCTGGTAAATCCAGGGAACGCATACTTAATGGCAGGCTGTATCACATGTTTGGCACAACTTAAGGTCACAGAATACCTGTAAAGATATAGGCAGGCACACAGCTGCAAAGTGTCTGAAACACTCTCCTGATATAAATCACTAGGTTTGTTGATGTGATGGAGCACCAGAAAGTTGCATGACTTTCTAAGTGGTGATTTGGAACCCCTGTATTCTATAGGTATTACAAATAGGACTGTGGGGTGAATTGATATATTTTTACCAAATATAAAGTGCTGGTGTGGTTGCCGGGTTCGCAGACATAGCTCACCATCATTATGGAAGAAGTGTGATAAGAAAGAGTACGTCTCAGTGTGATGGGCATTATTGGTAAATAATAATCAAAGAATCATCACATTTAAATATAACCTATTATCCTACCCTGAACACAGGATACATGCGATGGCCACCACACCATGTGCATGCTTGTCAGCATGAACACACTTAAATGTAAAAGTGACACCCTACCCTGAAACTGCATCATATTTTTCCACCCCACAAAGTAAAGCATTCTGACACCAACGGGGCCCAGTCATGGTACATAAAACAACACAAGTAAATAAATACACACGTCTCCTGGAAGGAGGGAGCATACCTCCAGAGCAGATGAAGATGTTCTGGTTGGCGCAGTCCGCACTGTACCAGCTGAGGCTTAGGGCTCGGACGCACGACTGCCCCAGGCTGGGCTCGCCAATGGACCAATTAGTGAAGTTTAAGCTTCCTCCATCACTCCAAGTCCAGTCACCATTAGAGTTCACCCTCAGTCCGATCCAGGCGCCAATATTTCCAGCTACAACAGCCAGCAGGTTCAGGTCATCTCGGCTTTTGATGCTTGCAAGGTCGGTGTACCTGCTGCGGCAGTAGTCTTGTGCTTCTTGCCAAGTTTTTCTCTGTGCCACAAGGAAATATGGGCCACCTCCAAGGACAGCAGCCAGACAGTGAGCTGGAGGAGAAAAGAGTACCAGTTACTCAAGAGTGGAGATGGACTGGAGTGGGCCTCCCCCCTCCTCACTGCAATGGAGCACCATCGCAACCACATACGTTGATGTCTTGACAGATCAATGAATGCATGGCAGGCTAGTATGTTGCCTTACACTCTCGTAGTTCTTCTGGCTTATTCTTGAGACAATTCAGCCTGTAAAACATTCAACCTGCCCATCCAACCCCCCCAAAGGTTTTTACTGAAGCCACTTCCCTTTGGATCCTTTTTACAACAGATCTGCCGCAGACATCAAGCGTCGCGATTCTATCCGTGGTCAGTGACAATGCCCTTTTTTTAATTGCCTGTGAAGTCCTCAGAGTGGAGAAGTGTTTATTTATTGAGTACAGGTTCTAATTTGAGTGGATATTCAGAGAATAAGGACTCCTTGTATACTTGGTGTCAAAATGAATCCTGATTGCACATCAAACAAATACACGTGGGGGCTAAGTGGAAAGCATAGAAGCCTTCATCAGGACAAAGATGGAAGTCCAGCCAATGGTCTGTGAGTACAAGAGAGCAGGTATCTGTGTATGTGGTATTTCTATAGTGCAAACCTATCCACAAAGAGTTGAAGTTCATGTGAAGATTATAGAGTTTGAGAATCAAATCCTCAAAGTGAAGGCTGGGTAAACCCTGAATCTGTAGACATTTGTCTACATACACCTGACGGGAAAAACATTTTTTTTTCTGATGGACTTGAAGTTATGGTCCCCAAACTCAAACCTTCATAGAGAGGCCCAAACAGTTGAATGGGGTTTTTGGAAGCTCACATCTCCACCAAAGATTCTTCAACACAACCAGTGAGCAGAGCGGGCTCAGGGAGAACGCTAAAGACTGCTTCAAGCGAGCATCTTGCTGAACACACCTTGCTTAAATTGTCTTTGATGTCCTTTATGCTTCCAATGTCACTAATGTATGGTACACCACACCTACCAGGAACATACTCTTATCCAGACAAATATTCGCGGAAACAGCTGTTAAACTGTGAAGACATTCAGTATGTTTGGACATTTACCAGATCACACACAGCATCTGGTTTGAGACTAGACTTAAAGACTCTGGATTAATGGCAGCTTGTTGTCACATTCATCGACACAAGTACCAAGTTGATACTTAAAATGAAATAACATTTGCCTACATACATACTCTAATTTTGCCTACCTGCCGGGGTTCTGAGCTTCGGTCCTTTGTTGCTGCTTGTGTGCTCTCCCTGAAGCGCTGCATCTCGCCGGACAACTTCACGGGTCCCGCTTCGCTGTGTGCGCTCCTTGTGGAATTTGGACAAGAGGAAGGGTCGTGTCCCTGGAGACTGCTGTGGGGTGTGTAAGCGTAGCAGCAGGGCTGCGAGCGGTGGGACCAGGGACTCCATCTCCCAGGAGTCCCTGCTAGCCTGACCCGAGACACCTGGGCCGCTCTCCCTGCTTGCCCCGCCCCCCACCAACGGTGTTAAAAACCTTTGCCTTCCAAACCTGCTTGGGACTCTCATTTTGCCTACCTGCCGGGGTTCTGAGCTTCGGTCCTTTGTTGCTGCTTGTGTGCTCTCCCTGAAGCGCTGCATCTCGCCGGACCCGCTTCGCGGGTCCCGCTTCGCTGTGTGCGCTCCTTGTGGAATTTGGACAAGAGGAAGGGTCGTGTCCCTGGAGACTGCTGTGGGGTGTGTAAGCGTAGCAGCAGGGCTGCGAGCGGTGGGACCAGGGACTCCATCTCCCAGGAGTTCCTGCTAGCCTGACCCGAGACACCTGGGCCGCTTGCCCCGCCCCCCACCACCGGCGTTAAAAACCTTTGCCTTCCAAACCTGCTTGGGACTCTAATTTTGCCTACCTGCCAGGGTTCTGAGCTTCGGTCCTTTGTTGCTGCTTTTGTGCTCTCCCTGAAGCGCTGCATCTCGCTGGATCCGCTTCGCGGGTCCCGCTTCGCTGTGTGCGCTCCTTGTGGAATTTGGACAAGAGGAAGGGTCTTGTCCCTGGAGACTGCTGTGGGGTGTGTAAGCGGCGTAGCAGCAGGGCTGCGAGCGGTGGGACCAGGGACTCCATCTCCCAGGAGTCCCTGTTAGCCTGACCCGAGACACCTGGGCGGCTCTCCCTGCTTGCCCCGCCTCCCACCAACGGCGTTAAAAACCTTTGCCTTCCAATCCTGCTTGGGACTCTAATTTTGCCTACCTGCCGGGGTTCTGAGCTTCGGTCCTTTGTTGCTGCTTGTGTGCTCTCCCTGAAGCGCTGCATCTCGCCGGACCTGCTTCGCGGGTCCCGCTTCGCTGTGTGCACTCCTTGTGGAATTTGGACAAGAGGAAGGGTCGTGTCCCTGGAGACTGCTGTGGGGTGTGTAAGCGTAGCAGCAGGGCTGCGAGCGGTGGGACCAGGGACTCCATCTCCCAGGAGTCCCTGCTAGCCTGACCCGAGACACCTGGGCCGCTCTCCCTGCTTGCCCCGCCCCCCACCAACGGTGTTAAAAACCTTTGCCTTCCAAACCTGCTTGGGACACTCATTTTGCCTACCTGCCGGGGTTCTGAGCTTCGGTCCTTTGTTGCTGCTTGTGTGCTCTCCCTGAAGCGCTGCATCTCGCCGGACCCGCTTCGTGGGTCCCGCTTCGCTGTGTGAGCTCCTTGTGGAATTTGGACAAGAGGAAGGGTCGTGTCCCTGGAGACTGCTGTGGGGTGTGTAAGCATAGCAGCAGGGCTGCGAGCGGTGGGACCAGGGACTCCATCTCCCAGGAGTCCCTGCTAGCCTGACCCGAGACACCTGGGCCACTCTCCCTGCTTGCCCCACCCCCCACCAACGGCGTTAAAAACCTTTGCCTTCCAAACCTGCTTGGGACTCTAATTTTGCCTACCTGCCGGGGTTCTGAGCTTCGGTCCTTTGTTGCTGCTTGTGTGCTCTCCCTGAAGCGCTGCATCTCGCCGGATCCGCTTCGCGGGTCCAGCTTGGCTGTGTGCGCTCCTTGTGGAATTTGGACAAGAGGAAGGGTCTTGTCCCTGGAGACTGCTGTGGGGTGTGTAAGCGGCGTAGCAGCAGGGCTGCGAGCGGTGGGACCAGGGACTCCATCTCCCAGGAGTTCCTGCTAGCCTGACCCGAGACACCTGGGCCGCTCTTCCTGCTTGCCCCGCCCCCACCAACGCGTTAAAAACCTTTGCCTTCCAAACCTGCTTGGGACTCTAATTTTGCCTACCTGCCGGGGTTCTGAGCTTCGGTCCTTTGTTGCTGCTTGTGTGCTCTCCCTGAAGCGCTGCATCTCGCCGGATCCGCTTCGCAGGTCCCGCTTCGCTGTGTGCGCTCCTTGTGGAATTTGGACAAGAGGAAGGGTCATGTCCCTGGAGACTGCTGTGGGGTGTGTAAGCAGCGTAGCAGCAGGGCTGCGAGCAGTGGGACCAGGGACTCCATCTCCCAGGAGTCCCTGCTAGCCTGACCCGAGACACCTGGGCCGCTCTCCCTGCTTGCCCCGCCCCCCCACCAACGGCGTTAAAAACCTTTGCCTTCCAATCCTGCTTGGGACTCTAATTTTGCCTACCTGCCGGTGTTCGGTCCTTTGTTGCTGCTTGTGTGCTCTCCCTGAAGCGCTGCATCTCGCCGGACCTGCTTCGCGGGTCCCGCTTCGCTGTGTGCACTCCTTGTGGAATTTGGACAAGAGGAAGGGTCGTGTCCCTGGAGACTGCTGTGGGGTGTGTAAGCGTATCAGCAGGGCTGCGAGCGGTGGGACCAGGGACTCCATCTCCCAGGAGTCCCTGCTAGCCTGACCCGAGACACCTGGGCCGCTCTTCCTGCTTGCCCCGCCCCCCACCAACGGCGTTAAAAACCTTTGCCTTGCAAACCTGCTTGGGACTCTAATTCTGCCTACCTGCCGGGGTTCTGAGCTTCGGTCCTTTGTTGCTGCTTGTGTGCTCTCCCTGAAGCGCTGCATCTCGCCGGACCCGCTTAGCGGGTCCCGCTTCGCTGTGTGCGCTCCTTGTGGAATTTGGACAAGAGGAAGGGTCGTGTCCCTGGACACTGCTGTGGGGTGTGTAAGAGTAGCAGCAGGGCTGCGAGCGGTGGGACCAGGGACTCCATCTCCCAGGAGTCCCCGCTAGCCTGACCCGAGACACCTGGGCCGCTCTCCCTGCTTGCCCCGCCCCCCACCAACGGCGTTAAAAACATTTGCCTCCCACACGGGGAAAAGCCGGAACATCACTGGTAAAACCTCAAATGGGGTAGCTACCGGCACGATTGACCAATTCTTTAAACAAGTTTCCACCGTTCTAGAGAAAGAAATTGCTGACACGGAGAAGCGTCTCTCCCTGGACTTACTAACGGGAAAGCGCTCCTCCTTAGGACAAATAGGGCAAGCCCCCTCCCCGGTTTTGGTAAATCTTGTAGGAGATGGGCATCCGCCAACGGTCATAGGGGATGAGGATGAGGATGATAAACTGATTAGTTCCAGTGGTGACGCGTCCCTTTTGAATTCTTCTGCGGGGACGGACATCACAGGTCTATCAAGTTCTCCAAAATTATCTATAGCCTCCTCCCCAACGACAGGTCAGTGCGGTCAACTAGAGATCAAAGGAAAGAAAAGGAAGAGAACGGGTTCGCCCCAAATGACGTGTCATGCTAAGATACAAAAAAAAAATCAACCCTATTCCAATAGCCCCAGCACTTTCACAGCCATTAGAGATTAACAATTTAGCTTCCCCTCCTAATCCTCCAGAGATGCCCAACGGTTCTAACCCTGAGGGTGAACTTCTGTCTAAATTAGAGGTTATGGTGAAGTCTCTCCTACTCCCTCTTTTGGAGAGAACCAGGATGATTAGTGCACAGTTAGATAAATTAGGTAAACAAATAGGTGGAAATACAGTCGCTCTGGCTGAAATAGCAAAAGCGTAGGCTAAAATTGATACTGGATATCCCGCTGTGACTTGCACTCTGATCACAGAACAACCATCAACTAGTACTTCAACTAGTATTTCAAATGTGAAAACTGGCACTACAACTGGGAAAAAAGCGGTGGGCAAATCTTCTAAAACAGTGCCCATTAAGGGACAGTCCAATCAACCAGTAAATGGCCACGTAAAACAAAGGGAGACTGCAGCTGTTGGAGACAAAAGGGATGGAGAGAAAAGGGAACTTGAGAATAATATCACATCCATTAAAAATAGGACAGAGAAGGAGAATGGGGAACAGCCTCCACAGCGGTCTTCTAGATCTACGAATAGAAGAGTAGATCTACCACCAGAATCTGCTCCCTTTACCATCATTATGGCAGGAGTACCCGAGTTAGCAGAGGGAGTAAGGGAAGACCACCATGCACTAACAAATAAAACAATTCATTGGTTAGAACAAAATAGACCACTCCCAGCCCATGTAAACTTAGAAATCCTTACCGTGAGGCGTGCAATTTGGGTGGGTTCACGACCAAAAGATAGGAAGGGGTATGTAGTATTGTACATTTCAAGGATCATAGAACCGTGTGATGCATTGGTGATTGGTATGAGGCAAGAGGGGGGGGCTCCATCTCCACGCACTATGTCAGTTACTTTTATCCACGAGATCCAACATCCTACCCGAAAGTGAATCCTGTAAGAAGGAACCCCTTTGAGTGGAAAGAAGCGGAGCACCAATTTTCTTATCAAAATTCGCATAATTATCCACGCTGGCCCCAGTCACATACGGGGGTTTCATAATAAAAGCTTTCCAGTACAACAGGGATTTAACCTGCCCACTTTTAATCACTTTTCAATGTTGTACGGATTAGATTAAGTGGATTGACTTACTCCGACCATCAATGGGGATGTGGGTATTCCATCAAAACTAACCCCGTCAGCAACCACTGATATGCAGGGCGCCGTCATTGTGGAGGGTGAGTCAAATGACAAAATGACAGCATGTGACAGCCATTTGGCAAACCATAACCTGGTGGCCTTAGAGGGAGGAGAAACTCCTAAATCAGGGAATACATCATGCAGTAAAGTAGGTTTCCCAAGGGAGGATGGGCAATTGGTAGTTGAGATTTCTCCCTTGGAGGAGGCAAGTCCAAGGGAATTGGTACCTCTCGTCCAGAAAGGTAAAATGTTACCACTCTTGTTTTGGAACATTGCGGGACTTCGCGCAAAGATTGAGGATGGAAGTGCCCTAAATTATGTCTAAGACTATGATGTGATCTGTTTACAGGAGACCCGGGCCACCGCAGAATTGCATTTGATGGGTTACAAAACCTACTTTTCCCCAGCAAAAGCGGTTACTTATGGCAGGGCAAAGGGCGGTTTGATTGTATTTATAGCAAACACCATACCGGGGTTGAAAGTCACTGTCCTACAACTAGAATTAAATTACCAACTATTAAGCCTTTCCTTTGGGAAGAAGAAGACTGTCCTTCTGGTAAACTTTTATGATAATCTTAGGGAAAGTGAGGTGGTAAAAATACTTGGTGTACTCCGCCAGAAACTCGCCAAACTGATAAAACAAATGAAAGCTACGGATTCACCAAGTATTATTTGGGGAGGGGATTTCAACCAGCATCCCTGCTTTAGAAATAATATTAGAACATTGGAATGTTGGGAGCTCCATTGAAAACAATGGAGTGCTCCGGGCTTAAAATGGCTGGTATAAGCCTGGAGCTCCAACATTCCAATGCTTCTTTGTTCACAGCTCCGGCTGTGAACAAAGGCTTCAGGGAACCTGAGGGGATTCCAATTCCCTCACGCATCCAAAAGGCTTTGTTTTTTTTGTTAGAACATTCTGTCCTCTAGTGACAGAATGTTCTAATAGCCTTATAGCCCTTTGTAGATGGGCTATACCGCTATTAAAGTCCCTCTCCCTTGTTAAAGGCCCTCGCCTTCGGCTCGGGCCTTTAACGCTGGAGAGGGCCTTTAATAGCCGGTATAGCCCTCTACGGCGGGCTATAAGTCTATAGTAACATTTGCGGGGTGGCGGACAAACAATATGAGAAAATTGTCCACTTCAATCACTCTGTGGTAGGAGAGTTTTTAAATGAAATGTTATCTGAACTAGGCCTAGTGGTAATAAACGAGGTAAAAAAGCCTTCCGGACGATTGGATCCAACCTACTTGGGGAGAGGGTGTGAGTCGACTATAGATTACATCCTGGACACAACTACTTTGGTAAATAAACTCAAGAGGTTTAGAGTGTTAGTAAACGCTTTAAGTGATCATGCGGCCCTGGGTGTGGATCTATTTGTGGAGCCGGGGCAGCTCTCACCACAGCTCATAATGAGCTTCTCGCCCAGAATAATCTACACCTATCTAAAATGAATGGTTATGCCCTAGGGTGGGGAAAGATAGATGCATGCGAATTAACAACTAAAGTGGTATGTGCTGTATACCCGGCTATATTGAAATGTTTAGCCACTGACACAGGGGAAGAGGAAGTTCTGCAAAATTTTAGATTCATTCTAGAAAATGTGAATAAAGCGTTAACCGTAAGGCAGAAAGGGAACAGGGACACAAAAAAAGGGTGGTTCAATCATAAATGTACAGTGGCCCATAAAAGTTTAAAAAGAGCACTATCAAACACAGTCAGAAACCAGGAGGAAATAAAGACGCTAAGAAGGTCCTATAGCTTAGCCTGTAAGGCAAGAAAACTTGAACTAAAACAAGCTTTATGGGACCAATTACATGAAAGTTCCTTGAATAAAAATAGCGAGGCATTTTGGAAAGTGGTGAGAGCCCCGTTCCTAGTAGACAATAAAAATCAACCATCAGTAGAGGTGGCTATCGAGGGACCAGCATGGGTAAATTACTTCTCAAAATTTTTTGGGAAATACCCAGAAATAGACCTTGCAGGGGGGAGTGATAGCAATAGCCAACAGGTAAATCCCCCTTCAATCCCATTAGTTTTTGCATTAACTGAGGTCATTGATGCAGTAAATGCAAGTAAAAGTGGGAAAGCCCCTGGCCCAGACGGGGTACCAGTGGACTTTTTTAAATACAAATTAGATTTGTGGGCCCCAATTTTAAAAAGGGTACTAGACTCTGCTATGAAGTGTGGGTTGCTTAAATCTTGGACCCAATCTACTATGGTCCCTATCTTTAAGAAGGGAGACAGACAGGACGTGTCCTGCTATCGTCCAATCTCGCTCCTGGATTCGCTGGGGAAAGTACTGGGCAGAGTGGTTCTCCAGCGTCTACAGGAGTGGGCCGAAGACGGTGAGATTCTTTCCGACATTCAGTTTGGCTTTCGAGAGGGCTTTGGGACAACGGAGCAAGCCCTGAATCTGGCGTTAATCATGGGGAAATACGTCTCAGCAAAGCGGGGTAGGTTGTACATGGTCTATGTTGACCTGTCCGCAGCTTTTGACTGTGTTTCCCACTCGAAACTATGGTCTGTTCTCACCAAGATGGGTATAGACCCGGCCCTTGTAACCCTTCTGAGAGAGCTCTATTCAAATGCCTCTGCCAGGGTACGCTTTGGAGTAAAGGGCGAACTATCCGACTCGTTCGCGGTGGAGCGTGGTGTCAGGCAGGGTTGTGGTTGTGTCCTGGCTCCTTTTCGTTATGGTGGTAGGACCGGGGAAAAAAGGGGGAAAAGGTATCTTCCTTGATAGTGAAAGGATTGAAGTGACTGCCCAATATCCATACCTTGGTATTATGATGGATGAAAAAATAAATTGGAAACCAGCCATAGAAGCCCGAAAGCACCAGTTGTAGCAAGCAATCGCTGCCCTTATAAAATTCTCTCAGAAGTTAGGAAAGAGGCCTCCAGTAGAATTGCTCCATATTTATAGAGCGAAGTGTCAATCTACCACACTTTATGAGGCAGGACTGTGGGGACACAAAAACACTAATCCCCTACAGGTTGCAGAGAATACCTTTTTACGATTTCTTTTGGTGGTGCCCAAACGTGTATCTACTTTTGCTTGTCACGCGGAGCTAGGAATTTCGCACATAGAGGACTTGGCAAAAATAGAACCGCTCCTGCTCTGGCGACGCATCTGGACCACGACAAAAAATTCTTTTACCAAACAGATAGTGGCAGACTGTATGTCATTGGATTATGCTGGGAAAATTGATTGGCTCCTGTACGTGAAAAATGTTCTCACTGATCTAGGGTTTGGCAAATATTACTCTGCTCCGGAATTAATTGGTGAAATATCCAGAAAAGACCTAAAAACAAGGGCACTGAGCCATGTAGAAGAGCTACGTATTTGTACTGAGGCAAGGAAACCCTCGGTCCAATATTCCATGGCGGTCATGACCACTTTAGAGATAGAGCCGTATTTAACATATGTCCAGTCACAATTCGAGCGCTTCCTATTGACAAGATTTAGACTGAACATTTTCCATAGATTGGTGGCCTTCCCGACAAAAAATAGCAGGTAAGATTGTTTAACAGTGTGCCCATGTGATGAAATATCAGAACAAACCACCATGCATACCATCTTGTTCTGTAATTTTTATTCTATACACCGTAAACTTTGGTTGATTCCACTGTTAAGAAGAATGGGTTTCAGTAGATGTCGACCCGCTATGTTGCGCTTGCAATTTTTAGAATCAGAAATGGCTTGTAATTGTATTGCTACGTTTTTAAAATGTATTTTTAAACATAGAGCAAATCTTTGATAAAGCCTCATCGCTCATTCAAGGAAAACTGTGATAAATCTAAAATGCTTGATATGGTTAAACTTTTTCAAAACTTTTATGTACCATTCATTTTTAACGAGGGGAAAATTATCCTTTTCATATATTGTAAAAGTAATAATTGGTGGTTGTATATAATAATATATGTATTGTTGAAACTCTTTTATGGTTTTTTATGTACTTTGAAAACCGAATAAAGATTTACTTACTTACTTACATAGCATTATGAGGATGTCCTGCACCCACAGCCTATACGTCTTCAAGGTAGACACCAGATCACAGCCCCCCCTTTTCCAACTAGTCTCACATTTCCTTATCAAATGAATAGATCAACACATTTTCCAACGTGTACTGTAGAGTGGAAGTGGACAGATCAGTAGAAATCTTTCTTCTGGACACGGCATCCTGAGGAACACACCCCTTCAATCACAATATCGATTTTAGGGGATGCTATTAGAAAGATTGAGATAAATAAATGACATATTGAGGCTTTTCTTCTGAATCTCTACCAACCCTCTTTTTTTAATTTACTAAAACAGGCTGTAAATATTTTTAAAATGCACTATTTAACCTCCACAACCTGCGTTTTAAACATACAGAGGTGCTTGCAGTGGTTGCCCCCTCGGTGATGCAGAACCTCAGGGTGTAACAGAGTTCTCTAATAAAACGTGTGATCCTAAATTAGGTTTACAATACAACAAACTGTAATGATACCTTGCACCTGCACCTGCACCACGGCTATTAAAAGGGTTCTCCAGGGTTTTGCCACAGGAAGTCTAGTTGCAACACAAATGACCAACAGTGAGGCATACCTTTCCTGGATATATTGCTGACATTTCACAGGACAAATCAGCAGTGGATGTAAATAGTCACCAAAATAAATTCTGAGTAAGGTAAGTCCAGTTTTCTCTCAGCTTGTGCAGTCGTTATTTATTTTGTTCCCTATTGACAACCATCATGATTTACATGAAGAAAAGTGCCACAAGGCCCACCCTACACAAGGTAGGCCCACCCTACACAAGGCATGCTATTCCATAACATCTCCTTCTATGCCTGCTATAATACCATGTGGTGCAAAACTGTTAAATAAATTCACAAAAATATTGACAGAGAGAAAACACCTGTTCTTAGTTTTCCCCTGAAAATGAAGGCAACCCTAAAAAAAACACAGGACCAAAACCTGCCCCTTTTCCAGATACTTTTTTTTCCCTTTCGGGCCAGCTGGCTCGTGTGGTGGGTGCCAACCATTGGCATTGCAGACACTGTGGTGCATACTCAGTCCACTCCATATTGTACCAGCTCCCCGTCCTCAAGCTATGGCCTCCACATCCTCCTACTCCCAAAAAAGGCTGCAGTCTAGCATGGAACTATAAAAGTGGGTGCAAATAAAACCATGACCCCCCACCCAAGGGACATCACACGTAGTCCTCAAGTTCCTTAACGAGGGTTCTAGGAGATGTTCAAAGAAACAAAACAAGAGAAAAACATGAATATGCAATGGAACTCTATGGCACCGAGCGTGTGTTCGCAAAATGAAGCATGTAATCAGCACTGACAGCCTTCACGACCAAGAAAAGAGATTATAACAAGGATTGGCATAGCCAATAGGTCTCGCCTTTGTGAACTTCTAAGTATTTAGCCATGCACCAGTTGATGTTGTCGCACCAAGGATATTGTGCTGGATAACTAAACATTTATAAGGTCTCCAAGGCGAGACTTATTGGCTATGCCAATGCTTGTTTAAGCAAGTCAATCCGGGTCTGCCCAAAAACACTGAAGGGTAAAACAAAAGTGGTGCTAATCACCATGGGCACCAGCCAGCCTGACCATGCCGAAAACTAAGCAACTAAGAAAAAGAAAACTCATTCAGTGTCAGGCCCATGTTTTCAGGCCCCAATATTCTACTATCAGTCAGTATGAGCAGAACACGGCTGAGATTTCAAGTGATGAGTCAAGAAGGTAGTATACCAGCTCATTTTTCCAATAGCATTACTGTCAACTCACACACTTCCTACTTTTATTCTAACAAACAAAATACACCCACAAACTTTAATGGAGTAACCTAATTTTCAGACCTATCTCTGCCTCCAAAAAGGTGTTTAATACCTGACTTCTCAAACATTTTCTAGGCAAATGGTTGACAGATATCCTATAGATGTTAGCGGTGAAGATCCTTTCTTAACTGAAGTCCAAGAATCCTCTTGAACTAGGCAGCTATAAGTTTCTATAAAGCCCACATTAGTTCTGTGCTGTAGTAGCAGTGTCAAATCTGGGACACAGGTCTAAAAAGAGCCACCAGCAGCTCAAGTGTGAGTCAACCACTCTCCAGGTTTCTAGCATGAAAGTGGCATTGTGCTTCTCATATGAAGAACTTCAGCAACAAGTTACATGAATGGATGGTACTTGTACAGGTGTAATGTATCTTAATGCGAAGAGTTGAAATTGAGTTTGTGCGCAAAACATGCTCTTATTATGTTGTGGCGAACATCTTGCTCAGAGCTCACAATCTTGCAAATGTTTTGAATGTGCAAAAGGGGGGTGGGAGTCTGGAAAGGGGCATGAAACAACGAAGAATACATTAAATCATGGAAATGAAAGTTATGGAACACTATGTGGAAATGGACGGAGGGCTTACAGTTCACATCTTAGAAACGCCTGAAAATGAAATGAGAGCTCAGTTTGATGTTTTTAAGTAAGAAAACGTCAGTTTAAATGGATAAATAACGCTGCGTACTGTCACCTGCAAAGTTAACTAGATAACGTTTCAAAAAAATAATGTTAATAACAATACAGATAAACGTGAATAATTCTGCATTAAGATAGGATTGCTGCCCATCCCCCACACGCCTCCCCCACACTCCTCAGCTCAGTGCTTTACAACAGCTTGGTGTAGGCAGCAGCATCAGGCAAGCAGCCACGTTCATGCCTATGGAGGCTCGGAGAGTGAATTGTGAATGCGCTCCATCTATGGGTCAGTAGAGGGAACCCCATACACAGGGAGGCTGTGCCTGGGGGAGGGGACTTGGCACCCATGGCTGCATGCCTGATAGACTACGGAGGAGGCTGAGAAAGAAGGAAAGGTAACGAGAGAGAAATTTAAAGTTAATAATAAACGCAAGAGAATTTGTGGTGGCGAAAGAGATGGAAAAAAAGAGGGGTAGACAAAGAAAAAAAAGCGATAAGTAAAATAAATGGAAGCAAGAGAAATTGGGTGCTCGGGTAAAGCGCTCTAATGCCCCTGCGCCAAGTTCGAATTATATGCAAACTAGAAAAACAAGCAGCAGCTGTTGTGAAGCACTCATGCTGGCCTTTGCCTTGCGGGAGCGGGTAGCGGCGGCGCGAGAGCCATATGCTTTCAATTAGTCCGAGTGCCGCTGCTCGCTCCTGCAAGTTGTATGCCAGCACAAGCAGGAGTGTGCTTGAAAAGGAGCAGACCGATTTCTAAAGGTCATCTCCTAGTTCAGCGCATGCACGCTGCCTAGGCGAGACCTAAAACTAAGGTGGGACAGAGACAACCTGCCCACAGTAATGAAGTGTAAGGCTAGCCTGAAGGCTTCACTCGACAAGGATAGATAACTCAGATTCCAGGAGGTGACCACACCTAGCTTTACTATCTGAACACTCTGACAAGGGGGACTCAACTTCAAACAACCAGAGCTTGTACTTTCTAGTCCAGAACCACCAATCACACAAGGGTCGCCTCTTGAAGTTGGTCACAGTACGAGGTTTCTCACATATAGTTGTGATGTAGTACAGTAAGTGGACACTTACCAAGGCAGGCGGAGAGAAGAAGCACCTTCAACAGCATCCTCCAATCACAGGCCAGATAAGGAAAATAAATGAAGCACTGTTAGATCAGGTTGAACCAACTACTTACAATAATAATGACAGAGAGCAACAAGGAATTATACGCAAAGCCACAACTTAAGGCTCAGTAACCCTCCTCCTGGGAGACCCTGGTCTGTGATAGGCGCCTTCAGCAGAAACGTTACCAAACAAGCATTGGCGAAGCCAACAGCTCTGGATTTAATGTGTTCACATGAAAACATAGACAGGCCTATAAGTGCACAGAGTATTTGTGTCTTTTCTATCTACGCAGTCTCCTTCTACCTGCAGTTAGAAGCTTGCATTGTTGCATCACACCAGCACTGCAACCTTAGGAAACAAACACAACACACCACAGATAGTCTTTGTGCATTTGTGCATGCCTGTGCTTGTACGAGTTAACACATTAAAACTGGACCAATTGATTTTGCCAAAGTTTGTTGTCGATATAATTAAGGTCTCCAGGTTTTACCAATTACATCTCCAGTTTAGCCTAGGTAGAATAAGTGAAGGTCAGGGAAGTGAAAAGGAATAAAGAATTGGTCTGACCAATCCAACATGAGACGTTGGGAGATACCTTAATGAAGGTCCAGCCCCAGGTAAAGCGCTTGCCAAGGATAAGGGGAAGGATTTGTGGATGCATTAATTAGATTTCATATGGGGGTGAAATCTACTAGGAACATTTGATCACAAGAAGGTGTGAGCTAATCAGTAAAAGACCAATTAAACAGTTGTGGCTGTTAAGTGGGAAGTGTAGGATGTTCAACCCACGTATTTTATGTTTTGTGTTTGTATTGGCACAGCGAGGCACTTGAACTAGGAGTTACTCAGTCTGCCCTTAGGGCTCATTGTGTATACGGGTGACATCCCACCAGTGCTTTCTGCCCCATCAATGTAGAGGGTATTGCATTCTAGTGGGAGGACAGTAGCAGACAAGCCCAGTCGTATCAAGGTGACAGTCTTGGATCAGGGCAGAAGTGGACATTTTATGAGAGCCCGCAGACCTGCAGTTCAGCTGGGTCGGCTAGGCTGGTGTGGAGGAGCTGGGCCACTAGAAAGAGAGGGGGGGTGATACTTCCATAGGGGGTTGGGAGACTGAGCTTTGTGTTTAAAATGTCCATCTCTGGAGCGTGCGACAATAGGATGTGTTGTGGGATGTGTGGTCACGGAGTATTGTGTGTGCCCTTGAGTTAATGTATGTGGGGGAATGTTCAGAAACCTTGGGTGTGGACATGGGGGGCTCTGTAGAGGTATCAAATGAGTTGTAACAGGGGAGGTTGGGAAAGCAGTCTCTAGAGGTCTAGAAGGACAGAACTTGAGAGAGAGAGCTGGAGAGTGGGTTTTGCAGACTTTGGATCTCCCTATGCTGGGGATCAGCTTTAGTTTGATTTTACACACTTCTTTTTGATGCCTCAATAAGTTGATTTATGCTGTGGTAAGTCGTAAGTTACTGAAGTGATGCTTGAGATAACTAATCACACCTCTCATGTGATTTGGGGAGAGGATGGAGCCTTACGGCTAGAGTGGTCGACGTCGATGCTAGGGAACCTGGCTCGAGTCTCGGCAACAACGCTGTGATTCTGGGCAAATCACTTATTCTTCCTGTGCCTAACAAAAAAGAATGTGTCCATATGTAATAAAACTGGTGCTGTAAAGCGCTCTGATACCCGATATCTTCGGGTCTAGTTCGCGCTATATACAACTCTAAAAAAAATAATAATAATAATGTGAAGGAGTGTCAGAGTGCTCCAGTGGAGAGCTGGCTTCCATGCTGCTGCTATGGTTTATCTGGACCAATGAACCACAGAAAGATGCTTGAAGCAGCAGAGGGGGCTGCAGGAAGGTTGTGGATGTGATCCAGATTACCTCCATATATGCCACCATGTTTGTGTCCAGTTCAAATCCCCAGTTGGTTTGTGGGTGTTAATGAGGATATGGTGTTAGTGGGGGAAGGGTCCGCTAGTAGGGGCAGTGTCTAGTAGAGATGTTACAGGTGTAGTGTTAACATCCCTAGCCCTACTGGAAGCTTTTGGGGTCTCTGCTGTATTTTATTAGGTCTCACCTAGCGTTGCAGCATGCATGCGCTGATCGCTCTGCGAGGCTTCTTGTAATCAAGACAATTTCAGAAGTAGAGTCTAGGCTCCGCCCCTTCTTTTCATTGGCTTGCGTCATCGTGCATGCTAAACCCTGGCTTTCCATTGTCAGTAAGACTTTTTAGTCCCTCCTTGTTACCACCCTGTCTCCTTTTGGCCCCGCCCACCAGAACTGGATCTTTTACTTGCGGCAGTACACGGAGTCCTTTAATTACAGGGAAGCACTTTTTTTTACCATTTGTGTATGGTTGCTTTCAGTTTTATGGCGAGCGACGGCTTTCTATGTATGCAGCTCGCTGTATTTACCTTACAGTATTTTTTATATATATAGAAAGCGCCCCATGCCCCGCTGTCACTTAAATATGCTCCCCTTCCCTGCTGCACGCACAAAGGCGCAAAGCGGATGCTGTGTACACAATCACCTACAATCGCCAATTTGTCAAAAATCAGGAGAATGGGATGTACTTACTACAATGAAGCAACGCCAATATTCTGGGAGGTGCCTGATGGCCATTTGGTAAAACGCTGTTTCCACAAACACATTCTACACGGACATAATATGGAATCCTTCCCACATCTCACTCTGAAGACCTGGACCACACTTTAACCTTTGTGCAAAAGGATAGGACAGCCAGAGAAAGGGTTATATTACACCTTTCATTACAGGTGAAGTGGTTCACTCCATTCATAATAGAGTTCTTTGTCCTCGTGCTATAGATGAGTTTAGATCTCAGAGTGCAGAGAATACTGGTATTTATTTGAAATTTTATGTAGTACGGACTACTCAGTCATGTCGACGTTAGAGCGATTTGTATATTTGTAAAAATATAAAATATCCAAACACAAGTGAATAAAATCACAAAGCAAAATCACGTGGTCTTCGGAGTACCAGGCGGAAAGTATGCATGTGTGTGTTTTTTTTTTATCCTGCTGTTTTTGGTAGAAAAGTAGACAGTGTGGACTTGAGCTCAAAAGTTAACATGCACTGACAAAGCCACTCGATCTGGCATTTGGGGACAGTCTTTAGGGTTTATTAATGCTTGCTTTTTCATTTTTGTTTTGTAAAAATGTATTGTTGTGGGAGCTGCTGGGCCCTCACTTTGTTAAGGGGAAAAAAAACACGGGCTAAAAGCAAAAATATTTTTTTTTGTCTCAAAAAGCATGCCATGGTAATCTCAGACACTGCAGGTAATTGCTTGGTGTCCGGATGTGCTAATTGTGAAAGAGGCAGAGGAGAATGTCATCACCCACAGTAAATTTAGCCAGGGGCTGAAGTGGGCCCCATGATATATGCCTTAGTGGGCAGAAGAACAAGCATTTGCAATGCAATAGGTTTCGCATTTACGCAGACTTTGAGCTATTGACATTGCAAAAACAATGCCTTTTATTTGTGTTTTCGTTTTTAAAACCTAAATAAAAGGCATTGTCATTTACAATGTCAATAACTCAAACTCGCGTAAATGCGAGACCTATTGCATTGCAAATGCTTGTTATTTGGAGAAGATAAGGCAGTTCATATCTGAGGACTCACTCACGGCCTTCGTCGTCAGACATGGTGAAGAGTAGGACTGGTTATGGATAACTAACGTAGTAAGATATTTCCTGTCAAAAAGTTTGCATTGTCTGAGACCAAGAAGGGGAAGCCTAGCATAGTGCTCTCAGTAATTTGGTCTTTATTTTTTTAAGTAGGGCGGTTTTAATGTAACCTAGTGTGTGACTGTAGTGCTCCTCACTGAGTAATGTATCTAGGATGGATAACAGGGCTCTTTGTTGCCTACCACCGTACAAGTCAGAGGCCACCGAAGTCATCTGCGGCGTCCCTCAAGGATCCTCGCTGAGCCCTACTCTCTTCAACGTCTACATGAGCCCCCTCGCGGCCATCGCACGCCAACACAACCTCAACATAATCTCCTACGCCAACGACACCCAGCTGATCCTCTCCCTGACCAACGACCCCGCCGCCGCCAGAGCCAACCTGCACGAAGGGATGAAAGAAGTAGCCGAGTGGATGACGACCAGCCGCCTCAAACTGAACTCAGACAAGACGGAGGTCCTCATCCTGGGCTCTTCACCCTCCGCCTGGGACGACTCCTGGTGGCCTCCCGCCCTGGGCACCGCACCCAAACCGACAGACCATGCACGCAACCTGGGCTTCATCCTGGACTCCTCCCTCTCCATGACCAGGCAAGTCAACGCCGTCTCCTCGTTGTGCTTCAACATCCTGCGCATGCTTCGGAAGATCTTCTGGTGGATCCCCACGGAGACCAGGAAGACCGTCACCCAGGCCCTCGTCACCAGCCGACTGGACTACGGCAACGCACTCTACGCCGGAACCACCGCCAAGAACCAGAAGAAACTCCAGCGCATCCAGAACGCCTCAGCCAGACTCATCCTCGACATCCCACGACACAGCCACATCTCCGGACACCTAAGAGACCTGCACTGGCTCCCGGTCAACAAGAGAATCACCTTCCGCCTCCTTACCCACGCTCACAAAGCGCTCCACGATCAAGGCCCGAGCTACCTCAACGACCGCATCAACTTCTACGCTCCCAAACGCCACCTCCGATCTGCCAGCCTCGCCCTCGCCGCCGTCCCACGCATCCGTAGAGCCACCACAGGAGGAAGGTCCTTCTCCTACCTGGCCGCCAAGACCTGGAACTCCCTCCCGGCTGACCTGCGCCTGACCCAAGACCACCTCTCCTTCAGGAAGAAGCTCAAGACCTGGCTGTTCGAGCAGTAGCGGCACCCCCCCCCCCCCCCAAGCGCCTTGAGACCCTACGGGTAGGTAGTGCGCTCTACAAATGCCTTGATTGATTTGTTGAGTGGAGAAGTGTGGCTCAATGGTTAGAGCGGCAGACCCTGATGCAGAGGTCTGGCCCGGGACCAGGGTTCGATTCCCGCCTCGGCGGGTCTTGGGCTCAATTTCCCCGGACCTGATAATTCTCGCCTCGGTGCCTAGTCTAATCATGGGTCCCACTCTGTGACTCTGGGCAATAGCTTGCTTAATCTCCACAACGGCCCCAGCAGCGCTGTGGATGCCTGGCTTCACCTTGGGGGTGCCCAGGAGTGGACATTTCACAGGAAAGCCAGGATGGGTTCCGCAGCGGTATGAATACAGGGCTACGAGGCCTCCGGGTAGAAGTGCGCTATATAAAATACAAACATTTACATTTACATTTGTTTCTGGCATTTGAGGGTAGTTATGGGTGGGCCGGGGAGAATAGGGTTTCTGAGCTGTAGGTACCTACAACCTGTAATTGGATCAGATGTGAAACTCGCCCTATTTTAGCTTTAAGCCATAACAAGATCATGTGAATCGGTGTGAGGGCTACTGAAATTCAGAAACAGAGTCAACACGGGAGAGCAGCAATATTTAATCTAATCTTTATAGAGCACCTGGATACCCTTGGGCGTCCCAGCGCTATAAACGCAACACAGATTACACTACTACATTATATGAAGCCACCGGCTATCACTCAACACATAAGACGCCTTCTAATGGCAGTAAGATGTCGAATCAGATGTCAAAGGTGTGCATCAGTATGCCCTTGAAATTAATTTACAGCACACGGAACTGTGTTATCGCCAATGGGGCGACATTGGCCTGACTGTTACAAAATCATAGCTCAAATCACATTCATTTACAAAAAGCGAATTTAGGCTGCGTCAGCAACAGGAGTGTGGAAACACTTCTTGGAGCAAAAACACATGTAGGGGAAAAAATCATATATAAGGAGACAAGCCAAGTTAGCAGCAGTTGTATGTCAGAAAAATACAGAGGTGAAATAGATCCTCATGCAACAATATTTACTCCCCATCATCGGTTCTCAACTGGTTCCCTTCCTTCCTTCAAAACAAAACACAGATTCAAGACCAATCAATCTTTATCCAAGCCCACTCCAGTCACTTTAGGAATACCCCAAGGATCTTCCCTCTCCCCAACACTCTTCAATTTGTTTATGGAACCACTCACCGAGTTTCTCAACTCTTCAAATGTCCAATACCACATGCACGCAGACGACACACAACTCTACATTAAAGTCCACTCACTTGAGGACATCAAGTCCCTCAACTCCACGCTCAAAAAAACACAGACCTGGCTGGCAAATAACCACTTAAAATTAAACACCTTAAAAACAGAATTCCTCCTTATAGCACCCCAGCCAAACAACCATCATCAGAGAATGGATGAAGCACTTAAAGGCACTTGATGGCCAACCGCTCATTATCAACTCTGTTAAATCGCTACACTGAAAGCTGACGCCTTGACACCTACAGGTCGAGCCGTGTGTTTTGCCGCTTTAAAGAATCATGAGGGCCAGATGTACGACCCTTAGTTTTTGCAACTCGCAAATTGTGAAAAATTGCGAGTCACAAAAGCCAATGCACAACAGTGCCAAAGACACTGTTAGTGATTCCCAATGAGGTCGCAACATGCGAGGCTCATGAATATTAATGAGCCACTCAAAATTTACGACCCCATTGGGAATGGCTGGTCCTTCCAGCGATGGTGGTCTGCTGGGCTCAACAGAGCTCCAAGTCTGGGACAGCTTTTCAATAAAGCAGTTTTTTTATTTTAAATGCAGCCCGTTTCTTTAAAGGAAAATGGGATGCATTAAATATAAAAAAAAGGTTTTCGTTTCACTTTTTAAGGGCAGGTAGTGGTCCCTGGGACCACTGCCTGGCCTTAAAAAAATATTTTTAGAGCCAGTCCCAAAGGGGAAGGGGTCCCCTGGGGACTCCTTCCCAAATTGCAACTCCATTACCACCCTCTTGAAGAGGGTGGTAAATTGCGACTTTTTTGCCACTGCAATTGCAGTCGCAAAACATTCATATATGGCTTGTGAGTTTCTATTAGGAAGGGAACGCCCCTTCCTAATAGCGAGTCGCAAAACATTATATTGGGTCTCACAGTTTTTGAGACTCTCAAAAATAGTGTTAGTACATTGGCCATGTAGGTTTTTGCATGTGCAAACAGGTCACAAACCCGTTTGCGCATGCAAAAGCTGGTCATACATCTAGACTCATGCCCCATAAGGCCTGGCATTTATTATATTGTTTAAGCCTTAATGTCCACTGCTCATGGAGCTGACCGCTGTTAACTGAGCCCCCCACAATGGCAGACTTTATAGAAAGACCAGGGCATTCAAAGAAGGCGAGGTCATTTAACAGCTGTTAAAACTTGACAGCCTGTAAGCAATCATACTGCCGGCACCCACTCACCCAGGACGGTAAAAAAAAATCAGGCGCTTACCTCTCAGCTTTATGTCCCCGTTTTGGAATGCAGCAAACTACAACAGATAGGGTTTTTTAAGTATTCTGATTGGTAATGCCAATCCAGCTTTTCATCTAGGGTACCAATTCATCTTTATGATAACAGATGAATATTACCCAAAACAATGTTTCACATTTTATCAACATATAAAGGATGAAAGGCTGTACTGGCCCCATCAAAATGAAAATTGCAAACATATCTATGCTGTAGATGCATGAATCCACTGCACAATTAGAGAACATCTCACCTGGTGTGCATTTAATCACGGCAGAAACTTCCTGGGTTAGTGGTTGGCAAGCTTAGCGTCCACGCTTACCTGCCACGGACACCCCTGGCTAGCCCTGCTTCCGAGCCACAGACTGGCTGCTGCGAGGCTCTTTAAAGCCCGCCCCGCCCCCTGCAGGTGACGGGCGGCAGGAATTTGCTTTTCAAATTGCAGCCGGGGCCTGTATCCAAAGCGAGTCCACAAGAATTTCCCTTGATCAGCCTCATGGACAGGCTGCCCTGATGGGATATTAACCGTTTCACTGCTGGACAGACACACGCACCTCCGCACAGACCTGCAGGATTGAATGTGAGGTGGGATATTAACCCTTGCTCTGCTGAAGAGACACCGTGACCGAATGTTACCAGTCTCACTAAACCTTGGCAGACATGACTCAAGGGCATATGCAGTGACATGTATCATGTCTTGAACATATGTAGCATTTCAGCCAGGAGAAAAGCAACTCTGACTAACTCAACATATTTTACTTCCACGGCAGGTGTTTAAGTTCTTCTGACCAATTGATCTTGAAAATCTCTAAGTTTAATAAGAAACGAGTAAGGTGCAGTATTTTCCATGGCGGCCGCCCAACTGTGTAATTCAGTGCATTGCAATTAGGAAGGAACATAACAATGAAATGAACAAAAGCACTATCGGTCTGCCTGTATCTGGAATACCATCTTCGCTGATACACAAACTATGTACGTCCTTCAGCGCCAAGAGGCCAGGGCAGTTGATTCAATACGTTAACAACAAACTAAAACATCTAGAAATAATAGTAAGCATTGGCAAAGCCAAATGGTCACGCCAAAGCCAGCTATTGATTTTGGCAATGTGTTTTATCCCTTATGTACACCAGTGTGGCTGCTGTTAAGCATGGAGTGGGGTAGACTGGGGGGGAGTGGGGTAGACTGGGGAGGAGTGGGGTAGACTGGGGGGGAGTGGGGTAGACTGGGGGGGAGTGGGGTAGACTGGGGGGGAGTGGGGTAGACTGGGGGGGAGTGGGGTAGACTGGGGGGAGTGGGGTAGACTGGGGGGAGTGGGGTAGACTGGGGAGGAGTGGGGTAGACTGGGGGGAGTGGGGTAGACTGGGGAGGAGTGGGGTAGACTGGGGGGGAGTGAGGTAGACTGGGGGGGAGTGGGGTAGACTGGGGGGGAGTGAGGTAGACTGGGGAGGAGTGGGGTAGACTGGGGAGGAGTGGGGTAGACTGGGTGGGAGTGGGGTAGACTGGGGGGAGTGGGGTAGACTGGGGGGGAGTGGGGTAGACTGGGGGGGAGTGGGGTAGACTGGGGGGGGAGTGGGGTAGACTGGGGGGAGTGGGGTAGACTGGGGGGAGTGGGGTAGACTGGGGGGAGTGGGGTAGACTGGGGAGGAGTGGGGTAGACTGGGGGGGGAGTGGGGTAGACTGGGGGGGAGTGGGGTAGACTGGGGGGGAGTGGGGTAGACTGGGGGGGAGTGAGGTAGACTGGGGGGGTGGGGTAGACTGGGGGGGAGTGAGGTAGACTGGGGGGGAGTGGGGTAGACTGGGGGGGAGTGGGGTAGACTGGGGGGAGTGGGGTAGACTGGGGAGGAGTGGGGTAGACTGGGGGGGAGTGGGGTAGACTGGGGGGGAGTGGGGTAGACTGGGGGGGAGTGGGGTAGACTGGGGAGGAGTGGGGTAGACTGGGGGGGAGTGGGGTAGACTGGGAGGAGTGGGGTAGACTGGGGGGGGAGTGGGGTAGACTGGGGGGGAGTGGGGTAGACTGGGGGGGAGTGGGGTAGGCTGGAGTGGACTCGGGGTAGATTGGAGTGGGGTGGACTGGGTGCATTATTGTAGGATAGAAAAGAATGAATTGGAGTAAATTGGCATCATTTGGAGTGGGGTAGATTGGGATGGAGTGGATTGGAGTAGATTGGGGAGTGGGGTAGAATGAACTGGGGTAGATTGTGGAAGTGGAGCGGATTGGAGTGAAGCAGGGTAGAATGGAGGAAACAAAGGTAGATTTGAGGAGAGTGAGGTGGATTAGTGTGAGGTAGCTTGGAGTGGGGTAGATCGAGGAAGAGTGGGATATATTGAGGTAGATTAGGCTGGAGTGAGGTACATTGGAGTGAACTAGGTTGGAATGGGGTAGATTGGAGTAAAATAGGGTGGGGTCCATAGGGTTGGAGAGGAGTGAAGTAGAATAGGGTGGAGTGGGGTTGGGAAGGGCAGAGTGGAGTAGATTGGAGTGGGATAGATTGGGTGCATTATGGTGGGATAGATTGGAGTGTAGTGGGATAGAGTGGAGTCAGGTAGATTGGAGTAGGGTAGATTGGAGTGGGGTAGATTGGAGTGGGGTAGATTGGTGTGGGGTAGATTGAGGTAGGATGGGGTAGAGTGAAGTAGACAGGAGTGGAGTAGCCTGAGGTAGATTGGGGTGGGGTGGATTGGACGTGGTAGGATAGTTTGGGGTGCGCCATTGGAGTGGGATGGCATGAGGTGGATTGGGATGGAGTAGATTAGGGTAGATTGAAGTCAGATATATTAGGGTAGATTTGATTGCAGTGGGGTAGATTGCAGTGGAATGGGGTAGATTGGAGTGGGGTAAACTGGAGTGGAGTAGATTGAAGTAGAGTGCTGTGGGGTACATAGGAATGGAGAGAAGTAGATTGAAGTGGAGTGATGTAATGTGGGGTAGATTGGAGTGGGGTAGACTGGGTTAGGGTGGGGTACATTGGTGTAGAATAGAGTAGATAGAGGTAGATTGTTGTCAGGTAGATTGGAGTGGGCCAGATTGGGTGAGGTAGATTGGAGTTGGGTACTTTAGGGTGGAGTGGGATAGATTGGAGTGGGGCAGATTGGGTTGGGTATTGCAGGGTATAAGGGAATGTATTGGAGTAAATTGGCAACATTTGGTGTGGGGTATATTGGGGAGAGTGAATTGGAGTAGATTAAACTAGGGTAGATTGGGGAAAGTGGAGTATATGGGAGGGAAGCAGGGTAGAATGGAGTAGAAAGGTTGATTGGAGTGGATTGAGGTAGATTAGAGTGGGGTAACTTGGAGTGGGTAGATCGGGGTAGAGTGGGATATGTTGATGTAGATTGGAGTGGATTGGAGTGGAATGGGGTAGAGCTGAGTTGGGTAGATTTGAGTGGAGTTGGATGCAGTGGTGTGGGGTAGATTGGGATTGGAGTGGGGTAGATTGGGCTAAGGTTGGGTACATTGGAGTGTAGTAGACTTGAGTACATTGAGGTAGATTGTTGTGGGGCAGACTGAAGTGGGGCTGATAGGATAGATTGGAGTAGGCTAATTTGGGGTGGAGTGGGGTAGGGTAGATTGGAGTGGGATGGCATGGGGTGTGATTGATTGGAGTTGGGGTAGATTTGGGGTGAAGTGGAGTATATAGGGGTGGAGTGAGGTAGATTGGAGTGGGGTAGATCGGGCAGAGTGGGGTCTACTGGGGTCTACTGGGGTAGAGTGGAGTTAGGTAGATTGGAGTGGAATAGGGTAGATTGGAGTAGAGTGGGGTAAACTGGAGTAAAGCAGATTGAGGTAAAGTACATTCAAGTGGGGGTGTATAGGAATGGAGAGGAGTGGAGAGGTTTAGATTAGGGTTGAGTGGGGTAGGTTGGAGTTGGGTAGAATGGAGTGCAGTGGGATAGATTGGAGAGCAGTGGGATAGATTGAGGGGATAGAAGTTGATTGGAGTTGAGTGGGGTAGACAGGAGTGGAGAGGATTAGATTGAAGTAGAGTGGGGTAGATTAGAGTGGGGTTGGGTAGACTGGCGTGAAGTGGGGCAGACTGGAGTGAAGTGGGGTAAACTGGAGTGAAATAGGGTAGACTGGAGTGAAGTAGAGTAGATTGCAGTGTGATAGATAGGAGTGGGGTAGATTGGAGTTTGATAGAGTGGTGGAGGGTAGATTGAGATGGAGTTGGGTAGATTGGAGTGGGGTAGATTGGGTTAGGATGGGGAACATTGGAGTGGAGTAGACTAGAGTAGATTGAGGTAGATTGGAGTGGGGCAGACTGGGTGAGGTAGATTGGAGATGGGTGATTTGGGGTGTAGTGGGGTAGGGTAGATTGAAGTGGGGTGGAGTGCGGTGGATTGGGGTAGGGGGTTAGATTGGACTGGAGTGGGGTAGATTTGGGTGGCATGTGGTAGATTGGAGTGAAGTGGAATGAGCTAGATTGGTGGAGTGGGGTAGATTGGGGTGGAGTGGGGTAGATTGGTGTGGAGTGGGGTAGATTGGAGTGGGGTAGATTGGAGTAGAGTGGGGTAGATTGGAGTGGGGTAGAGTAAAGTGGAGTGGAGTTGGACAGATTGGAGTGGAGTCGAGATTGAAGTCGAGTGTGATAGATTGGGAAAGAGTAGAGTCAAGCAGGGTAGATCAAGGTGGAGCAGGGTAGAATGGGTGGATTAGAGGAGGGTAAATTGGAACGGAGTGGGGTGGAGTTGGGGAGATTGAAGAGGGATTATTGGAGTGGAGTAGATTGTATTTGGTGTGGATTGGAGTAGGTTCGATTGCAGCGGGGTGGGGCGGGGTAGATTGCAGTGGGGTGGGGTTGAGTGCGATAGATTGGAGTAGATTAAAGAAGATGGATTAGATTGGGGTGGGGTGCAGCGGAGTATCTAGCAATATATTGGGGCGGGTAGATCGGGGAGGTGTAGATTGTAGTGGGTTAGATTGGGGTGGAGTAGGATAGATTGAAGTGGAATGGGCTAGATTTGAGTGGACTGTGGTTGATTGGAATGAAGGGGAGTGGAGTAGATTGGAGTGGGGTAGGCTATGGTAGATGGAGTGGGGTAGATTGAAGTGTATTGGGGTACATTGAAGTGGGGTGGGTTGGAGTAGATTGGAATGGATTGGATTGGGTAGTATGTAGTTGATTGGAGTAGGGTAGATTGGAGCAGAGTGGGGTAGATTTGAGTGGAGTGCAGTAGACTGGTGTGGAGTGGGGTCAGGTTGATTGGGTTAGATTAAGTGGAACGGGGTAGATTGTAGTGGAGTGTGGTAGACTGGGATAGAGTGGAATAAAGTGGGTAGACTGTAGTGGGGTAGTTTGTAGTGGAGTAAGGTAGATTGGATCGTAGTGGAGTGGGGTAGAGTGGAGTGGGGTAGAGTGGAGTGGAGCAGAGTGGAGTGGGGGTAGAGTATTGTAGATTGAAATGGGGTAGATTGGGATGGTAGATTAGGGTGGAGTGAGTAAATTGGGGTGGGGTAGATTGGGTGTGGTGCAATAGAGTAGATTGTGGTAGATTGGTATGTTGTGTCGTGGAGTGAATGGCGTAGATTGCAGTGGCGTGGAGATGAGTGTCATGGCGTGTCAGAGTGTCTGAGAGGGGAGGGGCGTAGAGTGCAATGTTGTGGAGTTGAGTGTCATAGAATGGAGTGGTGTGGCATAGAGTGGTAGGGAGCAGAGTGGCGTAGTGTGGAGTATGCCTGGTGTGGTAGTGCACTGCCATTACAGACAATACATTTCCAATTAAAATGACCATTACATTTGCAGAGAAATACGGTTTCAGTGCACACAAAGGATAATAAATGAAAATGTCATCACCTAATGTATTGATCGTATTCAGATATTCATTTCCACTACACTACAGAATTACAAAAAAGTGCTTTATTTCTGCTAATTCTGAAACATCATCACAGTTAATTTTGTTGTTGTTGAGTGCTAGAAATTAATAACATCCTACACTCCCTCCTCTCACATGTTCACTCAGCATTCTCTCACTTTGAAGTCAGAGAAAGAAAAATAAACACCAAGCTCCCTGGAAGAGAGAGCCTGACATATGACCTCTGTCTTTGAAAGCACAGCAAATGTGACAAGATAATAACAAAACATAATGGACTGTTTACAGGAGAAGAGTTCATGCAAGAATACAGTGAAAAAGGTTTGGGCAATGGGAGGGACATAAAGCCAGAAAATGTGAGTTACAAACCACAAAGTAATAGTAAGCAAAAGGCGGAATGCATTCCTAGGTCAGCTTTCTGAATGTGAAATCTACTAACACATTAGCCCAACATTGACCATGTTAACAAAGAATTTGGAGTGTGCTGAATATTTCCCACTTCTCATAGTGAGACCTCTCAGTCTGTTTCCTGACACCATGCTGCCTGCCTAGAATATCCAGGCCCTGATCTAAGTGAATGGCTACAATTGATAAGACTATTACAGCAGGAGGGTACCACACTGGGGGTAGAGGCTGCAAATACTATTGATATAACTTTATGAAATCAAGAAGTAGTATACAGGCAGAAACACTGTAATCATAACTAACAAACCATGAGACTACCTCCCTCATGCTGGTTGTAGTAGTGCTGTGTGAGAACGTAATGACGGAATCATTGTGGCTCTTGATGGACTCAGTAGAACTGCAACGTAAGCATTAGAGCATAGTGAAGTAAATGCAAGTTTACAATGTGGAGTTACAATTTAAAGTTCCTGCTGAGCACTCAGATTAAAGATGTATAAATTCCGGGTCCAGTGACAAAGTCTTCAAACACTCGTATTTTCTTTCATGAAAGTTCCGTCAGTATTCGGGAGTATCAATGATGTATCACAGTAATATTAGTCTTATTACAAATCAAAGTGTCAATAAACGTGAGGTTGGTTCCTTTTATTTCCAATATATCAGCCAATTCTGCAGCCAACACGTGTTTCGTCAGGCATCAGTCATATGCCACACAACTTCCTCAGGGCTGCATACCAAAGAGATATATAATACAAAATTTGTATCACAATACTTGCCCAATTTATAGTAGTATCACTTGTCAAGAAGTAATTTTAACTTATAAACTAATCACCTCTTAAGTGAAAGAGTAAGACAAAGATCCATAAGTGTGCACCAAATACAAGGACGCCTGTGACTCCCAATGTGAAATTTACAATCTACATAAAACATTCCGGTTTTGTAGCCAAATCCATAAGTATAGGAATAATATTCACCTATATTCAACAATTCAATTTCAATGATATCTCAGTTAGCAAATGAAAGAACTAAACTAAGAAATTGAGTCTGGTCTGACATAAGAGCACCCTTAGTCCAGACGCCAAGATTTTAGCCCACCTTGACATTAAAATCTCTGCAATTAACAACATAAGTTAGGTAACATATTACCTCTTATCGTTTTCTCTTTCAATAAATCAGGGTTGAACTTCAGTTAGGTCGTCATCATGAATTCTAAATCTGAGTATAAAATAAAATACTACATCAGTCTATTCCTCCTCAGTTTGTGTTACCTCAGTGTGAACTAGAATATATAAAATAAAACTCCTCATGAGTCTGTACCACCATGATTAGTTTTGCCCAGCTATCGATATCTACAAGCACGTGCATTTTTAATAGTAAATTATTACCTTAAATCGTTTTTCACAACATATATCGATGTCTAGTTCCTTCAAGTCGACATCACAACTTCAGGTATCTAAACACATAAAATAATACTCCATCTCAGCATATTTCCGTGTGACATGTATTACACACGTATTATTTAATTGTTTGCATAAACTTACCCTCTGTATAAATGTTATCGACGGCAATTCCTCACGTCTCAGTCACACCGGGTGCAGTGGACTGGCGTCTATTGCGGCCGCCATATTTGTTTAAGTAAAGTTCGAGTTAGTAACCAAAACATGAGTAGAGTGCGTATTTTAATCCGTATTCTACTCTCACCATGGAGTTTATTTGTAAAAAATATACTATAATTATTTGATCATATTAATCGTGTCGAACGCGAGTTTTTGATATTTATATATTTGTCAGCCTAAATATCCTGTATGCTATAACTTGTATCTGAATATCGTGCGCATACCAAAATTATATTTACAAGATCCTTTTTTAGAAGAATAAGACCTTAATATTTATCACGTCCGCGCCATCTTGGATTGGGTAAGTTCAAAGTTACCTTAGGCGGTAGAAACACTCGTAAGCATTCCGTTTTTTGAGGCAATCCTCTTTTACGATGTTAAGTGAAACTAAATACGAGACCAATAGTAAATATATTACCTGGTTTGTGATATTTACTAGCCCCCACATGAAATCTACTGCAATTATATATATTTGATACTCGATCTCTTCTAAGATATAATATATCCATATTAACCTTAATATACCAATTGGTATTTAGATAATTAGTTTTAATAAGAAATACTATTAGTTTTACAATTTTTGAACGTCATTACTTACTTTAGTTGGGCAAACTTAACATGGAGCCGTACTCCTATAAACGTTCTGCATACAACTTCGTAGTCTATAAATTCAGTGTTTTATAGACATATTTATAAAGGTCTAATTATCTAACGGGTCAAAAAATATAAGCGACCAGTCAATTGGGTGCCCTCAATCACACCATCAATTTCTACTAAGTTTATACTGGAATACATATATATACAATTACATCGTGATTTATATTTGTGTCAGTTATTCAGTCAGTAACATCACTAATGTAACGGTAAGATCTTAATTAAGATACTTGGGGACACAGCATAGGCATGAGAGAGATCCACAGGGAAATAATCAAAATTAAATACTGTACACCTAAACAGAGAAAACACTATACATTTCAGCAGCAAATTATTATAAAATTAAATTACTGTCCCAGTTGTTAACGTTCTCCGAGAAAGTACTGTAATTCAGTATCAACATTAAGTCCCTCTTCTACTGCCCGAAGGACCATAATCCATTTCGCTTCTTTACGCCTCAATTTCAGCATCCTGTTTCCTCCACGTTTGTCCATAGTAACTTGTTCTATACCGTGATAGGAAAATTTGTGTTTACTGGAGTCATTCTTGTTTTGAATTAAATGTGAGGCTATAGGATACCTTGTATCTCCATTTTTAAGCGCTCTATAATGTTCCACCATACGCTCTCTCAGTCTCCTCACTGTACTTCCTACATAAATCTTCCCACATGTACATGCAATAACATAAATTACATATGTCGAATCACAGTTAATAAAAGAGTTAATGTAAAAAGTACCAGTCTCATTATACTCAAATTTAAGTATTTTCTTCTCTGCCCACCTGCAGGAGCTGCAATTTCCACAGTAGTAAAAACCTTTCACTTTTAACCGTAGCCAGTCGCTTTGGCTTGAAGTTATTATAGGTTTAGGATAACTGGGACTCACATAGTTCGCAATGGTCATTCCTTTGCGGAAAGTTACACTTGGTTTATCAGTTATAAAAGGTTTCAGATCCTTATCAGAGCTCAGCATATGCCAATATTTTCGCATGATGTTATATAGTTTTTGGCTACCTTTGGCAAAATTAGTAATCATTCTTACTTTCAAATTCGATTGGCATGCATTACTCTTAATTTTCGGTTTTAATGTAACTTCTCTCTTAAGCTTCTTAGCTTTATTAGTTGCTTTAGTAATCACATTTTTACTGTATCCTCTGTTTAAGAATCTATTTCCCATATCAAGTAAGTTCTTATGGAAATCTACATCTTTGGAGCAATTTCTCCTTGCTCTAATCATTTCTCCATATGGAATGGAGTTGACTTGATTTCTAGGGTGGCAGCTGTCTGCTCGCAGTAAAGCATTACAGCTTGTTTCTTTCCGGAACATCCGACTGTGTAAATTATTATCCTCAACAAAAAGTTCAATATCTAGAAAGGATAATTTCTTTTTGTCATAATGAGTAGTAAATGACATATTCAGGTCATTAGCATTAAGATACTCAAAGAAAGATTCCAACTCATCTGATGTCCCTCTCCAAAATAACAAACAGTCATCAATAAATCTTCCCCAGAAGTAGATATGATCTACCCATTGTTGGCCTTTTGGGCCCCAAATCCACTCCGCCTCCAGTCTCCCCATAAAGAGGTTCGCGAAGGACGGAGCAAATTTAGAACCCATAGCCGTACCAAGTTTCTGTCTGTACCATAAAGATTCGAACAAAAAATAATTATTTTCCAAAACTATTTTTGTCATTTCTAACAGCATTGATGTATGATCAAGATACTCAATAGGTCTACTGTTAAGAAAGCTCTCAATTGCTCGAATTCCCATTTCATGGTCAATATTTGAGTATAGAGATACTACATCTAATGTAGCCATAATCATATCATCATCCCAAACAATATTATTCATAATATTGAGCACATGTTTTGTATCATCAATGTGTGATGGTAAATTCTGTACATATGGACTTAAAAATGAGTCAATAAATTGAGATAACCTTTCTGTTGGCCCTCCTATACCCGAAATTATCGGTCTGCCTGGTGGGTTTTGTCGGTTTTTATGTATTTTAGGTTGACAGTACATACAGGGGGCCCTTGGTGATTGGATTTTGAGGTATAAGTATTCATCCAAGTCCAATAGAGAGCTGTCATACCATTCTTTGAGTCTCTTATTGATTTTATTTGTGACCATTTCCATGGGATTAGTGTCTATCTTCTCATAATATTTACTGTTTGTTAATTGAGACAGTACTTCGTGGTTATAATCACTTCGATTCATAACAACAATGTTGCCACCCTTGTCCGCATTGCGTATAATAAGATCAGGACGGTCTATCAATTCACGAAGTGCTTCCCTCTCAGCTATTTTCAAATTGTCTGGTAAAATTTTCTTCTTCTGGTGTATTTCTCTTTTAAGTATGTTATCAATTTCTAAAGTCACAGATTTATAGAAAGCATCTATAACATTACCTGATGATAACTGTGGTGTCCATTTGGATTTTTCTTTAAATCCACTCTGTTCTGATAGTCCTGGATTAATCTCTAAATCTCTTAAAAGTACACCCATCGTGATAGGATCTTCTTCAGACTCAGTAAGTGACAATAGTAATCTAGTGTCATGAATATCTTGAATAGTTAGATTGCTCAAAACATGTTTATTCACTGGTTTCACCATAACATTATCTTGTTTTACAAAGTATTTTTTAAGTTTAAGTAATCGAACAAATCTGTACAAATCAATTTTGGTGAGATACCAGTCAATATTAGTAGTAGGACAGTACCCAAGACCTTTCTTGAGTACACTATTCATACATTCTGACAGTTCAATAGATGAAAGGTTAATCACTTCAATTTCTTTAGTGCCAGTATTTACTTCCTCCACGACCTCAATCTCTCTCTCATCCCTGGGATTGTTTCTCCTGCGTTTGCCACGGCTCCCTCTCCTTGTCTTCCTATTTGGGTGTTCCCATATCTCCCGCCTGTTTCTCGATTCCCCTTCCTTATTCTTTGTACTTCTTCTAAAAAATTTGTATTATCTCCTGCGGGGACAATGGGGCCCTCAGCATTATCTTCATTCGTCGATAAACTGCTAGATGATGTATTTACTGCTGAACTCATGGGAGTAGTCGTTGTTCTCTTATTAGTCTGAGTTTTAGTAAATAAGTAATCAAATTTACGGGCAAAGGTAAAAACCCTCCCTACTGAATAATCCTGTTCGTCCCTCTTAAGTTTTCTGGCCTTCCTTCTTTTGATGTCTGCTTGTAAATTTGACAATATCTCATCTAGAACATTATAGTTCTTGATCGTAGCTTCAGGCAAATTAAGCTGTTTGATCTCCTCTTCACAAGTCTGTATCTCTATCAATAATTTCGCTATCTTGCGTTCAGCATTATCAATGAGTATTCTAATCAGATTACCTGAACTGGTACTTAACTCTCGCTCCCATTTGTCTAGCAGATCTGGTTCCAAATCCTCATATGTAGGAATAATTGTGGATCTTAGACCTCTAGGGATGCGGTTTAAGGTCAAGTACTGTTTGAGAGTTACAGCATCCCACCATTTGTTAAGTTCTTTTATTTTAAGTTTTTCTAATCTCATGAATTTGGCCCTAAGACCTTCCTGTTTTGTCTGTATATTAGAGGCTACTGCTACATTAACAGAAGAGCCAGTACTAAGGTTTTTAAACAATTCTAGAGCTTCTTGTTCTCGATTCATTTTCAGAACTCCTTAACAGGCCCACTGCGGCAGCCCTACCTTCTAAACAATTAATTCAAGGTTTGGTAACAGGTTAAGAGGGCGCTCTGCAAAACGTAAGGCCACGGTACACTAGAAACAATTTAAATTGTTTCTAGTGTACCGTGGCCTTACGTTTTGCAGAGCGCCCTCTTAACCTGTTACCAAACCTTGAATTAATTACAATGTGGAGTTCGTGGTTGTACGTAGAAGAATAAAGATGTGATATACTGAGCTCTGTGTTTGTTGTATCATTGAGTAGTACCCATGCTGGGGAGGATGCTACAACTGGTGATGAAGTAGAGGATAAGTAACCAGAAGATCAACAGTGCACTTCCAGCAAATTTGCCATGGTCCTGCAAATTGCTTGTGCGTGCCACATCTACCTCTGAAGTGCTGATGTGACGCTTGGCATATGTGGAGTCAAAGTGCAACCCCAGTTCCGTGAAAAGCATTTGGCACTAATGAAAGCTTAACTGAGAAGTTTACACATCGGTGGCCTAGAACCTGCTGGAATGTCGCACAAAGAGGAACCGCACTACTACACAACTCTAAGCCGAGAGCCGCAATCAGAATTGTAACAGTTTGATTCTCCAATAAAGACCAAGAAAGGGGTCCCGCTTACTGTCATTATCAAAGATGCATAGACAAGATTACCAAGCAGCATCAACAAAAACTCTACTCTCCATGTCAGTAAGTTCCACCAGTGGTTAAAATGCTGCAGCCTTTTTGAAACCACCACTGCCATTCGATACCGACAAAAAGTTGAATATTGGCAACAGATGAACTGCCTAGATAGAGACATTTGATGATTTCCTTAATGCGAATGAGGAAGCAGAAAACAAAAAGATTATGAAGTACCTTAAAAATCTTGCTGGTGAAGGTGTAAAAGTCGTCATAAAGAAAATGTCACAAGCTGACTAACTTACATACAGTAAAATCAAAGCAGCCTTACATCTCAAATTCAATCCAAGGCCAAATGTAGATTACGAAAGGTATATCGTCCTTCAACAATGACAGAAATCTGGTGAGACCATCAATGAATTTATTGAGAGACTTGATACGCTCAAACACTGAAACTTCAATACATTTAATGAGGGCGATATACACCTCAGAGTGATTGAGGGATGTTTATCAGATATGTTCAGACAAAGAATGCTGAGAGAAACTCTTAGTCTGGAATGAGTTCTAATGACTGCCAAAGCTGACGAGTGTGCTGATTGACAAGATGCTAACATAGAGGCCAGGGATGCCCAGAGAGAGTTAGTCATGAATGTGAGAAATAAGCCAAAACAAAAGGCAAAGAGACCAACAGTGAATTCTTCACAGAAAAAGAAGTTGTGCTTCAGGTGTGGATTTTGTTCCACCTGAAACAAATATACAATACATATTCCGATGGTGTTGGAATACACTCAGTGTGTTAAAATACCCCTCACACACCAAAAGGGCCCTTGGTGTCATGCTTCATCATCGGGGTCTTCCCGCCCCCGCTGCGGGACGGGGCAGTGCTGCGACAAGCGGCTACGCCGGAGCACCTTTTAATTGTGAGTACTATGTGAGTGATGATGGAGTGAGTGTCAGTGAGGTCAGAAGTGATAAACAGTGAAATTAAAATTAAAAGATACCTGGCCTGGTGTTTAGAAAAAATTGTTTAATAGGCACTGGCTGGTATCGTTAAAAGGGGTGAGGCGGAGGGCAAGATCGGGTTACTAGTCTTGCTCTCCTGTGTGGGTCAACATGTTTCGGGGCGACATGCCCCTTCGTCAGGACCGGGTTGTATAGATCCCCCTGTCACTCACTAATGCGCTCCCACAGATAGAGAGTGTTGTGTTTGATCAATGTGTATAAATAATTTAAATACACGTGAAAAAAGCTCGATCAGTAATACTGATGATGTAAGCCTGCAAGGATAAGAACACAGGATTTTAGAAAGAGCGCGGATCCCAATGCGCTTTACTAATGAATACCTGTAAGGAATGAAAATACACATAGGGGAAGAAAACACACTTTAGGCTGTTACATGTCACGCCAAAGATTTCTTGGGAGGACCAGGTTAGCCGAATATGGAAAGACAAAATATAAAGAACTGTGGAGAAAAGCATTCATGGGCTTATTGCCTGGCAGGCCAAGGATTTCCTGGAAGGGCCAGGTGACTACACAGGGTGAAAATGGGAAGGAATAAGCACACATAAATATATATATACACACACACAACAATATAAAGCATCAAAAACTAGCAGTGAGATGCTTTTTCAATTTTGATACATACTTATTGAATGAGGAGACAATGCCCCATGAGCCAAGCTGGGCGAAGGGTATAGAGGGTCCAACTGTGGGGAGAAATGGAGAAATAATGCCAGGACCTAGATTAGCTAATTACACTGAAAGGATTAGGGTAGTGTATTCCAGGTCAGGACTGTCGGCTATGCCGTACTTACTCAACCCCCACACCTCAGTGCTTCCTCCTTCGTCAGTGGCTTCCGTGGTAATGGTAAGCCAGGGCGGGGCGGGTCTTTTATAGTGAGGCAGAGGCTTGTTAACAGAGCCTTAATTGATTAACTCGAAACCGATGTGCGCGTTCGGTCGAGTAGTTGGGACGTGTGACCAGAGCGGCCATTGTTAAATGTCCGAGGTCGGCTGGGCTGGGGTAGATTTTAGCAAGGATCGGTTGCATTTCTCTTACGGTAGGTAGTAGTAGGCGGAGGGTGTTAATAGGATGCTAGGATACACCCTAAGTCCGCTCTGATGCTTGTATCGGCGTATACGTCGACAAATGCGCCTGCGCGATGAAGTGTATACACTCCGCGCATGCGCAGTAGTGCTGCATTGTGAGTATCTTATCGCGCATGCGCGGGAGAGAGGTGTTCCTCCGCGCTGCTCGTCAGGAGCCAGGGGAGATTCTTGGTAATGGACACAAGGAGGGACGCATCAGAAGATCGGCATAAATTATTGTTAAAGTGGAACATGTGCAATTATCAACTGTCTATGCAGGCAAAGTGGTACACAGGTCAAAACACAAATTCTCAAATGATGTTCCTCTTATTAGTAGGTAGGAAAATGAAGGGGCTCTTATTAGGTTGCAGCTGTTCAGAGGGAATAACTCTTATTTTTTGCACACAGTTTACGAAAAAATAAAAAATAAAAATTTTTTTGAGATTATCATACATATTTACACGTCATGTCGGCCAGCACCACCTTGCAGGTTACTGTGATTGCTGGTGGGACACGATGGTGTTAAGTTTTATATTGGTACTGTATTCAGGTCCGTGAACAGGCATAGATTAATTCATGCCTTAAATTGCGACCAAGGAATATCATCATTTAATCCTGTGAGATGCGTGCCCAAGCGATAGACCCAACGTTGCTCTTTCGCAAGAAGGTCCTTATCACTCCCATAGGCTTCTATGACTGTCCATTGCAGGTCGTCTACACTGTGACCCATTGTGGCAAAGTGGGTGGCCATTCTTGTGGTAGTTTTTTTGCAACGTACGTTGCTGCGATGTTCGCCCATTCGTATCTTAACCGGTCGTGTGGTCATGCCAATGTACTCTTTCTTACATGGGCAAGTGATCAAATAGACCAAGTTCCGGCTGTTGCAGTTGGTAAAGGAACGTTGTTCCCATGTGGATTTGTTGGAAAAAGTTATATTACGACTTTTTCTTGTGTATTGACAAGATGTGCACGAGCCACATGGGTGGTGCCCTCCAATGGTTGAAATAGCAGAGGGTCTCTCGTTAGTGAGTTGTTTAGGTCTCGTGTGGACCAGCAGATCCTTCAGGTTCTTACCACGCCTGTGTGCAAACATTGGTTTTGGGAAATCTAGTTTCCCGCAATTTAAAATTTTCCAGTGTCTGTTCACAATTTTTGTGATCTGGTTTGAATTGGTGTTGTACGTTGTGACACAAATCGGGCGTTGGTCTTGTTCTTTTTCTGCTGTAGTTTCCAAAAGGGCATCCCGGTTGTTGTTCCGTGCTCTCTTAAAACCCTTGTTGACTACCTTGCTAGGATAGTTCCTGTTACTGAGTTTAGTTTTCAAAACAGCTGCTTGGGTTTTAAAGTCTTGGATAGCGCTGCAATTACGCCTAAGGCGAAGGAACTGGCCATAGGGTAAATTGTCGCGTAGATGTCGTGGATGGAAGCTACTATATAGCAACAGACTGTTTTTAGCCGTGGGCTTGAAATGAGTACATGTCTCTAGTTTGCCATTAGAGGGGTAGATATTCAAATCTAGAAAAACTAGGTTTTCATTAGAGGCTGTGTGGGTGAACTTGAGGAACCGATCTTGTTGGTTCAGCCAAGTCATGAATTGAACCACAGAGTCTTGATCACCCCTCCAGATGACTAACACGTCATCTATGTATCTTTTCCATGCGACCACATGGTTCTTATAGGGGTTCTGGTCGTTCAGGATTCTAGTGGCTTCGAGATGGTGCACATAGAGCCCTGCTAGGCTCGGCGCACAGGTGCTGCCCATACTCGTGCCGTGTTTTTGTAGGTAGTATGTGTTTTCATACATGAAGAAATTCTTTTTTAGGGTCATGGAGATGCATTCAAGGACCACTTGCCTCGGGGTGTGGTACGCCCATGGGGTTGAGAACAAGACTTCCTCAATAATTTCTAGAGTCTCTCGGTGGGGGAGACTCGTGTAGAGACTCTCTACATCGAGTCCCAAAAGGAGGTCGTGTTCGGGGTCAAAAGGTATCTCTTTTACCAACTGTAGGACTGCTTTCGTGTCTTTTAGATAAGTACTTGTCATCTGTACTATTGGTCTAAGGAAAGAGTTTTTGGATTCTTTTGAATCAGAAAATCGCTCTCTTGCGATTTTCTGATTCAAAAGAATCCAAAAACTCCGTATTTCTACACCATCCCCAAGATTCATAAGGACGCCCCATATCCACCTGGGCGCCCTATAGTATCGGGAATCCAATCAATCCTTGAACCCTTATCAAAATTTGCGGATGCTTTCCTTAGACCAATAGTACAGATGACAAGTACTTATCTAAAAGACACGAAAGCAGTCCTACAGTTGGTAAAAGAGATACCTTTTGACCCCGAACACGACCTCCTTTTGGGACTCGATGTAGAGAGTCTCTACACGAGTCTCCCCCACCGAGAGACTCTAAAAATTATTGAGGAAGTCCTGTTCTCAACCCCATGGGCGTACCACACCCCGAGGCAAGTGGTCCTTGAATGCATCTCCATGACCCTAAAAAAGAATTTCTTCATGTATGAAAACACATACTACCTACAAAAACACGGCACGAGTATGGGCAGCACCTGTGCGCCGAGCCTAGCAGGGCTCTATGTGCACCATCTCGAAGCCACTAGAATCCTGAACGACCAGAACCCCTATAAGAACCATGTGGTCGCATGGAAAAGATACATAGATGACGTGTTAGTCATCTGGAGGGGTGATCAAGACTCTGTGGTTCAATTCATGACTTGGCTGAACCAACAAGATCGGTTCCTCAAGTTCACCCACACAGCCTCTAATGAAAACCTAGTTTTTCTAGATTTGAATATCTACCCCTCTAATGGCAAACTAGAGACATGTACTCATTTCAAGCCCACGGCTAAAAACAGTCTGTTGCTATATAGTAGCTTCCATCCACGACATCTACGCGACAATTTACCCTATGGCCAGTTCCTTCGCCTTAGGCGTAATTGCAGCGCTATCCAAGACTTTAAAACCCAAGCAGCTGTTTTGAAAACTAAACTCAGTAACAGGAACTATCCTAGCAAGGTAGTCAACAAGGGTTTTAAGAGAGCACGGAACAACAACCGGGATGCCCTTTTGGAAACTACAGCAGAAAAAGAACAAGACCAACGCCCGATTTGTGTCACAACGTACAACACCAATTCAAACCAGATCACAAAAATTGTGAACAGACACTGGAAAATTTTAAATTGCGGGAAACTAGATTTCCCAAAACCAATGTTTGCACACAGGCGTGGTAAGAACCTGAAGGATCTGCTGGTCCACACGAGACCTAAACAACTCACTAACGAGAGACCCTCTGCTATTTCAACCATTGGAGGGCACCACCCATGTGGCTCGTGCACATCTTGTCAATACACAAGAAAAAGTCGTAATATAACTTTTTCCAACAAATCCACATGGGAACAACGTTCCTTTACCAACTGCAACAGCCGGAACTTGGTCTATTTGATCACTTGCCCATGTAAGAAAGAGTACATTGGCATGACCACACGACCGGTTAAGATACGAATGGGCGAACATCGCAGCAACGTACGTTGCAAAAAAACTACCACAAGAATGGCCACCCACTTTGCCACAATGGGTCACAGTGTAGACGACCTGCAATGGACAGTCATAGAAGCCTATGGGAGTGATAAGGACCTTCTTGCGAAAGAGCAACGTTGGGTCTATCGCTTGGGCACGCATCTCACAGGATTAAATGATGATATTCCTTGGTCGCAATTTAAGGCATGAATTAATCTATGCCTGTTCACGGACCTGAATACAGTACCAATATAAAACTTAACACCATCGTGTCCCACCAGCAATCACAGTAACCTGCAAGGTGGTGCTGGCCGACATGACGTGTAAATATGTATGATAATCTCAAAAAAAAATTTATTTTTTATTTTTTCGTAAACTGTGTGCAAAAAATAAGAGTTATTCCCTCTGAACAGCTGCAACCTAATAAGAGCCCCTTCATTTTCCTACCTACTAATAAGAGGAACATCATTTGAGAATTTGTGTTTTGACCTGTGTACCACTTTGCCTGCATAGACAGTTGATAATTGCACATGTTCCACTTTAACAATAATTTATGCCGATCTTCTGATGCGTCCCTCCTTGTGTCCATTACCAAGAATCTCCCCTGGCTCCTGACGAGCAGCGCGGAGGAACACCTCTCTCCCGCGCATGCGCGATAAGATACTCACAATGCAGCACTACTGCGCATGCGCGGAGTGTATACACTTCACCGCGCAGGCGCATTTGTCGACGTATACGCCGATACAAGCATCAGAGCGGACTTAGGGTGTATCCTAGCATCCTATTAACACCCTCCGCCTACTACTACCTACCGTAAGAGAAATGCAACCGATCCTTGCTAAAATCTACCCCAGCCCAGCCGACCTCGGACATTTAACAATGGCCGCTCTGGTCACACGTCCCAACTACTCGACCGAACGCGCACATCGGTTTCGAGTTAATCAATTAAGGCTCTGTTAACAAGCCTCTGCCTCACTATAAAAGACCCGCCCCGCCCTGGCTTACCATTACCACGGAAGCCACTGACGAAGGAGGAAGCACTGAGGTGTGGGGGTTGAGTAAGTACGGCATAGCCGACAGTCCTGACCTGGAATACACTACCCTAATCCTTTCAGTGTAATTAGCTAATCTAGGTCCTGGCATTATTTCTCCATTTCTCCCCACAGTTGGACCCTCTATACCCTTCGCCCAGCTTGGCTCATGGGGCATTGTCTCCTCATTCAATAAGTATGTATCAAAATTGAAAAAGCATCTCACTGCTAGTTTTTGATGCTTTATATTGTTGTGTGTGTGTATATATATATTTATGTGTGCTTATTCCTTCCCATTTTCACCCTGTGTAGTCACCTGGCCCTTCCAGGAAATCCTTGGCCTGCCAGGCAATAAGCCCATGAATGCTTTTCTCCACAGTTCTTTATATTTTGTCTTTCCATATTCGGCTAACCTGGTCCTCCCAAGAAATCTTTGGCGTGACATGTAACAGCCTAAAGTGTGTTTTCTTCCCCTATGTGTATTTTCATTCCTTACAGGTATTCATTAGTAAAGCGCATTGGGATCCGCGCTCTTTCTAAAATCCTGTGTTCTTATCCTTGCAGGCTTACATCATCAGTATTACTGATCGAGCTTTTTTCACGTGTATTTAAATTATTTATACACATTGATCAAACACAACACTCTCTATCTGTGGGAGCGCATTAGTGAGTGACAGGGGGATCTATACAACCCGGTCCTGACGAAGGGGCATGTCGCCCCGAAACATGTTGACCCACACAGGAGAGCAAGACTAGTAACCCGATCTTGCCCTCCGCCTCACCCCTTTTAACGATACCAGCCAGTGCCTATTAAACAATTTTTTCTAAACACCAGGCCAGGTATCTTTTAATTTTAATTTCACTGTTTATCACTTCTGACCTCACTGACACTCACTCCATCATCACTCACATAGTACTCACAATTAAAAGGTGCTCCGGCGTAGCCGCTTGTCGCAGCACTGCCCCGTCCCGCAGCGGGGGCGGGAAGACCCCGATGATGAAGCATGACACCAAGGGCCCTTTTGGTGTGTGAGGGGTATTTTAACACACTGAGTGTATTCCAACACCATCGGAATATGTATTGTATATTTGTTTCAGGTGGTCTCTGTTGATTATTTAAGCGTTCATAAGAGGAGGATTAGCCCACCGCGGTGCCTTGTTGCACCACCTCTTCACTCCCTTTTTTGATATTTTTGTGGATTTTGTTCCTACACAAAGGTAAATGTCTCACCATTGGGCAGATCTGCAGAGACTGTGGTAATCAAAACCATTCTGTGTTGGTATGCAAGGCAAAAGAAAAAGTAAGTGCCTCACAGCACAAAACCAAAATGGCCCCCGAACGTTCCAGAACTTACGTTCAATGCACGCCCATAAGGCCAAGCAACCTCATCAGCTCAAACAAAAAGACACAAAATGAAGTTGATCAACATCTACAACTCAGTCAAACAGTTCTTCTGTATCCATATCAAGTGAAAGTGAAGAAGATTGTTTTGCCATGTTGATATTTACCTCGGAGAAGCAAGTGCACGTCGGACTGGCTTGCTTTGAGGAAAAACACATGTCCAAGAGAAATCAACATGACAAAGCACCAAAGTCATTTAAACATCGTCTCAAGGTCACACTAAAAGTCAATGGTTGTTTAATACCTTTCATTATCGATAGTGATGTGTCAATAATTATTATGTCTGAGGAGAAATAGGATGAACAGTCTCCATTGTCCAGACTCACGTCATCAAAAACATAAGTGTATGTGGTGGCTGCATTGACACCCCTAAAGGGTCAATGTTCATTTGTAGTACAGCAGCATAAGAAAACAAAAGTACAAGCACCCATTCATGTACTGCAAGGTACAGCATCAAGCACCTGTTTACTCAGCTTCAGCACAGCTGCTGATATGGGACTAATATACGTGAACTATAATATCAATGCTCATAAGGAAATAGTAAGTAAATTCTCTGTGTTGTTTCATAGGTTGGGAAAAGTCAGGACTATGAAAGTCCAATTACACATTAATGGGGACACCCGTTCTGCTGCTCAAAGACAGACAAATTGCGTTTGACTTACAGGAGGTTGTTGAAAAAGAATTTGAATCCTTATTCAAACACAATATTATTGAGCTTTCTGCTGGTCCATCTCCATGGGTTTCCCCATAGTGGTAGTACCCAAAAAGGACAGTGAAGGATCTGTACGCAGCTGCATGGATATGTGTCAAGCGAACAAGGAAATTGAAAGAGAACGACATCCAAGTTTGCACATTGCCGACATAACAATTGAATGGTGCGAAGTTATTCTCTCACATGGATTTGGATAAAGGATATCATCAAGGGGGAAATTGAGGAGATTTACAGGTACATTACAACTTGTTCTACACATGTTGGTCTGTTCCCTCACAAGAGACTAAGTTATGGTGTGTCATCAGCTGCAGAGCTATTCCAAAATGTCATTCGACGTATCATACAGCCTGTTATGAATGCTTTCAACTACAGTGATGACATTGATTTTTGGAGCTACACAGAAAGAGTATGGCAAAGCTCCCAAGCAAGTGTTTCAGCTTCTCGCTGATGCGGTTTTAACTTTGAATGCAGAGAAATGTCATTTTCATAAGACAAAGTTAAATTCTTTGGCCGTATCTTCTCTGATGGGGGCATGATACCCGATCCAGCTAATGTGCAAGAGCAATCAACTGCCAGTTTAAATGTTACGTTCGTTATTTGGCATAGTCAGCTATTGCTTGATGAAAAAGAAGTTTTTTTTTTATTTGGTCACATGAATGTGAGCAAAGCTTCCAGAAAATCAAACAAGCAATTGAGAATGTACTGATATAGCATTTTTTTATCCAAAGTTTCATACGGAGGTTGTTGCTGTTGACACTATCCCTGTTGGGTTGGGTGTCAACCTTGCATAGCAGACACCCAAATGCTGGAAGATATATTGTGGAGTAGGCAAGACGGAGTTTCTCCCAAACTGAACATGCTTATTCACAACTTAAGAAAAAATGCTTAGAAGTGGTGTGGGCTTGTGAACATTTCCATGTGTTTTTGTATGGGAAGCCCATCCCACTTGTGACCAATCAAGCCTTGTTAACTATCTTTGGCAATCCAAAAGCAAAAATGTCTCCTCTTATTGAATACTGTGGTCTGTGATTACAAGAGTACAACTACATGATTGTGCATCGTTCAACGAAAGATCAGAGCTCTGCCAACTACTTCCACAAGTGCATCTACAATGCCCTGGCACCCGTTCTAAGACAGCTGTACAGGGGCGGCTCCTCCGGGAGAACAGAGGAGTGTTACACCACTTAATTGCCCCTCCAATAGCCCCGGAGGTGAAAAATAAAATGGAGTGTCAGGAAGGGGTGGTACCTGCTGAGTGGCAGCAGGGAAGAGTGGTGGGCAGAGGGCTGTCATTGCACTGTTTAAAGTGTGCATATCTCTTTGGCTGGCAGTCTTGCGACGGCTGCCAGATACGTGCAACCTGGGTTGAGGACAAGAGCAGGCTTCTGGTGCACTGGGGAGTGCTGAGAGAGGTCACTCACTCCAATCAGGGCACTGTTGTCATGCTGGTTAACAATGTGCGAGCAGCGCCAGAATTGGCCAAGGGAGTTTGCTGGTGCCTGCACTGCAATCGACGGAAGAAGAGGTCAGAAATGTGTGGAATGTGTGTGAACGTGTTCGGTAAGTGTTTAATTTTGGATTTTTTATTTTATTTGCGCACGTGGGTGCCTGCATTCCACTCCCCATAGATGCCAGCCTCCACTGCAGCTGAAGGTTACATACATTCCATAGTGAAATCAAGCACCTCATCTGCCATTTCAATGCAACAAATGGTCACTGCCACAAGTCAAGATAGTGACATGCTGAAACTCAAAGATATTGTTGCACATCAATCTTGGTACCACGACCCTCGACCACTTACCAGTGACAGTGAATATCAAAATTTTAAGAATGTCAAAGATGAACTGTCCGTTACTCAGGAAGGCATTATTCTAAGAGATTTAAACATTGACATTACCGGGAAGTCTGCAACAACAGATAATTGAAGTGGCCCATGAAGGATATCATGATTTGTTGCCACCAGACAGAGCCTGGTTTCCACATCTCAACAAGAAAGTCGAAAGAGAATTAAAGGCCTGGCATTGATGCAAATGCCTGACCTCAAAAAACACTCAACACCTGTTGAACATGTTACAGTTGCTAATGCATGCAAGGGAAAAAAATGTGGTGGACTTCTTTATTCTTCTTGACAATGGACATCACCTGATGTGATCATTGACCAATATTACTCACTTTCTAAAACCTCTTAATGTGAAGCATCAGAAGAGTACCCCTCTTTGGCCACAGGTCAATGGCCTTGTTGAACGGTTCACAAGTACTTTGAAGAGAGTCGTCCAGTGTGCTGTACTAGCAAAGCTCAACCTTAAAACTGTCTTTTTTTTTAGATAATCAAGTTTATTGACTTTTAAAACAAACCACAATTCACATTAGCAGCTAAATCGGGCACAATATCAAAATAGTCTACAATCATAGGGGAGATCATTCTTTGGGGGAACATCTTGCATGAGGTTATCGTTAATCTGAAGAGTACACATAGCCCTTAGGACAAAAGGTGGAACCATTTACCCCAAATCTTTTCAAAGAGTTCGGGACAACCCCGGGCTTCAAAGGAGGGTTCCTCTTGAGATCCGCACCAGTCTACCCCCGCCTCCACTTCCTTATATAAGGGGGCTGGGCCTGAGCTTAAAACTGTCTTAAATTCCACTCTTCAAGTATACCGCTCAACCCCTCAGTCGACTAAAGGGGAAAGCTCTGCAACCTTTATGTTCAGGAGAGCCATGACAAACAAGTTACCTCAATGGACCAACAGAAGAGCAAATACAGAGGAGGGGAAACTCATGAAAGACTTGGATAATAAGAGGAAACTGAAGGCCTATGCAGGCAAGCGATGACATGCAAACAATGTCATGTTCACTAGCAGAGATAGACTGCTTGTTCGTCAGCACAGAAAATGAAAGTTGATGCTCCGTTCAATGCAGAACCATCTCATGTTGTGACCAGCAAAGTACGCATGGTGACTGCCCAACATCCTGGGAAGTCCATTACACAAGACTCCTTGCACTTCCAACAAGTGGCTCATCGATCCTCAGGCACTGATGCCATTGTAGAGACTGGGTCTGGAAAGACAAGTGAAGAACCCCTGACTGTTGCTGTTTCTCCATCACCAATGCCAGTCATGCACATTTCTATTGCCTGTCACCAGTTTTTGAAGACCCGCTCTGGACGTGTGATTCAACTGCAGGAAGACTCGTTGAAGAGCTCCAATTGTATATATTTGTAAAAATAAAATATATATATTTCACAGAAGAGGAGATGTAGTGTCAATTGAGTTTGTAATGACAACCATTGTGGCTCCTGATGGATTCCGTAGAACTGTTGTGAAAGCATTAGAGCATAGTGAATTGAACCCATAGTGAATGTTTAGAATATTGAGTTCATGGTGGCACACAGAAGATTAAAGACGTGTTCGACTAAGCTCCGTGTGTGGCATACTTATTGGTGAGTACCTGGGCTGAGGAGGACGTTACAGCTGGAAGATGCCTTATGAATTTTGAAACTGTGATACCAGTCTCTGTGTCGGCTCCACATCCATGCTACTTGGACAAAACACTAGTTCTCCCAATTCTCATATTTATATCACCTTGTGTAATGCAATTTGGATGCATTGTTTACACTTCTCTGGCTATCATAAAAGTGCTTCTGACTAGCCTTTTTTGGCAAAAGAATGTGGTCCTTGTCTGTGGAGTTGTAAATTTGGCCCCTGATAACCAATGCATGTGGGCCTCAACCCCGCTTAGACACAATGGGGCCCAGTTTTAACATGTCCAGATGCCTGGCATGGGCGGTATGCAATTAGCGCATGTACTGTGTCCTGATAGGCTGTGTGTTCCTAACTTCATGTGGAATCATACTATATGGCGTTTTGGGAATGCGCGCACCTCTCCGGCCATGTGTGCTTTCTCGCTGGACCATTATGGTGTCTCTGAGCTTATCTGTGGGATTGACAGGGTTTCCAGTTTGCACGTTTTTCTGCCGGCTACGTCTACGTGCCACCCCACCAGTGAGCTGTCAATCAGTAACCCCAGATCTAAGTCTCAAAGCCTGCCTGCCTGACCATATACTTCCGAGTTGGGGTTGATGGTGAGTTTACATCAGACGAATTTGCTAATAGTGATGCAATTTCATTTGTGTATGAAAAACTTTTTTATGACCAATCCTTATGTTCAGTTGCTTTTGTCCTTATCTTTTGGAACATTAGACTGTTGCACTTGGCTTTGGAGGTGTTTCATTTTAACTTTTTCTTACCGTCTGCGAGGTTGAGGTCGGGGATGAACTGCCATGCGTCTCACCAACATTTACTTTTCTGCTTTCATTTTCACAGCATTTTTACTTTTGTCTTCATTTACTGAGTGGCATCATTACAGTGCCACAAGCATTAGGAAAATGACTGGTGGATTTAGCATTAGGATAATCGCAAATCTCTAAATTACTTGTAATTATATACTTTCATTTTAATTATTTTAGAGTTAGGGTAACAAGGGATACATTCAATTAAAAAAAAGTTAAACTGAATCACTACATGGGTTGGGTTAATATTACAATGAGTATACATTTTTTAATTAAAATAGTAAAAAAAATCACACAGGGATGATTCTTAAAAGCATTTATGGATTAGGCTTTTCGCACATTATGCACTTTAACCGGACTTTAATATATTAAAAAATCCTTTCAAAATTGTAAAGTGGGTTTTTTGTGTGTGCATCCTTAGGGGAAAAGGTGTTCCAGTAACTTACAAAATAAAAATGCATTCCTGGCAGGACCGGGCAGGTGCCCAAACTGGTTAGTATGTACCTGTGTTTGCTTAAGGGCAGGGGGCAATCTATGGGTGGTGATTAGAGACATCTTGTAGAAATGTATCAAACCTGTTGCATGCATGTACAGGTGTAGCAGCCAGGGTTAAGACTGGCCAGCTTGATCAGGATTCTATGGTAACATTTCATGGAATGGTCTGCAGCCAAGGCCAACATTATACCAGACCATCAGTGCACAACATGATCGGCAGCCAGTGGTGGGAGTGCACTTAATGAGCAGCAGCACTGCATAATATCCAGATGTTCGACAATGCAGAGAATGACTGAGGAGTGACAGCACTGCCCAGAAGACCCATAAAGTACTGCACAGCATGCCCACCTGCAGATATAGGGACTTATACATGATACTTCTGCACAACATGGTCAGCCATTTTGAGCAGCACTGTGTTGCAGGGAAGATTGCACGCCATGGCTTGTAGCCAGGGGTAACGCTGCAGAGCAGGAACCGCAAACCGCCAAAACTGCAGACCGAGGGTCAGCATCTTGCATAAAACTGCAAAAGGCAGTCTGCAGCAAGGGACAAGGTTGGAGAGCATGGCCAGCATCCTAGAGCAACACCTGGCAGTATGGTGGCCAATCAGGACAGCATGTGATTGTAGTGCACCACAAGCAGCCAGACAGCAGCAATTAGCAGTGCAGGGTCAAAGATCCCAGACACAATAGCCATGAGCCCTCCTGCTCTGCACTTTATCATTCTGACAGATCAAGTATGTGATCCTGCATGCATGACCCATGTCATAAGTTCCCTGGCAGGTTATCTTAAAGATGACTGTGCTGCTCCCCAACCAAGTTTTAGGTACTGCTGAACTGTAGGGATCCACTCAAAGTGGAACTCCTGTTAACATGGATGAGAACACCCACTAGTAGACATAGTTATAGGACTTTTTTACCTGCACAAGTTGGTGGGTTCATCAACCTGCTCTCCCCTCAATGCCCCCTAGGGTAAGAGTTCTGCTTGTAACCACTGATTGATTCATCTAGTCAGCCATCCATTCACCACCGCTACCCCATGCACTTTTCCCCCTGGCTGCTTACTGTCCTAGCCCCCTAAGCTCCCCACAAACCCTCCTTGATACACCTACTGCCCATATCCCTTACACCACCAGTCCATGCACACACCTATTTATCTATCTGTAAAACCACAGAATCAATCACACAGTAACCACTCATCCAGCCGCGCACACACAATCAGTTAAAAAGCACTATCAATTATAAACCACTTGCATTGGTATTGCCAATGCTGGTTAAGGTTTTCTTTTTTCTATGCTTCTTGCAGCACTCATAGGCCAAATCCTTTCTAAGAACTAACACGTGTAAAAACCCTGGAAATCTAGGCACTGTTGAACCAGAGTGGAATTTAATTTAACCTAGTCATGTTTTGGCTTCATATTTATGTTGCTTTTACCCTGTATGGCGTCTCTATGAATGATTTTGTTGCTTACACCCACAACTGTACTACTTTATGCCACTCCACTCCACATCACTCTACTATGCACCCCTCCACCCTCCTTTGTACCACACTTTTAGCCATGCTGAACAGCAGTCACGAGGCTGTACAACATAATTAGGAGCTATTGGCAAAGCAAATAGCTCTCATATATGCAAGACCTATTGGTTTTGCCAGTGCTTGTTTTTATTGATATATCTGACAGGAAGAGAGAAACCCCGTTCATTTCAAAGCATCAATGCAGGCAGAATGCAACAGCTCTGGCCATAGACATTGACCATTCCAGCCTTACCCTGTTAGATTCTCTGCTAAAATCTAAAAAATTCCAACAAAAGAAGACAAAAAATATAATGAGTTGTATATATATTCACTAAAAAAACAAAACTTACTTGGGAAAAGTTAGGTTCACACTTTACCCACAAAATACCTTTAAAAAATTCAGCAGTTATATTTATGTTAAGAAACTATAACTCGTACCATTAAGTTACTTAACATTACACATTATAGTTTCTTCAACTAAGTACAAGAAAATTAGTTACTTATATTTAACTGTAGTTCTCCAGTATTGGTATCTTTCGTAGATTCATATGCTTGAATCATTCCCAGTCATCGTAGTGGGAGTGCCACAGAACCATAATAAAGCAGTATGTATCATTATCATCACTTTAATAACCCATGTATTACCTTTTAAAAAAGAGCCAAACTTCAGCCAATCCGGTGATAGGACCCTCTGCAATACTCCCAAGAGAGTCTGAATGCCTCAGATTTTCAAAGCACAAGTGGGAAATAAATACCAAGCTTTAAGGGGAGCCTCTCTGGGAAAGATGATGGGTTGCATGTGAATCTATGAAAGATACACATACTGGGGAGTTACAGATAAGTACCTCATTTTCGTCTCCAGTATTGGATCTTTCATAGATTCACATGCTTGAATCAGAATAGTAAGTAGTTACTGTATTTGTATACTTCATAACCTTAGCACAAATAGTGGATGGTGGGTAGAAAAATATACATAGCATATTTCTGTGCAATTTAAAAAGAAATATTTGTATATACACACGTATCCACTTCTATATATTTATTACATATAAATACGTGTATAAAAGTCATTAGACCATGCATAAGTACAGAATAAAACACATTTAACCCAAAGAGGTTCACATTATAGAAATAAATGGCGTAACGCCACCCGTTCATCCGCTGCATCGCTGCGCAGTGCCAATTCCAGCAAACAATACTGCATTAATAATTGCACACTCTTCCAGGTCACAGCACGATTTATCTTCTCCAGTGGCACTCCCACAAACAAAGCAGTTGAGGTGGAAACGTCCATAGTTGATTGTGCCCTGGTTTTTGTTGTGTGCCGCATCCAACATCGCCATAGCCATCCCAGACGGCTACAAGATCACCTGCAGAGACCGCGCCAATGGAGTCGGAGGAGTAATCACCATCGTCCAAAAGAACAGCATCAGGGTCTCGACTAGCACCGACGAGGCGCTCAGCACCACTGAACACATGCATTTCCAGATCCACACAGCCCCTAACTCCACCCTCAGAGGCACCCTCGTCTACCGACCCTCCGGATCCCGCCCCCAGTTCAGCAACTCCATCGCAGACTTGATCAGCATGCATGCCCTGACCTCCACCGACTACATCCTCCTCGGAGACCTGAACTTTCACCTTGTGAACAACAACGACAACAACCCTGACCAATAACCTCGCCAACCTCAGACTGAGATCAACGCCCTACTCAAAAAACATAAGGCAGACCCAAGAGACCTCAAGAACATCCGGCCCATCTCTCTGCTCCCCTTCCCGGCCAAGGTCATCGAGAAAACCGTCAACAGACAGCTAACCAGATACCTCGAAGAAAACAGAATCCTGGACCCTTCCCAGTCAGGGTTCCCATTAACCACAGCACCGAGACTGCCCTCATCGCTGCCACCAACGACATCAGGACCCTGCTGGACAACGGCGAGGCCGCAGCACTCATCCTCCTAGACCTCTGTGCAGCCTTCGACACAGTCTGCCACGCCTCCGGGATCCGAGACAAGGCTCTGGATTGGACCACCTCCTTCCTCTCCGGCAGAACCCAGAGCGTCCGCCTTCCCGCATTCTGTTCCAAAGCCTCCGAGATCATCTGCGGTGTACCCCAGGGATCCTCCCTCAGCCCGACGCTGTTCAACATTTACATGGCCCCGCTCGCACACGTAGCCAGACAGTACGACCACAACATAATCTGCTACGCCGACGACACTCGGATGATCCTCTTCCTCACCAAGGACCCCATCACCGCAAAAGCCAACCTCCACAAAGGAATGAAGGCCGTCGCCAACCTGATGAAGACTAGCCATCTGAAGCTGAACTCGGACAAGAAGGAGTTCCCCATCTTCGGCTCCAAACCTTCAGCCTGGGACGACTCCTGGTGGCTGACGGCACTGGGGGAAGCCCCGACACCCACCAACCACGCACGCAACCTGGAGATCCTCCTCGACCCAATGCTCTCAATGACCAAGCAAGTCAACGCCGTCTCCTCCTCCTGCTTCAACACCTTCCACATGCTCCGCAAGATCTACAGATGGATCCCGACAGATACAAGAAAGACGGTCACCCAGTCCCTCGTCAGCAGCAGACTCCACTATGGAAAACCCCTCTACTCGGGAGCCCTGCCAAGCTCATCAAACGACTACAACGCATCCAAATCGCCTCGGCACGACGGATCATCGACGTACCACTCCACGGCCACATCACCCCCCACCTAAGAAACCTGCACTGACTCCCCATCAACAAGAGGATATCATTCAAGCTCCTCACCCACGCACACAAGGCACTCCACAAGACCGACCCAGCCTACCTCAACTGACGGCTCTCCTTCTACATCCCCAACCGCCAGCTACGCTCCGCCGACCTCTCACCAGTGGGAGATCCTTCTCTCACCTCACCGCCAAGACATGGAACACCCTCCCACTTAGCCTACGACAGACCCAAGACCTGCTGACCTTCAGGAGGATACTCAAGACCTGGCTGTTCGATCAGTAGCGCCCCCCCGCCCCCCAGCGCCTTGAGACCCTTGCGGGTATGTAGTGCGCTTTACAAATGATTGATTGATTGGTTTGCCCACCTTCCAGTGGCAAAACTGGATTGTGACTGAGCTCTATATAGCGATGGTTGTTGTGGTGACTGCAGCACCCTTAAGAGTATGTCCATTTGAGACCAACAGCTGGTAAGTTTTCCTCATCTGTTTAGTGTGATGTAAGTAGAACTTAAGACATCCTTTGAGATCTAGATTATGGAGAGACCTCTACACTGATGACGGCAGATTCGGGAAGAAAGTCAGCAATATTATTGGCTCATTGAGGTGAAAGTAAGAAGGGACCTTAGGAATAAATTTTAGATTGTTCCTGAGAATGACAGAATCATCTGTGAAGCACAAGAAGAGGTCTGGAGTTATGAGAGCCTGTATCTCTCACCCGGCTGGATGAAGGGAGTACTAGCAACACTGCGACCTTCCATGTGAGAAATTTGAGATCTGCTGTTTTGGGGTTCAAATGGACTCTTCGTGCGTTGGGACAGCTCTATGTTCGGGTGCCAGTCTGGAGGAGAAGCTCCGAACAATCCTTTCATGAACTGTTTGATGATTCTGTTTGAGCATAGAGTGAATGCGTGGAATGACAATATTTAGATATTGCAGCAAGATGTACCTTGATAGAGGCATGAGCCAACCCAGACTGAACTAGAGAGAGAGGAGGTAGGGTGGTATCTGCTCAGGAGAGGACTGTAGAGGATGCAGATTTGATTTCTGGCTCCATAAGTAGAAACATTTCCACTCAGTTTATAAGTTTATATGGTAGCTTCTGCCCTTGCTTTCAAAAGAATGTCCCTGGAGTAATGAGTCTTATTTAGCTCTCTGGATTCCTGGAATTCAGGAGCCATGCGCATAAGTGGAGAGGGGTCAGGTCTGGAAGCAGGAGCTGGCCATGGCTCATTGCATGTATGTATGTATATGATTTCTACAGCGTGACTGTTACTCCAAGGAGTGTCCTGATGCTAATGCAGAAGAAGGGCGTACTGAGGGGGAATGAGGGTATGGACTGAGAATTTAGGAAACAAGCAAGGTTTGAGCTTCTTTTGGTATAAAAGGGAAGCCTCGATGCTTCTGAGTTCCAGAGGATTTATTCCATAGAGAGGGGCCCAGGAGAGAGAAAGACATGCCCCTGGACCTTGCCTTCTTAACCCGCAGAACTTTGGCAAGACAGAGGTTGGCACAACACAGGTTTCTCTGGGGAATATAGAACTTAATTCCAGCTCGTAAGTAGCATGGCCTGTCCATATTAGGCTTTCTGTGTGAAAAGCTAAATCTTAAAGCTGATACTCTTCTTGATTGGGAGCCAATGAAGAAACTGTGATATGTGGGAATTACGGGGCAGACCAAAGATAGTTTGCGCAGCTGCAGCCATGCCAATCGGGTAGTTAATTCCCAAAGTCCAATCGCATTGTGATCAGGGCTTGGATCGCTTGCTGTCTCGCCGTCAAAGACAGGAGATACAAAAACTTTCACAACATACATAGTAAGGCAAAAAAAGTGCCCACCAAAATGTTGACGTGGGAGCGAAACAGCAGTTGTCCATCAAATTTAATGTCTACGTTTTTTACCGAGTTTTGAGTAAGCCGAGGGGTGACTCCAATTGGCCAGAAAGGCTGCCAAAAACCCCTGCTTTATGTCCAAATAAGAGGAGCTCGCTCTTTCCATCATTTCATTTGAGATGATTTGATGCAAGCCAGCGAAAGACTGTACTGGGGCAATTTTGTATTTTCTCACCCAGATATGCCTCATTGTTCTTCCAGGAGAACAGTAGCTGGGTGCCTTGGCAAATAAAGTAACCACTGCAGGCCAACCCCAGAAATAGCACATCACAGGGGCAGTCTCCTCCTTCAGCTTTCTTGGTTCTTCTCCTTAGTAAAGGTTCCTCTTGATTCCCAGAAGTGATCTAAAGTTCTGCGGTCTGGGACCCAATATTTATACTGCAAAATCCTTTGTCCTCTGAAGGCAGAGGGTGCCTGTGCCGAGCCAAAACCTGTTCTGTGCAGCTTCCTGACAGGCGATGGAGACAGCATTGTTGAAAGCAGACTGGCCCAGGTAGCTGAAAGGAAATCTCCTTCCCCTACTCTCTATTCTATGAGGGCTCAGGTCAGTGAAAGGAAATCTCCGCCCCACTCTCTATTAAATGCAGGTCCTATTCAGCCCAACCCTGACCCATCAGACTGCTGGAGCCAAAGTCCTCTCCAGCCCCCTGTCACTCACAAACCTGACATGGAATACACAAACCTAGCAGAGGCATGCTGGATGGTTAGGCAAGAATACCTACTTTCTAAAATTTGTATTTTCAAAACACAGAATGTAAAAATCACCCTCACTAAAAGATGTATTTTAACATTCTGAGTTCAGGCATACTAAACTCGAATTTCTACCGTGTTCCCTGGGTCAGTTAGGATTATAAGGTGTCATAATCAAACTGCCCATTCTGGCCTATGGGAGCAGTGAGCCTTGCAATAGTGAAAAAAGCAATTGGCTGTAATTCACTATCAGGACATGCCACACACATCAGGGCATGCCCTATCTTTCACATACAATGCACTCTGCCCATGGGGGTACCCTGGGCCTACCTTAGGGGCGACCAACAGGTAGAAAACAGAGAGGTTATGGACTGGCAAGTGTGTGCACTTGCCAAGTCGACATGGCAGTCCCAGACTACGCACAGGTTCTGCAAAGGCAGGCCTGAGCCACACTTTACAAGCTGCTTCTGTAGGTGGTACAATCAGTGCTGCAAGCCCACCAGCAGCATTTGATTTACAGGCCCTGGGCACACATCGTGCACTGTACTAGGGTCTGACAAGTAAAACAAATAAGCCAATCACAGAGTCACTAATCCAATAGAACACTTTACAATAGGGAGCACATGTACTTTGGCACTGAATAGCAGTGGCAAAGCGCCCAAAGCATCTAGACCAGCAAAAAATAGCAAAACACAGGAGGCAACAGTGAAAAAATGGAAGGGAGACCCATGGAGGTTGTCTAGTCTAACAGTAATATTATGTGGGTTAAAGACTGTTGTGCAATTTCAAGAAATTGCACAACCTCGAAGAATGAAATGCAAACACTGCTGTGCTCCAAATAACTGCACTATGTTCAAATGCACACATTCCACTCCTAATTCTAGGGCTGTCACCAAATCTGAACACTTTGGGGTCGATTAGGATGGCGGACGGAAACGTGTACCGTCCGCCGCGGAAGGTGGCAAGATACTCCGGACCTGTCCGCGGAAAATCCGCAACAGCAATTAGGATAAAACATGCAAAAAACGCCAACCGCGGCGTACGGAGTACACCAATCCCCGTCCGCGGCGGTCGGAGTACACCAGAGTCCGCGGCAGGCGGACGGAACAGAAAGAACACCGACCGCCGCGTACGCACATGACCGCGAATACATCCACTACCCCCGCGATACCTGCGCAATGTCCGTGTCCGCAATTAGGATAACTCCGCAAGTACCCCGGTAGTCACCGCCATCCACGTCCGCAGCGGTACCAATGCACCGAGAATCCGTGCTCCACAGCGGAACGACAACACAAACAACATCCCTACTGTCAAACCAATGCCATACATTGCCACGGAAGTTTATCACCAAACACACGAAAAAAAACGGCCACCCACCCAAAACATCCAAACCAATCACAACACACAATGATCCACCGCCAAGCACCACACAATCCACACCTGGCAACACTCCCACCTACCACCTGACTGCCAATAACCATTCAGACACGGCCTAGACACACACCATAAAAGAACTCCCACCCACTCCACAACTCCTCTGCATCACAGCATAGCTGCTAGCAGGACACACCACTGAACTGAGACCAAAGACAAATAGCATTCACACAACCCACACCCAAAAACACCCACCACACAAACACCCACCACACCAATCCTACACACCACACACCTGCACCTCCCCATCCACGCAAACCCACACCCCGAGCACCACACACCATGGCACCAAAAAAAAAACCAAAATTCACTGACACCGAGTTGAAGGTTATGGTAGATGAGATTATCCGTGTGGAACCCCACTTATTCGGGGCCCTAGTGCAGCAGACCAGCATAGCCAGGAGAAACAGCATGTGGGACCGGATAGTCACCAGGGTGAATGCCTCCGGGAGCGTCCCGAGGACGAAGCAGGACATACAGAGGCGGTGGCATGATCTAAAGACCCGAGTCAAATCCATACGAGCAAAGAACTATCTCCGGGCTAATCACACAGGCGGTGGAATCCCCCCGGAGCCCTTACCCTACACCGAGTGGGAGGAGAAGGTGATGACCATCATCCACCCTGAGAGCCTTGATGGACTTCCTGAGGGAGAAGAGGCTGGTAAGTATAAACCAAGCACCACGAGCACAACTACATGGTGTGCCTCACACAACTGTGAAGACACATCTCCCAGACCCCAACCCATGCATGCAGTCCACATACTCACCAACGTCGAAATGACTCCAACAGGCCCCCATGTCCATAGGGATGGCGGTGGTGGTGGGTGTGAGGGGATGTAACTACAACTCCCAACAGGCCCCCATGTCCATAGGGATGGCGGTGGTGGGTGTGAGGGGATGTAACTACAACTCCCAACAGGCCCCCATGTCCATAGGGATGGCGGTGGTGGTGGTGGTGGTGGGTGGTGGTGGGTGTGAGGGGATGGAACTACAACTCCCAACAGGCCCCCATGTCCATAGGGATGGCGGTGGTGGTGGTGGTGGTGGTGGTGGGTGGTGGTGGGTGTGAGGGGATGGAACTACAACTCCCAACAGGCCCCCATGTCCATAGGGTTGGCGGTGGTGGTGGGTGTGAGGGGATGTAACTACAACTCCCAACAGGCCCCCATGTCCATAGGGATGGCGGTGGTGGTGGGTGTGAGGGGATGTAACTACAACTCCCAACAGGCCCCCATGTCCATAGGGATGGCGGCGGTGGTGGTGGGTGGGGTGAGTACCAGTGCAGACAGAATCGGCAAAGAAATGAAAACAACCTGTCAAGTCCACATTACTCATCCTCACATTTTGGTTTTGCAGGTCATCCAAATCTGACAGCTGGAAGCAACACCCGCCCTCCAGACTCGCCAATCACAGACGTCTCAGGGGACGATTGGCCAGCCACCTCCGGGGCAGAGGATGATCCCGGCACAAGCAGCCAGCCAGGGCCATCTGGCTCCCAGGTCACCCCTGCACCAACAACTACGGCCTCTGCCATTGTGACAACACCGGCCACTGTGACCTGCACAGCCACCACCAGCACCACCTCCACTACCACCACTACTACCACCACTCCTGCCCCTGCCACCCTGCCCAACCCAACGGCCAACGCCGTGCCAGCGCCATCCCAGCCACGCAGGGAGAGTGTGAGGCAAGGCAGAGATGCAAGGCCAGATCCGGCAGGCAGGAGCATACGCCAAAGAAGACGTGAGGATACCAACACACCCAATCCAGTGCAACAGTCATTGGAGGCACTGGGCAGGGTGGAGGTGAGCTATCAACATGGTCAGGCACAGGCAGACCGGGCCCACCAGGACTTTGTAGATAACACTGCAATGTTGGGGGCCATTGAGAGGCGGCTTGGCCAACTAGTGGACATCTTCACCAGGACAATCAGGCCACCGCCACCGCCACCGCCACCGCCACCGCCACCTGCGGCGGATGTGGTACCCGATGCCCCAGCGCAACCAGCTGACTCCGTAGCGGCACAAAGACGGAGGGGCCGTCCGAGGCTGGAAGTGGGCGACAGCAGTGTGGAAGCAGCTGCCACACGCTCCAAGAGGAACAGAAAATGACTGTACCAGTACCTGCGCATGCCATTCACCCTGCCAACTATCCGGTCCCACCTGCCACAGGCCTGCTGTACTAGGCAGACACCACCCTATGTGGTGTCCGCACGGACATTTCATCTGCCATAACCTTCTACTCTCACTCCCCCACCCCTTCACTCATTTGTAAATATGCACCTACACCCATGCACAATTTGTAAATAAAAGCCACTTACTCACTCAATCATGTGTTGCCTCCATGTTTATTCACATGAATGCATCAGAAACAGATGTTACTAGGTACAGGTATCCAACTGGTACAGAATCATGGCGCTGCGGGAGTGACCTAGGGAAAATAGAAACCGCAAAGACACGTCAGGAAACATGATCACACTCATCAGAACACACTGCAGTGCGACATTTAACAACCCACACGCATCACAACAGTAATGGATGAGACGACACACATCATGGAGACGTGCATTGGCCACAATTTAGCACACACACACACATGCATGCATCACATAGCAGAACACAGAGATGAAGCACACCACTATGCCACAACACCAGCACACATTCACAGGGCATACCCAAGCAGCACAAGAGGAGCACACTCACAATCAAGGGAAGTAGCGATCAATGATCTGGCGCCTCTGGTCCACACCTTCCTCCTCACCACTATCCTCATCAGTTGACATGGGTGGGTCGGGAGGGCGAGGAACTTGCAGTTCATCAGGGTCCAAGAGCAGTTCAATGTTATAGCGCACAGCCAGGTTGTGAAGCATGCAGCACGCTATCACGATCTTGCATACTTTGCCTGGTGAGTAAGGCAGGGCCCCTCCAGTCTTATCCAGGCACCGAAACCTAGACTTGAGCAGGCCAAATGTCCGTTCTACCACTCGACGTGTCCTACCATGGGCATCATTGTATCTCATTTCTCCAGCTGTAGTGGGATTGCGTAAGGGACTGAGCAGCCAAGGCCTGTTTGGGTAAGCCGAGTCGCCTGTGTTGGTGGAAGAGAGAGAGAGAGAAACATCACAACCTGCATTGTGGGGCACACCATGCCACACAGATATCACTCCTGTCACCACAGCATACTCACCAACAAGCCACGCTTGTGCCGGACGCAGATTTGCCATCAGTTGGGGGACCATGCTGCTCCGCATGATGTGGGCGTCATGTGCAGAGCCAGGGAATCTTGCACACACATGTGAGATGATGTTGTCGGCCTGGCACACCACCTGCACGTTCAGGGAATGGAAGTGTTTCCGATTCCTATACACCTGCTCACGTGCCCGTGGTGCAATGATAGCGATATGCGTGCCATCAATGGAACCCACAACGTGTGGTATACGACCCAGGGCATAGAAGTCAGCTTTGACCGCTGCCAACTCCGCCGCCTGAGGGAAATGTATATAGTCATGCTTGTACAGCATCATGGCTGTCAGTACATCCCGGAGTACCGTGATGAACATGGCCTGTGACATTCCCCCGGCATCTCCAACTGTGTACTGGAATGTGCCTGTTGCAAAGAAATGGAGTGCCGCCATCACCTTTTGCGTGGGTGTCATGGAACCTGGATAGGTTCTTCGCGGCTGCAGGTGAGGAGACAATAGGGTCACAAGTTCCAACAATCGACGGCGATCCAGCCTGAATTTCCGGATCACCTCCTCGTCCACCATATCCTCCAGCACAGTGTATGGGCGAAGGACATTTGGAGCCCTCCTGTGTGGGAGTAGATGGAATGGAAGTCAAATCACATACAACGCATGTGTGTGCAACTCAATCACATGTCAACGCCCTCTACCAACATGTAGTATCCACTGTATGCTTGTCATATGTGTGACTCCTCTGATTGTCAGGACAACATGGATTGACGTAGCAACAATGTGCATCCACTAGCAACATGATGTTTAGCAACATGTGCAATGCACAGTGTCTCACCTCAACATCACTGCCAACCAGACATGTGACATGACCCACATGTGTAGGCCCAAAATCACATGCACACATGCAAGTACATGCACACATACTAAATTAAACACCCCCCCACCCCCCCATTTCATGATGCACAAATGGCAACACCAGGAATGGTGGGCATACGGACATCACATGCATGGGGACACAATAGGCAACACACATGTACAGTACACAACAGAACCCCCACCATAGTCATCATCTGACACATACCACTCACTGACAACTGATTCACAGGTGCCCATACATACGGGATCTACTGTGTACATGTGAGGTACGACAAACTTGTGTAGGGTACTACCCGATGTGGACATGCACACGTGATGGACACTTGTGGCTCACCGATGGCCATGGTATGGACACACATGGGATGGAGCATGACATGTGTAGCCACGCAATCACGCACACAACCGTGAGCAGGCAGCTGCAGACAATGGTACAAGGTGCATCATCGGCTAAGATGCAAACATTGACCACGCCATGGCGGTGCACTGCATCCGCTGTTTACGTCTGGGCATACGCGGGCCGCCTTCGACATTCACATTGTCTGCACGTGCACAGACCGTCACGCCCACACACCGGCAAGTGCATGTGCAAGGTTCCGGGACGGATGGTCGATTTGCAACAATGTTGTATCACTGGCGCCAACATGGCGGGGCACGTGATCGGCGGGGGACGTGCAGGCCAACACATCCATTAGCTGATGTCAATGCACATGGCAGGTCATGCCCCCCCTTACAGTGCCATTGCATCATCCAGCCTTCACCGGCCGGCCGGCCCTGCCCTGCCCAGGACCGCCGTGCCGGCCATGGCAACCACCGCCATTGCACGGCCCTTCCACTACCGCCGTGCCAGGCCCTGCCCAGGACCGCCGTGCCGGCCATGGCAACCACCGCCATTGCACGGCCCTTCCACTACCGGCGTTCCCTGGCGGTCCGTGCAATGGCGGTTGTTGCCATGGCCGGCACGGCGGTCCTGGGCAGGGCCTGGCACGGCGGTTGTTCATGGGCCGGCCGCTCCGGCCGGTGTACGGTGGCTGATGCAAGGTGACTGTAAGGGGGGTCATGAACTGGCATGTCCATTGAGTACATCTACAGGGTGTATAGGCCTGCACCTCCCCCGCTGTGTACGTGCACCGCCATGGAGGCGCCAGTGATAGTACATTGTTGCTACTGAAGCATCCGTGCCTGAGGCTTGCACGTGCGGTTGCCGATGTGTGCCCGTGACGGTCCCTGCACATGCAGCCAATGGGAAGAGGGACGCTGGCCGCATACGGCCAATCGCAAGTAGCGGAAGCTGTGCACCGCAACAACAGGGCCAGTCATTGGCCCATTTCACGATCACGCTTCCAGGGCTGACCAATTGCTGGCGACGTATGCCACTGACACGTGCTGAGGGCCCTATATATGTGTGTTGGGCAAAATGAAACTTCCTACCCTGGGGACCATTGCTGCCTGTGACCATCACCTCGACCTGCTGCTGCTGCTGAGCTGACCACCGACTGCTGCCTGTGACCATCACCTCGACCTGCTGCTGCTGCTGAGCTGACCACCGACTGCTGCCTGTGACCATCACCTCGACCTGCTGCTGCTGCTGAGCTGACCATCACCTCGACCTGCTGCTGCTGCTGAGCTGACCACCGACTGCTGCCTGTGACCATCACCTCGACCTGCTGCTGCTGCTGAGCTGACCACCGACTGCTGCCTGTGACCATCACCTCGACCTGCTGCTGCTGCTGAGCTGACCACCGACTGCTGCCTGTGACCATCACCTCGACCTGCTGCTGCTGCTGAGCTGACCACCGACTGCTGCCTGTGACCATCACCTCGACCTGCTGCTGAGCTGACCACCGACTGCTGCCTGTGACCATCACCTCGACCTGCTGCTGCTGCTGAGCTGACCACCGACTGCTGCCTGTGACCATCACCTCGACATGCTGCTGCTGCTGAGCTGACCACCGACTGCTGCCTGTGACCATCACCTCGACCTGCTGCTGCTGCTGAGCTGACCACCGACTGCTGCCTGTGACCATCACCTCGACCTGCTGCTGCTGCTGAGCTGACCACCGACTGCTGCCTGTGACCATCACCTCGACCTGCTGCTGCTGCTGAGCTGACCACCGACTGCTGCCTGTGACCATCACCTCGACCTGCTACTGCTGCTGAGCTGACCACCGACTGCTGCCTGTGACCATCACCTCGACCTGCTGCTGCTGCTGAGCTGACCACCGACTGCTGCTCTAGTGCCATACTCCGTGATCTTGCCATGTCGCGTGGCAAAGAGATCCGGTCTCGACCCTTCACCGCCGCGGAGCTTGATGTCCTCGTGGACGGTGTACTCCGCAACTATAGACGCCTCTACGGCGCACCGGGACGGGTGGTAAGTGCAGTGTGGGACATGTTGGTGTGCATGAGGGGGCCAAATGATCAGGCCTATTTCTATCTTAGCTGTGTAGTGTGGGCTAGACATATGTTCCTGATTGTGCATGGCTGCTGACAGTGACGTCTTGCCCCTATGTGTGTGACAGGCCACCTGTCCACTGACTTAAACTCTTTTGTCTCCCATCATGGTAGGTCAAGCTGCACCTTCGCAAGGACCTGTGGAGGAGCATAGCACGGGAAGTACGGGCATTGGGGGTGTGCAACAGACGACATACACACTGCCACAAACGCTGGGACGACATTTCCAGGCTGAGCAAGAATGTAGCGGAAGTAACACTGGGCCTGATTCCAAGGACGCCCCGTCTGACCCGACGCTCCATGACCCCTCTCATGCACCGTATCATTGCAGTGACGCATCCTGAACTGGCCGAACGTCTGAGTGCCGATCAACAGCAAACTAGCGGTGAGCATACTGTCTGTGTAGGAAACTTGTGAGTGCTATGCATGTATTGGTGCACAGACACACTTTTGAGTTCCGTGTTGCGTATGTATGCCTGTGATGCCATTTTGGTCCCATTGGGTGGTACTCATTTGACATCCAGGTCCGCCATGTTGACACGCCACTTGCTCAGTAGTTGAGTGTTAAAGCACATCCCCTAGTGGTCCATGGCCCCATGGCAGAAAATGTGAGGATGACTGGTAGGGGTGGGCCATGTGCAGGATGAGGGCTCCTAAACCTTTGTCTGCTATGTGATTTGGCTATCCTGTTCCTTCTGTACGTGAGTGTGCCCATGACTCACACATCTTTTCTGTGCATTTCAGCTTTGACAGAGGACACTCAGCCACAGACGGTGGAGAGTAGCCGAGGAAATGAGTCCGGCTCAGACTTCGCACACACGCAGACTGACACGGAGGAGGCCAGCGCCGGAGAGGGGGACAGGACCGTCCCTGAGGACTCGCATGTGGAGACACCATCGTCCTCCTCGTCGGACACTCTTGGTGAGCCTGCACTGTTGTCACAGACTGGGAGTGGGCACTCATCACCTTCTGTCGTAAGACAGCACACAGGGCCCACACTTCCGCCAACTGCACCATGTACTGTTCGTGGCCGGAGGAGTAGGGGGAGCAGAGTGGCGTTCGGTGCAGGCACCGCTGCCCCTGCCACGGTGAGCCAAAATGCACTGTGTGCTGAGGCCGTTGATCTGCTGCGACAGCTGTGTGTGGGGCAGACCAATATGACAAATGCTTTCCAGGACCATGATAGGAAGTTGGGGCAGGTGGTGGCATTCATGGAAGGGATGCATGGCGATCTTGCAGGTCTACACAGGACAGTGCAGTCATTGGCAAGCAGTGTGTCGTCTGCAATAGTACAGTCGAACGAACAGGGTGCTACTTCTGTTTCCCCATCTACACCGCTGGATGTCTCAGGGGGTAGTGATTATTCTGAGCAGGACTCAAATACAGGTCATTGCACTAGAAGCAGCGTCAGACAGCACGTCAGGGCACGCAGGGCACAGACCCCATCCCCTAGATCAGCTAAATCTGTTCAGGTAGACGACGTCAGATGCACTGGAGTACACACACAGGATCCACAAGTGTTGTTGGGGGACATGCCTTCCGGAGCTACACAGGCATTCAACACGAAAGGTACTCCCAAGGCAAGGGATACTCACATGTCCATGGACTGTTCCTTGGACAAGGCCAGTCAGAAGACAAAGGCACCTACTAAGAGCAGGGAGACTCCCAAGAGCAGGCCCACAGCAGAGGTGAGGGACACTCCCAAGGACAGTGAGAAGACTAAGGCACCTACTAAGAGCAGGGAGACTCCCAAGAGCAGGCCCACAGCAGAGGTGAGGGACACTCCCAAGGACAGTGAGAAGACTGAGGCACCTACTAAGAGCAGGGAGACTCCCAAGAGCAGGCCCACAGCAGAGGTAAGGGACACTCCCAAGGACAGTGAGAAGACTAAGGCACCTACTAAGAGCAGGGAGACTCCCAAGAGCAGGCCCACAGCAGAGGTAAGGGACACTCCCAAGGACAGTGAGAAGACTAAGGCACCTACTAAGAGCAGGGAGACTCCCAAGAGCAGGCCCACAGCAGAGGTAAGGGACACTCCCAAGGACAGTGAGAAGACTAAGGCACCTACTAAGAGCAGGGAGACTCCCAAGAGCAGGTGGAAAAATACAAACTGGGGGGGCACTACCAACCAGAATATAAGATCCTTAATTATTGCCCGGCGATGTCGCCTCTTGAACCCACAAAGAAGTTAAACTATTGAAGAGGCAGGCGCTGGAGACTGGAAGGCAGGAAACAAGGTTTTTATTCTCTCCGGAGGAGAACACAACGAAACGGACAGAAGGTATCGTTCTGAGGTGCTCTAACTGCATCCCGGAGGCCTGGCCTCTTATACACAAGTTTATCTCTTTATTACATGTAACACATTCTCGTTGATACTTTGATGTACGGAAAGACATCCTCAGAATCCCCCCTTCCCAGCCCGTTCCCATGCAAGGCTACAGTGGAAGTCCCCGCCCCGTTCACAACAGGTGATGATCATTGCGCAGCTGGGTATTCCGCCGATTCACAGAGTGTGCGGGTTTCGATCGGATCTCGTGGGATGGGGGGGGCTTTGATCATCTCGGGGGTCCTTTGAGGAGGGAAGCTTCCTATTGTATGGGGAGGGGCAAGAGATTGGTATCGGCAGAGCTAGGTGTCGGCCTGGGAACGGGGAAGACAAACGGGCACACGGGGAAAAGGGGTTTGCATCAAAAGGGCCGGAGGTCATGACGGGGAAGCAGGGAGATGTCGCGCTGGGAACAGGATGAGGGCCTGGGGCAGAGCAGCGCCGAAGAGGGGTTTATGACTCAAGGCAGGTGCAAGCAGGGGGGGGGGTTGCCAGCGAAGTTAAGAGAGAGAGAGAGAGACGCGCTGGCTCTCGGCGAGAGCAGGGAAGCCATGGTGTCCAAAATGGCGGCTGTTTTACGCGCACAAAAGGTTTAAGGAGAGCAAGAGGGCGCCGATAATGTTGACGGTTTTCAGCCTAACTTTTAACAGTCCTCCCTTTTCAACATATCTAGCCAACTTGCTTACTCAATGTCAATTTTCATCAAATTCCTAACTTCGGTATCATATAATGCCCTCATATGTTCGCTTCCAATGTCCACAGTTTTGGGAAAAATACAACTCGCACATAAAGAACACATAGGTGGCAAACATTGAATTCCTAAGCATAGGCCACATATTACAACTACGGGAATCAGGATAATGGTGAGCAGTCTCCAGCCCCAGCTTTTGACGGTGTCCCAGAACCAACCACCAAGCGACCATTCTTCTTGCTCTTGGTGGACTTCCGAAGAGAGTCTGTGAAGATGTTCGATGGCTTTGTACACTGAGGGTGAGTTGTCCGGTATGTATGTACAACAGCTGGCCCCAATAATGCGGCATGCTCCTCCACGGTCCGCCAGAACCACATCTAGAACGAGGCGGTTCTGAAGAGCCACCAAACGGACCGCTTGGAGCTCGGCAGTGTTGTTGGCAAAGATGCCCGCTGTGATGTTCATGGTTGTCTCGACTGCCTGAGTCAAATGTCGGATGGCACGGCTGTTTGCCATCGGGCCCCAGAGGGGGACGAGTCCCTTCATAGCATCGAGGAACTGTGCCCCTGTTGAGTCGGCTTGCTCAACGTCTTTGGCTCGTTTTTGTCTGTGGTGATTCGCTGGGGCCACATAAGTTGGAGGAAGGACGAAGGAGATGTAGCAAGTGCCCCCCCAGCCTTTGGGGAGCCAGGTGTAGGCCTTCGTGCCACAGATGAAATACATGTTTGGGGATGACACAAAGGAAGGTGGATCCGTGGAGTCCAAAGTTCTGGTAAAGCGGCAAGCGCTGTGACCCACCAGCTGTGTCCCAAGTCCTTCTACACACATGTGGCCTGTGACGTTGATGACCGTCAGGGCCACAGTCAGAGTGGCAGCCGTTCGTTTCCGCAGATAGGAGAAGGTGGGTCTGGTTGGATTGTTGAACACCTGCATTTCGATTCGTTCTTTGGCCGGAATGTCCATTTGGATTGAGTCGCTGGGGGTCAGCGGGCAGAAGTGTGTCTTTGTCTTGTTTCGCCCGGCCCCATGAGAAGAATGTGCTGCAGCTCTGCTGGAAGTGGCATTTCCCGTATAGCTCTCTTGCAGGAGGATCAGCCAGGCAAGGCAGGAGCCGTGGGCGGAGAAGGGTGAAGGGATGAATGGTATTGAATGTCCAGTGGCATGGGGTAGCAACCCACAGATCCAGCAGTTGGTGGCGTTGGTGGCAAGATTGTGCTGGTGAAGTAGCTGCACGAAAGAGTTGTTCCAAAACTCCTTTCGCCTCTCTCTTAGTTGAGGAGAGAGCGAAATTAGATAATGTTCCTTCATGGTGGTAGGCTGAGCAGTGGTTAGGAATGTTTCGTGAGCAGGTGCGTGTTCTTCCATAATCCAGAGCGTAGTCATGAGGAGAAAACAGAGGAGGATTACGATGAAGAGTGCAATTGTCTTTGAGCTATGGAGTCTGTCTGTTCTCGGATTTCTGTAGTGGGTATTTCCTGTTGTCTCAGTCGGCTTCTTGTTTGGCGCTTCCATCATCTTCTTATCTGGCGCTTTCATCATCTTCGTCTTCAAGGTGCTCGGTAGTGGGCAGGACCACAGACTCAGTTTTAGCTTCTCTCCAGGTAACCCTTGGTAGTTTGGGTCACCGTTCTGAGATTCTTTAACCTAGTCCGTGGCCTACTTAGCCGAAGCTCCCTCCTTTCGACGCAGGAAATACCCTTCTCGAGATGGCACAGTGGGGTCAGGATGTTTTGAAAGTTCAAGTGTCTCTGTATCAGGGTAGCAGTTCAACGATGGTCGGTCCCGGTTCAGGAGCTCTTCTTGGGTGCTGACGGTGTCTGTCGTGGCCAGGGCTGGAGAGACCTTTTTGCAGTGATGAGCGTGCAGCCAGTGTTTCTTCCCCTCCACTCGAAGTGCGGTCCGAGTGGTGATCAGCACTTGCCAGGGGCCCGTCCACCGGGGTTCCAAACTCTTTGATCGCTGAAAGTTTCGGATCAGCACGAAGTCCCCCGGCTGGATGGCGTGACCCGGACCCCTGGAAGCATCGGGGATGGCCTGCTGCACCTGCTGATGAAGGACAGACAAAGTTTCAGTCAATTTGTACAGATAATCAGACATTAGGACATCCGGAACGTCATGAATGGACGTTGGTTTTGGGGCAGACCAGACGTTCATGGGTCGACCGAAGACAACTTCATAAGGGGTTAAGTGATGTCGGGTGGGGGTAGAGCGCATCGATAGCAATGCCAATGGGAGGGCGTCTGGCCATTTCAGGCCCGTCGTAGCCACTATTTTGGCCAGTTTAAGCTTTAGTGTGGCGTTGTGTCGTTCGACAAGCCCAGCAGATTGAGGGTGGAAGACTGCGTGGAATTTCTGTTTGATACCCAGCCCATTTAGGATGAGCTGGATAACGTTGGCTACGAAGTGGGGGCCATTATCACTCCATAAAACACGACAGAGGCCATAACGGGGGAAAAACTCTTTTAACAGGACCTTTGCAGTGGCCATAGCGGTGTTGTCACGGGTTGGATATGCTTCCACCCATTTGCTAAATGCGCACACCACGACAAGTACATATTTCAGGCCTTGGCATCTGTCTAGCTGGATGTAGTCCATCTGCAGGACTTCAAATGGGTGGTTTGGGACCCCAAATCCCCCCCGGGGTACTACAGTTCCCTTCCCGGGGTTGTGTTGCAGGCATATTAAGCATTGTTGGACCAGGCGTTTGGCGGAATCTGGGATCTTGTCATTGTGCCAAACCCTGGAGACAAGTTCGATCATGGGGGCTGATCCTATGTGGGCTGGGGAGTGTGCCATGGTTAATATGGGAATCAAGTATGAATCAGGTAGCAACCATCTGTTCGTGTCTTTTGTCCGCCAGCAGCCTTCATCGTCTTTCAATCCCACCCGTGCCCATTCAGTCAATTCGTGTTGTGTGCTAGCCGTTTGTATGTCTCTAATTGTGTCCTTGGCGTCAGTCCAGTTTTCTGCTTGTGACCTGGTCACGTACATACGTGTTGTCGTTCTATTTTCAGCTGTCGTTCGGGCGGTGATGTCGGCTAGTGCATTTCCCTGTCCAATAATGTCTGTCACCTTCTTGTGTGCCTGGCATTTGATAACGGCAAGTTTGTTGGGGAGGAGGACAGCTTCGATTAAGGCGGAGACTAAATCCCCGTGCAGAATGGGTGTGCCGTGTGAGGTCAAGTATCCTCTCTCCCTCCAGAGGAGCCCAAAATGGTGAACCACCCCGAAGGCATACTGGCTGTCGGTGTAAATGTTCGCCGTGGTTCCTGTTGCCAGGATGCAGGCTCTCGTCAAAGCAATCAGTTCCGCTGCCTGGGCAGATCGCTGGGTGATGCGGGCTGTTTCTACTACAGTTCGAGCCGTGGTGACTGCATAGGCAGCGGAAGTGGTACCATCGGAGAGTTTGATGCAAGAACCGTCCACCCACAACTCCCCGTCGGGGTCAGGGAAAGCTGTGTCTCTGAGATCGACCCTACTCCTGGTCTGTTCGTCCGTAAGAGTCACGCAGTCATGTACGGGGTGCACATTGGGATCGTTCTCTGGCAAGGGTAACAGAGTTGCTGGGTTCAGTGTGGTGCATCTTTTCAGAGTGATATGGGGGGCAAGCAAGGTTAGTTCGTATCCAGTCAGTCGTGCACTCGTCAGATGTTGCGTCTTGGTTTGGTTCAGGAGGGTGTCGACTGCATGGGGTACCAGTACCGTGAGGGAATTCGAGAGTACAATCCCCTCACTCTGTCGGATAGAGACTGCAGCAGCAGCTACAGCTCGAAGGCAGGCAGGCAAGGCTCTGGCGACAGGGTCAAGAGTGGCAGAGAAGTAAGCGCACGGTCGTTGCTTAGGACCGATGGCCTGGGTTAGGACAGATAAAGCGCACCCCTCCCTTTCGTGAGTGTAAAGGGAGAAGGGCTTTCTGTAATCAGGGGTACCCAGGACAGGGGCTGAGCAAAGGGCATCTCGTAGTTCTGTGAAGGAGGTTTGACACTCAGGAGTCCAAGGGAGTGGGAAAGGGACGTCTTTGTTTAGGAGAGAGAGCAGTGGTTTTACAACGAGGCTGAAGTTTGGCAACCATTGTCGGCAGAAGGAGGTGAGGCCTAATAGGGAGCGAACCTGCTTCTGGGTTTTAGGGACAGGGGTGTCTAGAATGGTCTGGATTCGATCAGGGGTGAGTTTCCTTCCATCTTTGGACAGAAGGTGGCCTAGGTAAGTGACCTGGGGTAGGCAGAATTGCAACTTCTTCTTGGAGACCTTGTGGCCATTTTCCGCAAGGAAGTGCAAGAGTTGAATGGTGGCGGTAACCGCTAGAGGGGTGGTGTCGGCTGCCAAAAGGATGTCATCGACATATTGTACCAACACCACCCCGTCGGGTAACCGGACTTGGTCTAGTTGCCTTTTGAGGGCCTGGCTGTAGATGCTAGGGCTCTCCGTGTAGCCTTGAGGGGCTCGGCAAAACCTATATGAGCGGGATTTTAGGGTAAAGCCGAAGAGATATCGGCTGTCTGGGTGGATGGGGATGGAGAAGAATGCGTTCTTGAGGTCGATGACGGAAAAGGTGGTGGCAGTGGATGGAATCAAGGTCAGGATGGTGGTGATGTCTGAGACCACAGGGTACTGGGGTACCACCACTTTGTTGATCTCTCGGAGGTCGATGATGAAACGGTATGCTTTCTCATCTCCCTCTCCCTGCTTCTTGATAATGGGCAAGATAGGGCTGTTGCAAACGTTGCTAACCACTTCCTCTACCACTCCTGCGTCTATCAGTGACTGGATAATCATTACCAATGCCTTCTCGCCCTCTGGCGATATCCGATATTGTGGGAGTTTTGGGAGTGTTGCGTCTGGTCGGACAGTAATGTGCACTGGGTCAATTAACATACGCCCTACGTCCGAATCCGCTTTGGCCCACAGATACGGAGGTAGGGTGTCAAGCAGGGACGCGTCGACGTCGGTGATGGAAAACATGTGTCGGGGGGAACAATGTTTAAGCAGAACGGGGTTGTCGTAAAGAAACACTCGAACTCCATCTTGAGAACACCTAATCGTCGCTCGGAAGTGTTTCAGTAAGTCAAGTCCCATAATGGCGTCAGGGCTATTGGAGGAAAGCAAGAACGTGGTGTCAGTGGTGTTGTTTTCTACGTCAAAGAGAATCGGGGCAGACAAAGGGTTGGTGGAGGGCGTTCCATCGAAACCTGTCGATGTTATGAGTGAGCCAGACAAGGGTGCCCTTGGAATCAGTCGTTTAGATAACGCACTACGTGTTGCGCCAGTGTCTACCAGAAATGGAGACTTGGTACCCAGGACCTTAGCAGTGACATAAGGGCCCTGCTGGTCAACATAGAGCTCGACTGGATCCCTCCCTCGCCCTTGGCTGTCCTATGCAAAGGTGTGAGTGTCGTCATAGTCAGATTGTTGATATTGGTTCTGTCTGGGTCGATCGAACGTATTCGGTCTGCTTGATCTGTCATTAGTCGCGTCATTTGGGGGCCCTCGTTGTGGTCCCTTAGGTCTCGGTCCGTTTGCTACATCCCTGGGGTCTCTGTTCCTGATCATTTCCAGGAGGACTGGGCACTGGGATTTCCAATGGCCAGTCCCTTTGCAGAAAGCGCACTGGTCATCTCTAAGGTCTGTGCGTCCACTGTAGGGAGTCAGAGTGCGGTCCTGGGGAAATGCAGTCTTAGGGACGTTTGTCTGGTAGTTTCCCCGGTATTGGTCTCGTCCTATAGTCACCCCTTGCAGTTTGGCAATCATCACCCTCTCTTTTAAGTCTTTCTTCTTTTTCTCTGTCGCCCTATCGTTTTCATTTTTCTGATGCTCATAATATTGGGCCATTTGGAGAATCGCTGTAGGTTTGGAGGCTGCCCAACTACTCTCGCTGGCCTGTAGTTTCTGGGAGATGTCCAATGATAGGCCCTTAACATAATTCTGGACAAACAGATGGTGTCCGGTTGCAGTGGTCATGTCCTGGCCGCTGTAATCGGAGAACACCGTTTCAAACCGGGAGAAGTATTCCGATACATCCTCCTGGGGTTTTTGGCGACAGGCTGTTACTATCGACCAGTCCACTTTCTTTTCTGGGATTAGGGTTTTTAATTTCTCTACAATTTTATCTGGGAGGTCTAGAATGGATTTCAACGGCTTTTGTCCTGGTCCCCGTTGTTTGTCCAAGTCATCGAGTTGTGACCAGGTATGTCCGAACAGCTCAAGGTGGTCGACTTTCCGGATTTGCTTCCACACATCAGCTGGTAGACATAACCCGAAGAACAAGTCGATGTCAGCCAGGGTCATGATAGTTGAACCCAGGGCTGTACCCAATTCAGTATAGAAGGCAGTGGGGTTTTTACGTAGGTCGGGTAGAGATTTCCGGAATGTCAGTATCTCTTGCCGGTCCCATGGCTGGTAGACCCAGTTGTATACTACCCTTCCCTTTGCATCTTGGTTGTTTGCATCATCGTGAGTCCCTGTACCTCGAGGGGGAACCCAGTAAGGGGCAGCCTCACGTATCGGCATCATGGTGTTAGATTGCTCGGTTGGTGGTTCGGTCACTACGGGGGCCGCGGATTTAGCTCCCGGCTTTCGTTCAGTGAGGTGGCGGAAAACCTCAAGCGTACGCGTAAGGAGGTCCGACACATCACACTCGCCCTCATCCCCGATATCGACCTTCCGGTACAGAGTCCTTAGGCTCTCGGGACCTTTGTCTCGATATCGGTCCTCGTATGCATTCAAGACATGATAACACAGTCGTACGGTAAAATGTCGTCTGTGACTCCCTGTATACGAGCTGAACATATCTGTGATGTACTCTTCATCATCCTTCCTTTCTACCAGTGTCCTTGCTATTTTGTCGATCCCCGCTCGCTCATCTTTGTCTAGCCTGTTTGTTCTTGCAAGGCCAGCCCCTCGAGTCTCATGCTCGTCTAACGTTGTCATTGATGCGGGTTTTAATACAAGGGGTTCGGCTGGCACAGAGGCCATTGGGGCCGACGCTGCGGCGGTACCTTCGTTTGTACCTGGGGGTGGCGCGTGCTGCGCCAAGGGTTGAGAAGGGGCATATGGAGGGGGCATGTAGATGATAGGGGGACCTAACAGCAGGTCCTCATTGGCTTGTCGTTTCGAGGGTAAATCAGGGTAGAGCATGGAGGGGGTTCTAACCGGACACTGGCTTGGCGTTTCCCTTTCTAGTTTCTGTTTAGCTTTCTCTCTTTCCTCTATCTCCTTTTTTAGTTTCTGAGCAGCTAGGTGGGCTGCTTTTTGCAGCTCTTTTTCCAACCTACTCTCAGTTTTCTTTTTACGCTGTTCAGTTTCTTTTCGCCACATGCCGAAGCTATCAAGCATAGTAGGTGTTGTCTTGTTTTTACCTAGGGCAGTTTCTAGCATTTTTATTTTATCATCATCGAAGGATCCTGTCAGGGGCCATTGACTTTCTTGACCCTGTTTTGTATATTTATGCCATAGTTTACTATAGGCAATAGCGGTCAATCCATGCTTCATGAACATGTCCTTATTAGGGGTGCCTTCCAGTGGGGCTGGATGGTCCATCTCTAATAAGCGGTCCGGGCTAAACAGGCTACTAATCAGTGGGGAGAAGACAGACATGACGGCTCGTAACGAGGGACTAAAAAGTCAGCACTGCCTATCTTATCACTAGGTGCAAAGACTAGACAGAATATTTCTATTCTACGTTGTTTGCAGGCAGTGAATACCTCATGGATCACAATAACCAAAGACCAACAAATAACAATGGGGAGAATGAGTAGGTCCGCAAAGATCTGCGTTACCTACCTTTTTCACTATCTGCAAAAAGGGTGGTCTCTTCCCTGTTTGCAGACAGGGAATCTCCAGGAAACAATAATTTTGCGAACAACAGTTCAGTTTCAAGCAATTATAGGGTGGGGGAGAAAAAAATAAGCACGGCTGCTACCCTACCTATCCTCCACTGCTTGCAAAGAGAGAGACCTTTGTTTCTCCGTTTGCAGACAGTGAATCCCTCATAGATCAAGATAACAAAAGACCGATAAATAACAATGGGGAGAATGAGTAGGTCCGCAAAGATCTGCGTTACCTACCCTTTTCACTATCTGCAAAAAGGGTGGTCTCTTCCCTGTTTGCAGACAGGGAATCTCCAGGAAACAATAGTTTGTGAACAACAGCTCAGTTTCAGGTGACTATTGAGTGGGGGAGAAAAATAAGCACGGTTGTCTGCCCTACCTATCCTCCACTGCTTGCAAAGAGAGAGCCTGTTGTTTCTCCGTTTGCAGACAGTGAATCTCCAAATAAACAAAAAGAGCAATACTAGTATTTAACAAACAAGCAATCAAGCAATTTTTTCGCAATTTGTCGTGGTAACACGACCTTACCCGGACCGCATGGACAGTTTCCTGACTTCCGAATCCAGCGCCCGATCGTCCTCTCTTCTTCGTTATCCTCGCGGCACTCCTGATGGTTCCCAGTCAGGACCGTAGATCACTCGAGAGAGGTCTGTTCGGAACCAGTGAAGTTCGGATGATCGGCTGTCAGACGAGGGTCTATCGGACAGACGCGTTCCCGATCGTTGCAGTCGTTCACTTTGTCGTCAGGACCTCTCCCACTGGATCCATGGGTCGCTGATGGGCCCCACGTTGGGCGCCAATTGTGGAAAAATACAAACTGGGGGGGCACTACCAACCAGAATATAAGATCCTTAATTATTGCCCGGCGATGTCGCCTCTTGAACCCACAAAGAAGTTAAACTATTGAAGAGGCAGGCGCTGGAGACTGGAAGGCAGGAAACAAGGTTTTTATTCTCTCCGGAGGAGAACACAACGAAACGGACAGAAGGTATCGTTCTGAGGTGCTCTAACTGCATCCCGGAGGCCTGGCCTCTTATACACAAGTTTATCTCTTTATTACATGTAACACATTCTCGTTGATACTTTGATGTACGGAAAGACATCCTCAGAATCCCCCCTTCCCAGCCCGTTCCCATGCAAGGCTACAGTGGAAGTCCCCGCCCCGTTCACAACAGGTGATGATCATTGCGCAGCTGGGTATTCCGCCGATTCACGGAGTGTGCGGGTTTCGATCGGATCTCGTGGGATGGGGGGGGCTTTGATCATCTCGGGGGTCCTTTGAGGAGGGAAGCTTCCTATTGTATGGGGAGGGGCAAGAGATTGGTATCGGCAGAGCTAGGTGTCGGCCTGGGAACGGGGAAGACAAACGGGCACACGGGGAAAAGGGGTTTGCATCAAAAGGGCCGGAGGTCATGACGGGGAAGCAGGGAGATGTCGCGCTGGGAACAGGATGAGGGCCTGGGGCAGAGCAGCGCCGAAGAGGGGTTTATGACTCAAGGCAGGTGCAAGCAGGGGGGGGGTTGCCAGCGAAGTTAAGAGAGAGAGAGAGAGACGCGCTGGCTCTCGGCGAGAGCAGGGAAGCCATGGTGTCCAAAATGGCGGCTGTTTTACGCGCACAAAAGGTTTAAGGAGAGCAAGAGGGCGCCGATAATGTTGACGGTTTTCAGCCTAACTTTTAACATCCTGTGTGGGAGTAGATGGAATGGAAGTCAAATCACATACAACGCATGTGTGTGCAACTCAATCACATGTCAACGCCCTCTACCAACATGTAGTATCCACTGTATGCTTGTCATATGTGTGACTCCTCTGATTGTCAGGACAACATGGATTGACGTAGCAACAATGTGCATCCACTAGCAACATGATGTTTAGCAACATGTGCAATGCACAGTGTCTCACCTCAACATCACTGCCAACCAGACATGTGACATGACCCACATGTGTAGGCCCAAAATCACATGCACACATGCAAGTACATGCACACATACTAAATTAAACACCCCCCCACCCCCCCATTTCATGATGCACAAATGGCAACACCAGGAATGGTGGGCATACGGACATCACATGCATGGGGACACAATAGGCAACACACATGTACAGTACACAACAGAACCCCCACCATAGTCATCATCTGACACATACCACTCACTGACAACTGATTCACAGGTGCCCATACATACGGGATCTACTGTGTACATGTGAGGTACGACAAACTTGTGTAGGGTACTACCCGATGTGGACATGCACACGTGATGGACACTTGTGGCTCACCGATGGCCATGGTATGGACACACATGGGATGGAGCATGACATGTGTAGCCACGCAATCACGCACACAACCGTGAGCAGGCAGCTGCAGACAATGGTACAAGGTGCATCATCGGCTAAGATGCAAACATTGACCACGCCATGGCGGTGCACTGCATCCGCTGTTTACGTCTGGGCATACGCGGGCCGCCTTCGACATTCACATTGTCTGCACGTGCACAGACCGTCACGCCCACACACCGGCAAGTGCATGTGCAAGGTTCCGGGACGGATGGTCGATTTGCAACAATGATGTATCACTGGCGCCAACATGGCGGGGCACGTGATCGGCGGGGGACGTGCAGGCCAACACATCCATTAGCTGATGTCAATGCACATGGCAGGTCATGCCCCCCCTTACAGTGCCATTGCATCATCCAGCCTTCACCGGCCGGCCGGCCCTGCCCTGCCCAGGACCGCCGTGCCGGCCATGGCAACCACCGCCATTGCACGGCCCTTCCACTACCGCCGTGCCAGGCCCTGCCCAGGACCGCCGTGCCGGCCATGGCAACCACCGCCATTGCACGGCCCTTCCACTACCGGCGTTCCCTGGCGGTCCGTGCAATGGCGGTTGTTGCCATGGCCGGCACGGCGGTCCTGGGCAGGGCCTGGCACGGCGGTTGTTCATGGGCCGGCCGCTCCGGCCGGTGTACGGTGGCTGATGCAAGGTGACTGTAAGGGGGGTCATGAACTGGCATGTCCATTGAGTACATCTACAGGGTGTATAGGCCTGCACCTCCCCCGCTGTGTACGTGCACCGCCATGGAGGCGCCAGTGATAGTACATTGTTGCTACTGAAGCATCCGTGCCTGAGGCTTGCACGTGCGGTTGCCGATGTGTGCCCGTGACGGTCCCTGCACATGCAGCCAATGGGAAGAGGGACGCTGGCCGCATACGGCCAATCGCAAGTAGCGGAAGCTGTGCACCGCAACAACAGGGCCAGTCATTGGCCCATTTCACGATCACGCTTCCAGGGCTGACCAATTGCTGGCGACGTATGCCACTGACACGTGCTGAGGGCCCTATATATGTGTGTTGGGCAAAATGAAACTTCCTACCCTGGGGACCATTGCTGCCTGTGACCATCACCTCGACCTGCTGCTGCTGCTGAGCTGACCACCGACTGCTGCCTGTGACCATCACCTCGACCTGCTGCTGCTGCTGAGCTGACCACCGACTGCTGCCTGTGACCATCACCTCGACCTGCTGCTGCTGCTGAGCTGACCATCACCTCGACCTGCTGCTGCTGCTGAGCTGACCACCGACTGCTGCCTGTGACCATCACCTCGACCTGCTGCTGCTGCTGAGCTGACCACCGACTGCTGCCTGTGACCATCACCTCGACCTGCTGCTGCTGCTGAGCTGACCACCGACTGCTGCCTGTGACCATCACCTCGACCTGCTGCTGCTGCTGAGCTGACCACCGACTGCTGCCTGTGACCATCACCTCGACCTGCTGCTGAGCTGACCACCGACTGCTGCCTGTGACCATCACCTCGACCTGCTGCTGCTGCTGAGCTGACCACCGACTGCTGCCTGTGACCATCACCTCGACCTGCTGCTGCTGCTGAGCTGACCACCGACTGCTGCCTGTGACCATCACCTCGACCTGCTGCTGCTGCTGAGCTGACCACCGACTGCTGCCTGTGACCATCACCTCGACCTGCTGCTGCTGCTGAGCTGACCACCGACTGCTGCCTGTGACCATCACCTCGACCTGCTGCTGCTGCTGAGCTGACCACCGACTGCTGCCTGTGACCATCACCTCGACCTGCTACTGCTGCTGAGCTGACCACCGACTGCTGCCTGTGACCATCACCTCGACCTGCTGCTGCTGCTGAGCTGACCACCGACTGCTGCTCTAGTGCCATACTCCGTGATCTTGCCATGTCGCGTGGCAAAGAGATCCGGTCTCGACCCTTCACCGCCGCGGAGCTTGATGTCATCGTGGACGGTGTACTCCGCAACTATGGACGCCTCTACGGCGCACCGGGACGGGTGGTAAGTGCAGTGTGGGACATGTTGGTGTGCATGAGGGGGCCAAATGATCAGGCCTATTTCTATCTTAGCTGTGTAGTGTGGGCTAGACATATGTTCCTGATTGTGCATGGCTGCTGACAGTGACGTCTTGCCCCTATGTGTGTGACAGGCCACCTGTCCACTGACTTAAACTCTTTTGTCTCCCATCATGGTAGGTCAAGCTGCACCTTCGCAAGGACCTGTGGAGGAGCATAGCACGGGAAGTACGGGCATTGGGGGTGTGCAACAGACGACATACACACTGCCACAAACGCTGGGACGACATTTCCAGGCTGAGCAAGAATGTAGCGGAAGTAACACTGGGCCTGATTCCAAGGACGCCCCGTCTGACCCGACGCTCCATGACCCCTCTCATGCACCGTATCATTGCAGTGACGCATCCTGAACTGGCCGAACGTCTGAGTGCCGATCAACAGCAAACTAGCGGTGAGCATACTGTCTGTGTAGGAAACTTGTGAGTGCTATGCATGTATTGGTGCACAGACACACTTTTGAGTTCCGTGTTGCGTATGTATGCCTGTGATGCCATTTTGGTCCCATTGGGTGGTACTCATTTGACATCCAGGTCCGCCATGTTGACACGCCACTTGCTCAGTAGTTGAGTGTTAAAGCACATCCCCTAGTGGTCCATGGCCCCATGGCAGAAAATGTGAGGATGACTGGTAGGGGTGGGCCATGTGCAGGATGAGGGCTCCTAAACCTTTGTCTGCTATGTGATTTGGCTATCCTGTTCCTTCTGTACGTGAGTGTGCCCATGACTCACACATCTTTTCTGTGCATTTCAGCTTTGACAGAGGACACTCAGCCACAGACGGTGGAGAGTAGCCGAGGAAATGAGTCCGGCTCAGACTTCGCACACACGCAGACTGACACGGAGGAGGCCAGCGCCGGAGAGGGGGACAGGACCGTCCCTGAGGACTCGCATGTGGAGACACCATCGTCCTCCTCGTCGGACACTCTTGGTGAGCCTGCACTGTTGTCACAGACTGGGAGTGGGCACTCATCACCTTCTGTCGTAAGACAGCACACAGGGCCCACACTTCCGCCAACTGCACCATGAACTGTTCGTGGCCGGAGGAGTAGGGGGAGCAGAGTGGCGTTCGGTGCAGGCACCGCTGCCCCTGCCACGGTGAGCCAAAATGCACTGTGTGCTGAGGCCGTTGATCTGCTGCGACAGCTGTGTGTGGGGCAGACCAATATGACAAATGCTTTCCAGGACCATGATAGGAAGTTGGGGCAGGTGGTGGCATTCATGGAAGGGATGCATGGCGATCTTGCAGGTCTACACAGGACAGTGCAGTCATTGGCAAGCAGTGTGTCGTCTGCAATAGTACAGTCGAACGAACAGGGTGCTACTTCTGTTTCCCCATCTACACCGCTGGATGTCTCAGGGGGTAGTGATTATTCTGAGCAGGACTCAAATACAGGTCATTGCACTAGAAGCAGCGTCAGACAGCACGTCAGGGCACGCAGGGCACAGACCCCATCCCCTAGATCAGCTAAATCTGTTCAGGTAGACGACGTCAGATGCACTGGAGTACACACACAGGATCCACAAGTGTTGTTGGGGGACATGCCTTCCGGAGCTACACAGGCATTCAACACGAAAGGTACTCCCAAGGCAAGGGATACTCACATGTCCATGGACTGTTCCTTGGACAAGGCCAGTCAGAAGACAAAGGCACCTACTAAGAGCAGGGAGACTCCCAAGAGCAGGCCCACAGCAGAGGTGAGGGACACTCCCAAGGACAGTGAGAAGACTAAGGCACCTACTAAGAGCAGGGAGACTCCCAAGAGCAGGCCCACAGCAGAGGTGAGGGACACTCCCAAGGACAGTGAGAAGACTGAGGCACCTACTAAGAGCAGGGAGACTCCCAAGAGCAGGCCCACAGCAGAGGTAAGGGACATTCCCAAGGACAGTGAGAAGACTAAGGCACCTACTAAGAGCAGGGAGACTCCCAAGAGCAGGCCCACAGCAGAGGTAAGGGACACTCCCAAGGACAGTGAGAAGACTAAGGCACCTACTAAGAGCAGGGAGACTCCCAAGAGCAGGCCCACAGCAGAGGTAAGGGACACTCCCAAGGACAGTGAGAAGACTAAGGCACCTACTAAGAGCAGGGAGACTCCCAAGAGCAGGCCCACAGCAGTGGATAGGACCACTCCCAAGGGCAGGGACACACACAGAGAGCAGGTGTCTGCTGGAGACAGGTGCACCACAGACGACAAGCCTGCTGGCAGGAACAGGGCGGCGAGCAGGGCACAGGCTACATCCAGAGACAACACTCCACCTAAGGATAAGGCACATCCTACGGACAAGGCATCTAGCATGGACAATGGCGCTATCAAGGACAGGCATACTTCACCCCTGGCTGCACTGAGGCTGATGTTTTCTACTACACGCCAAACTGATGTCTCCGCGGCGGAGTCCCCCCATACCTCCACTCCCATCCAGGCCAGTCAGAAGCAGAGGTGGGTGTCCCCTGTTGTTGCATCCCCCATTACACATCATTCCGAGTCCAGGCGGCAGGCACAGAGCAAACGACAAGCAGGCTCCAGCACGTCCCCAGAAACCAGATCCCCGGCAGCAGTTGCTCCACCTATGCTGGGTGGTGATTCTTTGGAGTCCCCACCACTTGGCAGTCCAGTCCTGTCCAGGGTGCACTCACACCTCCCTAAGAAACGCAGACACACACCATTGACACCTGCCAACCCCGATTTGGCTCTAGGTGAGCTATCCCCAGCTCCCAGGCCCACCCTGCCTCCTGGCCCATACAGCCCTGTGGCTCATCATTTCAGTTGTCCCAGTGGCGCTGGTGCAGTTGACTCTCATGTATCAGATGGTGGCACAGTGTCAGTTGTGCCCTCTCCTGTAGCAGATCCTGGCAGGGTATCTGGGTCTATGGCTCACGTGTCAGTTAGGAGATCTGTGGCTGTGTTGCACACTCCTGTTTCTGGTGCTGGCAGTCTGTCTGGGTCAGTGGCTCACGTGTCAGTGACTGCATCTGTGGCTGTGTCTCACACTCCTGTTGCTGGTGCTGCCAGTGTGTCTGGGTCCGTGGCCCATGTGTGTGTCACTCGGGCTGTGGCTGTGTCTCACACTCCTGTTGCTGGTGCTGCCAGTGTGTCTGGGTCCGTGGCCCATGTGTGTGTCACTCGGGCTGTGGCTGTGTCTCACACTCCTGTTGCTGGTGCTGCCAGTGTGTCCGAGGCAGGTAGTTCACGCAGTCCCCCTGATTCTGTGATGTGAGGTGCTGTACACTTCACTCAAATGTTACTTCACATGGTGTGTCCATTGAGAACTGCGTGGCACTCTTGTGGTCCCTGTGACGGGTTGGTAGGGACACGTAGTTGTGCAGCCTCTGATGTACCTGCTCTGTACTGCACAATGCCCTGTTGATGCTCTGATACTGCATTATGCCCTCTCGTTACCTGCTCTGATGTACCTGCTCTGTACTGCACAATGCCCTGTTGATGCTCTGATACTGCATTATGCCCTCTCGTTACCTGCTCTGATGTACCTGCTCTGTACTCCACAATGCCCTGTTGATGCTCTGATACTGCATTCTGCCCTCTCGTTTACTGCCTATGATGTACCTGTTCTGTACTCCACAATGCCCTGTTGATGCTCTGATACTGCATTCTGCCCTCTCGTTTACTGCCTATGATGTACCTGCTCTGTACTCCACAATGCCCTGTTGATGCACTTAGCCCCTCTCACGTGCTGCCTCTGATGGGCCTGTTCTGTGCAATGGACTGTTGATGCACTTAGCCCCTCTCACGTGCTGCCTCTGATGGACCTGTTCTGTGCAATGGACTGTTGATGCACTTAGCCCCTCTCACGTGCTGCCTCTGATGGGCCTGTTCTGTGCAATGGACTGTTGATGCACTTAGCCCCTCTCACGTGCTGCCTCTGATGGGCCTGTTCTGTGCAATGGACTGTTGATGCACTTAGCCCCTCTCACGTGCTGCCTCTGATGGGCCTGTTCTGTGCAATGGACTGTTGATGCACTTAGCCCCTCTCACGTGCTGCCTCTGATGGGCCTGTTCTGTGCAATGGACTGTTGATGCACTTAGCCCCTCTCACGTGCTGCCTCTGATGGGCCTGTTCTGTGCAATGGACTGTTGATGCACTTAGCCCCTCTCACGTGCTGCCTCTGATGGGCCTGTTCTGTGCAATGGACTGTTGATGCACTTAGCCCCTCTCACGTGCTGCCTCTGATGGACCTGTTCTGTACTCCACAATGCCCTGTTGATGCTCTGATACTGCATTCTGCCCTCTCGTTTACTGCCTCTGATGGACCTGTTCTGTACTCCACAATGCCCTGTTGATGCTCTGATACTGCATTCTGCCCTCTCGTTACCTGCTCTGATGTACCTGCTCTGTACTGCACAATGCCCTGTTGATGCTCTGATACTGCATTATGCCCTCTCGTTACCTGCTCTGATGTACCTGCTCTGTACTCCACAATGCCCTGTTGATGCTCTGATACTGCATTCTGCCCTCTCGTTTACTGCCTATGATGTACCTGTTCTGTACTCCACAATGCCCTGTTGATGCTCTGATACTGCATTCTGCCCTCTCGTTTACTGCCTATGATGTACCTGTTCTGTACTCCACAATGCCCTGTTGATGCTCTGATACTGCATTCTGCCCTCTCGTTGACTGCCAATGATATAGCTGCTGTGGTGCCCACTTTGCCCATGCTCACGCATACACTGTGATTATACCCCTATTTTGTACAATAAAGGTAGTCTATCAGGTCTCGTGGTCTGTCGTTGTCATTCCTGCTTGCGTACTACTAATGTGTATTTGTATTTGCTTCTCATCAGTGGTTTCGGTAACATGACACTCCCCCTCCCTACGTCACGTCCCTTACTGGTATTCCCCTGCAGACAGCCAATGGTTTGTGCCTTACCTGCGTCGTCGTCCATGGTGGGCCATGACTAGGACATGGTGGATCGCGAAGAGCATCGGGAAAGCGTGTAGCGCTGGGTCCATGGTGGTGGTCAGCTTGCGGTGGGTATCTCTGCTATGTCACCTATCTTCGCAGTGGGGATTCCGCCGTGTTCAGACAGGTTGTTTTTCCGCTGCGGTTTTATGTGTATTTTCCGCCATCTTGATTTGGGGGACGGTCTTCGACGTCAGTACGTACGGCGGGGCCTCCGGATGTGTTCCGTCCGCCACGGTCTCGTGTGTAGTTCGGCGGCGGAGCGTGCTTTTCCGTCGCGGACGGAAATTTGACACGTTTTCCTATCCTGATATGGCGGACGGAGTATCCGCGGCAGGCGGACACGGAAAAGGCTTTTTCCGCCTACTCCAGGGCCGCGGTGGCTCTTCCGTCCGCCATCCTAATGAGCCCCTTTGTTTGGTGATTACTTGATTGCAACTGGTTGTACAATGCAGAAGCGGTGCCAGTTGTTGTTGTTCAATGTTTTTAAAGTTGTACAGACCTTTGTTATACTGCACATGGCCTCTAGTCATTTCTTACAATATGAAGATTTATTCTGCTTTGCTTACACAAACTGTGTAAAAGTAGGGACACAGTTTATAAAAGAACCAACGATATAGAAACCTCTAAGAAAGGGACTAGGCACTATGACGTCAAACAGTGTTAAGTAAGTCAAAACAGTTTTCTAGGATCGTGCATTGCATTACAGTCAAATATTTCTGTGCACTCAGCCCACAGAGAGTCTGCTTTGGATAACAGCGGCCCTGATTTCCACACATGTGGCTTTATTTGCAGCTTATGAGTGCAACGTCCTTATCTTGCACCGAATCTTTTCAAAACATTTGCAAGCGTCTGGGGAACTGGTCTTAAGATCCAAGCGGTCATGCCAGTTCAACTGGTTGTCAGTGGGTACATAGAAGTATCTCTACTTATCTACTACCTGGAAATGCCGACCAGTACTAGCTTCTAGTTTTTCTACTACTTGAAGACTGAAATACTTGGCTTTTCCCAAAATGAATAATGGGTGAATTAACCCAATATGCAAACACTGCATGCCTGTCTGTATTTTATCAAAGTACAATATCATCCTTGTTAGACACCTGAGGCCATATGTAACATCCTGATTTGCGATTCTCAAATAGCGATTTTTTAGAAATCGCTATTTGAGAATTGCAAATAGGGATGTATGTAAAAAAAAATATATATTTTTTAGCGATTTCTTAATATTCCTTAATTGCGATTAACACATTGCGAATCGCAATTAAGGAATACTTTCCCATTCATTTCTATGGGCCAGGAGGCCCATAGGAATGAATGGGAAGTCATTCTCAATTTGCGATTCGCAATTTGAGAATCACAAACTGAGAATAATTTCAAGGGTGTCATAAGGACACCTTGATGCACCCCTGAAATGTACATGTGTGCACATATGGCGCATATATGGCACATATGGCGCACATACATGCCCTAAGGGCATGTATGTGCGCCACATGGCACCTTTACAAATGCCAAAAAGTGAATTTGTGAAAGAAATCGCAAATTACCACCAACTTCAAGTTGGTGGTAATTTGCGATTTCTTAATGAGAAATCGCACAACTTGGGTGCTTCTTTCATTGCATTCAAGGAATCGCAAAATTTGCGATTCCTTAAAGGCAATCGCAAAATAAGGAATCGCAAATTTTGCGATTTCTTATTTTGCCTTAATACATACCATTTGGCAAAATTGCATTCGCAAACGCCGAAATTCTGCGAATTTCGGCGTTTGCGAATGCAATTTTGCTTGATACATATGGCCCCAAGCTTCTATCCTAGTATTTTAGGACTATTTAGTTGGGTGATCTTTAAATTGGTCAAACTACTACAAATTAAATAGGAGTGGGGTCAAGAAGACATCTTTGCTCTTACTAGGATAGGTCTCGCTCAGGCCGGGTTCTAATAGTAGCCCATGTTCTACTTTATATTCAGGTATCTTTGTAACAACCTGGTGGTCTGGCAGGGTTCCCAATCTGACCTGGACAAATTCATTACCTGGCTAAACAATAGGGACCCTTACCTCAAATTCACCAGCACGGCCAGTAACAGCCACCTCCCTTTCCTAGATCTGGACATTACAGTCAAGGATGGCACCCTGATCACGACAACTTATTACAAACCAACTGCGAGGAATTCATTGCTTGACTTCACCAGCTTCCACCTCCGCCCACTCAGAGAGAACTTGCCCTACGGACAATTTCTGCGCATACGCAGAAACTGCACCTACATCTCTGACTATAAAAAACAGTCTGCGGAATTGGCCACCAAGTTGGAACAACGTGGTTACCCGAGGTCCATCATTAGCAAAACCCAGAAGAGGGCGAGAAACCAGAATCGGGAAGCCCTCCTTGAGACCGTCACCAAAGACCAAGACACTCAACCCATCACCTGTGTTACGACCTATAACACAGCATCAAATGAAGTGTCAAAGATCATAAAAAAACACTGGAAAATAATCAATTCGGGACAGAGGAAATGGGACGTCCCCAGATTTGCATACAAGCGATGCAACAATCTCAAAGACCGCCTGGTCAGTACCCGCCCAAGACCACCACCCCAACCAGCCACTAACACCCTTCTGAATATATGGGGCCTCCCCAAGGTCACCGGACATTACCCTTGTAATGACTGTAGTGTGTGTCACCTCACCACTCATACCAAAACTCTGGACCTGGAGCCAAACAAGATGTGGACTCAACGTAGCCACACAAATTGTAACTCTCGTAACCTTATTTACCTCATCACTTGCGCATGTGGGCTCCGGTACATTGGAATGACCACACGAAAAATAAAAACAAGAATAACAGAATATCGAAGTACCATAAGATGTAAAAAGAACATAAGCAGAATGACCAACCACTTTATTACCCAATGTCACACACCCAATGACCTAACCTGGACGGTCATAGAGCAAGTCCCTGAAGGCACCGTGGACAATGACAAAAAACTGCTGCACGCGGAACAACGGTGGATTTACCGCCTTTCCACAGCTACCCAGGGATTGAACGATGCCATCCCGTGGAATTCCTTGACCCATCACTGATTGACCCCCATGTCTCAAACGAAATGACTGTGGTTTGTGTTGTTTTCCTCTTAACATACCAGTTCTATACACTGTTGCTTGTCCCAGAAAATAGTGTAAATTGCCCCATACCTTTTTAATTATCTTAACAGTATTATCAACGACATTCTCTGTGTAGCTTGATATATTTGGGACTGTAAGGACACCATAGTCCATCAGTAGCGCCCCGCACATGCGCGGCCGAGACACTTTCGCCCCGCACATGCGCAGACTATCCCCAGCCACACTGCGCATGCGCACATACCGGGCGCTAGCTCCGAGGCGGCTCTCCACTTTGGGAAACGCCCACACTAGTGCATGCTTACAAACGCGACTCAACGATAATGCGCACGCGCTCACATTGCGCCTAGACTCTCCCCAGGCACCATGACTCGGACACCCGAGTCTTTCTACCATTGCCTCCCATAAACCTACAGGTGCAATTGGTTATTCAATCAACCGGACTATTTAAGACCCGGGAAAAAGGGTCATTCTTCACCGGTATGCGAAGGAGGCACTACAGGTCCAGAGCACGCTCTACCCAGAAAAGCTGTAAGTATGAGGAACAACCACCACGACTCCTGGTAAGCGCTCTTTTCTCCCCTACAGGTCTCCCTAATCAGAGTGGTAAAACGTTTGTCCCCTTAGGGTCAAGCCCTTGCCACCTCCCAACCTTGAGGTCAGACTGAGCAAAAACTAGCGTAAGAGTGCCCTCTTGCGCCGCTCTACACATATGCACAATGTTATTCTCGTTTTCTTACCACTTCACCCTCGAGTTACAAGTGCGATTCTCACCTTAATGGTACCACCAATACCATTACACTTTAGTCGCCTATAGCCCACATGAATCCGCTATAGTGACGGCAATCAGATGTGCACAACATTGTACATCGGAATGACTATTTTTCTTTGTATGTTTTGTCTTTTGTCCATAAATGTTACGTGTACAGGTGGTCTTGAGAAGGGAATCCCCCTCTCACACATAGATACGCTTTAGGGCGTGTAGACACATAGTCTATACCACACTCCCATTAGCTTACTCACACTCACCCCCTTTTATTTAGGTCCTGAAGAAAGCCAGCATAGACATAAGGCACTGGCTGAAACATGTTGACCCATTGGATGTGAGAGGTCGTAACTCGCCTCTTACATCCTCCAGCCTTATTTTTTAACCGCTGACGGAGGCCCAGGTATTAAAGTCTAATCCTACCCTCGGGTACTGGGACCCCCGCCAAGCCGTTTTAACATCACTTTCTTAACTATCTTCACTGCACACTCAGCAAAATACCAGCTCCGCTGTAATCAGGCGTTGAAGCACACCCGGGGCACGCTAGGTGCTACTGGGTGGGCCCGATGATGAAGCATGCCACCAACTAGGTTGGTGGGTGAGGGCTTTATGAACACACTCACCAGGTGTTCCCACTCTATGACGAAACATACTAGAGTCTTTTCTTGTTTGTGTGTAAATCTAAAATAAATATGAGCTAGTCTCCTTTTGATTAAATTACATCTTTGTAACAGACCCACTAGGAGCTCCAGTCTTAAGATTCAACGACTGGCCCGACCAAGTGTAGGCAACGTTGAGGAATGCATCCACAGTGCAATTGAGGTACTCACCGCATGAGGCTATAACACTACCTTCCTAGTGAGCATTCATGCACTTGGCCTAATACACTGATTCTTACCATACCCTTTCTGGGCCAGGGAATCCCACCAGGCGTATTTGCACAAGTGTGCGGCTGTTCAAACTAAACATTATCAAACAATCTTACTAAAGAATTCTGTAGTGTTCTGGTTGACTTCTGAGCCACCAGAATTATATGTCAGCTTGTCATGTTCCTCGTGTAGTTCTGTGGTGACCAGACACTATAAAAGTTTAAATTTGAATTGGGGAGGAGTTGGTGAGACGTTTCACGGAGGGTGCCTGCAAGCAGCTCAGGGTGGTACCGCTGCATGTACTTTCAGAATTAAATCACGCTCTCCAAACTCCTAGACTCAGCTTGCTTGCCACAGGACGCACACCCACACAGACCTGTTTAACAGATCACCACCGCGTCCGAGCCGACACTCACTGATTCACGCAAGTGTTCGGCAGCACCAGACTAGTGAATGCCCAACTAGGTATGTGAAGATAAGGAGAATAATGCAGATGATTTGATAAGTGAAGTTCAACCTATGGTTCTCGTGGTGGGTGACAGATGTGAAACATGATGTTCCGGATAAAAGTGTAGACCCTTAGGTGAATATTAAAGTCAGGGACAAAGTGTTACAATTGTTGGTTGATTCCAGTGACAATCACCATGATCATGTAAAAGCCCTTTCAACACACCTGGGAAAACAGACCGCTATTGGCTCCAGACCACTGCCCAGTATCCTACAAGGGTCGCAGAATAGAGCTAAACTATCTTTCAAAAGGAGGGGTATTCAAGGTAAAATCTATGTAGCAGTTAAAGGGTTGAACATTCTCTGATGGTTTCATGAAGGGCTATTCAGCATGGTTTTGCACCCTGCAGCAAGTAAACAGGTGCTGGTTAAAAAAATAGCAGTTTGGTTGAATAGTTGCCGAACCAGTTTCCTAGCATGTTTTTAGGTGAGCTGGGAAAAAAGGAGCATTAGAACTTAAGATGGTGCTACATCCATAAAAAACAAGTTGAGAGGGGTACCATTTAGTGTCAGAGAAGACTTGGTTGAGTTGAGGGTTTGTCGATCTTTGTGCTCTCAATAATGAGCTATAGTGGATTCTCATCCTGTGTGTGTGTTTGTATTTTATATAGCGCACTTCTACCCAGAGGTCTCGTAGCGCTGTATTCATACCGCTGTGGAACCCATCCTGGCTTTCCTGTGAAATGTCCACTCGTGGGCACCCCCAAGGTGAAGCCAGGCATCCAAGCGCTGCTGGGGCCGTTGTGGAGATTAAGCAAGATATTGCCCAGAGTCACAGAGTGGGACCCATGATTAGACTAGGCACCGAGGCGAGAATTCTCTGCCTAGCACAGTGCTGTCCATGCCGAGCTGTAAAATGACAATGCGTAAAGACTTTGATAGAAAAGCAGACAACCTGAGAACTACCAAGAGTTCTCTGCTTCTTTTTTGCATAATGTATGTGTCACTCTATGCCTGAAAGGGGTTTGGTTTGACTTGTACTAGGTGCTCCTTTGTGTCTGGACAAAGCTATGCCTCTCTCAAGAGCTCTGAGTAGAGCAAACAGTGTCAGGGGTTGCTTTTACTCATTTCAGGTTGGCTTGGTTGGTATTTTACCAATTCCAAGCTGTAATACTATGCCTGGAGTGGTAAACAGCTTTTGTAATTTTACAGCTCAGCATGGACATCACTGTGCTAGTTCTATGCTTAAAGACTTTACTGTAGAAATGGCAAAATACTTTGTCCCTTTCTATCTCGGAGTGGATGGCACTGTGCCAATCCTATGCTTAAAGACTTTAATAGAAAATCAGACATTTGAGGTGAGCAGACCTAGACTGGCGCTTGTGTCGAGAGTGCTCTATGCAGGAGCTGCTTTCCGCCAAAACTTGAGAACTACCCAGAGTTCTCTGCTTCTTTTTTGTATAATTTATGCATCACTCTATGCCTCAAAGGGTTTTGTTTTGATATATATATATATATATATAGATACACATATACACATATACACACTCAAATATATATAGCCCAGTTGAAGGCAAAAAACGAAACACAGCCATTTCTTGTCCTATGATCAGGAAATAAACATGGAGGGGAAACTTTAGTGACTGCAGTGCTATTCCTGTTGCCTCGTAGATGGAGGCAGGAGTTGGATTTCGAGAATATGTACATATATACATACATACACACAGCAATATATACCCAGCGGGGTCCAGGTCAGATTTTCAGGACTGCTTCAAAGAAAATAAAAATACAGACTATATATATCCCTATGGTATGAACTAAGCTCCACAATATAGACGAGCCACCAGTTACCACTTGATGATGGAACACACTATGTATTTGTAAATATGAAATGTTTACTTAGTGTACAAAAGGAACTGGTTAAGGTCATGGATGTAAACTGACGATTGCAAGTAGGTTTGTTAGAACTCTGAACATCCAACATCCACTGTATACTTTTGTGGCTTAAATAAACCTATAGTAAGCTATTAAACAGCAAATATACTTAACAGTAAAACAGTATTTATGAAATAAAAGACATGCAGGGAGAGTGCCTATAGATTCACTTATGTCCAGACGGACGTTGTTGGATTTAATAGATTCAAAAAATTAGTGCTAAAATTCAAGACAGAGCGTCATAGAGTGGGACATAACCCTGTATCCTTCAAGGTTCACAAATGAATAGTGAGGGCAAGCTTTGGAGAGAAGTAGACAATAATGCACACGTTTTAACCAATGTGTTTATTATGCATTCTGTCTAAAGGAGTCAACAACGTTTCTATCTATAATGAGGTACATCGATCATCAGGACGGAAATTTACATACGCCTGAAAAATAACACTGCCTCGAGGGCGAGTGTGTTGGCTGGACTTCCCAGGGTTAGGAAAGTGAGATGAATATCCGGATTAAATAGGGCTCGGTCAAAACCCTGGATCAATTTGGAGAACGTTGGTCACGACAGCGATCGTCTGACTGGTAGGAAGGGCTCCAAGCCGGCCACAAGGGTACCGTGATGGAGGAGCGGGGGCATTGCTGCCCGGGTCGGCAGGTGGGGACACGGTCATCCTGGTAACTCCGCCACCCTGATCGCCAACCTCGCCAACCTCGGCCTCAGACAACTCGTCACCGTACCCACCCACGCCGCTGGCCACACGCTGGACCCAGTCTTCTCCACAGGTACACATCGTCGCCTTCAACCACACCACTGAACTCCACTGGACCGACCACCGCTGCATCCATTTCACCTTCAAAAACCAACCACGCACCACCGCACCCAACAGTTACCTCGCCGCTGCTGGAGCAAAGTCACCAAAGACCAGCTGATCACCACCCTCACCCAAAACCCACCCACCGACACCACCAACCCAGACAACGCAGCCCGCAACCTCAGACAGTGGAACGACGACGACCAACACCCTCGCCCCACTCAAAAAACCCTCCAACAACCACGCCAGAAAGAGAGCCACCTGGTTCACGGACGAGCTGCAGACCTCCAAAAGCACATGCCGAAAACTGGAGAACATATGGCTCCACGAACGCACTCCGGACAACCACACAGACCACAAGGACGCCACCCGCAGACATCACCACCTCATCAGATTAGCTAAGAGATCCTCCTTCAAACACCGCCTGGATAACAACGCACACAACAGCTCTTCAGCATCGTAAGGGAACTCTCCGACCCCAGCGCCAACGACATACCACCCTCACTAGAACTGTGCAACTCACTAGCCATCTTCTTCCACCGCAAGATCGCTGACATCCATTACAGATTCAACACCATGACCGCACCCAAAAAAACGCCAGACCCCACCTCCCCTGTGAACACCACCAGCGCCAACCGCCTGACCTCCTGGCCCAACGACGACGAGACACGCAAGGTCATGAACTACATCCACTCAGGATCTCTGTCAGACCCGTGCCCACACCACCTATTCAACAAAGTAGACGCAGCCATCGCACCCCAACTACAGAAGGTCATCAACATCTCCTTCGAAACAGCGACATTCCCGGAAAGCTGGAAACCCGCCGAAATCAACGCCCTCCTCAAGAAGCCCAAGGCAGACCCCAAGGACCTCAAGAACTTCCGGCCCATCTCCCTGCTCCCGTTCCCGGCGAAGGTCATCGAGAAAATAGTCAACATGCAACTGGCCCGCCGCCTGGAAGACAACAACATCTTGGACCCGTCCCAGTCCGGGTTCAGATGAAAACACAGCACCAAGACAGCCATCATCGCCGCCACAGATGATATCAGGCGCCAACTAGACAATGGCGAAACATCAGCCCTCTTCCTCCTGGACCTGTCAGTCACCTTCGACACGGTCTGCCATCGCACTGTAAAGACACGCCTCCTAGAAGCTGGAATCCAAGAGAAGGCCCTTGACAGCACCACGTCCTTCCTCTCCGGCAGAACCCAGAGCGTCCGCCTCCTGCCCTTCCGATCCGAGGCCACCGACATCATCTGCGGCGTCCCCCAGGGCTCATCCCGACGCCGTTCAACATCTACATGGCCCCCCTTGCACAAGTGGCCCGCCAACACGACCTCAACATCTCCTAAGCCGATGACACCCAGCTCATCCTCTCCCACGCCAAGGACCCGCACACCGCCACAACCAACCTCCACGAGGGAATGAAGGCCATCGCCGACTGGATGAGCAACAGCCGTCTGAATCTAAACCCGGACAAGACGGAGGTACTCGTCCTCCGAACCACCCCCTCAGCCTGGAACGACTCCTGGTGGCTGACCACACTGGGAACAGCACCAACACCCACTGACCATGCACGCAACCTAGGATTCATCCTCGACTCTGCCCTCTCCATGTCTAAACAAGTCAACACCGTCTCCTCCTCCTGCTACAACACTCTCCGCATGCTCCGCAGGATCTACAAGTGGCTCCCGACCGAAACAAGAACGATGACACATGCCCTCGTCAGCAGCAGACTGGACTACGGCAACGCACTCTACGCAGGAATCCCAGCCAAACACCTACGACGACTACAACACATCCAAAACGCTTCCGCCTGACTGATCGTCAACGTCGCCTGCCGCAGCCACATCACCCCTGTAGGAAGGTGGATACCTGACTATGGTTACCCCAGATTTCTTGCCTTGTGTTTAGCTGGTTTTCATCTTAGTTGGCCTGGGATCCTGCTAATCAGGGCCCCAGGCTATCTGCTCTCTCTGTAAAATGGACTCCATGTACCCTAGGTACATAGCTAATTGGATATTGAGTCACTGTATGAGCCCCTGTATAGTGTACTGTAGGTACCCAGGGCATGGGTGCACCCAAGGCCTACCAGGGGCTGCAGCATATCTTTTGCCACCCCTGGCTGGCCATCAAAACTGACAACTGGCTAATCACTCAGCTGGGGCAAGGTCGTGTAATCACCCCTTGCTTAGATATAGTATTCCTATGTCTAACCTTATATCTGGACACATATGCACCTATAAGTCACTCCTATGGCAGGCCTTAACAATCCTGAAGGCAGAGTGCTTGGTTTTATGTGAGATGGTGCTCTAGCATGAGCTGAGCCTGTCTGCAGCTTTTGGAACCATGTCCTTATAGCTGTTCTGGTATATTGCCATACCATATACTCTTAAGTGCATTATGTACCTCGCGGTCAGATGCTAACTTTGGTTTGGCTTTATCAAAACATGTTGTGTAAGGTGTCATACGCTTTGGAATACTACCCCCTCGCCAGTTCTGGCAACGGGGGTAGCATTCCACCATTCTAGAGGGAGAAGACATGTTACTTCCATTAATCCCGGTTAAAGTTAACCAGAGCCTCAGCATCACAAAATGGATGCTGCTGCCACAGACACAAGTCTCACCACCTCCTGCTGCTGGGAGTCCTTCCAGCGAGGGAGGCTTGGACAATAGGTTTCCTGTCACAGGGAGGTGCTAGCACCACCCCAGACAGGCTATAGTGTATTGGGACAGGGAGTGCTGAATGAAAGAAGACACTGCCTGGGGCACACAAGGTGTCCCAGGCATAGGCCAGTTCAAACCGGTGCGCGGGCACTCCAGCCCAAGCTCTGGCGTGAAACTGGACAAAGGGAAAGGGGTGTAACCATCCCCTTCCTGGGTCCCACCCACAGGAGGGACCTAGCAGGTAATCCAGCCCCTAGATTTGGTATATAGGTAGTAGCTGAGCCCCAAGACTTTAGATATATCCTGACAAACTCTGATACGAAACACTGGACCTTTGACATCCTACTCGACACAAGAATCACACAAGAATCTCCCTTGTGGTCAAGGAGTGACCACCCTGTGCAAGCAGGCACCATCAAGCGCTCAATGGTTTGCTTTGTCGTTGCTCCCGCCGGAGCTCGAACAAAGAGCCTGACAAGACCTGGACTTCCAGACATCCAATAGCCCGATCCACAGCCACAGCAAAGCTGAGACCCGTGGAGGCGACGAGAGATGTGGGACCGGCCATCTTGGAAAGCCAGCAAATTGCTTTCCGTGCAACTTCTGCGGCACCTTCGAAGTTGTGCATTGGGAATTGAGAACCCCAGCCCCGAGCACCAACTGCACCGAAGATCACCTCTCCAGACTCACCGAGTGCTGCGTGGGGCCCTTTTGCATTTTCCTGCTTGACGCATCTATCCGGTCACTTGCCCGTTGGTTAGTGGCCTTTGTGACAACGAAACCTGAAATCTAAACCACTGGTCTGGTTGCTCCAGACTGGCCCTTGCTTCCCTGCGAAGGAGAAGCCCCTCAGTTCTTGCTGGCCTGAGTAAGAAGCCATCTTTGATTGCTGCGTGGGTTGCATTTGCCAAGGCCTGTTGACTCTGAATCGAGAACCGACACTGCCGACAGCGAGTGCCTTTGTGGGACAGTCTGTATCCAGCTCCTGGTTGTCGTCATCTCCTGGTCCACGTGGCTGCAGAGACAAGCTTCACGACATCACCTGATTGCTTACCGACATCGCCTGGTTCCTTCCTGGTTCCTTCCTGGTCACTGGCTAGTGACCCAGACTCTGTCCCCTCTGCTTTCGGGTACTCTTCATCCTCGATCCACCCTGGGATCCAACCGGACTCTTCTCTCCTGGTCGCCTGCAGCATCTTTTCTCCAAGGCTCCATAGAACTCCATGACGAAACCAGACACTTTCGGGCCTATGCACCCGCTTCCTGTGGGTGAGGTAACGAGAGTACTGCGGTGCTCCTGTGAAGAGTAACTCTCCTAGTGTCCTAGTTCCAAGTGGCCAGCTTCTAGTCCAGTCGGAAGACTCCTAAACCTTTAACTTTCTAACTTTACGCACCCATTGACTTCTATGTGTGCACGCGTGTGCATTTAGACACTGCACTCGCATCCCGTGGGCCTCCTGCTCCCGAACTACTGTTAGTCCAGTGTAGCCCCAGCGATTCCCAAGGCCCTAGGCCTTACCGTTGTTCGTGACGTGGTTCTTCTACCACTATTTTAGTATATGGTTTAGCGGGCCACCAGGGCCTATCCATATTTGTGCAACTTTTGTATGTTATATTAAGTAACTTGTTATGCGCTTGTGCTTCTGTTCTAAAAGAGTTCAGAGGGTTGTTTTAGAAATAAATACATATATATTTTGAATATGTAACCTGTGTGGTGTCCTTTCATTTGGTATTAAAAAGATTGCATATGGTAAAACACCTGTTTCCAAAATGCCCTCTTGAGTTCAGCCTAAGACTGCTTTTGTCCATACTACCCCTAGGATAGCAGGTCTATAAGGTTGACTTTACAACCATCACCACAAGGGTTGTTTGGACTGGTGCAAGGTGCTCACTAGAATAGTGACCATTATATACCAGGCCAACTTCTCTCAACCCCCCACCTGAGAGTCCTACACTCGCTCCCCGTTGACAAGAGGATCACCTTCAAGCTCCTCGCCCACACACACAAAGCACTCCACAACGTCGGACCAGCCTACCTGAACAGCAGACTCAGCTTCTACACCCCCACCCGCCAGCTTTGCAACGCCAGCCTTGCCTTCACCGCTGTCCCCCGCATCCAACAAACAATCTACGGCGGCAGATACTTCTCCTACCTCGCCGCCAAGACCTGGAACACCCTCCCTACCCACCTACGGCAGACCCAAGACCTACTCGCCTTCAGAAGACTCCTCAAGACCTGGCTCTTCGAGCAGTAGTGGCACCCCCTCCCCTCAGCGCCTTGAGACCCTCACGGGTAAATAGCGCGCTTTACAAGTACTCTGATTGATTGATTGACCGCTCTCCCCACCTGCCGACTCGGGCAGCAACGCCCCCGCTCTTCCATCACGGGCCCCTCGTGGCCGGCTTGGAGCCCTTTTTACCCGTCCGACGATCGCTGTTGTGACCAACGTTCTCCAGATTCATCAAGGGTTTTGACCGAGCCCTATTTAATCTGGATATTCATCGCACTTCCCTAAACCTGGGAAACCCAGCCAACGCACTCGCCCTCGAGGCAGTGTTATTTTTCAGGCGTATGTAAATTTCCATCCTGATGATGATCTATGTACCTCGTTATAGATCGAAACGTCGTCGACTCCTTTAGACAGAATGCATGTTAAACACATTGGTTAAAGCTTGTGCATAATTGTCTACTTCTCTATACAAAGCTTGCCCTCACAATTCATGTATTGGCAATAAGCTCTATTTCATGCCTGAACATGTTTTGTGTAATTGTTATTGTCTTCATGTTGTGAACCTTGAAGGATACAGTATTGTGTCCAACTCTATGACGCTCTGTCTTGAATTTTAGCACTAATTTTTTGTATCTGTTAAATCCAACAATGTCCTGCTGGACATAAGTGAATCTATATAGTACTGATTCAGGTCTACATTCAGTGTTCTATAGAACTATTTATTGAAGGACCCATTGTTCCTTTTGAGCAACAATTATTTTGAAAGGCACAACCGAACCCACTGGAGGGAAAGAAAGAACGCACTACACATCCCAGCATACAACATATGTTGTACTCACCTGTGAGGCCCACTGGAGGGCAATTAAAAATACTATATATCTCCGTATGGTATGTACTAAGCGACAAAATACCGACGAGCCACTTGTTACCACTTGAAGATGGAGCTCATTATTTATTTGTAAATATCAAATGTTTCCTTAGTGTACAAAAGGAACTTGGTAAAGTCATGGATGTAAACGGACGATTGCAAGTAGGGTTGTTAGAACTCTGAACATCCACCATGCACCGTATACTTTAATTGCTTACTATAGCATTAAGCCCCAAAAACATCAAATATAATTAACATTAAAAAGTATTTTTCACATTAAAAAGGTAAATTACAAAGTTAAAGTATTATCATAGTGTTCGTTATACAAATACTTCTAAGAAGAAAATATATTCTGCCCAGAAACAACCCGTTCAAGCTACGTCATCACATTCCTTTAATAAACTGATGGCTTCTTCGGAATCTAATAGCAATGTCAAGGAAGTGATTTAATCTTGTGTTCGACACGTTCCTTTCAGTCATGAGCAAAACTGTTTGCGTAGGACATTGCATTGATGTACAATGCAATATGTGGGTTAAAGGCTCAACTGTGCAATTGGAAGACATTGCACAACCTCGAAGAATAAAATGCAAACACACTGCTGTGCCTCAAATGAGTGTACTGTATTCAAATGCCCAAAGTTTGCTCTCATGACAGCATCCTGAATCTAGGGCTGTCGCGTATCTGAATACATTGTTTGATATTTACTTCGCTGCAGTTGCTTGTACAATAAAGAGGAAATGCTAGTTGTTATTGTTGCTCGATTAACCACCCGGGGAAGCGGTTTTTAATATTCAACATTTTTTTAAAAGTTGTGAAGGGTATTCTAATTCTGCACATGACCTCCAGCCATTCCTTAACATTAGAAGATTTATTTTGCTCTTGCTGCTTACGTAGTGTTTAAAAGTAATCAAATAAAGTTAAAGTTTGAGGCCCACATTCGTTGACAAAACAGATATAAATGAACATTCAATGAAGAGAACAGGCCCTGCTTTTACCTATGACGTCAACATATTTCTGTGCACTCAACCCACAAAGTCTGTGCATTACAGAACATCTGTCCTGATTTCAACACAGGTAGCTTTATTTGCAGCTTGTGCGTCTCTAACCTCCATAGCTGGCATTGGATCTCTTCAACACATGCATGAGTCTGGGAAACCGGTCTTTTAGGAAGCGAGCAGGCACACCAGTTCAACCGGTTATTAATAAGTACACAGTTATCTCTACTTTTCTACTATCTGAGTTAACAACCACTTTAGCAGTTTACCTGCTACTTGGAAGGCGTGTCACTTGGGTTTTCCCAAATTAACAATTTGTGAAATAAGTTGTATTTATATATATTAAATGCTAAACGCAGGTAGCCGGTCTGTTTGGGGCTGAACATAGGTCAAGGTTAGCTACGTGTTAGAAATCGCCAAGTTTTCGTCTTCCTCCCAAGTTAAGCCTGCTTATGCGGTGTTCTCTAAAAATGTAGCAATAACAATGGTAACGGTTATATAGGAGCGCACAGCGTGTATAAGAATGTACGTATAGAAAATAGTAATTTAACCAGTTGGTGCTCGAGGCGGAGTTGAGTAGGTTACCACTACTCAAATTAATGAGCCAAGGCTTAAAGTAATTCAAAATTCCACCAAGCACTCAAATTGTAAAGTTCCAATAATCCAAATCAAAGAGTATCTCTGAATGATCAAGTAGTGTTCATTTCTTTGCTTTATTCCAAATTTTCAGCGTAGCTTTCGAGACACAGCCAACACGTGTTTCGTCTTGTCAGTCACAGACAAACAGACTTCTTCAGGGCTGTAAACAAGTACATTAACCAATATTCAAATATCATCGCTAGATTAAACAATATCATAATACCACCAAAATTCACCACGTAGTGTGAAAAGTAAAAAGAGTAAAAGAGCCCTACACCAAGAAAAGAGCTAGAATCACCTCAGATGTGTCAAACGACCAAAGGACAGTACCAAAGTACATAGTTCTATAAGCAAATATAAGTTGACTAGTAAAACATACCACCAATGAAGGTTCAAAATTATTCAATTTTCTTCATTGAATTCAATAAGCTAACCGCTGTAGAGAATTCTAGATTGCACAAAGGAAGTAAAAACAAAGCCCCGGTATCAGATAGGCTCGTCCGAAAATAACAAGGACTAGTATAAAAAGTAATTGTAGATTGACTCACCATGTAAGTATATGATAAGTCATGTAGCACGAATAGTAAAGTTATGGTAGCAAGTTCGGTAGTTTCCAACTAGTATTATAGTAATAAGGTAGCAAGTCCCGTAAATTCCAAATAGTAGAACAACACTCCACTCTGTAACCAAATAAATATCATATAACAGCCAAATAAACATCGGAGTATAGGTCTCAATGGCCATCTAAAAAATCATAATCTTACCCGAGTCAAAGCTCTATAAGTCATCCAATTCACAAATAATCCAATAATCCGTCAATAAGTCCAATATCTAGAATAGTAAATAATAGAATCTTTAGTGTCAGATTCCCAACAGTATACTGGCATATAAGTCTACCGGCATATCAGTCTATACCAGCGCATACCGCAGAAGAGAACTCACCGCATATCTGCTCTAAGTGTTCGTAAGAGGCTCCGCGTGCTACACGGGCGCCATCTTACAATGGCAATTTATAATAAGTCACTATGCGCGCCATCTTAGAACGGCTAAAATAATACCTTATTACAGAGCGCAAAGTGTTGTAACGTACTAATGCTCCGTGAGTACATCCAATTCATAAAACTTTGTATAATGCACTGAGCGAACGTAATCCCTCAAATCATAATAAATTACAAAAACTAATAGAATAAACACTGGACGCGACTTGTTTGCGTAACTCACATGTCGCGTAAAGCACTACGGCATGATGAAAGTAGTAAGTAAATAAGCGCCATCTTGGAGTGGTAAATAATAGCGCTCAAGTTAAACCTTCATATCTAAATCAAGAGCGCACCTTCTCTAATGTAGCCTAATGCACCAAAGTATAAAGCTACACAAATACCAACTTAAAGGGCGCCATATCAGAACGATAATAATAGCGCTAGTAATATCCTTAGATAGTGGTAACAAATTCTCTATATCATCCTAAGAAACGTAGTATTTATCGCTCAGTGCATAACAACTAATGGTTAGAGATCAAAAGTCATGATACTATAATAAGTATAATCAAACTACGCCCAGTAGTAGGGGCGATAGATACGTCATATGGATTAAGTAATTGTAACGGAATACAATACGTCCTTAATATTCCAAAAGTGCATATCTCCCCCGGGGGTGTCAGATAATATACAGGGAAAGTAAGCAGAAAATCAGAAAGGGGGGAAAAGGAAAAGTAGCAAGGCAAAAAATATTGTATACATATTAGAACAATTCCAACTCACGACAATCAGTAACCTTAGATATACAATATGACCACTGTCACAAATAATTTTTTTCATAATTTACAATTTCAATCATTAGGGACAGTTAAAACTAACAGCAATCAGTAGCTCTGGATATACAGTATGAAAGCTGTCACATGATGTTGTACTCATATTGATAACAGTAATCATTGTTTACATTTTCAATCATTCCCTAGATAATATTCCATTTCTTGATCTATATTTAAACCCAGCTCTACCGCTTTAAGTTTCATAAGCCACAGTACCTCTCTACGTCTCAGTTGTAACTGTCTATTCCCACCTCTTGGGTTTCTTACGATATGGTCAATACCATGGTAACTGAACTTATGTTTCTCTTTCTCGTTATGATGTTTAACAATGTGAGAAGCAATGGGATAGCGGGTATCGCCTGTTTTTAATGCTCTGAAATGTTCCACCATTCTTTCTTTCAGTTTCCTGATGGTGCTACCTACATAAATTTGTTTGCAGGAACACACTATAACGTAAACCACAAATGTGGTATCACAGTTAATAAACATATTTATTGAGTAGTCACCAGTATCATTGTAGTTAAAAGTCTTCACTTTAGTTTTCGCCCATCTACATAATAACTAATTTCAGTAGTGATAGTGCCAAACTATATAGTATACTCAATAGACATTGGCACCTCTTGAGTATGGACAAGGACCTTGAGTCCCATATTGGAAATAGACCTGGATTGACTTTTAGGAAGGGACGCACATTATCTAACTTTGTTAGTCCCAGTTACCCAGTAAAGAAAATAGAACCTGATTGGCTTACTGAAAGGACAATAGGTTTCCACAAATGTGGTAAATGCAGTTCCTGTAGATGGGCGAAAACTAAAGTGAAGACTTTTAACTACAATGATACTGGTGACTACTCAATAAATATGTTTATTAACTGTGATACCACATTTGTGGTTTACGTTATAGTGTGTTCCTGCAAACAAATTTATGTAGGTAGCACCATCAGGAAACTGAAAGAAAGAATGGTGGAACATTTCAGAGCATTAAAAACAGGCGATACCCGCTATCCCATTGCTTCTCACATTGTTAAACATCATAACGAGAAAGAGAAACATAAGTTCAGTTACCATGGTATTGACCATATCGTAAGAAACCCAAGAGGTGGGAATAGACAGTTACAACTGAGACGTAGAGAGGTACTGTGGCTTATGAAACTTAAAGCGGTAGAGCTGGGTTTAAATATAGATCAAGAAATGGAATATTATCTAGGGAATGATTGAAAATGTAAACAATGATTACTGTTATCAATATGAGTACAACATCATGTGACAGCTTTCATACTGTATATCCAGAGCTACTGATTGCTGTTAGTTTTAACTGTCCCTAATGATTGAAATTGTAAATTATGAAAAAATTATTTATGTGACAGTGGTCATATTGTATATCTAAGGTTACTGATTGTCGTGAGTTGGAATTGTTCTAATATGTATACAATCTTTTTTGCCTTGCTACTTTTCCTTTTCCCCCCTTTCTGATTTTCTGCTTACTTTCCCTGTATATTATCTGACACCCCCGGGGGAGATATGCACTTTTGGAATATTAAGGACGTATTGTATTCCGTTACAATTACTTAATCCATATGACGTATCTATCGCCCCTACTACTGGGCGTAGTTTGATTATACTTATTATAGTATCATGACTTTTGATCTCTAACCATTAGTTGTTATGCACTGAGCGATAAATACTACGTTTCTTAGGATGATATAGAGAATTTGTTATCACTATCTAAGGATATTACTAGCGCTATTATTATCGTTCTGATATGGCGCCCTTTAAGTTAGTATTTGTGTAGCTTTATACTTTGGTGCATTAGGCTACATTAGAGAAGGTGCGCTCTTGATTTAGATATGAAGGTTTAACTTGAGCGCTATTATTTACCACTCCAAGATGGCGCTTATTTACTTACTACTTTCATCATGCCGTGGTGCTTTACGCGACATGTGAGTTACGCAAACAAGTCGCGTCCGGTGTTTATTCTATTAGTTTTTGTAATTTATTATGATTTGAGGGATTACGTTCGCTCAGTGCATTATACAAAGTTTTATGAATTGGATGTACTCACGGAGCATTAGTACGTTACAACACTTTGCGCTCTGTAATAAGGTATTATTTTAGCCGTTCTAAGATGGCGCGCATAGTGACTTATTATAAATTGCCATTGTAAGATGGCGCCCGTGTAGCACGCGGAGCCTCTTACGAACACTTAGAGCAGATATGCGGTGAGTTCTCTTCTGCGGTATGCGCTGGTATAGACTGATATGCCGGTAGACTTATATGCCAGTATACTGTTGGGAATCTGACAATAAGGATTCTATTATTTACTATTCTAGATATTGGACTTATTGACGGATTATTGGATTATTTGTGAATTGGATGACTTATAGAGCTTTGACTCGGGTAAGATTATGATTTTTTAGATGGCCATTGAGACCTATACTCTGATGTTTATTTGGCTGTTATATGATATTTATTTGGTTACAGAGTGGAGTGTTGTTCTACTATTTGGAATTTACGGGACTTGCTACCTTATTACTATAATACTAGTTGGAAACTACCGAACTTGCTACCATAACTTTACTATTCGTGCTACATGACTTATCATATACTTACATGGTGAGTCAATCTACAATTACTTTTTATACTAGTCCTTGTTATTTTCGGAAGAGCCTATCTGATACCGGGGCTTTGTTTTTACTTCCTTTGTGCAATCTAGAATACTCTACAGCGGTTAGCTTATTGAATTCAATGAAGAAAATTGAATAATTTTGAACCTTCATTGGTGGTATGTTTTACTAGTCAACTTATATTTGCTTATAGAACTATGTACTTTGGTACTGTCCTTTGGTCGTTTGACACATCTGAGGTGATTCTAGCTCTTTTCTTGGTGTAGGGCTCTTTTACTCTTTTTACTTTTCACACTACGTGGTGAATTTTGGTGGTATTATGATATTGTTTAATCTAGCGATGATATTTGAATATTGGTTAATGTACTTGTTTACAGCCCTGAAGAAGTCTGTTTGTCTGTGACTGACAAGACGAAACACGTGTTGGCTGTGTCTCGAAAGCTACGCTGAAAATTTGGAATAAAGCAAAGAAATGAACACTACTTGATCATTCAGAGATACTCTTTGATTTGGATTATTGGAACTTTACAATTTGAGTGCTTGGTGGAATTTTGAATTTCTCTAAAAATGTATTGCGCTCAGACAACTACAAATTAAGTAAGTAGCGCCAATACACATCCTTGTCTGACTACACTTTTGCTTAGAATAAGTCTGCCCATTCTCAGTTCTGCTTTATAGTCACTTACTTAGGATCAGTTTAACATCTAAATACAGCAATCAGCAACTGAAAGGTGACTAGTTTAAGCCTGGGTGGTAAACTCCTCTGCGTTTGGAGTTTCCAGAGTTTTTTTTTTTTTTTTTTTTAACTCTATGGAGCTCGCGGAGTTCCGAAAAACTCCTTTCCGCAAAGCGTAGCAGAGATTTTTTCCTCGCTCGCCAACAGTAAGTTGTTGAGTGCGGGAGAGGAAAATCCATTGCTAGACCACTTCCCAGCAAGATTTCTAAAAGCGGGCGGTCGCTACCGCTCGCTTTGAGAAACATTCTGTTTGCTTTGAGAAAACTGTAGAACTACTTAAACAGCAGAAATCTACAGGGAGTAGTATCTCACTGTACGAGATACGGTTCGTGCTGATTTTACAGCATGGGACAAACACCCGGCATAAAAAAATCAGTGTGAACGGCATGAGGTTGCCCCCTCTGCGCTCGCATAACACCACATAGCTTGGGAGAGTTTTGTCACTTTGCGGGGTTCCGCGTGTCTGAACTCAGCCCAGGCTTAGACTAGTTAAGCTTTGTAAACAGCTAACCACATTGAGGCAATATGTGGTTCAGACTTTTTATCCGTTTAGGCTAGAAATATTTTTTGTTTGTTAAAATCTGCTAATGATGCATAAAATGGATTATGTGACAAATCCATAATTAAGTGGAAAATACTGGGGCATCACCTACTTCCAATGGCCCAAGAATAATCCACAAATGCACAGTGCAATTGAGGTATTCACTGCATAATTTTTCTTCATATGGCGGAAGGTGCACTCATTGAAATATAACAAAGAAATCTTCTTTAGTCCAAAAGTTAAATTCTTTATTGTGGTAATTATACCAAACAAGTTACACAGCCAACGCGTTTCGTTCCTTGGCGGAACTTCGTCAGGGCGAAAGAATGAGAAAAGTGTCCAATTGACCAATGAACCAACAATTGGAGTGAGTAAACACACGGTGAAGGTCAACTCCTGTCGTGTCCCGAACAACGGGACAAGTTGGTACTGCCATACATTGTCACCAAATTTTAATGGTAGGCTAGTCACACAGTGACTCCAAAGTCAATAGAAGATGTCTAGTAACACAAAGTGGTGCACCCCTGGCACAAGGATAAGTCCAGGGATGAGTATTGAATCCAGAAAAAATAATAATAACTTGCAAAGGGCACTTAATTCGGCTTTCACTTTGCACGCTGTACACTCAGAACTCGGCGGCGGCTCCCGGCATAATAACGAGGAGATGGCGATCCAATTGTTGGTAATTACCACAATAAAGAATTTAACTTTTGGACTAAAGAAGATTTCTTGGTTATATTTCAATGAGTGTGCCTTCCGCCATCTGAAGAAAATTGTTGACCGTATTTGTGCCTTGGGACGACGGGAACAGGAAGTGTGCTGCACCAGATCTAAATCCAATATACTTGTGTTGTGGTTGTGCTAAACCTTGGTCAGGTCGTCTTGTTCGTAATTTATGTATTTACTACATCATGGTGAACCCCCAGGTATCGAGTATAATAAGTTGATTTTTGTGACACTACTTTTGGGTCAAAAGAATCCCACATTTATCTCTGCCAAATTATGTGGATGTTCTAACAAAGCTTTGTCAAGTTTATTACTGCAGTAATCTGCAAGGATAATCTGCTACCCTCCGAGATTTGCTCATATCCATTTTCAGGGCTAGTCTCCCATGCCACAGTAATAAGAAAAAAAACATACATATATTGCAGGGATGTCCATTGTCCCTGGATAAACCAGATCCATGTCAAATTTTCCAGATTTTCTTATTAAGAACGTTTTGATAAATCTAAATAACGCATTTGCTTCGCTATAAGCTATCATGAAAATCTGTCTTCGATCCAGCTCTTGTGAACATCGCAATATACATACATAGATGGGTTTTGATTCATAATTGTTCTCAACAGGCATGAACAATTTGCTTCCACCCACCACCACATCCAGCATGGGGCAATGGGTCAGTCCACTTCAGCCATTGGCTCTCTTCTGATGAGTGCTCCATTATTCCCCTTGATAATGTGCATATCCACATGAAAAGAAGTGCACATCAGTACAAGGTATGTTGAGCAAATTCTTTAATTTGGCAATGCTGTTTTTTCAATTCTTTGTTTTTTGTTTTACTTTTGGAGTCATTCTTGCCTGGGGGGTAGCTTAGGCAGTGAGATTCGCGGGGAGGTGAATCTGAAGATTCCCAAATGAAAACGTGGGCTACATGATGAATGGGTGAGATGATTAAAGTTCGGGTGGACTGTTCCCATGAGGAGTAGGGTGTCAGTATTGATCAACATTAGGAGGGTCTCTGTGGAGGATTTAGAGTTTGTCAGGCAGTGAGGTACTGGGTTTTTAAGAACCGGCACAGAACCGGTAACCCAGCGGTGCCAGGGGATCAACACCCAGAGACCTCGGGTTCTCCTGAGTCAGACCTACAGAAACTCGGAGTCTTCTAGGTGAAGTCAAAGATTAGTTTATTGGCTGCAACCAAGGTAACAGGGTCCTAGAAGTACAACACGGGTATATTCTCAGGAGACTGCACACCTTCACGAAGTCCGGCTTCTCTTCTTATACATTATTTTCAGCCTTGGGCAAAACATTCCTTGGATTCATGGTATTTCATTTATAGTTACTGATTACAAAGGAAAAGCAGAGTCATGATGACATGTACATATTTCACGTCGTGCTGCCCATAACAAATCATCCGGCAAGGCCCAACATTTCATCAGATATCGCTGGACCCCTAATAAAAACGGTCACCTCCCCATCATAAAGCAAGTGAAGAAAAGGAATGGAGGAAAAGATGTGAGCGAGATATGGCAGGTGTGCGCGCTGAAATGGTTTTATGGCTGGTTGGGCCTAGATGCTATCTTGCTCGGCCACTGGGAGGGAACTGACCTAACGAGTTCGGCCTGGGGCAATGGTTCTAACTTGTACTGGGGTCAGGGAGAAGTCGATTAAGGAGTATGTGTCCTTGTGGAATCAAATTCAACTGGATTAAGGCCTATGTAAAGGGCAACATGTAGCTAAGGGTTCAGAATGTAAATGGCGATTTCGAGGTGAAATCGTCACTCGAATACGCCGAAAATACATGTACTTGATGTACTCGTCATTCTCGGTTTTTTGATACCAAATTCGTCCTATTTCGGCGAAGTTTTTATTCTCGAGTCTAGTACTATTATATGAATCCAGATTTTTCAGAACCACAGACCTCCTTTTGCCCTTACATAGGCAATTAATCTATCCTCATGTTAATCTGCGCCCAGATCTATATTCCTAAAGTCATTGAGATGTTGCTGTAACATCATTCTAGTGTTTAGTTCATCTCTTGACACAGGCTTCCTCACACATGATGTAGCACAGAGGCCACATATTGCAGGAGCACACTGTATACATAGACAGAACAGGAAAAGAATGGCTAAGACCATCCCAATGACCATCAGAATTTTCCATCCCCAGGCAGATATCAGTTCCCAGAACCATCCCATTAACGACCAATCTCCTTTATCCACATGAATAGATTCGGAAATCTTATGTAGTTTGGAGATGGCCTTGTACACTGTTGGAGCATTATCTGGAATAAAAATGCAACAACTGGACTGGATCAATTTGCATACTCCACCTCGGTCCGCAAGTATTACATCCAAAGCGACCCGGTTCTGAAGGGTCATAAGTCGATCCGACTGGAGCTCAGCAGTCAGGTTACTAAGGGCACCAGCAGTTTCAGTCACGGTGGATTCAACTACCCTTGTCAATTGCCTTATGTTCCTGCTGTTAGCCATGGCTCCCCAGAACGGCAGAAAACCCATTGCAAAGTCACCAAATTCTTGACCTGCAGTGTCTTCTTTACTCAAAACACCTCTAACTACCCTTGTCCGATGGTAATCCGCCGCTGCTGTGTAGGTGGGAGGTAACAGGAATGAAACAAAACATGAGCCCGAGCAGTCAGGGGGCAACCATGTATAGGCTCTATCAGGGCAGATGAAATAAGTACCCTTAGCGGCTAAAAACGCAGGGGAAGTCTGAGATCCAAAAACATACGTTTCTGTACAGACACTCTTCCCTAGCTGAGCTCTGGGATTCTTGCCAATACCTTGCAGACATAGGTGACCTTGATGGGGTACGATCCAGATAGGGGACGATCTCTTGGCTTGCTGTTTCTCACTTAATGTAGTGCCATATCCGGTCACATTCCAACCTACATATGCAAGTATCTCATCATCTGGGGTATCTTCGTAAGAAGTTACTTCCTTGATCATGTCAACTATACCTTTGACTAGGGCGCTAGTCTTGAGGTTGTCTTTTACAGAACGTAGGGGTTGGATTTCTCGTGCATATATGAACATTGTCCTATATGCCCATACTGACCCATTGTGACTAAATGGCAGGACCAAATAGGGGATACCTCTATCCGTGGTGTGGGGCATGAGACCACACACCCAACAGTTAGTTGTGTTCATTACAAGTTGGTGTTGGTGTTGGTGTAATAACTGAACGAAGGAGTTATTAATGAACTCTAATCTCCTATTTGATTCGTGGTCAGGCAAAGGGTGGAAAGAATGAGAGGAAACAGTAGGAGGAGGTATGGGTGATGTAGTGGGCGCAAATGTCACATGAAAAGAGAAATAAACATAGCTTATCAAAAAGGCCATTACGCTGAATAGCATAAAAATACACACTATTATAAAACTTTTCTTCGTCATCGTGTAAAAAGGTCTCTGCTTAAAGTTCGTTTGTTTGACAGGCCTCTCCACATCAGGAAACTCCATCCTCTCTGAGGTGCTGCCCGCGGTGGTAGGTTGTTTCTGCTAAAGGATGCTTCCGTCAGTCTAGGGCAGCTCCCTTGGACCAACCGGAACCAGCGACCTAACGTCGTCAGCTGCACCCAAAAGTCTTTAATCAACCGCGACCCTAGCAGCGGAACCCGGATGGCGGTTCGAAAAAAAACCCAAAAATAAGCAAGTTACCTAGATGGGAGAATCTGCACTTTCAAAAAAGGATTTTGGGGAAGCACACATTCTTTATTAGTCCACAGGTTTTTTCTCTCGGATCATAAAAGAAATCACTTTTACTTTAGTCTGTTTTTCTTGGACGTAAATTGTAGCGTCTTTTTTCGGGTACTGTCTGGTCCAGAAATAGTAGTTCAGGTTCCACAGAGTTCAATTGTTCTGGTGGTGGCACAGTTTCTTGAAAAACGTTCTCACTTTCACAATCAGGATTAGCTTCTTTTACACGTTCATAAGTTGTGCGCTCTGAGTCAGTGCCTCCTTTCCGGACCCATTGGTCATGTGGCAGAGGGAAAGGTATCTTCTTACAATGGATCCCGTGGACCCAATTGGCCTTCCCCTCCACCCTAACAGCCGTTCTTGTAGACAGGAGGACGAGGTGAGGCCCGGTCCATCTGGGCTGGTCGTTTCTTGTTCTTTGAAAGTTGCGGACTAGGACCCATGAACCGGGTTCAATGGAGTGACCCGGGGTCTCAGAGACCGGAGGCAAGGTGTTGTGGACCTGTTGATATAAAACACGCAATTTAGCCATCAATTCATACAAATAGTCAAGCAAAATAGGGTGTTGCAGCTCGCTAAACTTCGTGGGCCTAGGCACTTCCCATATGTTGGCTGGCCGACCAAAGACTATTTCATAGGGGCTGAGTTTCACTCGCGAATGCACAGTCATTCTGGTGGATAGGAGTGCTAAGGGTAGAGCGTCAGGCCATTTAAGACCTGTGCTCGCTTGGATTTTGGCCAATTTAAGTTTAAGCGTGCCATTGTAACATTCCACTAATCCAGCTGATTGGGGGTGATTTGCAGCGTGGAACTTCTGCCTAATGCCTAGCCCTTCACACACTCTTTTCATCACACGACCCACAAATTCACTTCCGTTGTCAGACCAGACCATTCTAGGCATTCCGAACCTGGGGAAGAACTCTTTTACAAGGGCTTTCGCTGTGGACAAGGCAGTATTGTCTTTTAGGGGATAGGCTTCTACCCATCTTGAGAAGGCACAAACAACCACGAGCACGTATTTTAAGTTGTTGCACCTCTCCATGTGTATGAAATCTAGCTGCAAAACCTCGAACGGATACGTAGGAGGTGCAAAATGACCAGCTGGAGTTGGGGTTCCCCTACCAGGATTGTGCTTCAGACATACCATGCAATTCTTGACAACATTCTCTGCACACTTGGGAATCCCAGAATTCTTCCACACTGGGGCCAACAACTCGCAAATCCCTTTCGCGCTGATATGGGCCATCCCATGAGCCATTGTAACCACTGCAGGCACATATGCATTGGGTAACAACCATCTCTGTTGCTCTGTCGATTCAATCCAACAACCATTTGCATCCATTCTCCCTGTACTTTCTCTCCACATGCTTAACTCTTTCTCCGTGGCCTCAGCTTGGATGGACTTCACACTTTCTATCGTGTCTTCACATATTCCAACATCACCAGTCCATCTTTCTGGGCTCGCAACATACATTCGGCTCATCATATTCTTTGCAGTTTCCTTAGCAGTTTCATCAGCAAATGCGTTTCCACGACCAACATCATCAGTCACTTTCTTGTGAGCACTACATTTCACGATCGCTACTTTCAGGGGCAACGTCAGTGATTCAAGAAGCTCATTCACCAACTGACCATGCTGAATCTTAGCTCCATGCGAAGTCAGGAACCCACGTTCTCTCCACAATCGTCCAAAACTGTGAGCCACTCCAAAAGCATACTGGCTGTCGGTATAGACAGTCACTTTCATTCCTTTAGATAACACACATGCTCTCGTCAGTGCCACGAGTTCAGCGGCTTGAGCTGAACCATGTGGTATTCGTGCAGTTTCAATGACTGTGTGCAAAGTTGTGACAGCATATGCTGTAGTCACGTTACCATTTGGGAGTTTAAAGCATGAACCATCCACCCATAATGTACCATCACATTCAGCAAGAGGAGTGTCGAACAAATCAACTCTCCCTTTTGTCTCTTCCTCTGTTCTGAGGAAACAATCATGCTGTTCTGAAGCATCCGATTCCTCTGCAATTGGTAACAATGTGGCTAGGTTCAAGGTACTGCACCTTTTTATGTGCACATGGCTCGCTAGTAGCGTCAATTCATAACTGGACAGTCGAGCACTAGTTAAGTGCTGTGTCTTGGTCCTATTTAACAATGTGTCTACTGCATGCGGGACCATCACGATTAGTGTATTATTCATTACTAGACCTGCAGACTGTCGAATAGAAACAGCTGCTGCTGCTGTGGCCCTTAAACAACTTGGCAATGCTCGTGCTACCGGATCCAGAGTTGACGAAAAATAGGCGCATGGCCGCTGTCTATCTCCGTATAACTGAGTCAGCACAGACAATGCACAGCCCTCCTTATCGTGGACATATAATGTGAAAGGCTTACTGTAGTTGGGGTTACCTAACACAGGGGCCGAACATAATGCTGTGCGTAATTCGAGAAAACTTTTCTGACACTAATCAGACCAAGGAATGGGATTGGGTGTATTGTTACACGTTAGTGCCAACAAGGGTTTGGCTAATAACGAAAAATTTGGAATCCACTGTCTACAGTACGATGTAATGCCCAAGAAAGCGCATACTTCTCTCTGCGTTCTTGGCACATTCAATTTTGCTATTGCCTGAATTCTTTCTGGGGTCAGTTTCCTTCCCTCCTTCGATAAGAGATGACCTAAGTAGGTCACTTCTTGTCGGCAATATTGAAGCTTGGAAAGTGACACCTTGTGATGCAGATCACATAGATGACGCAGTAATGTCAACGTGGCCACTTTACAAATTTCCTCAGTATCCGCAGCGATGAGCAAATCGTCCACGTACTGTACGAGAGTGGCACCTGTAGGCAAAACAATCGTGTCAAGCTGTGTTTTCAGAGCTTGACTGTATATTGAGGGGCTTTCACAGTAGCCCTGAGGAGCGCGTTTGAAGCGGAAGCTGCGACCTCCTAAACTAAAGGAAAAAATATCCCTGCTTTCCTCAGCAATCGGGATACTGAAGAAAGCATTCTTCAGATCAATCACCGAAAACCAGGAGGCAGAAGCTGGAATCATAGTCAATAATGTGGTAATGTCGGGGACAACTGGGAATTGTGGTACAACAATTTTATTCACCTCTCTAAGGTCAATCACGAATCTGTACACAGGTGGCTGAGAAGGGTCAGTTCGTTTTAAAACAGGCAGAACAGGACTGTTGCAAACATTGCCTCGTGTTTTTTCAATCACGTCTTTTTCAATCAACTCGTAAACAATCGCTAGCAAAGCTTTTTCGCCCTCATTGGATATTCTGTATTGGGGAATTCGTGGCATTCTGACATTCGACTTCAATGTTACAACATATGGTGGAATTTCTAAAAGACCTACATCATTTGGACCAGTAGCCCAAAGAATATCTGGGAGAATCGGCAATTCTGCTGGAAGTGCATTTCTCGACAAATACATGGGAGAAACCACTTTCTTACCTAAAGTAAGTTGTACTCCTGAGGGAGAACAGTACAAAGTCGCATACAATCTTTTTAGCAAATCTAATCCTAGCAAATTTTCACCACAACCTGTTGTCAAAATAAGGGGTGCTTCGAATTCACAAGGACCAACAGAAAGAGATAAAGGGTCAGAAATCGGATTTCTAACCGGGGCGCCAGAAAAACCTACGGAAACATTCATTTCGCCAGACAAAGGTGCGCCAGGGAGTTTGGAGTGCATAATAGAACTCTTTGTAGCACCAGTATCCAACAGAAAATGTTCTGACACACCCGATGTAATCACCTCAACGTAAGGTCCACTCTGATCTACTGAAACAACTCCCTCTCTTCGTCTATGGCTGTCCTAGCAATCCTCATTTTCCCACTGCTCATTTTCTGTGTAATACTCATCAACGTAGTATTGAGCTGTCCTGTCAGATACGTTATTTTGCTGATCAAACCTGTTCATAGAGCTTTGTGGTGGAAGGGGACGTGCGTCCTGAGGGGCGTTTCCACGCCCTCTACCTCTAGGCGCTTGCTGACCACCACGACCTCTTACACCGGGAATTCCATTTGCACGTTGTGGTAGGGCAGGACAGTTATATTTGTAATGACCCTCTTGTTTGCAATATAAACACTGGTTGGGACCTACGCGGTGTTGAGTGTAATCGAATCTTTGCAAGTTTCTCTGATATTGTTGAGGCTGCTGAAAAGTATTCTGGTAGTGACTCTGACCATTATTATTTTGATTACCACCACCACGTGGCGGATAGGCTTGCTGTAGCAAAACCTTCGTTTTTAGTTCTCTAGTTTTCTTTTCTACTTTATCTTTCTCATCTTTGTCTCTATTTTCGTAGTACTGTGCGGTAGCTAATATCTGGGCTGAAGATGAGACTGCCCAAGAACTTTCCGAATCTTTTAATTTCCTACACAAATCTGGAAGCAGATTGTGCACAAATTTATCGACAAACAATCTCTGACCACCTTCAGTGGTCATATCTTGACCGCTGTGGTCAATGAAGGTTTCTTCAAATCTGGTGAAGAAATCTGAAACAGTTTCTTCTTTCTTTTGCTTGCATGCAGATAACTTATCCCAATTTACGCGTATTGCAGGCATTATCGTTTTCATGTAATCTACTATTCTACCAGGTAGTTCCGCTATCAGAGGCTCAGGCTTGGCACCACCAACTTGGCGTGCATCTGCAGCAGTAATATTAGCCCACGTGTCACCTAATTCCTGGTCATGATCTACATGACGAATTTTACCCCATAAAGGCTGTGGAACAACGTTCCCGAATAACATATCGATATTGGCCAAATTCATTATACATGACCCAGCAGTTTGCGACAATTCTTTATAGTAGCCTGCAGGATTTTTACGCGGATCTGGTAGTGTTTGTTTGAGTGCTAAAACTCCAGCTCGCTTCCATGGGACATGTACCCATACACGGTGAAAGTGGGGCAGGACAGGTGGGACAGCTGTCGCGTCACCCTCTCTCCACTGTGGGGGAACTTCTCTCATAGGGTATTGTCGTGCCTTTTTCCTACTAGATGCACTGGATTCCGATGGCGATCCAGAACTGCTTCCCTTACTTCGATATGATAATAGCATTTCAACTGCTTTTTCCACATCGGGACCTACAATCATACCCTCTCCAAACTTAAATCGTACACGACACATCTCTTGTGGGATGCATTCTTGATCATTGTCTTCTAAAACCTCGCCAAGAAAGACACACATCTGTTCGAAAACATATCTCTGTGTCGCTGCTTCCCATTGATGGAAGACTTCCATGACAGACTGTACATCATATTTTGCAGTGTCCATGACCCATTTCCGAGCTAAACTATTCAGGGAATCTCTCTCTTGATAATCAGGCAGTTGACTTCGCAACTGTCTTCTTCCTATGTTAGGGGTCGTAGTAGGCGACCCGAAAAGAGGTAAAAGAAGATTAGTAACAGTGCTGGCCATTTTCTGCCGAATGGAAGGTGAGACTGAAGGACAAATAGATGGAAAAACGGGGTGTGATAAGGCGGGGGTAGAGATGGCAGAAGAGGTATCAGGAATAATAGATGTGGTACTAGGCAAAATCGTAGAGGGGGCATTAAGAGATGTAGAAAGTATAGTAGGCAAAATCGTAGAAAACACAGGTGAAACAGAAGTGGTCGGTGGGCCTGGAGGAGGCTGCACCGAAGAAGTAGGCGCCGGCTGAAGAACAGCTGGTGGGTGCTGTGGAAGAGCCGGGGGCGCAGCTTGTGCAACTAAAGGTTGCAGGGGTGCTGTGGCATTCTGCGCATAGGGGGGTGGTGAAGTTAATAATTGCGACATTAATGGGTCTTTTTCACGCTCTTTTGCTGTCCCTTGATGAAGAGACGGCAAAACTGGGTAACACTTATCTAATGCCATTTTACGTTGCCTGTGCAACTGCTCATTTATCTGTTCTTCCTCATTATCTTTAAACTGCACAGCAGCTTGCATTACTGAAAGTCCCCCTTCTCTCTTATTTTTCTTAGCTAATTTAATTTCTTTTTGTTTGGCTTCTTTGCGCCATAAGCGGAAAGAGTCAAACATCGCCGGCCGGGCTTTCTTTTTAAAGAGTTTAACTTCAAGGTTGTCTAAGATTTCAGAATCAAAGCTACCATATTGGGGCCATTTTAAAACACCATCTTTCCTAGTGTATTTAATCCATACTTCGTTGTAAACGATGGGGCCTACCCCATGTTTAACGTATAGTTCGTAAGTCGGAGTTCCAACTGGAGGAACCGGACATGAGTCCTCCAATCGGGAGTCCCTATTATTACTACCAAGACAAAACCAATTCCCAAGTCTAAGACTAGGCATCCTCGCTCTCTAGTCTAGTTCCAAAACTTCAAAGGATTTATCGATTACGATATTTCTCGTGAATACACGAGTCCTTCGGTTATGGTGCTTGCAAGAACCAATAAAAACCTTTTGTATCTCCAAGATACCACAAAGTAAGTCCAACTAAGGACTGGGAGACGCTCCACTTATACTTAACTGAAAAATATCGATGGCGTCACCAGAAGACTCGTCTCAGCGTTTCGCTCTACCGAAAACTTCAAGGGTCCAACATCAGGGCGATAGCCAGGGCAGCAGTCCTTGTAGCCGTCGGAAAGCGGGGAACCTCGCAGCAAAGACCTTCGGACCACGTCGACATGCAGGGGTCGATGAGGTGGTGGGCCCTCCTCCGGAATTTCCACACGAAGCTCCTCACGATCTTCGGGCTGACTGGTACCACTGGAATCGCCCCAAACGTTGGGCGCCAATTGAGGTACTGGGTTTTTAAGAACCGGCACAGAACCGGTAACCCAGCGGTGCCAGGGGATCAACACCCAGAGACCTCGGGTTCTCCTGAGTCAGACCTACAGAAACTCGGAGTCTTCTAGGTGAAGTCAAAGATTAGTTTATTGGCTGCAACCAAGGTAACAGGGTCCTAGAAGTACAACACGGGTATATTCTCAGGAGACTGCACACCTTCACGAAGTCAGGCTTCTCTTCTTATACATTATTTTCAGCCTTGGGCAAAACATTCCTTGGATTCGTGGTATTTCATTTATAGTTACTGATTACAAAGGAAAAGCAGAGTCATGATGACATGTACATATTTCACGTCGTGCTGCCCATAACAAATCATCCGGCAAGGCCCAACATTTCATCAGATATCGCTGGACCCCTAATAAAAACGGTCACCTCCCCATCATAAAGCAAGTGAAGAAAAGGAATGGAGGAAAAGATGTGAGCGAGATATGGCAGGTGTGAGCGCTGAAATGGTTTTATGGCTGGTTGAGCCTAGATGCTATCTTGCTCGGCCACTGGGAGGGAACTGACCTAACGAGTTCGGCCTGGGGCAATGGTTCTAACTTGTACTGGGGTCAGGGAGAAGTCGATTAAGGAGTATGTGTCCTTGTGGAATCAAATTCAACTGGATTAAGGCCTATGTAAAGGGCAACATGTAGCTAAGGGTTCAGAATGTAAATGGCGATTTCGAGGTGAAATCGTCACTCGAATACGCCGAAAATACATGTACTTGATGTACTCGTCATTCTCGTTTTTTTTTATACCAAATTCGTCCTGTTTCGGCGAAGTTTTTATTCTCGAGTCCAGTACTATTATATGAATCCAGATTTTTCAGAACCACAGAAGGTACTCTATTGCAACAGTGACAGAGTACCCCGTCAGCGAAAGTGCATGTCCACTCACCCGATTTTGAGTTGGGTGGACTGCAAGTTTTACATCGCCAGAATATAATTTACTGCGGCCATATAAAACGTTCTCTGAGGGCCATACAGTAGGGACTGCCATCTGCCCTATTTAAATTTGGTTGACTTTTTTTTAATAAACTGTCACTGCTTCGCCAACTTGGAGGTAAGGGCCAGTTAAACACTGGTAAATGTTTAAGGTTTTGCCTATGGGATTAATAAGGTGTTTTCTGTGTAAGTTAAGGCTTGCTGAGTAGTTGTACAATAAATAGAACGTCTGTTTAAGTGTTAGGACTTCTTTATGTACTAAAAGGAAATATATTGTGCTGTTACTAGTGGTACACTGTGGGTAAGTAATAGCTAAAATTAAAAAATGAATTGAGAGGCAAATATTAGAATAGATGTAATAGCAATATTATGCGTTTAGAGGAGTTCTGACAACTTTTGGCCCAAGGCTACTGCACCTGCTGTACCATTTAAATCAGGACCCTATTGCCTGTATAGTCACAACACTTGTGACTGCCTGTTTAGTTGTAATATATTGCAATGTTTGGTGTTTAGAGGGGTTCCTAGAGCTTTGGGCCCTAATGTTACTGCACCTGCTGCACTATTAAAATCATGACCCTAGTGCCTGCAAGGTAACACTTGTGACTGCTTATTTAGTAGTTAACCCTTTCAGTGCTCATGATGGAATGATTCAGTCATGAGCAGAAGTTCTAGTGTGCTCATGACGGAACCATTCAGTCATGAGCACAAGTTCAGGAAATCCCTCTGCTGCAGAGAGCAGAGGAATTTCCCTTTTTTGCCTGGGGAGGTGGGAAAGAGCTTCCTCAACCTCGCCAGGCCCATTTTTGTATTTCATTGAAACGACAATTGCACGCATGGTGCGCTATCGTCATTACAATGAAATCGAAACTGAAACATAGTTTCTGTTTCTCAGTTTTGGTGCTTGTGGGGTTCTCAGTCCCCCGAGCACCGAAAAAGATGGGAGAGGTATCGTTGGAAAGGGGAGAATCTCCCCATTCCAATGGTACCCTTCCCTAGTGGATCCTTGCTTGGGGATCACCCCAGAGAGGAGGTGATCCCCAAGCAGGGATCCACCCACTAGCACCAGGGAGGGGGGAGCAGCCCCTTGGGCAAGGCCCTTTGCTCCCCCCATTTTATTTTGGGTGCAAAAGTCAATCTGCCCCCTGGGGGGCAGAGAGCCCACTAGACACCAGGGACTTTTTATTGACATTGGGGTGGAGGCTGCCCAAAAAGGGCTTGGCAATGTCCCCCGCATAAAGGTGGGGCAAGGTGGTGAGTGGGAAGAGCCCAAAACATAGGGAATAAGGGTATAGCACCGACAATTCTAAGCGCTACATTTAAAAATGTTTTTTTTTTAGCCAATTCTGCATTGGACACCCACACAAGTGAGGTATCATTTTACTCGGGACACTAAGGAGAACGCTGTGGGGTAGGACATTTGTGCCGCGCCGGTGATTCCACACAAAAATGTGGAAAATGTGTTTTTGCCAGCTAAATTTGAGGTTTACTGGGGTTTCTGGGTAAAGAAACATTGGGGGATCCGTGCAAGCCATATCTCATTGGACTCCCCAGGCGGTCTAGTTTTCAGAAATGTGTGGGTATGTTAGGCTTCCCTAGAAAGCGGCGGGCCCAGGGCCAAAACCCCAGGTGCGCCCTCAAACCAGGTAGATGTTTTATAGGTAATTTTAAAGTCTCAACAGTACGATTTGGACCATTTCCTGTTGCTGCCACTATGCCTACCCACACAAGTGAGGTACCATTTTTCATCAGAAGACCTGGGGGAATGCTTGGTGATAGGAAATTTGTGGATCCACACAGATTCCAGAACTTTCCCACACAGAAATTTGAGAAAAAAGTGATTTTTTCAGCAAAACTTGGTTTGCAGGGTATTCTGGGTAGCAGAATATGGGGGGACACACACAATCCATACCTCGCTGGACACCCCTGGGTGTCTATTTTACAGAAATATGTGGGTTTGGTAGGTTTCCCTAGGTGCCGGCAGAGATAGGGTTCCAAAACTACAGCTAGGCACTTTGCAAAAAAGGGTAATTTTTCATTGTGAAAATGTGGTGTGTTCACGTTGCGTTTTGATCATTTTTCTGTTGTGGGCACTAGGCCTACCCACACAAGTGAGGTACCATTTTTATCGGGAGACTTAGGGTAATTCTGATTTGCAGAGCAACTGTTATTACCTACTGACTTTTGAAGCATTTATTTTCTGCCTTCCAAATGAAAATGTGTAAAAAAGGTCATTTTGAAAAAGGATTGATAATTCTCATGCTAGTAGGAATATTCCCAATTCCGGAAATGCGCAAATACCTACTGTTTCTAAACTCTATTTTGTTCCCATTTCAGAAATACATAGGTGTCTTTCATACCGATTTTTCCATGTATACATTTTCCCAGAATAATTGCTATATACCGGGTACATAATAAAAAACCATTGCAAGTTGCTGCTCAGTTTTTGGCTCTGGGTTCGTCGGGTTCTTGGTGAACCTACAAGTGCGATCTATCCCCACAACCAGTAAGGTCCTGTGGATGTAACGGTATATTGCTTTCATAATTAGAAGAAGTTACAGGTGAAAACGTTGATACAAATTGCTGTTTTTTTTAACTAATTTTCAATTATTCCTATATTTAACTTCGTTTCTATTAAGAAACCTTAAAGGATCTACACAATTGACCCCTCATTGAATTGAGAATTTAGTCTAATTTTGTAAAATGTATAACTCTCCAGGATCCATTATTGCTTTCATCCCCATTTCTACCATTAACTTGAAGGCAGTTGAAAGCACAAAAAAATAGCAAAAATAGGCTATGTCCCCGAAAAATGCCAAACTGTGTAAAACATTTTGGTTTTCTGAAAAAAGTCCATCATTCCATAAAATCTGGGAAAACTGATTTCAGCCCCACAAACCTTTTTTTGATACCATTTGCAGGAAAAAATTCAGACGCTTTCATTTGCATTAGTTTTTCCCCCAAAGATAAATGTGGGATTCTTTTGACCCAAAACGAACAAAATTTAGTTATATTTTGTCTAATTTCTGGGTCCCCTCCAGGGGAATCCACAAACCCTGGGTACCTTTAGAATCCCCATGATTTTGGAAGAAAAGGACGCAAATTTGGCCCGGATACATTATGTGGTCAAAAACTTACAGGGGCCTAAGCGCAAACTATCCCAAATAGCCAAAAAAAAGGCTTAGCACAAGGGGGGAAATGGCCTAGCAGTGAAGGGGTTAAAGATAGCAATATTTGGTGTTTAGAGGGGTTCCTAAAGCTTTTGGCCTGGTGCAAATGCACCTACAGTACCATTGAAATCATGGCCCTAGTGCCTGCTAGATGAACGCACTTGTGACTGCCTGTTTAGTAGTAAAATTCAGCAATATTCCGCGTTTAATAGGGTTCCTATAGCTTTAGGCCCCATTTCACTGTACCTGCTGCACCATTCAAGTCAAGCCCTTTTTTAACTGCAAGATAATTGCAATTGAATCTGCCTGCAGAGTGTAAAATATAGCAATATTAGGTGTTTTGAGGAAGTGATGACACATCTTGGGCCCGGTGCATCTGCACATGCTGCACCATTCAAATCATGACCCTGTTGTCTACAAGGTAACTGCACTTGCCTGTTTAGTACAAAAACATAGCAATAGTTGGTGTTTAGTGGGATGCCTAGAGCTTTTGGTCCTGGTGCTACTGTACCTGCTGCACCATTCAAATCACAACCTTATAGCCTGCTAGATAAGTGCACTTGTGATTCTTTTGTTTAGTAGATAAAGTTAGCAATAAAGAGGGTTTAGTGGGTCCCAAGAGCTTTTGGCCCCAGTGCCATTGCACCTGCTGCAGCATTCAAAACAAGTCCCTTTTAACTGCAAGGTAGCTGCACTTGTGACTGCCTGTTTAGTAGTCCAATATAGCAAAACTGTGTTTAGTGGGGTAACTAGAGCTTTTGGTCCTGCTGTCACTGCACCTGCGGCACCAATAAAATAATGAACCTATTGTCTGAAAGGCAACTGCACTTGTGACTGACTGTTGGGTATCAAATTTAGCAATAATCTGGGTTTAGTGTGGACCCTAGTGATTGTTGCTCTGGTGCCACTGCACCATTCAAATCAAGATCCTTTTAAATGCAAAGTAACTGCAATTGTGACTGCATGTTTAGTAGTCAAATATAGCATAGCTCTTGTATATTGACTTTTTTTAACATGCAATTTTTATTACAAAATGTTGAATTTGAGCATAAGTTGAAAAAACATCAATCTGATAATGCCTACAGAGGGCAAAAAAAGGTACCCAGGCATGAATAGGAAATGCCACATATGTTCTAAGGCTAAAGCATCTGCTTGACACAACTAAGTAATAAAAAACAAGCATTCCAGCGTACTGTTAAAAGCGGTCTGCCTTTTCCATGGAAAGAGATCTTATCTAGACAGTGAATGATTGGCTGCCCCGGGACACCAAAGGTGGCCACCTCCGAGGGCGGCCACCCTTAGTGCCATAGGATGGCACAGACCCTCAGCGGTCTAGTGGTTGGGGGGATTAGAGGTCCCCCGTGATGTCACTTCCTGTGTCTTGGGGGAAATGGGGAGTGACTATATAGCCCAGGGGGCGAGGGTCAAGCGCCCTCTTTGTTCCTGGCCGCTGCTCACGCTGACCCCCGCCATCCCCTGCCTGGACCCTGAGCGGGTGACTGCCCGTTGCTGTTTTTGGGCTCGTCTGGTCTCGAGTCGGGTTTTTTCTGTCACGGGTCTTGCGGTGAGTGCGGCGGGGTGTGTGGCATTGGGCGCCGAATGGGAGGAGTAGTGGGGTCATGTCAAGCGTGTGTCGTCGCGCTGCCTAGAAGTGTCTGTCGGTGCATTGGGGGGAGGGGGGATGCCCTCTCATTGCTGGTGTCGCGCTGTTCCGTTCTTGGCACGAGTCCCGCAAGCTGAAGGGCGGCTGTGTGTTGGGATTTCTTAGCCCTGCTTCCCGTTGCCTTCCGCTCTCCCGCTTGCCCGGTTGCGTCTTCCCCTGCCCGTCTGCCTCCTTCCTGCCGTGTGTGTCCCGTGGCCTGGCTACCCTACCGGGGGCCGGTGCTCTGCCTTCCTGGGGGGGGGAGGGGGGGCGCGCTTGCGCGGTGTGGGCGCTGGTGAGTCTGGGGAGGTGGGGGCCTGATTCTGGGGCTTAGGGCCACTCGATCTGTGTGGCTGCCCGACGCTGTTTTCCCTCGAGGAGAGTGGGTTTTCCTTTAGCCCCCCCTTCCTTCTCCCTGCTCCGGGGTCTTCGGAGGTTGGGTGTTGCCTAGCGTGGGTGTGGGGTGGTTTGCAGGGGCCGGGACCAAGCGGGGGCATGCTTGTGGGAATGATGTGGATGGTGAGCCTAGGCTCGGGGGGGAGGGGTCCGCTTTTCTGGGCGATGCATGTTCAGATTCGATATTCCGTGTCGATTCTGCTCCTTGTATCGCGGCTAGGGCCCTCCCTTCTTCCACTTCGGGGATTGGGAGCCACATAAATATCCGGTTGTGCACCCCGCGGAGCTGGTCAACAGGCATCGGTCGGGCTCGCATGGGGGGGGGATCTAGTGTTTTTATCGGGGATGCGGGGCAGGGGCTTCGGCCGGACCCTCTGGCCATTTGTCGCCGGGGCTCCGGTGGAAGGGGGTTGTGTCCTGCATGCCTGTGTCGCGTGGGCTGGGTGCGCCTTGGTTCGGTTCCACATGCGTTCTTTGAATACTTTTTAAACGGATAGGGGCATGAATTTCATACATTCACCTTTTTCTCATGTTGTTACCCTTCAAAAAATTTACGTCAGCTGCGAATTGCAGGGTGTCTATATGATCTTTTGTTATGAAATGCTTTGAGAACCCATAAATCACCCGCACTACCAGCACGGTCCAATCTGCTCTGGGATTATTGGTGCGCTGAGGAAGTCCTTTAGGCGCTAGTGTGTTTAAAACAGTTATGGTGTCATGCATTCGAAATATTTAATGTAAAGACTCAACGAAATTGTATTTCTAACGGAAAAGTCTACACACTTCTAAGGGTTTTCAGTAGAATCACTATTATTCAGGCACAATAGAAACGCGAGGCAACGCAGGGCGCATGCGTGTCCACTTAATGGCCGGTGACTGTGGCGCATGTAGCAGAGCGCTCGCTTTCGGCCTGGAAGACCCGGGTTCGAGTAGTGTCAGGGTAGGCGGGTTACGCAAATCATGTAATTTGACAACTTTGTGTCCAGGATCAACAGTGTGTCTCGGGACGTGTCAGGTCATATAGACCGGATGATGTTTTAAAAAAAAAAAAAGCGTTTCACAACCACCGAAATGAAATGGTCGGTTCTTTGTTTTATAAGCCCATTGTATGGAGGAGTAATTATGAGCTCTCCTTTTAACCAGGAAACGCATGTGAAGAATAGCAATTATGTACACTATAATTCAGGGGTGGGCTGTACTTGTAATGATGTAGGCAGGCCCCAATGACTACTCTGAGACCTTGCTGTGGTTAACTCTTATTTATTGGTTATATCTCTAACAATCCCCAAAGAGCGCCGAGCCTCCGCTCCAGCGCCCGCTCTTCCAGCTGTGGTTTTCGCGCTCTCCGCGCTAAGCCACGCCCCCAACGCCGCAGCCAATCCTGGCCGCCTGCACGTCACGTCCGCCGACGTGCCGTGCAACATCTAGAGCGTCTCTACATATCTCCCTTTTTTCACACAAACATTTTCAACTTACAGTCCGTCGCTCAAATCATAGTCTCTGAATCTCGTTGGCCTCACCACAGCTCTACCACTCCGTGTCCGTCTCGCAGGGGTGGTGTTGTTCTCTTCTTCGCCTTGTCTGTCTCTGTTATCTCCATTCTCCTCGACTCTTATCTCCTGCTCGCTGTTCCTTGCTTCTCCTTGTCTTTGCTCTCCTTCTTTCAATGTGATCTCGTTCTCCTGATGTTCTCGCTCCTCACTCTCGCATTCCTCTGATTCTCCCCCTGCCCTTTCACAGTCCCAAACAAGGATCTTATTACATCTGGCCATGCGGTCTTGTGACCAAATGTTGCCGTCACTCAGCCTGGCTGCTCTTCCCTTAATTTCCTTCACCTGCAGGGGCTTGCTGTATTTGCTCTCTCCTTTTCTTTGCAGAGTGGGCAGCTTCACTCTCACCCATTCTCCTTCTTTGAGTTCTGTGTCTCGCACGTTCCTCCGGGCATTATAATGTCTTGTGTATACTGCCTTGGCTTTCTCAATGTTAGCCCGCACCACAGCAGGGGACCATTCACTTACTACTGTCTTTTCCTTCCACACCCTGTTGTCCTGAGTGAACGGTTCTCGGCCGCGCAGCAGCTGGAAGGGGCTGTATCCTGTACTTGTGGGAGTGATCCTGTACGCCCACAACATGTGCCATATGTCCTTCTCCCAGTCTTTGTTGTCCGAGATGGCTGCTTGGATCGACCCCATCACCACCCTATTGAAGCATTCGACTTGACCGTTCCCTGCTGGGTGGTATATCGATGTGTGCTTCGCTTGGATGCCGTTCCTTCCTAGGAAGTTGTCCCACTTTTCCGATCGGAACTGGGGCCCATTATCACTGAGGATAGACTTGGGTATGCCTTCCCTCACAAAAGTGTCTGCCAAGAATTTCACTATGGTATCCGTGTCCATGGCTTCCTCTATCTTGATCTCTGGCCATTTCGAGGATCTGTCCAAAAGAACACACACGTACTTCTGGACCCCTTGGGTGTCTAGGACGGGGCCTAAGATGTCGACAGACAACTCTTCCCAGGGGTTCTTTGGTGTTTCGAATGCACCTAATGCTGGGCGCAGAGGTTTGAGTGTCTTGTCTGCGCCTTGGCACCTCACGCACTCTCTTACATGTCGTTCCGCTCTTATGTCCATTCCCGGCCACCAATAGTTCTGCTTGGACCTCAGTTTGAGTTTCCCTATGCCCAGGTGCCCTTCGTGCAACATGTCCAGCAGTCGGGGTATGATGTTCGTTGGAGGGACAACTTTCTCTCCTCTATATACAAATGTTCCTTGATTGTCCAGGGAGAGTTCCTCCCTCACTTCAAAGTAGGGGTTGAGTTCCTTCCGGACCCGTCTCTTATCCGGCCATCCTTGAGTGATGTAGGTTTTCACCTCTTCCAACGTCTGGTCCTCTGCATACGCCTGTGTCCATTCCTGAAGGCTGATAACCTTTTCATGATCCTCCATTAGTGCCACCCATTCTTCTGTGCATGACTTGTCCTCTTCACTAGGTTCCATAGCCGCCGCTCGGCTCAGGTAGTCTGCTACCTTGTTTTTGCTGCCTGGTATGTGTTCCACATCATACCTAAACTCTAGGAGCTTTAGCGACATCTTCGATATCCGGGGTGTCGCCTCTGCATGGCCACTCGATGTCAGCACTCTCAGTAGAGGTTTGTGGTCGGTCCGTAGTTGAAATCTGGTGCCCCACAGGAATTGTCGGAAGCGCGTGGTGGCCCATACCACCGCCAGCATCTCCTTTTCTATCACACTGTACTTCCTTTCTGTCTCACTCAGTGTGCGCGAGGCGAAGCAGATCGTCTCCAGCTGACCTTGCCCTCGGTCTTGCATGAGGACTGCACCCAGTCCCTTGTCGCTGGCGTCTGTTGTGAGGACGGTTTTGCCTTGAGGGTCGAACCCTTGAAGGGGTATGGCCCCTGCCACTTCCTTTTTGATGATCTCGAATTCCCTTTGTGTGTCCTCTGACCACTTGAATTCCGTATTCTCTTTCGTTAGCTGTCTCATATGATGAGTCTTAGAGGCAAAGTGCTGCACAAATTTTCCATAATACTCTGCCATCCCCAGGAATGACCTGACCTCTTCCTTGGTGGAGGGGGGTGGTGCCTCGCAAATCGCCCTGACGTTGTCTGCTTTGGGGGTTACACCTTGTGCCCCTATCTCGTGCCCCTATCTCGTGCCCCTATCTCATGCCCCAGGTAGGTTACCGAGTCCATCCCTATTTTGCATTTGGACCATTCAGCCGTGAGTCCTTTCCCTTCTAGGATCTTCAAGACTTCTGCCAACTTCCTGTCGTGGTCTGGTATGTCTCTGCCCATCACCAGGATGTCATCTTGGAAGTATTGGACTTCCTTGATGTCCTTGAATAATTGGTGCATCATCTTCTGGAACACCGCCGCTGCAGAAGCTAAACCGAATGGCATCCTGCGGAATTGATAGCACCCAAACGGGGTGATGAAAGATGTTAGTTTGCGGCTGTCCGGATGCAGAGCAATTTGATGATATGCAGAGGTCAAGTCTATTGTTGAGTACCACTTAATCCCCCTGGTGCTGGCCAGCATCTCCTCTATCCTGGGCAAGGGGAATCTTTCCACCACAATGTTTTTATTCAGTTCTCTCAGGTCAACACACAACCGGACCCTTCCGTTGGGTTTCTTGACCACTACCAGGGGCGCCAGCCACTCGGCGCACGTGATGGGTTCTATGATCCCCTTGTTTTCCAGGTCTTGTAGTTCTGCTCTCACAGCGTCTCTCACTGCCAACGGGACATTTCTAGCCTTGTGGGCCACCGGGACAGCATTTTCCTTCAGGATGATCTTGTGGGCGAATTTTTCCAGCTTCCCCACTGTGCCCCCAAATACCTTTGGATATTCGCTTTTCCATTTGTCCAGACTTGGCCCTGCCACCTGGTCCGTCAGGAGAATTTGCTCCTTGCCGCCCGGATCCAGCTTGATTCCTAGGTCGCCCTGATCCAACCAACCCAAGACTGACGGCCCTCTCTCCGATACATAGAGTTTACAGTGTGCTGACCGGCCTCGAAATTCGAAGGTCAAGGGTCTGAATCCTGCCATGGGGATACGATCTCCATTGTACGTGACCGGGCGGATGTCTAGCTTTTCTAGCTCTGGCCCGAGTCGTGGCGCAAACTTCTCCTCCCACACTGCTCTCTAGATGATGGTGAAGGGAGACCCTGTATCTGCCACCACGTTGATCTTGACACCGCCTATAGCCATCTCCAAAACCGGTTTCATCGTGCGTCTACCTTCTCTGTCTAGAACTTTGCCCTCCGTGCTTAGTACCTGATCCTCAATGTAGATCACCGTGACTTCTTCTGGCTCCGAATCGCCGTCCGGATCGTCGTTGCCTTGACCCACACATCTCACCATGCTCTTGGAGGCCTTCTTCCTGCAAACCTTCTCGTAGTGGCCGATTATTCCACAGAACGCACACTTGGCGCGGAACGCAGGGCACTTCCGATCGTGCGCCTCGTGCGACCAGCTCCCACACCTGTAGCATGACTTCCTGTTGCTACCCGCTTGTTTACTCGACGTGTTCGTGCTGCTTTGCCACTTGCTGGGCCCTCTTTCTGTTGGTTTCCTGTTTCGGTACTCTCTGCTAGTCCCCTCGTCATCCACTTTGTTCACCATCGTGCTGGACGCCATATCTTTTTTCGTCACTTCAGCGCATCGCCTTGCTAATTCCGCTCTCTTCACGATGACCAACACCTCCTTCAGTGTGGTGTCTCCACTAGCCCATAGCTTGTCCTGCACATTCGTGCACGTGGTATGCATCACCACCTGGTCCTTGATGAATTCCTCTTCCCAGTTGGCGTACCTGCACGTGGCTGCCAGTCGTTTCAGTGCCGCCACATACTCCTCCACTGTTTCTCCTTGCTTCTGCTTCCTCTGTTGGAAATTAAACCTATCCACCGACACGCACACCGCCGGTCTGAAGTGTTCATTGAGGTCTTCGAGCGCATGTGCGTATACGTCGTCGTCTGTGGATGTTCTCTGTTTCGGGACCAAGCTCTTGTAAATCCGGAGTCCTTCTGGGCCTAAGTTCAGTAGCAAAATGCGTTTCTTCCTCTGGGGTTTGAATACCTCCTCATTCTCATTCTCATCTTCCAGTACACCTATGAAATTGTCGATGTATTCTCTCCAGTCCTCCCACTTCATGAGGGGTTCTCCTGGGCGAGGTAAGAACTGTACCGGAGCCATCGCGTAGCCTGCTTGCGCGCTCATCTTCTCGCTCTTCGCTGCAGGTAGTGATCTTACTTGGCCACGGGGACTCCCTGGTGCGTCGTCTTGTTCTTCTCCACTTGCTGGGGTTCGGGGACTGTCCGTGTCGGCCCCCTCGGCTCCTTGTGAACCCTCCAGCGCGTGCTCACCAGTCTGCTGCTCGCTGGGTGGGTCGGCGCTCTTCTCCTGCCTTACTTCTAGGTTTCCAGGGCTTTTCCTCCCTTTTTTCCTTCCTCTGCGCCACACCCTCCGGTGTGCCGGGCTCTGCCGCGCTCTTTGGGGTACCTGTTCTCCTGCACCAGGTAGTCTTGCTCCCCTGTACCTCGTGGGGTGGTCCCGAAGCTTCTGGTGCTTGCTTGTCGCATAGGGCTGAGTCAGTGGTTCTGCCTTGCTGGGGGGTCTTCAATCCCACCCTCGTCGCCACTGTAATGATGTATGCAGGCCCCAATGACTACTCTGAGACCTTGCTGTGGTTAACTCTTATTTATTGGTTATATCTCTAACAATCCCCAAAGAGCGCCGAGCCTCCACTCCAGCGCCCGCTCTTCCCGCTGTGGTTTTCGCGCTCTCCGCGCTAAGCCACGCCCCCAACGCCCGCAGCCAATCCTGGCCACCTGCACGTCACGTCCGCCGACGTGCCGTGCAACATCTAGAGCGTCTCTACAGTACTAAACTCAACTTGTTTTCTTCCATTAAGGGACAGTCAAATTACCCTCTTCCTGAAATGAATTCACCCTAAGGGTAGTGTTGGACTTACTATTACCAGACATCCCTGCCATGGCACAGCAGCGGGAGTCACTGCAGTCTGAGTTAGGCTATCTGCCTGCACAACTATGTCTTTCCAGAGGGCGACACTAGATCTCACCACAGCTTTAATGTGAGCTAGTTGCTCCTTAAAATCCAAGCCACCCTAGCCACGTCCACTTTATCGGCCCCCACACCCGTGTTTCAGCCCTATTAAGCTTTGGTTGCACTCAGGACATCAAAGCCTTTTTAGATCAGGTTTCCCAGAGCAGTGAGGTACCCGATCCCCCTACGAGGACCCTACAGTTCAAGGACGCAGTTACAGCTTTGAAGACAGGGTCCAAGAGGCTTTGTCTTTAGTCACATTCATCCCTGGCGGTATTCCAATATAGGTGAAATGATCTGGTGGTGCAGCAGACCACTCAGACGCTGGTGAGGGGAGTCTTAGTATTGAGGCGAGGGCGACATGGGTCTAGGGCCCGCACCCGGGTTGTGGTGTTGCTAGGCTGCTGGATGCTATAGGCGTCCATCCATTCCGGTGCTGATCCGGCACCTCTCCTGTGGCAGCCTCGGGCTGCACTGGCCGGCCAATCTTCTGTGGCATGGCAGTCCCGGGTCAGGTGGGCCACTGCAGCGCATCTAGGGGTGGCTGATGATCATTGGGTTGTGAAGAGAATTCTAAGTACAAGTAGAGATAATGTAATGCAAGACATGGCAGACACTCAAACACAAGAACTACGTTACGTAGGCAATGGTGGCACTTGTGCAAGTACTGGAAGCAAACACAAGGCAAGAGTTACCAAACAGGGTGTTACAAGAGCAGCGCATCCAGGGGTGGCTGACGATCATTGGGGTGTGAAGAGAATTCAAAGTACAAGTAGAGGTAATGTAATGCAAGACATGGCAGACACTCAAACACAAGAGCTACGTTCGTAGGCAATGGTGGCACTTGTGCAAGTACCGGAGGCAACACAAGGCAAGAGTTAGCAAACAGGGTGTTACAAGAGGAATGTGTGCTTGTTACAGGAGGAGGTGTTTATGAGGAGAATTGTGGGGCACACAGGTTACACCTCATGGAAGGTTACAGTCGTAATCAATAGGTGAATATGAGCTTAGCAGGTAGCCCCTGCGCAATAAATGTTTGTTTTCTCTTGAGAAACATCGGAGGAGCCTATGCAATTGGTCCATTGGAAATATTGGGGTGTTCTGTCTGTAAGCAGGAGGACCATGTGACCAGTCAAACGTTATGTAGGCATTGGTGCAACTCGTACCATACCAGAACCAAACAGAATGTAAAAGAGCTCGGTGTGTTGCCAGAGATTAGTGACGGGTGCATGCTTCAAAAGAGGACCATACTCTGTTAGAGGGGCTAATGCTGCAATAAGGGGCAGACTCTCTAGGCATCAGTACACGTAGGTAGACACCTTCAGAGCCAAGGAGAGGAGTGTTTCGTTTATGAATGGACTTCCTTCAAATAAGAGAGGACAACTTTAATTGTGGAAGGGTGCAGGTAATACTGACTAATTAGTGCTCGTAACCCCAACCGGCCTGGGTAGCGTGTGGGGCATTGAGGGCCATGTCTCATTGCAGAGAATGCAGATCGTGGATCGTGAGGGGGGAGACATTTTAATGAATGTTTTCTGTCTCTAATGCAGGAACCGCGCACGAGAACCGCCCCACCCACATGGGGGGGCCACCTGAATCATCAACAGGTATAAGGATCATAGCACACTGGGGGCAGTGGGTTAGGGTCTGGTATTCCCATGCTATCCCCAGTTGTCATTGCTATCTGGGGTGTGGGACGCGTGCTGGTTTCACTCATGGAAGTAATTCATGGATAGTAACTGGGAGCGGGGACTTATTATGCAGCCCTGTGCAGAATTGGAGGTTCTCTCTTACTTGAGCCTGGACAATGTCTTATGGTGCAATAACTGGGGTGTTCGCACTGGATGCAGTGGCAGAACAGGGGCTAATCTTGCATGTCATGCGAAAGATAATGGGAAATGTGTTTTCAACTCAACAACTGGTTGATTTGGGCATATCATGCATCTCATGTGCATTAAGGGATTGCTGTGCCGTTTGTTCTCTAATAATTTTATTAACAGTTTGAACAACTGAGGCCCCATCCACTGAGGGGCGGGTGGGTGCTCAGATACCTGTAGCACATTGGAAAACCCATGTTGGGATTACTCCCTTGGCACAGGCTGATCAGTTCAGAAGGGTGGAATTTTGTTTTCTTCCACGATAACCTCAGTTATTGTTTAACAACATTAGGCAATGACCAGGGGTAGTATGGCAGAAGACTGGTCGGTCCTCATTGTGGGGTACATGGAGGACTTCTCTTAAAATCTCAGGTCTCACGGGGCCAGGCAGTTCTGACTGACTGTGTAATTTTGTGATACTCTGTCCCATCTGAGCTACACAGTCTCATTCAAGACCAGGCACTTTTACTCCCAAGGGTTCGTGCATAGGTCACTGTCTCACACATGCACACTCCAAGCTAGGGAATGTCTGACAATAGCAGCCTTATATCCTTGGTCTGCCCAGAACCTTGTGGGTCAGATGGGCGTAATTCTGACATTGGGTCTCCCTCAACTTCAATGTTGTGTGCTAGCAAGAAAGTGTCTTTCTTAGTCTTTCAATGCCACTCTTCGTGCACTGAAATAATGGAAATGTCACACATAGCAGTTGTACGCGAGTAGCTCTGAAAGGGGGTGGCTAGTTCGTGGTTGGCCATGCAAAAAAGCTTTAACTGAGGCTTCTTTATCTTGGGCAACTAAGCAGCTTTGACTGTTGTAAGTATAGTGCTCCTTTTGTAAATTACAGGGAGGCAATTGGCAGGGTGGCTATATACCAGGCAATATTCAGCACATTACCTGAACAAGCTAGATAGCCGAGCAGATTAGTTGGGCCTGCATAAGCCACACTAACTGCTGCATCCTGGTCCATGCTGAGACAATCACATGTTGTACCACAGCATTGCCAGTTTCCTTTACTCTGGCCCATTGGCACTATGGGGATGCATTATCAGGTTGCACATAATTTTGGGCCTGCATTAGCCACTCACATACCTCCTCCAGTCTGATCCCACTAAGACCTCTCAGCTCTGCCTCCATTTTGGATCAGGCTGATCCAGTAAGCCTCTAACTTGTTAATTCATGGGACACAAGTTGGCACATATTTGGCCATGTAAGCGATTGGTTTGGCTGGTTTTACGTGGAGGGTCCGGAAGTGGGCAGGCAATTTGAACAGCTAAAAATCAACAACAGGGGTTGACACGCAGTTGAGGGCCCGTGGCTAGGTGCTCGGGTAAGCTTTCACCTAGATAGTATTTACTTAGTTGTTTCCAGGTACTAAAGTAGGGATTCCTTTGGCAGTGTGCACATGCCAGGTAGTAAGAGCAAAGCAGGATTAGTTCATCTAGTTGCACAACTTGTATATACAGTTGTATAGGCTGCTTGTTACAAGCTTCATAGGGTCCATCGATCGCCAGGCACAGGGGGACGTCTTGTACAAGTGTCAAACATGAGGAGATCCCCTACACAGTGTTTTAAGCCAACACCAGAACGCAGTTGCCAGGCATAGTTGAGAGGTGATGGTCTTACAATTAGGTTCCCATGGGTTTGAAAGTTACGTGTCTTTCCAGTGAGGCTAAACATGCGAGGAGTTTGTTAGCCTACAGTAGGGTCGGCATCACGGGAGTGAGCCGCCTGGCCTGACCTTGATGGTGAATATGTCCCCAGTAGGTCTAAGTAAGGGTATAAGGCCACATGCTAGACAGGGGACACCATGCCAGTGGCAGTGGTGTTGTTTACCTGATAGGGGCTTGTTGGTTGCTGGTCAGCCAGCTGTACAGAATAGGAATAGACTGGGGGATGGCACACTGGATGGACACCTGCAAAGCACAGTTGGCAGTTAGTTGTGAAGTTCATGGACATCACTGTCACAGTTCCCTGTCCGGAGGGCGGCAGAAGTGAGAAGGAAGTTTGGTTGCGTGCCAGCTTGGCGGTGCTGAAGAAGAGAGCAGACTTGTCCTTGCCTGAGCCGAGGGAGGCCGGTGATTGCAATTGTAGTGCAATAGGTACTTGGCGCCAAGGAGAGGTGGATAGTGTCGCCCGACAACTTGGGAGTAGTCTGAAGCATAGGAGAACTTGTTTCATCAGCCTTGGGTTGCTACTTGCCAAATGCACTGTGTGCTTTGATGTAGACAGGGTTCATTTACCCAAAGTTGATATATGACGATCTTTGGTTGATATAGCGGAAAGCACTAGGAGCAGCAGGTTGTACTAATAGGAAGCTAGTAGGTGGGGGGACTCTGGGGCGGCGGCCACACCCAGAGCCATGGCGGAGTTATAGGGCGATCCAATGCAGAAAGGTACAGAGGGGTACCCTCTACAGGAGCACCGGTGGGTGCGAGAGCAGAATTATCCCCAGGGAGATCCACGCTGGGTTGGACCCTGGAGGAGTGACGGCGCCCCGTTAGTCCATCGGGCGGTTGTAAACCTGAGCAACCGGGGGTTGCCAACGCTCCGCCCCCTGAGAGGGAGGGGCGAAGTAATGGGCGAACGAGAGGATCGCCGGGGGAGGGGATAGACCTTCCCCCCCAAAACTGACAACGCCCCTACGGTTAACACCGCGGGCGTTGTGGCTCATCAGGTGGGCGGGTCGCGAGAGGCGACCTGCTCTGGATCAACCCGTAAGATAACCCAACATGGTGGCATAATGTATATGCTAATAAAACTGCAACAACTTTCTCCATCAAACTTGTGTTGTGTCGGTTATTGGTGGAGTGTTGTATGAAGAAAGGTCTGGGGTTGGGCCGATATTGGCACTATGATTGGCTTCCCCGGGACACCAAAGGTGGCCACCTACCAGGGCGGCCACCCTTAGTGCCATAGGATGGCACAGACCCTGAGCAGTCTAGTGGTTGGGGGGGTATTAGACGTCCCCCGGGATGTCACTTCCTGTGTCTTGGGGGAGGGGGGAGTGACTATATAGCCCAGGGGGCGAGGGTCAAGCGCCCTCTTTGTTCCTTGCCGCTGCTCGCGCTGACCCTGGCTCTCCCCTGCCTGGACCCTGAGCGGGTGACTGCCCGTTGCTGTTTTCCCTCCCATCCGCTTACCCTGCTTTCGGGCAGTAAGTGGGGGGGTTGTTTTTGCTATTAATATTACTGTCTTTGTGTTGCAGGCGGAGTTACAGGGCGATCCAATGCAGAAAGGTACAGAGGGGTACCCTCTACAGGAGCACCGGTGGGTGCAAGAGCAGAATTATCCCCAGGGAGATCCACGCTGGGTTGGACCCTGGAGGAGTGACGGTGCCCCGTTAGTCCTTCGGGCGGTTGTAGACCTGAGCAACTGGGGGTTGCCTACGCTCCGCCCCCCGAGAGGGAGGGGCAGAGTAATGGGCGAACGAGAGGTTCGCTGGGGGAGGGGATAGACCTTCCCCCCCAAAACTGACAACGCCCCTATGGTTAACACCGCGGGGTTTATGGCTCATCAGGTGGGCGGGTCGCGAGAGGCGACCTGCTCTGGATCGACCCGTAAGATAACCCAATATGGTGGCATAATGTATATGCTAATAAAACTGCAACAAATTTCTCCATCAAACTTGTGTTGTGTCGGTTATTGGTGGAGTGGTGTGTTGTATGAAGAAAGGTCTGGGGTTGGGCCGATATTGGCACTATGGGGCTTAAACAGTGTGAACAGCTTTAGTAGAAGTATTGTAAATGTGTGCAGCCAGGGAAAGTTAACAAAAAAAAGTTCCACACAAAAGCAAATTAACAGTAATTTGGTGATGGGAACTGATAATAGCCCCCTTTTAAGATATATTAAGTACAAGAGACTTCACGGTGCAGGTGAAACATTAAAGTGACTGCCCCCCCCCCTCACATCATGGCAGGAACGTTTTTGAGTGGACTATGAATTGAAGGTGATATTTCGTTTACTTACTTTTCATGGGGTTAATACTAACAACAGTGACTATGACTTGGTAAATTTGATCATTGAAAGGTGTTGCCATGCTGGAAGATAACATGGAGAGGTGAAAATCAGGCTGAGACACTCTTTCTCCAGAGACCCTATTGGTTGAAACCCAATTTACAACAATCATAACCCTAAATGGCAGAAAACAGAAGTGCCCATTACCAAAACTCAAATGCAACTTGCAAGATGTTATTTAGCGGTCAATCATGCACTTAAACTCTTCTTGCATATCAGAGAAACTGAGACTCCTGCAAAGTATTTCCCCAGGATTTAATCCTCAAAACTGATTAATTTGTGAAATAATAAATGCCGGTGACCAAAGTCAATAAAAAGCCGGCAACCAATGCACAGGATTGAAGAAAACCAAGGCTGCCTAATCTTGGTTGCACCGTATGTCGCTTTCTTCCAACACCATACTCTCCCTGACCCTTACTTCACTCTTGCAGGTTATTTTTCACCCCCCTTTTCTTCCTTGGTCACTGTTTTACCATCTTTCTCTTCGTCCTCTTTTCTTCCTCTTGTGTTTTTCCCTCTTTCACTAGGTCAAACGCTAATAAGGAAAACAAAGTGCAGGTCTCGAAAACAAACGAGCTCTGTTGGGTGCCACCTGCAACCACTGGCTCAAATTAAGCACTGCCTCGAAAGGCACTTTTCTTTCAGGAGTAAGACTACTTGCAGAAAAAAAAGTTTGGTCAATCAACCTCCATGTCCAAACAAAATCCTGTTCCCCAATTGTTCCAAACTTTCACAAGGACTTGGTAGCGTCTAGGAATTGGAAGAAACCAGAATCATTTTTCAATACTTCAAGTTTTTAGGACTTTTTGCATGGTTTATCATTTCTAGATTTCTGCAAGTTCCACAACCACTTTTACAGGCTCATGTGATCCACGTGTTGCGCAAGAGTCTACCGCTTATACAAGTCGCTCGAGGATAAAATGGCCTTGAGTGGTTCAATGTATTTCTTGTTATTTTTAAACATCACAGCTTTTTCCACTTACTCTGCCACAACTGCACCCAGAGGCAAAGTTCAAAGATGTCCTCTGGATTAGTAGTACAAAGGGATACCTCCTCTCAAACTCTTGGGTGAGTGTAATTTGCATAATGTGACAGGTACCACACACTTTTTCCAAGGGTGATGAATTTATATTCATTTCGTTATTCATTATGCTTGATGCACCAATGCCAATTGTGATTATATATCTAATTTGCCAATGGCTGGTGATTCTGAATAGTCTGTCCAGATGTACTCTAATTACAGGACTTAATGATACAGCATCACATACATGGACAGTCTCATCACAACTTTGCCCAAAAACAAATGCAACAAACTGATTTGAAAATGTAAATATTTATTAAGTATTGTAAATAAATATAGCTGTGAGAATTTGTTAAAAAGATCAGTGGAACAGAGGAAAAGCAACATGGCAGAGAAAAAATACTGGAGAACACATGTACGCCAAAGCGCAACAGCTCATTTTGGAAAATATGAAGTACTATAAGTGTCGAACAATACCGAACAGACCAGGAGAACTTGGGGAAACAAAGTCAGATAGTCCAATAATGCATTTTTAATGAGTTAATTCAACAATTTCTAAAAATGTATTATATATATATATATATATATATATATATATATATATATATATATATATATCCTCATCCAAATTACAATTGTTAGGTTTAAATGCAATTATAGTAGGTTATATTAAAACAAATTGCTTTATTATAATAAAATACAATCAAAGGGCTCTTCACAGTCTACAGATGACTTATAAACAGCTGTTGCATTCAATTGTTCTGAAATACAATAATTTCCAATACATGCTTAGCCTGCTCAACGCATTGGTATACAAATTTACCCTCATTTCAAATACGATTTGGGGAAACACAAGTCCTTCCTGTATGGGCATTGGCATACTTTCCAAAATCAGAACACATACAGAGTTTATAAAGTAATAAAACAAAATGGGAAAATGTGGATAAAACATTACAACAAACATCCACAGAGGGAAAATACAGTAAATAGGTCTTGCAGTGGGACTAGACCGCAATGACAGATTTATGAGTGAAGAAAGACTGAATGGTGATCACTCAATGTCTCAAATGGGTCTCACTTAAACCTGTCCGTCTTGCCCATTACTGGATCGTAAGCACTGAAGAAGACTATCGAAGACCCTAGGGGTCAGAATGAGAGATCCATAATCCACAAAAGTCACACTCAAGCATCCAAGTCTGCCTAGCTAGTGCTGGATGGAACCTTCTTTATCAAACCAAGACCCTCCAAAAGTGCCTAAGATGTGAAAGACTTCAGAATGGTGTGAAAATCTCTGCTCAGAAGCCCAAGGCTGGTGCTGTTAAATGTTGGCATGCCCAAAACACAGGTTGGGTAATCTTTAAATCCACCTCATGCCACTTTAATTCACCACCAGACACCACCTGCCCCTTTATTTCATTCTTGCAGGTTAATGCTTTCTCCCTTCACAACATTTTGCAGTCTTTCTTCCTCTGTCTCTTTTGTCCTTCTCTTCCTCTTGTTAAATGTCTGCAGCACAAAAATAAGTAATGGTCCCCAAAAAGGAGTGCTGGCACCCACTATCTCAAATTAAGTACTGCCCTCCTAGCAGCTACCAGTCCTGTACAGTGGGGGCTCCTTTGCTAAGGTGGAGGAGAGTCGCCTCACTGCTTTTTTGCAGTGAAACACAAAAAATAAAATAACTCTTGTTATCATTTTATTTTTCCATATTTCCACCCACAGCTTTGCATGAGGGGGCAGGGGAGGAGTGGTAGCACCCTCCTAAAGTGTGCAATGACTGCTTGGACAGCAGTCTCGGGCCGCCCAAAACAGTCTTGTGCACTTTGCATGTTTTACATGCAGGCTGCATCGCAGCCTACATGGAGAACATGCCCAGGCCTCCAGTCAGTGTCCGAGCTGAAACACGGCACTCAGATCAATCACAATGCTGCTACATCAGCGTTGTGATTGGCTGACTGGGAGCCTGGGTGTGCTTCCTGTGGGCATGTGAGGGAGGACAATGGAGAAGAGACGTTGCAAAGAAGTGGCGAGAAGGTACGTTTTTAATTACATGTTTGTTACTGACAGACTGTGATTGTGACCCTGTAGCAGCATCCCATCATTCTAGAGTCTGACAAACTGGTTAGTCACCATAAGTAGGGGTGGACAGAATGGTAAAAAAATCTCAGGTAGAACGCAGTTCCACCCATTGGTGATGCTTTTCTCCTGTTCGCGAATGCTGTTTGCATGCTCGAGGGGTGGGGGGGGGGATATCTCCCAAACACGCATTTTGAAAGCGCGAACATGCAAAAAATTCCTTGAAGCCGCGGATCGTGGAAGTTGTGGCAATTCTGCGTTCTCTGCAGAACGTGAAATGACCCAAATTCCACGAATGGAACAGAATTTACCGCCCAGGCCTACCCATAAGATCCTCACCTCAGACTAGACAGAGGCAACAGGTATCAATCAGATGCATAGGCGAGATGTTGGCTGGCTGTTCTAGTTAAATCTGATTGGTGTCTGAATGTTGTGTGGGTGCGCAGTGTATGCTGCAGGAACTGCACAGCTAGTGCACTTTAAGAAGGACATTGTGACAATGACCCAACATGTGGTGAGCAAAGGCTATTACGACTTTCTGTTCTGGCACTGCACATGCCTGCACTAATCATGCATACACTTGCATACTGTGTGTATAGGTTCATGTTCCAACCAAAAAACAAAACCTTCCCAGCAAAACCTAAGCAAGGCTATCTTCCCTTCCTGTGGACACAAACCTAGAAAGATATGGCCAACAGAAGGAGCCCCGACAAAGGGCCATTTGAGATGAGTGAATACACTGCATATCCCAGACCATTCATGGACTCCCTCTTCCTATTCACTGCTTCTGGGGAAGCCAAAGGCCCCCTCAATGGATTAGACAGCCACATGATTTTCAAGGGTGGTAGCACTCTCACTGATTCTCCCTACCATATTCCCAATTTACATCCCCCAAAAGTTAGTACTTTTGTTCACCTTAGGTGATTGAAAAACATCTAAGAACTTCTGAGACAGGTGGGACGGAGTTGCAGTACTCTTGCTGCTTTGACGTGGAGAGGGCTAGACAAACCCTGTTGCTGCTCTCTGGCAGAAAGAGGAGGAAGCTCTGGGAAGAGGACCTGTCTGACTTGGACCCAACCAGAGTAATAGCAGACATAACTGCTATGAACACCAGCTTGAGGAGATATAGGAAACCCAAAATTCAACAAAAAGGTCTCCAGTACAACCAAGAGTCAATAAAACGAACCATCTGACAAGAAGGAGCACCTAGAGGAGGCCTGCTTGGGAAACTGGATCCCTTGCTCTGTATTATATGCACCTTAGACTGGCATAACAGAATGGCAAGTTCAGTATGCACCTCTGAGTGAGCATGAAATGGAGTATTTAAGATTATCTTGGGGACCTCAGTTCGAAACCTTCTTCCGGGAGAAGTATACGCAGAGTGATAACATGGCCCTCCTGCACCCAAGCTTCTTGTCTTGATGCCAGCAGGGTCAGTCTGGTCATGTTGCTGTCAGGGATGTGAATTGCTCTCTATATTCCAATTCATCCCAGAGGTCATATTTACAATTCGCATGGTTCCCTCCATAAATCAGGACCCGACTCAGTTATGCCCTATTGGCACAGAGCCCAGTGCTGCAGAAGGAGTCTTGAACGAGTCATTGTACCAGGACTGGCACAGTGCATATTTTGATACAGACAGATTCAATATTTTGATACACCGGCTCCTGGACTTTGTAAACGATGGCAGAAACTGCACTGTGTACAAATCTTTGTGTTGCAATTACTTTCCCCACATCTGTGGTCGCAAATATGAAGACTGTCTGTCCCGCGAAACCTCTGTTAGAGGAGCTGTGCTTCTACGCTGCTCATAAACTAGAGCAAATGCTACAGCTTTTATTTTTTTTGTTAACAAAATCTTATTGTGGTTTCCAAAAATACGAACACCTGAGTGGGTCAAGTGTCCTAGCAGTATACACTTCAAAATGCGTCATGCATCGGTTGGCTTATGTGCCATGTGGCAATATACAAGGATGACTATGCATGGCACTTCTAGGTACATGAATAACCCATCCCAGCCGGATTGTCGCAACCCCACCCAACCCTACCACCACTCAGAACATAGCCCAATCCGCATGTAATCTGCAGAACCATTTATTCCCTGTACACAACCTAGTACTACATTGAACATCCTTGCGTATGACGCATTGCCCGTACAATGGTGTGAAATTAGTGATTGCCCCTCATCTGGCTTGCTCTATGGCAGTGGAGAATGATCAGAAGTATCAGGGTCTAGCTTCTTGAGACAATCTACAGGTGATCCCATGCACTGGCCATGTCCAGTGACCCCCCAAACCCTCCTCGCCTCTTGATATACCACACTTTCATACTCTGCCCATTGGGCGAGGTCCTCCATCCACTAATCTAGCATCTCTAGCTGTCTTCCAATGCATAGTGGTTTACCGCTTTACGAGGACTAAGGCTAAATCCTCAAACTGGTTGTAATTTTATGTTTATGCGGTCTTCTTGGGAATAACTGCATTAGGCAGGCCAGTGTATACACTCAACAACCTATCTTCAATACATACCCAGCGAGTGACCAGACGAATCCATATGAAATGCTACAGCTTGATAATTGCAAACTAGACAATTTGGTTTAGAAAGGCACTGTTTTAGCTCCCCTTCGAAAGTCAGAGTTACAAAGACAAGTGTTGCAAGTAACTTTTCTGCAAGTTAAAGACATGGCTGTTGTCATGCTCACAGTGCATTGCAGAGAGAATGATGCAGAATGAATGCCACTTATATTTGGTATTTACATACAAGCAATGAGTGCAATAGTCAATGTTACAGCATTCATTAACACCCAGATAAGTAATGCTCAACCATTTCCAAGGAACTTCTGGTCTTATTGGTTGACCATTGTCACTCTTTAATATGTAAACAACGATCTGTTACTGTTTGGACATTGACCTTGGAGTGATATTCAGTTGGGTTGCACTCTGATTTCCTGACCCAAAACCTGCCACATGATTACATCTGGACCACTCTGCCTACACAAGTCAAGACCCATAAAGAATCCTTTGGCCTTTTTGAGGATTTCAGTAGTAGCCAAGTCTGTATGACACAAGTAAGTGCAAGTAAGTAATGATTTGCACCACGGATATGGAAAGGGCCAGACACAATGGGTGTAGGTGAAGTACAAAGGCTGTATGTGCACATTTGCATCTCCATCATTGGACACAAGTGTCCAAGGCAATGTTTTATTACCCATCTTTCACATCAAGTGGCTATGTATTAAAGATAGTGACCCCCCCCCCCCTTGCCGGGACAGCCTTCCTGCTGCTCAGCCCATTCTCCCAACTGACAGACTCACCCATCCAACATTCCACTGCATCATGCATCCCAACATTCAAAACAACACTCACACTGGCTGAACAGCAGGTACAACACCCACCTCATTCAAATTCCTCTGGCTAGCCCAATCACACGACATTGTGTCCAATTTTCCTCAAAGCACCTTGTTTATAAGCCTACTACACACATGTTCAATCCTACCCCAACCAACCCATATCCCCAGCACCACATAACTGATGTCACTAGCAGTAAGGATCCCTCTTCCAACCACGTGACCATTCTTTCACCAACCACTACCCACAATCACTGCTCCATTCACTACCCCTGTAACCACCCTTCTTTCCACAACCCCCTATAACTGCTGTTCCTAACACCACCCCTTTAACCATTCCTTCCTGCGCCACCATGTGTAACCACTCTTCCTACCACCATCCCAAGGGACCACTGTTATTCTCATCGTTTTAGAGGATAAACATGCCGCCCAGACTGCCTTCTTAGAAATCGTTCAAAATCTCCTCCCCATGGGCAATCTTCCTCCCAACAACCCAAGTAAATGATCTCTTTTCACTCTTTTTCATGGCAGAACTCTTCCACTACTTGCGTCCAGATCTCCTTTTCACCATACCTGAACCTGCTCCTATTGACCAAATATACCAAAGCTTTATGGAAGGTTTTAATATTCCCTGGCAACAAGTGATGGGAACTTGGCCATGAAGACCTTTGGAACTTTGGGACCCAATCTAGGGTGAGCCATGAAGAAGCACATTGCTAAAAAATGGCAGTCTGTGGAAAGCAGAGTCCATGCAGCTGAGATTAAGGACCAGATTTAGGATTACTGGGTTGGGTACAGAATATCAAGAATATGAAACATGAGTTATAGAATAATTGTGCAATAGACTTTGTTCAACATTTAGCTTGGTTTGTTGTGCAACCTTGTACTGTGAACCTTTGCATCACCCCTTTGAAGTACCATAGTTTGATACCCTGGGGTCAGCCAGTGTGCATGTTTTGTTCAATCTTCACAACATTTAGCAGTAATTAGCATGCAGTCCATTAGATCCTCTGTTGCCATCAATTACAATGGCCAACACAAAAAGTACATTGGGTCTGACCCAGCCCCCAATAGTCCAGGAATCAACCCATGATACATACTCAGCCTAGGACACATTCTCAGGAAAGAGGGTCATGAAAAAAAAGCTTTTGGAGGGCTGTCCTCAAGAAGATTATCTTCTCAGTGAGGAGTAGGCATCTTAACACTGCCCACTTAAAATCAGAACAGTCAGTCACTGCAGGATAGTGGTGCAAATTCAGCCACAGTAACATTTGCAGGACAGCTGGGTTCCTGTACACACGTGTCTGCAGAGCAGCCTGGGTGCCTGTAGACACAGGAAGCAGTCTTTCTGAAGCAGTTCATTCCCTACATACACAAACCAAAGCAGATGATTTCCAATATAACACAACTCAGTCTTTGGAAAGCAGCTGTGTGTCCTATAACCACAGGAGAGCTTTGCAGCAACTGATGCTTATAGGAATCTGTGTTTGTAGAGCAGCTGAGCGCTTAGATATCCAGATGCCCCTCAGATGCCCATCTGTCCCAAATAATGCAGGAAGCAATATATGCAGAGAAGCATGGGGCTGATAGACCCAAGAAACACTCTCCGTAGATCAATTGTGCCTACAGTAGCATAGTCTACAAGTGGCTGCCTGTAGATACATGAAACAGTAGGTATAGAGCAGCTGGTGTCACCGTCTATGTAAACCAGCTGGTGAGGGCACATGCTTGAAATGGTCTTTGTAGGGTAGCAAGGTCCTGGCAGATACAAGAAGCAGTGTTTATGGAGCAGCAGGGTCCTGGCAGATGCAAGAAGCAGGGTTTGTGTCCAGCAGGCTCCTAGCAGATACAAGAAACAATGTTTGTGGAGCATCAGGGTCCAGTCAGATACAAGAAGCAGTGTTTGTGGATCAGCAGGGTCCAGACAGATACAAGAAGCAGTGTTTGTAGAGCAGCAGGGTGTCAGCAAATGCAGTTAGCAGTCTTTCCTGTTCACCTCGATTCCTACCAAAACAAGAAGCCATCTTTGTAAAGTATCAGTAAGAATGCAGACAAGCAGGCAGCTAGTTGCTTGTAGATAGAGGAAGCAGTATTTCGAAAGGAACAGGTTGCTACTGGACACAGGTAGAGCACCAATGCACAGGCAGTCTATGCAGAACAGCTGGCTGCTTGCAGACAGGAAACAATCTTCGTAGAGCAGCAGGGAGACTGCTGGCATAGGAAGAAGTTTTTGTAGAGCTGCTAGTTGCCTGCCAATACAGGAAACACGGCATATCATTTTCTCCCTCTGGTCTTCTATGCTCACTCTTCTGAAGGTTTTTGGGGCAAGATCAGTGCAGGCAGACTCTTCTGTAACTGAAATGAGAGTACACATTTAGAACAAGAGAAAAAGAAAATCTGAAAATAATAACACAAAGTATTCACATAGCTATTCAGTAAAAGAGAATTGTACTTCATAGGCCCCGCCCATGCATTTTCTTGTGTGAAGTAAGAAAACTAAGGTCAACTAATGGTGTCCAGTGCAGACCTCCCCCCCCCTTCCAAATGAGTCTTTGCCATGCACAAGTCATAAATGTACAGTCGGCTGTTAATTTATACATTCGATACTCTGTTGTACAAATCAGACTATAAATTCTAAGCACTAAACCACAAATTGATCAGTATAAGAAACCTCCAAGACGCTGCCAAGGAGTTTGAAGATGGAAGCAATATGCATTAGTACCACCAATGGGCTGGGTTGCTGGAAGGAAGATAATACGGTGAAAAAAATAAGCACAAGCTTCATCAGAGAAGGTCCGTATTACTGTATAAAAGTCAGTAATGACTTTAGTGTTTGCATCCAAGGAAAGACTCTTGAATGAAACATTGACTACATCACATCAAAGGAAATGTGCCACTTAAACAAAACACTTTGGAGTGGTCCAGGCAACAATTTTTTTTTTTTTTTTTAAAGTTTTCTATAGCGCGAACCAGACCCAAGGTAGGGTAACAGAGCGCTTTACGAAGTGAACAGGGAATGAGGAGCACAAATATTACCAACAAAATAGACCAAAGCAACGCAAATACTTAAAAAAAACCCATAATAAAGTTTGGGGGATACAGGCAGAGTAGAGAACAGCTCTGCGATAGGGAGTCAAAACAAGCCTGATCAAGTCTCATCTTCGAGATATCAAAGGAAGAAGAGTATAGATGAGTTAAAAGTTGAGGCTGGTGTGGTGTTTCTGCGGATTTTAAGGGAGGAATTTGCTCATCAGGAATGATTTTGCTTTCTTTTTGAAGAGGGGGGTCGAGGCGATTTTTCTGATGAATGGCGGAAGTGAGTTCCAAATTCTTGGCGCCGCTCCTGAAAATGCTCTGTTGGAGGTTTTAGACTTGTTGAATCTTGCGGGAATCAGGAGTAGATTATCTGTGCTACTGGAAAGTCTGTTTCCTCCAGATAGTGTACGTTTTTGGGCTAGGAACTGCGGGGTGTTGAGTGCTTTTAGGTGTAGTGATATGTGGTCAAATTTCCTTGATCCTGTAGTGAGTCTTGCTGCGGTGTTGAGACAGGCCTTTAGAGGTGCGGTAGAGATTTTGGGAAGCCCTGAGAGGGTGGAGCAACCGTACTCCAGCCTTGAGATGACTAAGGCCTGAACTGCAGTTTTGAGGTCAGGGATCTCGATAAATGGCTTCATTTTTCTTAGATACTGGATATGAAAGCGGGCATTTTTAGCCATCAAGTTAATGTGAGCTTGCATGTTAAGATTCTTATCCAGTGTGACTCCAAGTGATATTGTGGAGTCCACCAGCGTTGACGTGCAATTCAGGGCAGTGATCATTTTGGTCCATTCCTTTATTTCTTGTGAGTTATGGGGGGGGGGGGGGGGAGAGATTAAGAGAAATTCATTTTTTTGTGAATTTAGCTTGAGGAAGTTGGTCGTTAGCAAATTGTACAGTTTTTTCGAGAGCTAGATTCATTAACTTTATCTCTTCAATGGAGGTGATTTTGATGTAAAGTTGGGTGTCGTCCAGGAACATGTGGTAGGAGATGCTCGCCTGCTGTAGTAGATCAGTGAGTGGTTCAACATATAAGTTGAATAGTGTGGGTGACAAGGTAGAGCCTTGTGGTACTCCTAGTAGGTTAGGTGAGGATAGAGAAAGGATCTTGTCGGTCATGAATGATTGTGTTCTATTTTCCAGAAAGGATTTGAACCATAAAAGGACTGTCCCAGAAAAGCCCATCCTGTCTTCTAGTCTTCTTAGACGTTTGTCGTGGTTGACCATATCGAAGGTTGATGAGAGGTCGAGCAAGACTAGCAGGCATGTTTCATTGTGGTCAAGAGCTAAGAGGGCGTTGTCTACTATATGTAGGATGGCTATTTCAGTGCTATGGCCAGATCTGAAGCCTGATTGGTGGATGTTCATTAAATTGAAGTTTGTGATGTGTAAATTCAGTTGTGTTGAACACATTTTCCAAGATCTTTGCTAGCATGGGAATGTTGGTATTTTGTTGGAAGTTGTTAGGGTCAGAGTTGCTAGCGGTCATTTTTTTTTTTTAAGGATAAGAGTGACTTGGCCAGATTTTAGGCAGTCCGGGATGTGACCTTGTGATAGCGAGGCATCAATGATCTTGGTCCAGAGATATATGATATGATAGATGTGGGGTAGGCACTTAGCTGGGACAGGGATATTGAAGTGGTTGTTGAGTTTAGTAGTTGCTAGAATTTTGGTGATATCATTGATATCATAACATTTGAAGATGGACCAGTGAGTTATTTTTGGGTAGAGATCGCTTATGTAGTACCAGGTTAATAACTTGATTGATCATTGGGGTGGCTAAGTTGATTGCAGCCATATTGAGTTCAAGTTGGAGGGAATTCGTTGTTGCTGTGAAGAATGTGTAACATTCGTCACAACTTAGCAGTGAGGTTGCTGTTAAGAGTGAAGATTTGGCCAATTTGTTTGATTGTTGATTCAGAATTTCAAAGAGTTTTTTTGGTCTATTTTTAGCATTCTCTAGTTCTGATTTGAAGAAGCCTTTTTTTGATCTTAGAATACTTTTATTGTATGATTGTCTTGCTTTTTGGAGTAGTTTCAGCTGGGGGGGGGGGAGGGGTGTTGCCTCTATTTCCGTTCAGTTGATCTGAGTTTGCGTCTCTCCTCATTCAGGGCTTCACTGAACCATGGGTTTTTATCCTTGTCAAGTATTTTTTTGAGTTTTGGCAGTGCGGCTTGGTCAAATATTTTGGTCATCGTGGAGTTGTAGTGGTCCATGAGGGCAGTGACGTCTCCTATGTTATTGGGGGGGATAAGAGTCTTCACACATTGGGAGGCAAGCTTGTTCCAGTTGAATTTTCTTAGTATGTTATCAATTGTTTAGGTTTAATTTGTTGTGAGGGGATTTTCTTGTTACAGGAAGGGATTTGGAAGGTGATAATGTGATGGTCTGACCAGTCACAAGGGGTAATCGAGATCGATTCAATAGTATTTAGTTTAGAAATGAGCTAGTCTAGCATGGCACCTTTTGAGTGAGTGGGCTCTGAGACAGCTTGGATGAGGGAGTGGTCAGCAAGGAAGGTTTTAAGGGCATTGACCTGCTTGTCCAGTTTGTTCTCCCAGTGGAGATTGAAATCACCCAGGAATAGTTCATTCGAGTGAGGGGACGAGTTTGCCGTGATGATTTCCATAAGTTGTTCTGTGAAAATTATGTTTTGTCCAGGAGGATGTAATTTAAGGGAGTGGTTGCTTGGTGAATTCACAGAGATCCCAAGGTATTCACAGGAGTCCAGGGGTTCCGAGTGAAATTTTGAGATGGTGAGGTCAGATTGATGTGTGCAGGTTAAGCCTCCACCTATTTTGTGATGTGTCTAGTCTAATGATGTTGGGGGGACCAGAAGGTCAAGTCATGGAGAGGATGATTCCTTGAGCCAAGTTTCAGTGAGGATAATTATGTCCATTTTCATGCTAAGGATGAGGTCGGCAATGTCAGAGGCATGTTTAGAGGCTGAGCGGCAGTTTAGTAGAAGGCAAGAAATCCTGTTTGAGGGATTCTTTTGACTAGGCTCCTAGTTATCTTGGTTTGGGGTTATAGAGTGAAGATTATTCTGGTTTATTCCTCTATGAATTGGATGTGAGGTTTTGCATGGGTTGATGGAGACAAGACGGATAGCGTATTCCTCTATGTTTAAGACATGGTCGGAAGGGGACTCGTACAACCGTAACAGTTTGCATGTCCTGGTCTGTAACGGAATTGGAGAGATTGCGCATGCGCAAGTATCTATTGTCTAGAGGCATAGGGATAGTTTTTGTCACATTGTCAACTGTTTTTAGAGAGTTTTGAAGATGAACAATTGTTACTTACCTGTAAAACAGGTGGTTCTCCAGTATTTGTGTCTTTCATAGATTCATATGCTTGAATATTCCCAGTCGTCGAAATGGGAGTCCCACGATAAATAAAATAGCAATAATGCTAAATATATATACATATATGAAAATATAATACATAATAAAAGAAGAGGAAATACAACTGAAAACCTCTAAAACAATTCCTACATAGGAATGCATGGTAAAGAGAAAAACTACTTGTAACACATTAGTGTCATTATGTTAGTCCAAACTACAGCCAATCAGGCGCTAGCACGCTCTAGAACCTTCTCCTCAGAAGCTCAAGCCCTCAGATTTTCGTAGCACCAAAGTGACCAAGAGTGCATGAGGAGAAGAGAGCCTCTGAGGGGAGGAGGGTGGGTCGCATGTGAATCTATGAAAGACACCAATACTGGAGAACCACCTGTTTACAGGTAAGTAACAATTGTTCTTCTCCAGTATTAGGGGTGTCTTTCATAGATTCACATGCTTGAATAGAATAGAAAGCAGTAACCTCCGAGAACTGAGATTGCTATGCACATATGTAAAACCAAGATAGTAATAATAATACAGTCATGCACAACATCATTAGCAATCACAGCAAAAACACCAAGGAGGAGGGAACAGAGGCTCACCTTATTGGAAAAGATGACGAAGCACTGCCTGTCCCACTGTGGTATCCGCTTCATTGATGGCATCCAAACAGTAATGTTTGGTGAAGGTGTGCCTGCTGGACCAAGTCGCTGCACAGCAAATCTGATGAAGAGGCACACCAGCAAACAAGGCGGAGGATGAAGACATCGCCCTTGTAGAATGAGCCCTCACTGAAGACTGCAAAGGTTTGCCAGCTTGTAGATGGCAGTAGGTAATGGCTGAAGAAATCCAACGGGCAATTGTTGGTTTGGAAACTGGATGCCTCTTACGCAGCCGTCCGTAAGCAATGAACAGTTGATCGGACTTGCGGAAGGAGGCAGTTCTGGCAATGTAAAATTTAAGGCATCGTTTGATGTCCAAAGAATGTAAGCGCTGCTCCGCCTGAGACTTTGGGTCCAGAAAGAAAGTTCGTAGGAACACAGGCTCATTCAGATGAAAATCCGTAGGTACTTTAGGTAGGAAAGAGGGGTTGGTGCGAAGCGTCACTCCGGTAGGTTTGAACTGTAGATAAGGCGGTTTGACAGTAAAAGCGTGAAGGTCACTTACACGGCGGGATGAAGTCAAAGACAAAAGCAGCGCAACTTTCCAGGTGAGGAATTTGATATCAGTCTTATGGATCGGCTCAAATGGTGACTTCATAAGTTGAGATAGGACAACATTGAGGTGCCAAGCTGGAGGAGGGCGCCGAACAGGTGGGAACTTGCGCAAAAGCCCTTTGAAGAATTGACAGATGATTCTGGAGGAACAGGGGGAAGAAGAGCCATTGTGTCGAAAACGAGAGATTGCAGCTAGGAAAACTCTCAGGGTAGCATGTGAAAGTCCTGACTGAGCGAGACTCAGGAAGAATGGAAGAAGCTGCTCCGGAGAGGAATGGATGGGATGGACATTCGCTGCCACGCACCAATGACAGAACCTCTTCCACTTGAGTTTGTAAGTTTTGATGGCAGACGGAGCCCTAGCATGAGCAAGAATGTCCATGCATTCCTGAGATATGTTCAAATCCGCGAATTCAAGGTGCTCAGGTTCCATGCCCACAATTGTAGCGTGGAGGGGTCCGGATGGCACACTTGGCCCCTGTCCATCGTTAGAAGGTCTGGACGGGGACGCAGAGGAATGGGCTCGCACTGGGACAGGAGAAGCAATTACGAAAACCATGCCTGTCTGGGCCAACGAGGTGTGATCAATAGGATGTGGCAGGGCTGCCTCCGCATCTTCCACAACACTTGCGGTATTAACGGAATCGGTGGAAAAGCGTAAGTGAATAGATCGCACTAATCGATCAAAAGGGCATTCCCGCACGACCCGGGGTGGGGATGTCAACTTGCGTAAGACGGGCATTTTCGATTCTCCGGTGTTGCAAAGAGGTCTAGAGTTGGGCGACCCCATCGGTGGAACACAAGATCCAGAGTCGGCTGGTGCAGTTCCCATTCGTGTGTTGAGGAAGCGGACCTGCTCAGAGAGTCCGCCAGGATGTTGGACACACCCGGCAGATGGACAGCCGTCAAGGTGATCTGATGACGGAGAGCCCAATCCCAGATCGACTGGGCCAAGCGAGACAGATGTGGAGACTTGGTTCCTCCCTATTTGTTCACGTAGTGCATGCTGGTGCTATTGTCCGTTTGGATAAGCACTGACTCCCCGTGAACTACAGTAAGGAATGACTTGAGCTCTAGGAAGATCACCATCAACTCTAGCCTGTTGATATGCCACGTGCGTTGAGGCAGAGCCAACTTGCCTTTGATGGATAGGCCTTGGAGATGAACGCCCCACCACTCCATAGATGCATCCGTCATGAGCGTGGGATCTGGTGCATGAACGAGGAACGACGTTACCGTCTCCAGATTGGTTGGCTGTGCCTACCAAAGTAAACTTTTTCTCATACCGGCTGTGACCGCCACTAGGTCGTTGAAGGACCCGGAGACCTGGCGCCACTGTAAGTCCAGTTCCTCCTGAATGGGACGGGTGCGCAATCTGCAAATTGGGATCAGTGCGATACAAGATGAAGCCATCCCCAAAAACGACTTTAACGTCTGAACAGAAACGGACTGTCTTTTTCAAATGAGGGAGACCAGACGAAGGATCTTCTGTCGCCGCTCGTACGAGACGAACGCTTTTGAAAGTTTCGTGTCTAGGATAACTCCCAAGAAGTTTCTGGTTTGTAGGGGTGCAAACTGTGACTTCCCGACGTTGATGGTCAACCCCAGGGACTGGAGCACCTGCTGGCAAAGGCGAGTGTCTTGACATAGCTGATGGTGGGATTGAGACTTGGAGGCAATCGTCCAAATATGGCAAAATTTGAACGCCTTGGAGACGCAGGTGAGCCACCACAGGGGCCAGCACCTTCGTGAACACACGAGGAGCTGATCGCAGCCCGAAGGGCAGGACCTTGAACTGATAGTGCATGTGTCCCACTTTGAAACGCAGGTACTGGCGATGTTGTTGGATAATTGGGACATGAAAGTACGCATCTTGAAGGTCTATGGTTGTCATGAAATCCTCGCTGGATAGAAGACGCAGGATGTCCAGTAATGTCAGCATGCGGAATGATTGGCACTTTAAGAATTGGTTGAGAGCCCTCAATTCCAGAATGGGTCGCCAATCTCCGGTCTTCTTGAGTATGAGGACGAATCGAGAGTAAAACCCATCTCCCCTTTGATGTTTCGGGACCAATTCGACTGCACCCTTTAAAACAAGAAGACGGACTTGATGGTAAAGCACCTCGAGGGGTGGAGCAGGTGGGCCAAAAGGAGGAGTACGAGGAGGAATCTCGATGAATTCTAAGGTATGACCTCGTCGTACAATGTCCAAAACCCAGCGGTCCGAGGTGATGGCGGACCACTGAGAATAAAACAGAGATTCGACCTCCAACAGCTTGGGGATGACAAAAGTCATTGGCGCTTAGGAGTGGATCCGCGATAGGATTTTCCCCTATAGGTCTGGAGGGCTGCTGACGAGTCTGCTGAGTGGATGCGAAACGCTGGTTGCCCCGATTGTAGGAGCGGTACTGTTGCCCTCCTCGAAAGTTGGAAGTGCCGCGTCCGCGCCTCGCACCTCGAAAGGACTGCTTCCTGAATTTCAACGTGCCCAAAGACTTTACCGTATCAGTGTCCTTCTTAATGGACTCCAGGGCGTCATCGATGTGAGATCTGAAGAGCGACTCACCATCATACGGCATATCAAGAATCTTGGATTGGACTTGTTGCCTGAAGGAGGTGGATTTTAACCAACCCTGGCGTCGGAGGGCAGCTGCACTTGCAAGCAGACGGAAACCCGTACTAGCAATATCGATTGCACAGTCTATCATTTTTTCCGAAGCTCTCTGTCCATCATGAAGAATTTGCTGAATGTCCGCTTTGGAAGCTTCAGGTATGAGATCCATTAATGCAGATATGTCCGACCACATCTGCCGGTCATAGCGCCCTAAAATGGCCAAGGCGTTGGCTGCTCGGACAGAAGTGGAAGCCATGGTTGAAAAATTGCGGCCAATAGCGCCGACCCTCTCTATCTGGAGGCGCGGTGATTGGAGACGCTGGGTTCCGGGCTTGACGCTGCGCAGCTTGAGTGACTACTGAGTCTGGCTTAGGGTGAGAAATCAAGCATGCCGGAGAACCAGTCGGAGCATTGTATTTTTACTCAAGGCGCGGTAGTTGAGCAGGTAGCGAGTTTGGAGCTTGCATGAGTTTAATTCCTTCCTTCCAAACAAAATCGATGATTGGAATTGTGTGGACCTGCTTATAAGGCTGATCTTTAAAATCATAGAGGAAACAGTCCTCCTCACGTTGTGACCTAGGCAATTTGAGCCGCTTTATCCATTAGTAGATAAAAATTGGCGATATCTACAGGAGGTGATTCACCAGAGTTTCCTGGTTGAGGAGAGGGCGTCTGCGTTCGGTAATCGTCCCACTCCGCCATATCCTGGTCGCCTGCATCCTCGTCGGAATTGTCAGGGACCTCTTCGTCCTCACGGTCCGGGACTGCCTCATCATCTGCATCCTGCGGGTAAACCGTAGTATGGATCCTGATAGACGTCTGCACCTGAGACGAAGTTGTGGGTGGTAACGTCGGCGTTAGAGACAGCGGAGGCAGTGCAACGGCAGCAGGAGATGGTACAGGAGCACCTTGTGGCTCTGCTGGGAAATGACGGTTGTAATCATCCAGCATATGTTGGAGATTGGAGATCAAGGATAATGGTATCGTAGCCATAGGCACTTGGACCAACTGTTCCTCAGGTTGAGACTCTTGGTCTCCGCCATCTTCGTCAGTATCAGACTCCTGACATTTGATAATTAAATCAGAAGGGCTATGAGCCGCCCCAAACGTGTCACCTTCATTCTCAGATTCAGTGTCATGCTCAGAGGTAGTGGCAAACATTGGAGAAGGTGGTTGCGGCTCTGGAGCAGAGATCTGTTGACACGGAGCCTTATTGAGACTATAGGATGAATCCCCAGAGGCTCATCAAGTCTTCAAAGGCACTAATGGCAATGAGGCAAAGGAAGCCGGTGCCACCGTCGACGTCGACGTTATTGATTTGACTGTCGACAAAGAGGATTTTGAAGAACTTGTCGTCAACGGTGTGGCCGTCGACGGAGTCGTCGTCAGGGTCACCGTCGACGGGTGATCCCTCGTAGATGATGTCGTCGACGGTGCAACCGTCGACAGAGCAGCCGTCAATGCACCCGTAGACGGAGTCCTCGTCGACGGGGTCTTGGTCGACGAGACCTTGGTCGACTGAGTCATCGACGACGATGATTTCTTTGAAACTTTCATCGACGAGGATTCTTTCTTCTTCGTCGACGAGGTAATGGGAATCGTCGACGGGACAGGCGTAGACGGTAAATAAACTCTCGTCGACGTGTATGCTGTCGACGAGACAGTCGTCAACGAAGTAAAAGCTGATGTCGTCAGCGTCATCGTCGAAGATGCAGACAATGCTGTTTTCGGCATTGGAACGCTCGTAGGCGCTCCAGTCGTCGACGGAACTCTAAGAGGCGTAGAAACACCCCGAGAGGCAGTAGAAGACGCCTGAGAGCCAGGTCTAGAGGGCGTAGTGGTAGTAGGAGTGGTAGGAGACACCACAGAAGCCAGAGGCAGGGCTAATTTCTTCCTTTTGAGGAAAGGAGATGGAAAATTATGTACACTACCACGCTTAGAGGCTGCTGAAGAAGGCCCAGATTGAAAACTTTCAGCATCTGACAGGGCAGAATCGTTGTCCTTTAGATGTTGAAGCCAAAGGAGAAGACGTCCTTCTCTGTCTTTGAGAGTCTTAGTAGAGAAAGTTCTACAGAACTTGCAGCTGCCCACCTCATGATCAGGATATAAACAATAGATACACTTCTGGTGGGGGTCCTTCTCAAAAAGACGCAGCTTCCCACAAGAAGAGCAAGGTCTGAATAACGACTTCTTACTTGACATGTTGAGATAAACTGGAACTAGAAGATTAGAAGTGAAGAACTGAGCAGAGCTCAGGGAGATTCCCTTCACACGACGTGCGGTAGAAAATCTGAGGGCTTGAGCTTCTGAGGAGAAGGTTCTTGAGGGTGCTAGCGCCTGATTGGCTGTAGTTTGGACTAACATAATGACACTAATGTATTACAAGTAGTTTTTCTCTTTACCATGCATTCCTATGTAGGAATTGTTTTAGAGGTTTTCAGTTGTATTTCCTCTTCTTTTATTATGTATTATATTTTCATATATGTATATATATTTAGCATTATTGCTATTTTATTTACCGTGGGACTCCCACTTTGACGACGGGGAATATTCAAGCATGTGAATCTATGAAAGACACCCCTAATACTGGAGAAACTTAAGTTTAGTAAGATTTTTCATCAAGTTGTAAGATGGTTTTGATTTCTAGGATAACTTTTTTAAGGTTTCTAGAGGTGCGGTATGAAGTCTTGAGACAGTCTTGTTCCGTCTGTTGATGCTGTGGGGAATACAGGATATGGGGTGTAGAGGGAGTGGTATTAAAGTTGGTTCTCATGGTAGTTCTAGTTGAGGATGATAGTGCAGTGCGTACTAATAAGGGCGTGTTGTTTAACTTTCTAGCACTGGATAAGGGTGCACGACGAGGTCAAGTTTCTTCAGGAGATGGAACAACAATGTTGATGTCCTTAGGAGGAAGGTGTCACCCAAGCAAACCTGCAGAAATAGATGACATTACTCAACGGATAACATACCATGGGGTACAGTTTCCGCGATTAGAGACCCCATAACTTAAAAAAGGATTGAACCTCTTTCTGGCACCGTCATCCTCCTGATCTGAATAAAACTTAGAAGTGAGATCTTAAGAGGGATTTGGAAGTTAGGCAACACCTTCAGGAGGAAGCAGATGAATGCCACCATAACAAGTCTCTCTATATGGGACCACTATATCACACATCAGTCCTTTCCAATGCCAACTTCTTTACGTTTGGAGCATGTCTTGTGCAGGAAGTGTAAAGCTAGATATAAAATGATCATTTTGCATGAGTTCATTATTTTTAGGTTGTGCCTGGGCAGCACTTGCGCTGCTCTGCAAGGCAGGCTGTATTTGGGTATGGACTCCCACTCTCCGCCGAGAATTTCAATTGACTTGTGTCGTTGAACTTTGTAAACTGTGGCTTTCATTGGTCATTAGCAAAGCAGTCCCTCCTTAGTACTGCCTGTTCTCATCTTGTAACCTCCCATAAGCGACCCATGACCCTGTTCTCAGGCAGGTCGCTCCCCTCACTGCGCAGCTCCACCTGACTGTGTTGTGTCTCCCGCCCCGCTGTTGCCACTAGTTCGCACCTCCAGGACTCTCCCTGGACACATTCCCACTGTCTTCCCTGTGCTTATATCTCTGCCTCTTTCTGATTTTCTGCCTTTTTCTCTTTTATACTGTTCTAATTGCATTCTGCCCTTTCTGCCTTCTCTGCCCTTAGCTCATTCCTGCCCTCTTGCCTTTCCCGCCCGCTCGCCACCCGCTGCTGCATCCCCGCACCCTCACTCGTCCATTTGCCCACACACCCCGCCTCCCAGCTGCTCCTCCCTCCCACCTCCCCTTCTTAATGGCGGCGCACCTAAGGCAAGCCCATCTGCGCCCACACACGCCTGGACCACAACCAGCGCGAAACAAACCCACTGGCTCCCGCAAACGCCATGACACCTGCCACCACTATGACACCAACCTCTTCCACACTCAACGCCAGCCATTCATCTACCTGCTTCCAGGCCACCCCGAAGCACTCCTACAGACCTTTCACCTGCCGAAATTGCAGCTTCACCAGCCCGCGTACACCAGCATGACCTGCCCCTCCCACAAGTGCAGGTCGCAAACATCTTAGATGCATACTGCTCAACAACCGCTCCATTCATAAGCGCGCCGTCGAACTCTGGAACCTGCTCGACTCACCCTCCCCGGACGTCGCATACCTGACAGAGACCTGGGAGAACTCCTCATCGGCATCAGACGTTGCCATAGCCATCCCGGATGGCTACAAGATCACCCGCCGGGACCGCACCAACAGATCGGGAGGAAGAATCACCATCGTCCACAGAAATACCCTCAGAATTGACCAACAATGAAGACACCCTCAGCACCGAACACCTGCACTTCCAGATCCACATTAATCCCAACACCACCCTCAGAGGAACCCTCGTCTACAGACCCCCCATACCCGGGCCACAGTTCAGCGACCCAATCACAGAAGTCTTCAACTTGCACGCCCTGGCCTCCACAGACTACATCCTCCTCAGACTCCAGAACTTCCACCTCAAGAACACCAACTACAGCAACTCCACCACCCTGCTGGACAACCTCGGACTCAAACAACTCATCACAGCACCCACCCACTTAACCAGACACACGCTCGACCCCATCTTTTCCACCAGCAGCCATGTCACCTTCAGCCACACCACCAAACACCCCTGGACTGACCACCGCTGCATTCACTTCAAGAAAAACACCACACACAACCACCAGCAACAAATCCCCCACCGCAGCTGGAACAAGTTCTTGGCAGACCAGCTAATCACCACCCTCACCCGAGACCCACCAATCTACCACACTGACACGGACGCCTGCAACCTCACACATTGGATCGACGACTGCGCAAACGCTCTCACCCAATCAAGAAACCCTCAGACACACTGACAGAAGAGCCATCTGGTTCACCACTGACCTCCAGACATCTAAGCAAACTTGCCGAAGACTCGAGAAGAAATGGCGCCACGAACCGACACCGGACAATTATGCAGCCCTCAAGAATGCCAGCCGCAGGCACCACCAACTCATTCGAACCGCCAAAATGACCTCCTTTAAGAAACACATCAACAACAATGCACAAAACAGCAAGGAGCTCTTCAATATCGTGAAGGTACTCACCAACCCCAGCGGCAGCTATAACTACATTCCGCCGTCACAAGACCTCTGCGACTCTCTAGCCACCTTATTCCACCGCACGATCATAGACATCCACAACAGCTTCAACACTCAGACCCCCCCCCCCCCCCCCGACAGCCGCAGACACACCGGCCTCCAGTCACACCGGCCTCCAGTCACACCGGCCTCCAGTCACACCGGCCTCCAGTCACACCGGCCTCCTGCTCTCCTGGAACCACGTCTACGATGAGGACACCATCAAAACAATGAACACCATCCACTCCGGCTCACCGTCAGACCCCTGCCCTCACCACATCTTCAACAAAGCGAGGTCCATCATCATACCCAAACTTCAGAAGATCTTCAACAGCTCCTTCGAGACCACCACCTTCCCGGAGAATTGGAAAGAAGCATAGACCAACGCCCTACTCAAGAAACCCAAGGCAGACCCTATGGACCTCAAGAAGAACAATTGTTACTTACCTGTAAACAGGTGGTTCTCCAGTATTGGTGTTTTTCATAGATTCACATGCTTGAATATTCCCAGTCGTCTAAGTGGGAGCCCCACGGTAAATAAAATAGCAATAAAATCCCAATAAAATATGTATGTAAAAACAGAACATATAAATACACACACCAGAAATACCTATAAGTACCAGGTTAGCATTCACACATAGGAATACATGGAGAGAGGGGAAACTTTTATAACATATTCATGTCATTGTGTAGGTCCAAACTACAGCCAATCGGGCACAAGCACCCCTCCAGAACCTTCTCCTCAGAGGCTCAGGCCCTCAGATTTTCGTAGCACATGAGTGAGAAAAAGAGTCTAGGAGGAGAAGCGAGCCTCTTAGGGGAGGCTGGTGGGTCGCATGTGAATCTATGAAAGACACCAATACTGGAGAACCATCTGTTTACAGGTAAGTAACAATTGTTCTTCTCCAGTATAAGGGTGTCTTTCATAGATTCACATGCTTGAATAGAATAGTGAGCAGTAACAGCCGGCTGTAAGAGAAAAATCAGCAATGCATAGGCATGAAGATGCAAAAAATAGCATAGCCAGGTAGGAATGATAATATCAATATCATTACACAAACCATATAGGTGGAGGGTAGAAAGCAGAGGCTCACCTTAGTTAAAAAGATTGCGAAGCACCGCTTGGCCCACTGCCGTATCGGCTACATTGATCGTTTCAAGGCGTAATGTCTCGTGAAAGTGTGCCTGCTGGACCACGTAGCTGCTCGGCAAATTTGGTGAATCGGCATACCAGCAAACAGGGCAGTATAGGATGACATCGCCCTGGTGGAATTAGCTCTCACTGAGGATTGAAGAGGCTTGCTAGCTTTCTGATGACAGAAAGAAACTGCTGAAGAAATCCAACGTGCAATAGTTGGCTTGGTAACAGAACGCCTCTTGCGCATGCGTTCGTAAGCCACGAACAGCTGATCAGATTTGCGAAATGGTGCCGTCCTCTAGATGTAAAATTTAAGGCATCGTCTGAAGTCCAGTGAATGCAAATGGTGCTCCGCTGGAGACTGAGGATTGGGAAATAAAGTCTTTAAGAAAACAGGTTCATTGAGGTGAAAGTCAGTGGGCACTTTAGGCATGAAAGCCGGGTTGGTGCGAAGCACAACACAGTCCAATTTGAATTGGAGGAAAGGAGGATTCATGGTAAAGGCATGAATATCACTCACGCAATGTGAAGAGGTCAAAGCAAGGTGAAGGGCCACTTTCCAAATCAAAAATTTTAAATCCGCTTTGTGGATGGGCTCGAATGGCGCCTTCATAAATTGCCACAAAATAATTTTGAGATGCCAGGTAGGAGGAGTTTGCCGAATGGGCGGGAGCTTTCTGAATAGTCCCTTGAAAAATTGACAAATGACTCTGGAAGAGCAGAGAGAGGAGGATCCATCCTGCCAGAAGCAAGAAATCACCGCCAAGAAAACCTTCAAAGTGGAGTCGGAAAGTCCTGATTGTGCCAGCTGTAAAAAGAACGGTAGTAACTGAGCCGGAGTGGAATGAATGGGATGGATGTTGGCCGCTGCGCACCAGTGACAGAACCTTTTCCACTTAAGTTTTTAAGTCTTTATTGTAGATGGAGCTCTGGCATTGGCAAGAGTTTCCCTGCATGCTGGCGGAATGTTCAAATGGGCAAATTCAAGGAGCTCAGGTTCCAGGCCGATAATTTGAGAGAGGAGGGGTCCGGATGACAGATCTGACCCTCATCCATCGTGAGGAGATCCGATAGAGGATGAAGGAGAAAAAATGCGTTACTTACCTGTAACTGCAGTTATCCAGTATTGGTGTCTTTCATAGATTCAGATGCCTGAATCATTCCCCGTCGTCGAGACGGGAGTCTCCGGTACATAGAAAAGTAATGTCTTATAGACATACATAGAGAATAGTAGGCCTAAAGGCCTCACCTTAGTAACATCCATGTCCTTTTGTAAAAAGGACCAAACTCTAGATGAGAGCCAATCAGCTATCACCTCCCTCTACAACCTTCCTGGCAGGAGCCTCAGTCCCTCAGATTTTCGTACGCACTAAGCTAAGTAGGGTGACACAGAGAGTTAGGTGAGTCCTTCCAGGGGAGGCGGGAGGGTTGCATGTGAATCTATGAAAGACACCAATACTCGATAACTGCAGTTACAGGTAACGCATTTCTTATCCAGTATTATGGGTGTCTTTCATAGATTCACATGCCTGAATCAGAGTAGCAAGCAATGCAGAGTGCACATTTCTGATGAAACAGCATATACAAGTCCTTAGATAAGACACATCATGCGAGCATGAACCATCATTAGACCTTCACAATAAGAGTTACTAAAGAAATGTGCACACCAGAGTAGGATGGAGGGACGGAGGAAGGCTCACCTTACTGAAAAGATGGCGTAACACTGATTGTCTCACTGCTGCATCATTCATCAGCTCCGTATCCAGGCAGTAATGCCTAGTGAAGGTATGCGGCGACTTCCATGTTGCCGCCCTGCAAATGTCAATGACTGGCACCCCTGCAAAGAGAGCTATAGAAGTGGACATAGCTTTCGTGGAGTGCGCTCTCACTTTGGAATGCAATGGCTGTCCAGCTTGGTCATGACAGAAAGCAATGGCTGCAGAAATCCATCTGGAGATGCTCTGCCTGGCAAGCGGTAGACCTTTCCTAGGTCTGCTGTAAGCTACGGATAGCTGGTTAGATTTCCTGAATGTTTTCGATTTGTCTGTGTAAACTTCAAGCATCGCTTGAGATCCAAAGAAAGCCGCGATCTCTCAGCTGCTGTGCTTGGGTTTGGAAAGAAGGAACGCAGAACCACAGGTTCATTTAGGTGGAAGTCCGACTGGACTTTTGAGATAAACCTAGGATTGGTTCTCAGGATTACTCTGTCGTTATTAAACTGTAGAAAAAGATCCTGGATTGAAAACGCCTGTAGCTCACTGACCCCCCTTGCAGATGTGAGCATCAGGAGGAGTGCTGATTTCCACGAGGCATACTTTAAGTCAGCTCTGTGTACTGGTTTGAACGGATGTTTCATGAGCTGGTTAAGAACCACATTGAGATGCCAGGTAGGTGGCAATATCCTTACTGGCGGGAAAGATCTGTATAATCGTTTTAGAAATTGCTTAATCAGCCCGCTTGACCAGAGCGATGGACTCGTTGAAGTTCTTTATAACGAGATATTGCTGCTAAGTGTACTTTAATGGAGGAGTGGGCTGGGCCCAACTGTGCCAGATGTAATAGATAAGGTAATATTTGCTCCGGTGATGTGGAGAAAGGCTGAATCCCGTGATCTGCATACCAAACACAAAAGCGCTTCCATTTCAGGGAATACGTCTTGGTCGTGCTATACGCCCTTGCTCTGGCAAGAATGTCTACAGTCTTGTGGAATATTCAGATTGTGGAACTCTCTGAACTCAGGAGCCAGGTGACTAACCTGAGAGACTTCAGATCCGGATGTTGAACTTTATTGTTGTTCATTGTAAGCAGAGATAGATACTGCCACAGGTGAACTGGCGGCTCCAGGGATAGACGGTGGAGCTCTGTGAACCAATGTTGCCTCGGCCAAGTTGGGGCTATTAAAATTAGAGTACAAGGCTCCACCTACATTTTCCTGAGGACTCTGGGAAGCATCGGGAATGGCGGAAAGGCGTACGCAACGACGTTGCGCCATGCAATGGAAGATGCATTCCCTAGAGACCCTGACTGGGGATGCCAACTTGCGAATTGTGGGCATTTGGCGTTCATTGTCGTCGCAAATAGATCGATTTGCGGCGTGCCCCATCTGGAGAAGATCTTGTCTATAATTTGTTGATCTAGCTCGCACTCGTGTGACGATGTTTTCTGCCTTCTCAACACGTCGGTGAGCACATTGTCCGTGCCTGGGACATATTCCAAACTTAGGGTTATATTGTGGAGTATGAACCAATTCCAGATTATTTTTTGCAACTCGCGAGAGTGTGTCAGCGAGCGTGTCCCTCCCTCTTTGTTGAGGTAGTGCTTAGTCGTGGTGTTGTCTGTCCGGATGAGCACCAGGGAATGTTTTATTCTTGGCAGGAAAGCTTGAAGGGCCAGGAAGACCGCCCGCAGTTCGAGCAGATTGATATGTAGTTTCTTCTCCATAGGAGACCACTACCTGCTAATCTGTAGCTCTTGCAGAAAAGCTCCCCAGCCTTCCAAGGAGGCGCCTGTTGTGACAACATGAGGAGCAGCCGGAAGCAGGAATGACAAGCCTTGAGACAGGTTTTGAGATCAGCATATGGCGTCCTTGAACCTCAATGGCGACCCTCAAGGCACTGCAAGACTGCGCGCAAGCGTTTAAATCATTGAAAACCAAATGTTCTTGGATAGTTTGCAAAGCTTTCCTTCAGCTTTATTTTCCAAATTTTTTAAATTGTAATGTTCATATCATATGTTCATTTTTAATTCATCAAATGAAGTTAATCCATTGAAACAAAGCAGTATTCAAACAAGTTCCCAATGCATTTCGTGCGTCTAGCGCACTTCATCAGGGGAATCTGAAAGTGAAAATAACTTGTGGTTAGGATGCATATCCCCGTCATTCCATTTAGCAACATATAAAATTAGTATAGTCTCAAACGAAACTCTGTCATAGCTAGACACTGAGTTGTTTTCTTGGTATTTATCCTGTTTTATGGAATTTTCTTATGTGACTGAATTTTCCTGCTTCATGGTACTATCTTAATTTGACAATGTCTAGCTATGACAGTTTCGTTTGAGACTATACTAATTTTATATGTTGCTAAATGGAATGACGGGGATATGCATCCTAACCACAAGTTATTTTCACTTTCAGATTCCCCTGATGAAGTGCGCTAGACGCACGAAATGCATTGGGAACTTGTTTGAATACTGCTTTGTTTCAATGGATTAACTTAATTTGATGAATTAAAAATGAACATATGATATGAACATTACAATTTAAAAAATTTGGAAAAGAAAGCTGAAGGAAAGCTTTGCAAACTATCCAAGAACATTTGGTTTTCAATGATTTAAACGCTTGTGCGCAGTCTTGCAGTGCCTTGAGGGTCGCCCTTGAGGTTCAAGGACGCCATATGCTGATGTTCGGTTCACACTCTATGGTCTAGAGAGTGATACCTCAAGTTGCACGCTACAACGTTGAACATTTTTTCAAATTGCTTGTGCACGGATTCATTTATTTGATTCCTAATTCCTGGACAGGTTTTGAGATGACATCCACCATTGCAGGGCTCCGACCATCTGAGGATTCACTTATGAGGTAGTCAAATAACCCTGTGCATTGGACCCACTGCTTCGAGAGCGCCTCCTGTAGATTCCTCATTCGTAGTCGACAGTGAGGAATCAGGAGGATACACGCTGACATCATCCCCAGGAGGGATTTGAAGAGAGACTGTCAAGACTTTCTTCGAGGCTACTATAGCAGCTAGTGCAAGGGGCTTGTTCATCCTCTCGCTGGATGGAAAAGCTTTTGCTGACCGTGCGTCCAGGGTTGCACCTAGGAAACTGATGCACTGAGAAGGTCTTAGGACCGATTTTTCCTGATTGAGGGTGAGACCCAAGCAATCGAAAGCTTTAAACAGGCGTTGGAAGACCTGGATGCATCTAAGGATGGAGCCATGACCAGCCAGTCATTCAGATACGGAAAGACTTGGTGATGGCACTGTCTGAGATATGCCGCCACCGGGGTACGACATTTCGTGAATATGCGCGGTGCAGACTTGAGTCCGAAGGGCAGAACGCGAAACTGCATAGTTGCAAGACCTCCTGGATCGTTACCATGCGAAACAACTGCTTCTTAGGAATTTGTTGAGGGCCCTAAGGTCCAAGATTGGTCTCCACTTGTCTTTTTTTTTCTGTATCAAAAGAAGCAGGAATAAAACCCTTTTCCCTTCTGAGATGGAGGTACTCTCTCTATTGCTTCTTTCTGCAGCATAATCGAGATCTGTCATAGGAGCAGCCGTAGACAACCTCCCAAAAGAAGATTGCTTGTTTTGCTGCTGTTGGTATTGCGGTCTACTCTGGCCTGAAGGGCAGGAAGACTTGTATTAATAATTTCCTCTGTAGGAAGTCTGTCCTCTTCCTCTATTTCTATTAAAGGACTGGTTCTTATACTGAAGAGTGCCTAAAGCTCTCGCAGTGTCTGCTTCATCAATTTTTTGTGCCAAATAGTAACTGGCTAACATATGGCATGTCCAAAATCTTTGTTTGCACCTCAGGACGAAAAGAGGTTGCCTTTAGCCATCCTTGGAGCCGCAAGACTGCTGCTCCAGCCAACTGGCGGAACCCTGTCACAGCGATATCCATCCCGCAGTCTATAGTTTCTGACGCCGATGCTTCACCATCTAGCAGAATCCTCTTTACTTCCTCTTTGGATGAATCTGGCAATTCCGACAGCTATGGGGCTATGTGTGCCCACTATTGCCTATTATAACGTCCCAAGAGCGCTAGGGCGTTCACGGCCTTTACCGTCATTGTCAATATTGAGGAAAACCTGTTCCCAATGTTGTCCACTCTTCTTACCTCCTTATCAGGAGGAAGTGACAAAGGGGCCGAAGGATTCCTGGAGGTTTTCTGGGCCGCCTGTGTCACCACGGAGTCCGGCTTAGGATGTCCTGTTAAACACGCCGGTGCTGTATCTGGCGCCCTATACTTCTTATCCAACTGAGGGATCACTGGTGATCCAGAGGAGGGGTTCTGCATGACCTTTACCCCTTCTGACTATAGGTAATCGATAATCGGTATTGACCTTACTGCCTTCTTGAGAGGTTCTGTGAAGTCATACAAGAAGCAGACCTGTTCTTGAGAGACCATTGAGATCTTAAAACGTTGAGCAGCCCTCTCTACCACATTATAAGAGATTCCAGAATTGTCGGAATTGAGATCGGCGTCATAGACTATGCCGTCGTAGACTAGCAGTCGTAGACGAGGCCGTCGTAGGCGACGTCATAGACGATCCGTCGTAGACGAGGCCGTAGACGACGAGCCATCGTAGAGGAGCAATCGTAGACGAGGCCATGGTAGACGAGGCTATGGTAGACGAGGCCATGGTAGACGAGGCCATGGTAGACGAGGCCATGGTAGACGAGGCCATGGTAGACGAGGCCATGGTAGACGAGGCCATCGAAGACGAGGCCATCGAAGACGAGGCCATAGTCGACGCCGTAGGGAGGCCGTCGTAGACGAGCAGTCATAGACGAGGCCGTCGATGACTATTCCGTCGTAGATGAGCCATCGAAGACGAGCCCTCGTAGACTAGGCCATCGTCGATGCCATAGACAGGCCGTCGTAGACTAGCAGTCATAGACGAGGCCTTCGTCGACGACGCAGTCGTAGGCGAGCCATCGTAGACAAGCCCTCGTAGATGAGGCCATCGTAGACGATGCCATCGTAGACGAGGCCATCGTAGACTAGGCCATCGCCGATGCCGTAAACAGGCCGTCATAGACGAGCAGTCATAGTCGAGCCATTGTAGATGAGCCCGTCGTAGACAAGGCCATCGTAGACGAGCCCATCGTAGACGAGCCCGTCGTAGATGAGGCCGTCGTCGACGCCGTAAACAGCCCGTCGTAGACGAGCCCGCCGTCGATGAGCTGTCGTAGACGAGCCAATCGTCGACGAGCCGTAGTCGACGAGGCCATCGTAGACGAGGCCATCGTAGACTAGGCCATCGTAGACTAGGCCATCGCCGATGCCGTAAACAGGCCGTCATAGACGAGCAGTCATAGACGAGCCATTGTAGATGAGCCCGTCGTAGACGAGGCCATCGTAGACGAGCCCATCGTAGACGAGCCCGTCGTAGATGAGGCCGTCGTCGATGCCGTAAACAGGCCGTCGTAGACGAGCCCTCCGTCGATGAGCTGTCGTAGACGAGCCAATCATCGACGAGCCGTAGTCGACGAGGCCATCGTAGACGAGGCCATCGTAGACGAGGCCATCGTAGACGAGGCCATCGTAGACGAGGCCATCGTAGACGAGGCCATCGTAGACTAAGCCATCGTAGACTAAGCCATCGTAGACTAAGCCATCGTAGACTAAGCCATCGTAGACAAAGCCATCGTAGACAAAGCCATCGTAGACGAAGAAGCTGTAATAGGCAATGATGATGGTTTCTTAGTCGACTATCCTGTTGACGATGTTGGCTTCTTAGTCTTTACCTCAGGAGGTATAGAAGACGCCTTCCTGAAGGGTCCTATGACCAGAGGAGGTGATTTTGACGGCTCAGAAGTTGTCTTTTTTACCTGAGGTTTCTCCAAAAGCAAGTCCTTTACTCTCCTTTTCCACAGAGTGAGGAGATTTTTAAGAACTGCGTCCAGAAGACCCATGAGTGGTCTTTTTGAGGGCCTTCTCAGGATGTTCCCCTGAGGAATGAGTCTGAGGAGATTCTCTTCTCTTTTGAGGTCTCCTAGACGTTGAGGATAATGCCTCATCACGGTCACTGGAGAAAATAAAAAACCTCCTTTCTGGTCTTAGTGTTTGACACCATATTAAAAATCGCCTTTCAAGACCTCTCAAAAACTTACTTGAGAAAGTGCAACATACCTTGCAGTCTTTGGCCTGCGGTATAGAAAATAAATGCGGTCCAACTGAGGATCAGAGCAACCTCTAGAAACAAGTTGCACAGGCTCTTAAAAAATCTTTTCTTCTCCTTACCCGACCTTCTTTAAAGAATGTGTTTGAAGAAAATCCATAGTAGAAAAGAATCCTTGACAACAAAGTCATTTAATGAAGTGAAAAAACACAGAATCTGAGCAGAGCTCAGAGGAGACTCCCTTAGCACAAAGTGCGGTAGAAAATCTGAGGGACTGAGGCTCCTGCCAGGAAGGTTCTAGAGGGAGGTGATAGCTGATTGACTCTTGTTTAGAGTTTGGTACTTTTTACAAAAGGACATGGATGTTACTAAGGTGAGGCCTTTAGGCCTACTATTCTCTATGTATGTCTATAAGACATTACTTTTCTATGTACCGGAGACTCCCGTCTCGACGACGGGGAATGATTCAGGCTTGTGAATCTATGAAAGACACCCATAATACTGGATAATGGGTTTGCACTGTTTGAGAAGCAGCAGTTCGAGAACCACGCTTGTCGAGGCCATCTGGGAGCAATCAGGAGAATGTGGCATGGCTGTCTCTGCCTCTTCCATAACACTTGAGGAACCAGTGGAATCGGCGGAAAAGCGTAGGCGAATAGATCGCACCAGTCCATCAAAAGGGCATTCCCGGACGATTCTGGATGGGGAAGCTAACTTGCAAAGGACGGGCATTTCCGGTCCACCGGGCTCGCAAAGAGATCTATGTGCGGATGACCCCAACACCGAAAGATGAAGTCCAGAGTCGGCTGATGTAGCTCCCACTCGTGAGTCGAAGATGCGGACCTGCTGAGGTCATCCGCTGGGATGTTGGAGATGCCTGGTAGGTGAACTGCTGTCAGGGTAATGCGATGCTGAAGTGCCCAATCCCAGATACTCTGTGCCAGTCAAGACAGAAGAGGAGATTTGGTGCCGCCCTGCTTGTTTACGTAGTGCATACTGGTGGTTTTGTCGGTTTGGGTGAGCACATATTCTCCCTGGATCAGAAGATGGAACGATTGAGTGCCAGGAAGATGGCCATCAACTCCAGCCTGTTGATGTGCCAGGAGCGTTGAGACAGAGTCCACTTGCCCTTTATGGACAGCCCTTGAAGGTGTGTGCCCCATCCTTCCAAGGAGGCACCCGTGGGCAGAATGAGTTCCGGAGAGGTGGTGAGGAAAGAAATCCCGGCTGCCACGTTGGACGGTTGCGCCCACCACTGGAGAGCCGACCTCATCCGAGCGGTCACAAGGACCAAATCGTTGAAAGAGCCTGTGATTTGACGCCACTGTCTGTCCAACTCTTCCTGAATGGGGCGACTCTTGAGCCTGCAATTTGGGACCAGAGAGATGCACGAGGATGCCACCCCAGAAATGACTTCAATAAACTAACTGAAACGGACTCTTTTGAACAAATAAGAGCAACCAAGCGTAGAATCCGCAGCTGACACTCGTGAGACATGAATGCTTTGGCTAGTTACGTATCCAGAGTGGCGCCTAGAAAGGGAGCTGGGTCGACCTGAGACTTCTCGGTATTGATGGAAAGACCGAGGGAGCGAAATAAGGTCTGACAGTTGAGTGTCTCGAGACATCTGACTTCGAGATAGCCACTTGATGAGACAATCATTACTGTATGGAAAAATTTGAACGCCCTGTAGACGCAGGTAAGCCACCATGGATGTCACTCAATGTTTCTGTCTTTGTGTGTCTGTGTCACTGTGACTACAGATATAACGGGTTGGCAGTGTCCACCCATGTGTGGTGATTGAATTACCCCCTGCCCTGAAGAAATTGCCGACCATTTCTGACAGGCAATGAAACATGTTGGCTTCTTATAATTCAAAACGAAGCACAACGGCAAGGTTTTGGTTTTAACAGGAGTAGACACCCGGCATGGAATAAAGTTGTTCAATCAGCCAGGGTTATCTAACTTCATTTTTAAGCTTGATCTCACTGAGTAGCAGTGTTGATACAATAGGAGGTAGATGCACAGGAGTGCTATAGGGATACACACCTATATGTTGATTAGGATTTAATTTCATGTATTTTGTTTTCCATCTTCTGTTTTTTTGCTTTCTGGTGGGAAGGAGCCGATGATGAGAAAAGGAACAAACTGACGAGAACCAGTCAGCAGTTCCCAGGTGGTTGCTCCCGTGAGGTTCCTACCCACCACCCACACATTTTTCTTTGATCCTATCTGATTAGTTCTTTTATGTGACCGGATGTATGTACTTTGTGCACGGGGTTGCTTGAGCCTGGGACTGCGGTTGACACTGTGGATGTAGATGCAGACACATAGAGAAGTGGCGAGGATGTTTTAATGATAACCTAACACCTACTTAAAACAGTTACAACAAGGTGTGCCTAAGTGTAGCCACACCAACGAGTCAACAAAGGATGTTGTAGAAAGCGCAGCCTATAGAGTGAAGAACCAGGTTGGTGTGATTATAATGTTATGAGTGGAGGGTACCTGTGTTCGATTTCCCCTCTAAGCTCCTTTTGTGAGAAAAGCCACCACTGGAGCCAAGACCTTTGTGAAGACATGAGAGGCGGAGTGCAGGCCGAAAGACAGCACCCTGAACTGAAAGTCTCTCCGCCCTACCCAGAAGCGCAAGTACTTCCGGTGCCGTGGAAGAATTGGCACATGGAAGTAAGCGTCCTGGAGGTCGATGGTGGTCAAGAAGTCGTCCTTGCAGAAAAGACGCGTGATCTCCCCCAGCATGAGCATGAGGCAGGACTGGCACTTTAGGTATTTGTTCAGTGCCCGTAAATCGAGGATTGGACACTAGTTGCCTGTCTTTTTGAGGAGGAGGAAAAACCGGGAATAGAATCCCATGCCTTTGAGACTTGGAAACCACTTCGATGGCACCTTTTTGAATCATGATGCAAATTTGCTGAAAAAGTTCTTTGAGGTGTGCTGGAAGCGGACCAGTCGGAGTGTGAGGAGGAAACTTTACAAACTCCAAGGCAAGGCCCTTTGATACAATGTCTAGCACCCAACGGTCCGAGGTAATTGAGGACCATTGAGAAAAGAACTGGGAGATTCGACCTCCAACTCTGTGCAGGGAAGGCAAGTCATTGCCTCTTGGAAGCGTAGTCTCTATAGGAAGACTTTCCTCGGTAGGATTTGGAAGACTGTTGACGAGAAGACTGTTGTGGCTGGGAGGAATACCACGGATTTCCTTGACCGTAGGAGCGGTACCGATTGGATCCGCCACGAAAAGAAGAGGTGGTGCTGCACCCACGCGCACCACGAAAAGGCTGTTTGCGGAACTGCAAAGTGCCCAAGGAACGAGCTGTTTCAGTATCCTTCTTAATCGTCTGCAGTGCTTCATCGGCGTGTTGACCGAAGAGTGACTCACCGTCATAAGGCATGTCAAGGATTTTCGCCTGAACCTCCTGGCGAAAAGAGGTAGAATGAAGCCAACCCTGATGTCGCAGAACAGCTGCCCCCGCAAGCTGATGGAAGCCAGTGCAGGCGATATCCACAGAGCAGTCTATGATCTCTTCAGACGCTCTTCTCCCCCTCCTGTAGAATCTTTAGAGCCTCTGCCCTGGAGGACTCAGGAATGAGGGCAACAAAGGCAGACATGTCAGACCACGTATGGCATTTGTAGCATCCAAGTATGGCCAGAGCATTTGAGGCACTCACAGTAGTGGAGGTCATAGTAGAAAATTTCCCCCCAATAGCAACGAGGTGACTACCTTCGTGATCAGGAGGAGCCGTAATCGGGGAAGATGGGTTTCTGGTATGGCGCTGGGCGGCCTGGGTGACCACGGAATCTGGATTTGGCTGCACCACCAAGCAAGCTGGAGAACCCTGGGGCGCCCTGTACTTCTCCAAATGAGAAAGTTGGAATTCGGCGTTTGCTTCAACTTGACTCCCTCATTCCAAATGAAGTCGATGATGGGAACTGTCCGGACCTGTTTGAAAGGTTGACTTTTAAAGTCGTAAACAAAACAGTCTTCGTTCCTTTGGACCATAGGAAGTTTAAAGCGGAGCGCCGCTCTATCCATAAGCTGGTGAAACTTGCGATATCAACAGGAGGCGTATTCCTGGAGTTGCAGGAGGCGGTGACGGTGTCTGGATCTGATAATCGTCCCAATCTTGTATATTGCCATCATCATCATCGTCATCCTGAAGCTCGCCATCCTCTTGGTCTGGGCGAGGATCATCATCATCTTCGTACACCGTAGTGAGGGTCTGCGATTTTCGACTGTGCTTCGTAGTTAGCCGCCATTTTGTGACAGCCCCCATTTTGTATTGCCCTCACTCAGGCGACACTGCGAACAGTGTTTGTGCCTTTCCCAGCTGCTCGCCTCATGTTAAAAAATAACCTTCTTGTCCTTGTCTAAGAAACCGATGTCAGGGTCTGGCCGAGTTAGTTAAATCCACGTCTAGACTGATTAATCCTCGTCTATCTCCACTGTTTGGGTCCCACCATTCTTTTCGACTTCATTCTATTTGACTGACCTTCACTATTCTCTTCGTATATTCTCTTGTTACATAAACTATCCTTTGAAACATTCAAACATGTTCTACCACCTGCAAATTGGATTACGGGCACTAGTGTTGATTAACTTGAGGGGAGGAGAGCACACCGGGTCTGAAAGTAGGGCATGTTTTGACATTCGATAACTTGTTTTCGAACTATTACTATTCGTCAATGTTGTATGTTTTGGGAGTGAGCATTGTAAACATGTATACTATAATAGATTGTGAGCCACGGAGTTAAGTGGCAGTCTCCAGGGAACTAACCACTGGTGTACTTCTAGGACAACTGTGCTTAGCTGCAGCTAATAAACCTGATTTTCTACGCCGAACAGAGTGTCTCGTGTCTCTGTCTGACAAGGCAGGTGAACCCGAAGATTTCAGGCGTGCCCTGTGCCGCTAGGCTCATAAGGCCCGGTTCTCCAGTAGCGTGGACCTGAATAGAGGCCTTAGCCATGGCAGATGGCGGTGCTGGTTGCGGCAGCGGAACAGCGGCCAGAGCTGCTGCAGGTGCGGGTGCCGTAGCCAGAGGAGAGCCATGGCGAGATGGTGGAAATCCCCTGTTGTAATCATCTAACATATATTGGAGATTGGAAATGAGGGAAAGAGGTAGTGTCACAGTAAGAACCTGAGTACAAGGTTCCTCCTGGAAATACAAATCCTCGTGATCATCTCATAGTCTTGACATTTTATGACTAGTTCGGAAAGGCTTTGTGCTGCCCGGAAGTGATCATCCTCGTCTTCCTCAAAACCAGAGTCCTCTTCAGAACCTGTCGCAAACAGGGGTGATGGGGGCTGCGTGTCACCTGGAACGGTGAGCTGGTCCAAAGGCACCAGCCAACGTTGGTGCAGAGGGTCAACGGTGGAAGAACCAGACCCGAATGAAGGAAGCGGCACCAGAGGCAAGGATGTGAAGGATGATGATGCCACCGTCGACGAAGTCTTCGAAGTTGTCGACGACGACAGTACAGATGTCGACGGAGACACAGTCGATAGAGCCACCGTCAACGGAGCACCGTAGAAGAGGCTGTCGTCGATAAAGCAACCGTCGACAGAGCAGCCGACGAGGAGGCACTCTTCACAACACTCGTCAACGAAGATCCTAATGACGACGAGAGACCCTTCTTCGATGTCGAGGCGATAGGAATCGTAAAACTGAGGCATACCTTCGTCAACACAGACAACGTCGACGCGGCCACCGTCGATGAGCCAGAAGCTGAAGTAGTCGTCACTGTTGTCTTTGACAAGCCGGAGACGGCAGATCTCGTAGTTGGGACGATCGTCGAAGATTTTGTACGTTTTTTGATAGAAACATGCTTAGAAGAAGCCGTAGACGCCTGAAAGTCAGATCTTGGGGCGTAGGCATAGCAGGAGGAGGTGGAGACACCGCAGGAGCCTTCTTGAGTGAAAGTTTCTTCTTCTTTAAGGGAGAAGGTAAATCCTGCACACTGCTACGCTTTGAGGCGGCTTTTGAAGTCCCTTACACCAAGTATTCTGCATCAGAAAGAGCTGAATCCTTGTCTTTCAATCTTTGTGGCCAAAGGAGGAGACGACCCTCCCTATCCTTCAGGGTTTTTGGTTGAAAAAATCCTGCAAATCTTACATTTACCTACCTCATGGTCAGGATAGAGGTAGTATATACACTTCTTGTGGGGGTCCTTAGAGTAGAGCCGCAACTTCCCACAAGAAGAACAAGGTCTAAACAAAGACTTCTTACTTGAAGACATTGTAGAAAACACTGGAAAACCAGACGAAAGAAAACTGAGCAGAGCTCAGGGAGACTCTTCACACGACGTATGGTAGAAAATCTGAGGGCCTGAGCCTCTGAGGAGAAGGTTCTGGAGGGGTGCTTGTGCTTGATTGGCTGTAGTTTGGACCTACACAATGACATGGATATGTTATAAAGATTCCTCTCTCTCCATGTATTCCTATGTGTGAATGCTAACCTGGTACTTATAAGTATTTCTGGTGTATGTATTTATGTGTTATGTTTTTACATACAAATCTTATTGGGATTTTATTGCTATTTTATTTACTGTGGGGCTCCCCCTTCGACGACGGGGAATATTCAAGCATGTGAATCTATTAGAGACACCCTAATACTGGAGAACTACCAGCTCATCTCCCTGCTCCCGTTCCCGGTGAAAGTCATAGAAAAAAATCATCAGACAACTGACCAACTTCCTCGAAGAGAACACCACCCTGGACTTGCCCCAAATGGGATTCTGCAGCAACCACAGCACCGAAACTGCCCTCATCTCCGCCACCAACATCCGTACCCTTTGGACAATGGCGAAACTGCGGCCCTCATCCTCCTAGACCTCTGGACCATCTTCGACACGTCTACCACCACATCCTACGCACACGCCTCCACAACGCAGGGATTCGCGACAAAGCCCTGGACTGGATCACCTCCTTCCTCACTGACAGAACCCAGAGAGTCCGCCTCCATCCAATCTGATGTGAAGCCACCGAGATCACCTGCGGCATACCCCAAGGATCCTCCCTCAGCCCGACTTCTTTCAACTTCTACATGACACCGCTCGCCAACATCGTCCGATCGCACAACCTCAACATAGTCTCATACGTAGACACTCCACTGATCCTCTCCCTTACCAAGTATCCCGCCACTGCCAAAACCAACTTCCACAAAGGAACGAAGGCTGCCAAATGGATGAAAAGCAGTCTCCTGAAATTGAACTCGGACAAGACTGAGGTCCTCATCGGCTCCAACCCTCTGCTTGGGACGACTCCTGGGGGCCGGCCTCGCTGGGAGCTGCACCGACAACCACCGACCACGCACACAACCTGGGGTTCATTCTAGACTAGTCACTGTCAATGACCCAGCAAGTCAACGCCATCTTCTTCTCCTGCTTCAACACCCTCTGCATGCTTCACAAGATCTACAGATGGATCCCCATCGGAACCAGAAGGACGGTCACCCATGCCCTCGTCAGCAGCAGGCTGGGCTACGGTATCGCCCTCTACGTGGGATCCACAGCCAAACTACAGAAAAGACTTCAACGCATACAGAACGCCTCCGCACGCCTCGCCCTAGACATCCCCCGCCACAGCACTGCCCACCTGAGACCTGCACAGGCTCCCCATCAACAAAAGGATCACCTTCAAGCTCCTCACCCAAGCTCACAAAGCACTCAACGATGACGGACCAACATACCTCAACAAAAGATTCCCCTTCTCAACTCCCAACCGACCGCTTCGCTCCGCAGACCTCGCCCGCGCCATCGTTCCCCGAATCCACCGAACAACCACCAGCAGCAGATCCTTCTCCCACCTTGCCACCAAGACTTGTAACACCCTCCCTATCCACCTGTGACAGATGCAGGACCTGCAGACCTTCAGGAGACTTCTCAAGACCTGGCTGTTCGAACATTAGCAAGTCCCCCCACCCCCCTAGTGTCTTGAGACCCTCGCGGGTGAGTAGTGCGCTCTACAAATGATTGATTGATTAGGACTGGCCCCCTTACTTGTGTTACTCAATAGGCTTTAATTACAGCCTCTGAGCACTATTTCTTTAAATGGTTTTCACTGGTCTGCTGTTGCAGGCAAGAGACGCTCTCTCCTAATGCTTTATATATACTTTTTTCAATAAACACTTTATGCAACACTGGCCGCTACTCCTTTGCTGTATTTGTGGCACGAAATGCAGCTGCATGTTTTTTTACCTATGTAATCACTTTTTTGTTTAGAAGTGTCCCATGCCACACTTTCACGTTAATAGAGGCCACACCCTTTTCTTTAGACAAGCCCCATCTAAAGAAAGGTCTGCAGCAGCTATTAAAGTGAAACCGCATCATAGGGCGCTTTTACAAAAAAAAATCATTTGTTTCTCAACTTGAGAAACAAATGATTTTTAAAAAAAAGAAAAGTGCCCCATACCGCGCTTTCACTGTAACAGCAGCTGCAGCCCTTTATTTAGACGCGGCTCGTCTAAAAGAAAGTGGCATGGCCTCTATTAACGTGAAAGCGTAGCATGGGGTGCTTTTACAAATAAAGTATTTGCAATACAATAGGTCTCGCATTTGCAAGAGTTTAATCTACTGTCATTTACAATGCCAATAGCCCAAACTAACAAATGCGAGACCTATTGCATTGCAAATGCTTGTTGAACTAAGTAGGAGGAATGTTTCACCTCTGGGACGTTTGGCCCTATCAAACAGGTCTTAACAGCATATGCCTTTCATTAAGCAGAGAAACTGTTTTGGATATTTAATTTGTATATTTCACATTTTTATTAGTCCATTGTAATGCCCACAAACATTGTACAAGTTGTGTAAATGTCAAGTTTGTGACCCAGCAGCAAAATGTTTCAAGTCACGTTTGGAACAACATACATTTTATAACATCTCACTTCAAGCTATGCCTCTAGGTTTAAATTGATCACTGACATTTTTACTTTTACCATGTCTGGTGTGATGCTATAGGAGTCAACTGTAAATGTGCCTTGTTAAGTTAGGCTCTGTTTCATAGTGCTCAAATGTTGTTTTACAAATAAGACTGTAGTCAGTCTGCACACATTAATACTAGCAAAATGTTCAAAAAGCTAATTCCATATTGTTTCAGCCGAGAAATAAGATAGACATTCCCACAGGCTACACATAATGAAGACAGATGAAAACTGATTACATTGATATTTCATATACTGCAAACATCAATTTCAGTGCAGGCATTTGCTATGTGCAGCACTTGCATCTCCCAGTGCAATGCTGTGTGGATTTTTCGGCAGGCAAGAGTTGAAAATATTCTGAACTCCCTTTTCCTCTCTGGCATTTGTCTTTGCATTTTAAATTGTGAAACCTTAGACTATTTTCAGCAGGCTTGCAGATTCTCAGTACCCTTGGAAGGGGGCGGGGGAGAGGGCAAGAGTTTTAGAGGGGTAGGAAAGAGGGCAGGAGAAGGATAAGATGGGGAAATAGGCAGGGGTTGGGGGGAGGCATTGGCTTCCTTCATGTGGCAAAGTATCCTTATTGTAAGGTCACGTCCACACTTTTCTCCAATGCTGATGGTTTGGACTCTGAAAGTGCACTGCTAACCAGACCCCAGTGCTTGCTCCCGAACATATGATGCATGTCAATTGGCAACCCCAATTGGCAATAACTTTAACCCCCTTATTAGTCGCTGGTAACTCCCATGTCCTGTTTAGCATTGATACCAAAGGGCTCACCAGGGTCTGCAGCATTGATTGTGCCACGTGAGTGACCCAAGGAAACAGATGATAGCAGGCCTGCCATTGCAGATTGCTGGAGCAGGACCAACTGCTCAAACACAACTTTGGCCTCACCATGAGTGGCAAGATCATAGGTAGCACAATGTTTTTTACAGGTCAACCCCTAAGGTAGGCCTCCTGACCCCAGGAAGCAGTGTACATTATATTAAATGTGTGGACATATAAGTGCAAGCTTACATGTCCCTATAGTAGTCACTTTCCATTAAGGGCTACTATAAGTGTTCAGGGGCCATAGAATAACCTGCATCAGGGCATCCTGAGATTGCCAGCTCCATTATGTTCCCACTGAGAGTGTCATGTTGGTATCAAACAACTTGTCTAAAACTGGACTTGGTTCCCATGGCAGATTTGATACGCATGCACCCAGGTTGCTTCCTCAGACTTTGCCCATCTGGTTGCCCCAGCCTCACCTGTGCCCTGGTTGACAGCCTACAGCTGCTGCCACCAAGACCAGAATCAACCTCCTGCTAGGAGGTGTGAACACTCCTAGGGGTCAAAAACAAAGGCCTGCCTGGTTGGGAGCTGTCACCTCCACCCGACAGGACAGCTAGTGAAGTGGCTTATCAGGGCGGTGAGCTTCAAAGCTCCCACAGCCTCTGATATTTCGATACGGTACATATCATAAAAGCAGTACAAAAAGTAAAATCATTACAAAGATGCATAATATAAGATACCGTAGGGAATCATGATAAGAACAATAATACATAAAATACACATTTAAGCTATCCTTACAAATATTTGCACTAGTATCTAAAACAGGTCATAAAAAAAGGGCATTACTGGATCAATAGCTTTCTTATAGATCTTATGCGCCATGCCCAGCCAAGAAATTTTGCCATGCAGCATGCAAAGAATGGGCGGGCATCAGAGCGTAGTATACATAGGGCTTCTAGGTGTGATCTTGTTCCCAGACTTCTGCACAAGGGCTTTAGCCATTTCAATCTAGGAGCTGCATAGACACTACACTCAAACAGAAGGTGGGCGACAGACTCAACCCTTGAGTCGCAAAACGGACAAAACGGGACCGTTTGAAAAGGAGGATTCCAGGAGGAAGTAAACAATCCTAAGGGGAGAACACCCACCCTAAATTTGAAGTAAAGTGATCTATCTCCAGAGCTGTGGATTAGGTCCAAATAAGGTTCCCTGAAGGGGAGATCTTTGACTAGTAAAAACTGGGCAACAGATTTGCAAAGATTGGGATTACGCATTCTGTTATTTTTTACCCATAACCAGTAGGCGTTCTTTAGAAACAGCTTGGGCGGTGCTGTTTTATTGGCCCAAGCATCTCCCAATCCCAGCTCATAGAGCAATCGTTTTACCTCCCTGAACCAGGGTATCTTATTACAACCTGGGAGAGACAACAGATCTTTCAGGGCGTCAGCGTAACTACACAATTCTGGGACATTCCATACCCGGGACCAAAGTAACAGGGGGCGTAATTTTGCTTGCTCACAAATTGGGCGGGTACCTGCATCCAACAAGAGAGGGATTGTAGGAGTGCTGTGGGGTAGCCTCATCAGATCTTTATGGAAATTGTTTTCCATATGGGCCAAAGTATCGACTCTCTGCGTACCCCACAGTTCGGCGCCATATAAAGCTGCGCTTACAACCCTTGCTCTGTAGATATCTAGCACTGCCCCGATTGGTTTCAGCGAGGAGGCTCGTTGTTCCTTGAGCAAGACACCTGTGACCCTTTTATGAGTCAGAAACACCTTATGATGGTGTGCCTTCCAACTCATTGAGTCACACAGACGTATTCCCAAGTAGTCAAATTCTTTGACTCTCTCCAGGGGGGTGGAGTCTAAAACAGGCGGGGCGACGGATTTCTTAGGGGGATTAAGGACAAGGAATTTGGTCTTGCTTATGTTTATAGCTAAACCCCTGCTGTCACAGAAGGATTTGAAGCTAGAAAGCAATTTCTGAATGCCTGCTGGAGATTTCGAGATCAGGAGGGTGTCATCCGCAAACAGGAGCGTTGGGACCTTTCTGCCCGCCAGAGTAGGTGCATCCGCAGGATGTTGCAGCAGATGCTCCACCACTCCGTTGACATATAAAGAAAACAGAGTGGGGGCAAGCACACACCCCTGGCGGACGCCCCTGTCCACTGGGATGCGAGATGTTTTTTCTCCCTGGACACCCCACCTGATCTGGGCGAAATTGCCTTCATGAAATTTTTTAAGCAAGAACAACAGGTAGGTGGGTAACCCTAAACCATCGAGGACATTCCATAGTAGTTCCCGCGGGACCAGGTCGAAGGCCGTTCTCAAGTCTATAAAGACTAGATATAACGTACCCCCTCCCAGCACCACCACCTTCCAGTATATCATTAGAAGGCGGAATGTTTGCTCGATGGTGCCTGTCCCAGTTCTAAAACCTGCCTGAAAATCAGACAGGATCTTTCCCTCATCGGCCCACTGCAGGATCCTACCCAGAACAACTTTCCCCACAACCTTCTGGGTTGAATCCAGCAGACTTATAGGGCGATAGTTTGCTGGGTCGTCCCTGCTGCCTTTCTTAAAGATAGGCACAACTTCTGCACCCCTCCAGGAGTCAGGAAAAGATCCCCCTAGCAGAGCCTCATTTAAGAGTGAAGCGATTAATCTGCTCCACACTGCTGGGTAGGATTTAAGTAGGTCCCCTGGGATCCCATCAGGGCCTGGAGCCTTATTGGGGACAATGCCCCTAATAGCCCCTTCAACTTCCTGACTAGTGAAAGGGAAGTCTATAGGAAGAGAATTAGCCGTTATAATGGACAAGGATCCCGGACATGGAGGAGACAAGTCCAATGCAGCAGAATAAAGCTTGGAGAAATGGGCAAACCAAGCGTCACCCGGAATATTGCAGGTTATTTGCTGGTCAATGGGCTTGTTCCTTGTTCTTAAGAGATCCCAGAACCCTTTGGAATCCTTCAAGGTACTAGCTTCGGTTAGGTCACACCAGAAATGGTAATCATAAGCCTCCTTTGCCTCAGCCACTATTTTTTTGTAGGATTTCCTCGCAGAACTAATGGCGACCTGGTCCCTACTCTTTACTGCAGCGATAAGCTCCCCCTTAGCAATACGACACTTAGGAGAGTACCAATTATCTCTAGCATTGGAATCACTTTTGGAACCCACCCTGGGCTTAGTATATTGAATAATAAACAGTTTACTCAGTGATACTATGGTCTCTATGAAAAGTGGTAAGACTTTTGTGCTTGCTGGGCTTAAAGCGTCAAGCCGAGGCTCCACCACTGACAAGATGGACCCGGCTTGCGCCAACCTAGCCTCATCTGCTTTAACTTTTGCCCACTTCAAACGCCTACCACAATTAGACGGAACAACTTCATGGGATGACTTCCAAATGTGAACTTGCTTGTACTTCTTGGTTTGCCAAATGGGAGAAAGGGTTAAGCAAAGAGGGTTGTGGTCACTATCGCAAGATGCTACAACCTCCATATCTAGGTGGAAGGACCAGAGATTGTAATTCAAGATGATAAAATCGATTCTGGAGGAATGGCCCGGTCTGTTATAAGTGTGAGCACCCATAAGGTCCGATTTTGAACGTCCATTCACTGATCTCAAATTATGCTCCAAACAGAGTGCATTGATGTCTATCGCACTTTGTGTCCATTTGGGGATCGGGTCAAGGGACAGGGTCGGGATACCCCTTCTTGCATCTTCCTCAAAGGAATCCAAAATATCTTCCTTTGCCAATGGTTCAAAACAACAGTTAAAGTCGCCTGCAAGGAGAATATAGGAGTCGATTTTGCAAGCAGCTAAGTCGTTGCTAAGACCTGTCTGGGGTAGGCTTGATATCCCGCTCCTGGCGCCCCTCAGATATAGGTTGAAAACCTCTAACATCTTGCCCCCCTGGCAATATATTGAGATCCTCTGCAAGTCGGGAGAGTGGGTGGACCTATGGCTCACTTTTAGACCCAAAGCAATTCTAACCCATATTAAAAGGCCTCCAGACGGGCGACCCTTTGAACCCCTTTGTTGGAGAGCTGGGACAAAATAGGTGGTAAATCCTACTCTATGCTTTGGATCCACGGTCCAGGTTTCTTGCAAAATACAAATGTCAAATGGCTCTATGAACACATTCCATTCGGGATTATCAAAGTTCCGATTTAGCCCAGCCACATTCCAGCTTACAATCTTTAACGGGGGTACAGCTATGGTTGGTTGGCTGGGAGAGTAAGCAAATGCAGGTGAAATAGGCACAGCCACTGGGGGTAACCTATCAAGGGGCTCATCTTGGGAAATTTTGTGGAAGGTTGTAGGGACCATAATTCCCTCAGGCTGGATTCCTACAGATGATGTGGCCTGTATAGGGGCCTTTGGTAGGGTATGCGAGGGTTCCAACTGGACATCCCTACCTTGTGGACTAAAGGCTTCCAATTCAGTCAGCTCGGCTAGATCTGCACTACTCTTAGCTATCAAACCCCCCTCAGAAATAGAGCTATATGGTGTTCGAACCTGGCCAAAAGGATGTGCAATTACTGAGGATTCAATGCCTACACAAGGGGACCCGGGACGCCCATGGGTTGGCAAAGATGGTGCATTGCCTGCTGTGTGGGAACCAGAGTGCCTGGGGAGTCAATCTACTTCCTCCAGGCCTCCGAATCTATTTGAGATTGGGAAACCATTCCAATGTAAAAGGGGATCCACTTGATGGTTAAAACGGTTTCTCCTAGGTTGGTGGTGGACTAGTGACCAATTGTTCATCTGGTTATACATGGGTTGTGGGGGATAGAAGAAGGACAAGGGTTTCGGAATGACAGAGGACCCTTCACTGCAGGGCCACGAACATATGTGCTGAGCCGTGTACGGGTCATCGAAGGTTACAACTATACAGTCCCCCGCGTTAGTTTTCCTGGTTGGGCCCACCCAGGAAGTTCTGCGCACCATCAGAACTTTACTTCTGCGGCCATTGGGAATAGGTCTATTGACGTTAAGCCAATGCATTATTTTATTTTTCAAGGACCGGTGATCCTCGTATTGGCCATTGCTGATCTGTGGAACCCCCATCAGCACAACTACAAAATCATTTGCTTCCGGGGGGAGGTCAATATAGCCCCCTCTAAAGTTATTCTTAACCTGGAAGTCCCGGCTGGGCGGTATAGTTGCCTTGCCAGGTTGGAGTTTTGGGGTTAGCCCAGCTTTAGTATTACCAGGTAGGTGGGTTGGAGCCCACTTCGGGGCCTTAGGGATTGTAACAGTAGGCATTTGGTCCACCTTCACAGTCCTCGGTTTAGGGACCGGGCGTGCAGTGGTAGGTGTAATGGGCAGGCTTTGGTATGTTTTTGCTGTGGGAGCTGGAGAAATAGCATCAGCTACAGGGAGGCCCTGATTCTCAAGACTTCTCAAACCGAGAGTGGCCAGAGCAATAATGCTCTTTTCCATCTCAAGTAGGTTATTTTCGATTCGTGAAAGTCTGAGATCAAGAGGGGAAAGAAGCTTTTTAAGGGATTCCCATACCAAATCTATAAATTCCCTATCGTTGTTGCCCAAACCATCTATCTGTAAACCTTCAGTTACTGGGGTGGTAGCGGGTGATTGCTCGATGATTGTCCCCACCCCAACTCCCTCCAGTGGTGGCTGCATCCCCAATGGCCGGACAACTTTGGTGGTAGGTGTTGAGCCTTTCGTCGGTGTCAGGTGTTGTGGCACCGCGATTTTCGCCTTCTTCCGTGCATAAGCGGAACGAGGGCGAGGCTTCCGGTTTGGTTGGATAGCACTAGGGGCATTAAAGACCACTGGGGGGGGAAGGGTGGTAGTGACACTCTGGGCGCAAGAGGTGACGGGCGCGCTCACTTCCAGTAGATTGGGTTGTAAGGTGTGGTGTGGGGAAGGGATAAGTTGGGGTGGAATCGGGTGAACCTCAACCTGAGAAATTATACAGAGGGGAATGGGAGGACGCTCTGGAGTGACCGCCGCAGCTATAGAGCCCAAGGAGGATTTTTTGGAAGTAGCAATGACTTCAGACAATCTTCTAGCCGCTGCCAACTCGAGAGATACCCGAGTTTGAAGCTTGGATATTTCCTGGTCAATGGCGAAGTTAGTGCGGGTAATGAAGTCATCCATTGGACCACTAATTGGGTTACCGCCTTTAGAGACCTTACTCCTGGTTATTCTGGTGCACATATCTTAAGCAAGGGGCAAGGCCAAGCAACAAATTATATAAGAAAAGGAGGGCGAGGATTGAGCTTTGCGGCCCTCTATAGTAGAGAACAGCGGGCGAAAGAGGAAGGGCCAGTCCAGTCCGCTCAGTCCTCGAACGGCCTCAAACGGCCCGCTCTTTGCCCGGTCTTAGCCCCGGTCTTAGCCCCGGTCTTAGCCCCGCACGCGTCCCGCGTGCGCGATACTGCCTCTGTTAATCAAGGAAAGGCTAATGGAGGGGGCGGGAAGAGGACCAGCTGCGGCCGATGAGCGCCGCTCAGCAGGCTGGTCCTCGCAGTCCCGCCTCTTGCCTGGGTCAATGATTCGGCGGGTGTTCTGGCCGCGTTGGTGCTCCTTTGGACGTTGCCAGCACAAGAAACAGCAAGTCTCCACCAGTGTCCTACGCCTGCGAGCGGCACCCGCGAAGCGGGGGCCGCGAGGCGTGATGTGGCGAAGGGGCCGGCAAAACAGGTAGGCGAACACAACTCCCAGCAGGGTCAGCAATCAGGAAGGAACCCAGGGTAGTAACACTCCACTCTGCTTTTATCCAGTGGAGGGGGCGGGAAGAGGACCAGCTGCGGCCGATGAGCGCCGCTCAGCAGGCTGGTCCTCGCAGTCCCGCCTCTTGCCTGGGTCAATGATTCGGCGGGTGTTCTGGCCGCGTTGGTGCTCCTTTGGACGTTGCCAGCACAAGAAACAGCAAGTCTCCACCAGTGTCCTACGCCTGCGAGCGGCTCCCGCGAAGCGGGGGCCGCGAGGCGTGATGTGGCGAAGGGGCCGGCAAAACAGGTAGGCGAACACAACTCCCAGCAGGGTCAGCAATCAGGAAGGAACCCAGGGTAGTAACACTCCACTCTGCTTTTATCCAGTGGAGGGGGCGGGAAGAGGACCAGCTGCGGCCGATGAGCGCCGCTCAGCAGGCTGGTCCTCGCAGTCCCGCCTCTTGCCTGGGTCAATGATTCGGCGGGTGTTCTGGCCGCGTTGGTGCTCCTTTGGACGTTGCCAGCACAAGAAACAGCAAGTCTCCACCAGTGTCCAAACGCCTGCGAGCGGCTCCCGCGAAGCGGGGGCCGCGAGGCGTGATGTGGCGAAGGGGCCGGCAAAACAGGTAGGCGAACACAACTCCCAGCAGGGTCAGCAATCAGGAAGGAACCCAGGGTAGTAACACTCCACTCTGCTTTTATCCAGTGGAGGGGGCGGGAAGAGGACCAGCTGCGGCCGATGAGCGCCGCTCAGCAGGCTGGTCCTCGCAGTCCCGCCTCTTGCCTGGGTCAATGATTCGGCGGGTGTTCTGGCCGCGTTGGTGCTCCTTTGGACGTTGCCAGCACAAGAAACAGCAAGTCTCCACCAGTGTCCTACGCCTGCGAGCGGCTCCCGCGAAGCGGGGGCCGCGAGGCGTGATGTGGCGAAGGGGCCGGCAAAACAGGTAGGCGAACACAACTCCCAGCAGGGTCAGCAATCAGGAAGGAACCCAGGGTAGTAACACTCCACTCTGCTTTTATCCAGTGGAGGGGGCGGGAAGAGGACCAGCTGCGGCCGATGAGCGCCGCTCAGCAGGCTGGTCCTCGCAGTCCCGCCTCTTGCCTGGGTCAATGATTCGGCGGGTGTTCTGGCCGCGTTGGTGCTCCTTTGGACGTTGCCAGCACAAGAAACAGCAAGTCTCCACCAGTGTCCAAACGCCTGCGAGCGGCACCCGCGAAGCGGGGGCCGCGAGGCGTGATGTGGCGAAGGGGCCGGCAAAACAGGTAGGCGAACACAACTCCCAGCAGGGTCAGCAATCAGGAAGGAACCCAGGGTAGTAACACTCCACTCTGCTTTTATCCAGTGGAGGGGGCGGGAAGAGGACCAGCTGCGGCCGATGAGCGCCGCTCAGCAGGCTGGTCCTCGCAGTCCCGCCTCTTGCCTGGGTCAATGATTCGGCGGGTGTTCTGGCCGCGTTGGTGTTCCTTTGGACGTTGCCAGCACAAGAAACAGCAAGTCTCCACCAGTGTCCTACGCCTGCGAGCGGCACCCGCGAAGCGGGGGCCGCGAGGCGTGATGTGGCGAAGGGGCCGGCAAAACAGGTAGGCGAACACAACTCCCAGCAGGGTCAGCAATCAGGAAGGAACCCTGATATGCAACCAGGCTATGCCCCATTGAAGTAAAAAGCCACCTCCCTGCCCAAGCACATTTGCACTCAGATGGAAAAATTAACTAGTCAGGAGGTGTACACCCCCAGAAGGCTAGCCACACCGCTAGGGTGGGCTACCATGTCTTTTCAGCTGAAGAAGGGTTCTGCCATTTTAAACATGGCAGATTCAAGGCTTCTGCTTCTGGGTAGAAAATGTGCCATCTTCAAGAGGAAGTGGTCACCTCAGGTGTGGATTAACTGTTGGAGCTAGTAGCTACTTTGGCTGCTAGCACCCACAACCCCATTGCCCCTAAATCTAGGATTTAAAGGGCCACCCGACACCAGAACCTCTGATCTGACCAACTTGTAATAAAGAATAGACCAGAGTTTGCAGCTTTAGGACCTGAACAAAGTAAAGATGCGATAACCTGCACCTGTGGCAACTCTGAAACTTCACGACTGATGCAAAAAGAACAGATGAAGGACGGAATGCTGAACAAATCAAACATTTACCTACAGTCCTATCTGTGTTCAATCTATAGTTTTTTGCCCGCCATTTCATTCCTTTTTTGACCCAGCCATATGTAAATCAATGTTGACCCTGCTCCTCATGGGAACATCTGTCCAGAACTGCCAGACCAGTATCTCCTTGGCACAGAAACGAACATCCTGGGGCAAGTTTTGGGATATCAGCCAGGCTAGCTTGAATCCAGTGGCACAGAGATCACGGGACCCACATCTGGGCACACCCATCCCACTTCTAGTGACAAACGCAAAAAGAACAGATGGACAGAAAGCTGACCAAATAAAACATTCACCACCAGTCATAGATCTGTTTTTTGCTCACCATACCATTCTTGGAAATGCTGTTATAACCAGTGCTTAATTTGCATTTAAAAAAGTGCCATAGACCTCAGCAGGAGACCATTTTACTTTGCACCACCCAGTGCCGCTATCAGCACTGCAGTTACAGTAACAGCACAACTACTAACCATCACACTTAAAGTGTCACAACTCTGACTATTCCAGATCCCCAAAACTAGAAGAATGACTTTGCAGCAGGTATTAATCATTATTAATTTATTTTGAATTGATAAACAGCTGTTGTAAAAGTTGCAAAATTAAACTGCACCGCAATGTGGCAGATTGTCAAAAGTGCTGGTGTTTACAGTTAAGTGCCAATGTCGAGCACCGGAAACCACTGGCTCAAATTAAGTGCTAGCTTTAACCTGCTCAGTCCAGTGGAGCTAGGAAATCAAGATTATTGGCTGATAATGCAATGGGCTGATGGAATTTATAGTGAATGCATTACTTTGCAATTACGATGTAGCTCATCTATGCTTTACACAAACACTACCTTGGAGTCAAACCTTTGGAAAAAGACTTAGCCTACAAATTGGTTGTCGGGTAGGAATAATTGAGATAGGTTTGTCTTGCCAGGGTGGTGTAACTTTAGTGTCATTTGTGGCTGGGGGTGAATATTTGCATTGCTAGCATTACATCCGTCATCTTACTTTCTGCGTCATTCCCCTGGAGGTATTTCCTTGACCACACTAAGCTCCAATGTTTCATTGCCATTAGAATGATTCAAACAGATGGGTGCATTATGCTTATGGTTTAAACGCATCCACATGTATTCATGTCGTTTGCAGTGTTTTCTGTTTATTAAAATGCATTTATTCACATATGAGCACTGAAATGTAGTGTGCACGTTTAAGTAGGATTTTATATGTATTAGAGACATTTATAATTCCTGTATGTGAAATGTAAAGGATGAAATTATACTTGTGCAATGTAAACTGTGTAGTTTAGGTTGCCGGAATAGCAGGCCCCAACTGTAATGTGTTTTAAGTTTCGTTTTCTCCTTGGTTGCTCAAGAGATAATTAAATTAATCCTTGTTGTGTTCGAAAAGCGTAAGTTCTCATCCTACTGCAGGTGCAGGAATTCAACCTCGTTATTCTTAGATTTAAGGAGATACCCGGAATGTCTTTGAAGAAGTCTTAACGGCGTGAAGGGAGGATTCCTTTTGTGCCTGCCTATCTGAAACTCAAGGCCACTGGAAGATGGAGAAAACTTCATTAAAGCTTCAGTAGAAAACCTATTGAAGAATATTGCAAGTGAATACAGTCCATCATGTGACGTTATTGGAGCCAAACATTGTCTTTTTGTATGATGCGCAGGGTCAGTTAAAGAGACTTCTGCTAATTTTCGGAGAGGAAGGAGCATCTTAGAGCGAGCTCCATAGCTTTAAGCTATCAGACCTATTTGACATGAGTACTTCTTAGGAAGTAAACATGTGCCGACACCTTTAGGAGATGACATAAGGGAAATAGATAGGATACTCTTCAGAGAAGGGAAATATATTTTGGATCTTTTTAAATGGAGAGAACTTAATTCAGCTTCTATTCTTTGCTGCGTTTTGATTTTGGAATTCATCACTTTATGCCTTTGTAAGATTTCCATGCAGCTGAAAAGATGACACAGGAATGTGGCGAAGAGGTTCAGGTTTATTTCAAGGAAAAGGAAGGATCTATCCAGGCCACAGCCAGTCTGGGTAACAGCTCACAAGCATTTGAACCAACACATTCTAAAATCTAGGAAAGTACAGAACACAACCATGGTCATGGACCCATGGGTAACCATAGCACCATGACATTAGAGACTAGCAAGTCTAGGATGCGACAGACGTTTATGCCAAATAACTTATATTCGTAGACTCTGCTCTGTATTGATTTTTCTGTACCTATATATTTTGATAGTAAGGTGCGTTTACATCCAATTATTTTTACCTTATAATAAATCCACAAAATCAGAATTCGGAGTCTGATTCTTTACAGCATGACTAAATTGAAAGTATATTCTTGAATTGTTTTATTCCCCTCCACCACTTTTAGGAGGTAAATAAAGACCATCTGCCTCGAATATAAGAAGGCAGGACCCAAGCTTAGCGTAATCACACACTCCCTCCCAAACTAGTCTTAAATTGCTGGGCCACGCCCCTTGAAAACGTTAGTCTTTCCTAGCTGTAAAGGTTATCCCTCCATAGACTGTTACCCACATTTATGCAAATGAAAAAAGCTTTGCTTTACCACGTTACTTCTTAATCATAATATACTAATTTCTTGTTACCCCTTTTATGCTACTCACCTTACCCACCTCAAGTATTACAGAGAGCTGTGCCTGCCTTTCCGAGCTCTATGCTCATAACACACAAAACATTACATCCGTTAGATGTGACCATTCAACTCTGAGACTTACCACTTCCAATACATCCAGAGGGGTTTGGGGTAAGTTCTTCACTACGCAGCTGTGCCTCAAGTTTCTGGGGCCAGTTTAAGGAGGTTTTTCTTGATAGAAGGTCAAACGATCGCTCCTCCATCCAAAATACCAGGACCAAAACGTTTGTGCAGGAAAATCTGGTCTCGAGCGGTCAGCTCATGAAGTAGCTCTACCATGTGTATTAAGTCATCTTCATTCAAGTTCTTAGCATCTGCCTTTGGACGGTTCTAAGATGGACAGTTTTTTCCAGCTGCAATTCAGATGCTCTAGTTCTCGAGAGGAAGCCCCAGTTTGGACGATGCACACATGGCGGTGGTCATTAGACCAATCTATAAAAGGGGGAGAAGCACCAGCATTATATGGACAACATACTTTTTAAAATAAGCACCCACAAATACTGATTCTTTTAGATATGTGTTATAAAGAGTACTGAAAATTCCCCAATAAACTTCAGTTAAATGGAAGTTATGGTTATCCATTGTCAACTCCGGCTTACTGTGTTTTCCTGCAGCCAGTCATGAAATACCTGATCATCAATAAGAGCAAAAACAAACTAAGCAAGTATTTCTGTAGTGAAGAATTGAGGGCTTTCCATAAACGTATTCTTCCAACAGAAAGGGAAGTGCACACAATTAATTACCATTTCCAGGTCAAAAGGCAAATCTTTCTTTATGTACTTGCAATCTGTGAGTATTTGGGTTGTTGGTTAACTGGGGTGTGAGCCCTGATCAAGCAACAGCCACGATCCCCGACACGTGAATCACTGAGTCACTAAATTAACCTTTGCTTAACCCAACAAAGCTCACAGCAAAAACGCGGTCAGGTTTAACTTAAAGGCAATGTGTAAAATATTTATGCAGCACAGAAACAGTACTAAAGTGAAAACACAAGATAAATCCCAGACCAATTTAGAAAAAGGAGTAAATTTTATTTATTTGACACTAAAACAGCAAAAATCCAATCAGGAGAACCAGAGTTATCAATTGTTTTAAACATTTTGTAAAAACTAGCACTTAAAAGATTACTGCAAGAGCCACGGACATCTAGTTGTGTAAGATAGGGTTATAGTACAAAAATCTAGCTGACCACGATTGAACATGGGGCAGATACAAGAAATGGGTTGGACCCGGTCAGCGCTTACCTTTGGACTGAGAATAGTTCAAGAAAATATTCTGAGAAGATAAATATCAGCAGGGATATGTTGCAGGTGGTATCGGAGGAGGGAGTGCCATTGTTGGGGAGCCAGAGGTTGAATCCGCTGTGAAGATTTCTAGGTTTGGACTTTGTCTCTTTTTTGGAAGTTTAAAATCTCCAGTATGTGGCTACGAGGTCCCAGTATGGTAGAGGCTACTCCACCAGGGTATGGGACTTAAATTCGAAAGGAAGGATAGGAAAAGGGGAGTCTGACTATTAATTACCGTGAGTCATTGGCCAATACCTTCTCTTCTTACTTACCGTTTTGTGAAGCACTTTCTTTTAGCTTTCAATTGAATGTCCAACAGTTTAAAGGCATTTTAGTTTCCCGACCACCGGGCCCGAGAGGTGTTTTCATCAAGAAAGCCCATAATCTCTTAGAAGATCATTTAGCAGACTCAAACCTCACATTGCTGGGGGACTTCAATTTTTATTTAGAAGGCGCTGCAGAGACTGATACTGTCTCCTTACTGGATCTTATGGAGAACTTTGGGCTCACACAAGTATTGAAGGGGCCCACCCATCAAGCTGGACATACATTTGATGGGATGCATACTAATAATCCTAATATTCAGGTGCATGATATCCTGCCACTTACCTGGTCAGACTATTCAGCTATCCTATTTAAAATAGGGTTAACAGTATCTGCCCTCCGAACCGGCGGAATTGGTAGTACTAGAGTGCTGAGGCATGGAGCAGGATCAAGGAACACGATTTCCAGGTTAACCTGGAAAGCTCTCAGCCAGAATATGGGGAGAATGTAGATACAAATGCTAGTAACTACAATCACTGGCTGGAATTGAGCGGTTCACAACTAGTTCACCTGATCTCAGTACGTTCGAAACATAGCCACCCGTCTGCCCCGTGGTATTCAGATAGTCTGAAGACCTGTAAATTAGGTTGTAAAAAACAGAAACGTATCTGGAGATTGGCCTACGATTCTTTAGAAGCACTAAAATATAACCAATTATTAAGCAAGAGTAAGTAAATGAAAAGGAGTGAAAAAACTTTACATTTCACACAAAAAATTGAGGGTGCAAAAAATAACTCCAAGGAGCTCTCTAAAACTGTGATGTTGCTTTCTTCACCATCCATTCAAGAAACACCGCCAACTCAATTGCTGTGCGATCAGATTGTGAAGCATTTTATGCACAAGGTAGAAAGCATCTACAATGAAGTAGATAGTAGTACTATTAAGGACATCCATTATTATATTGAGGAAGGGAGCATTAGATAGCGCTGCTGGAGAGTCTTGTTTTACTACATTTGCAAGCCTAAAAAAGGCGTCAGTGGTAGAACTAATAGTACATACTAAATCAGGATCACCAATCCATCCGTGCCCAGTGGTGGTGGTAAATATGACCCAGGATTTAGTAGGGGATGACTTGACAAATATGTTTAATCATTTTTTAGGACAGGAGTTTCCCCTAAAACATGGAAAACTACATCAATCCTGCCCATAAAAAAAAAAAAAAAAAATTAGACCCGGGAGAAGTCAATATTTATCACCCCATATCACACTTACCATTTCCTGCTAAACTTGTTGAACAGTTGGTGGAGTATATTAATACATATAATTAATAATTGCTTGGATGATACTCAACATGGGTCTAGAACCGGTCACAGTACCAAGGCTGCCTTCATTAAATCAGTTGAAGAAATAAGGATAGCCTTACACAATGGAGGGAAGGCTGCACTGATTTTATTAGATCAGCTGACTTCGATACTGTCCACCATACCATTTTAGTGGATGGATTAGCAGAAATTGGGGTACTGGGAGCGGCTCTCCACCTGCAAAAATCATGCCTGGAAGATAGGATGCAATGTTTGGCTATGGACCCGTTTAAATCAGATCCTTTTTACGACTCCCTTATGGAGTGCCTCAAGGCTCATCAATTAGCCCAACTCTTTTTAATATCTATATTGCAGCTCAGGCCCCAGTTATAAAAGCTTTTGGCTTTGACTTAACGTTGTAGGCTGATGATATACAGACAGTTATATCAGTTACTAATCAGCCACATTCCATTAGCAAGCAGTTACATGACTGCATGCTAGCGGTAAGCTCATGGGTGAGCGCTAATAGTCTGAAGCTTAATTCCAGCAAAACAGAGGTGGTACTCATTTTGGTCCCCAGACTGGTGGCCAATGAATCTTGGTGAGCTGCCAGTTCCGGTAGTAAAGGCCAAAAATCTTGGGATAATTATAGATAATAAACTCACTTTTGTGGGGCAGGTTAATGCCCTTACATCTTCTACTTTTTTCACTCTGAGGAAAAGAAATGCGTTACTTACCTGTAACAGCAGTTATCCAGTATTGGTATCTTTCATAGATTCACATGCCTGAATCATTCCCCGTCGTCGGGGTGGGAGTCCCCGGTAAATTATAGTAATGTCACATGGACATATACTTAGTACTAGGCCAGAGGCCTCACATTAGTAGCCTATCTAGGTCCTTATGTAAAAAGGACCAAACTTTGGCCAGTAGCCAATCAGCCCTTATCACCCTCCTGACCTTCCTGGAAGGAGCCCTTGTCCCTCAGATTTTCGTAAGCACCGTGCCAAGTAGTACCTACTGAGAAGACTTAGGTGAGCCCTTCCAGGGGAGGCGGGTGGGTTGCATGTGAATCTATGAAAGATACCAATACTGGATAACTGCTGTTACAGGTAAGTAACGCATTTCTTATTCAGCATTATGGGTATCTTTCATAGATTCACATGCCTGAATCAGAATAGCAAGCAATAATGAGCACATTTCTCACATACATCTTGAAAGACATAATAAACTTATCATAAGTTGTTACACAGTTTACATGATACTCACAACCTGATAAGAAATGTGCGGTAAATTACCTGGAAGGTGGGATGATAGGAAGAAGGCTCACCTCTAATGAAATAGATGACGTAGGACAGCCTGTCCTACTGCTGCATCCTTCATATGTTCAGAATCCAAGCAGTAGTGCTTGGTGAACGTATGCGGCGTCTTCCATGTCGCCGCTCTGCAGATGTCGACAATGGCTACCCCAGCAAAGAGCGCCATGGAGGTGGCTACCGCTCTAGTGGAGTGTGCTCGAACCTTTGAAGGCAGAGGATGGCCCGCCTGTTGGTGACAGAATGCGATGGCCGCTGAAATCCATCTGGAAATGCTCTGTTTTGTCAATGCTAGGCCTTTCCTGGGCCTGCTAAATGCAACAAACAATTGGTTAGACTTCCGAAATTGCTCAGTCCTGTGTATGTAGAATTTGAGACAGAGCTTGAGGTCCAATGAGTGCAGAGATCTTTCAGCCGCAGATGATGGATTTGGGAAGAACGATCTCAGGACAATAGGTTCATTGAGATGGAAAGAGGACGGAACCTTTGGTATAAATTTTGGATTAGTCCTTAAAATGACCCCGTCATTCTTAAACTGGATAAAAGGGTCTTGCACAGAAAAAGCCTGCAGTTCACTCACTCTCCTTGCTGACGTGAGCGCCAGTAGTAGAGCCGTTTTCCATGACAAATATTTAAGATCTGTTTTGTGAATTGGCTCGAACGGGTGTTTCATTAGTTGAGCTAGTACCACGTTTAGTTGCCATGTAGGTGGCGACGCTCGTACTGGAGGGAAAGTTCTGAATAATCCCTTCAGAAACTGCTTGACCAGTCTGTTGGTCCATAGTGAAGCGCCACACGAAGAACGTCTAAACCTGGAGATGGCCGCCAGATGGACTTTTATTGAAGCGTGTGCCAGCCCTGAATTGGCTAGGTGGAGCAAATAGGGCAGAATTTGTGCTGGAGTAGAAGTGAACGGATGCAATTTCTGAGCCCTACACCACAAACAGAACCTTTTCCACTTGAGGGAATATGTCTTATTAGTACTTTCAGCCCGGGCCCGGGCCCGGGCTAGAACGACTCTGCATTCCTGTGGAAGATCTAGATTCTGGAACTCTCTGAACTCAGGAGCCAAGCCGATAATTTGAGAGATGTTGGATCCGGATGTTGGACTTGTCCCTGGTTCATTGTAAGGAGATGTGGGCATGTCCTGAATAGAATTGGAGGTTCCAGTGATAGAAGGTGTAGTTCTGTATACCAGTGCTGGCGCGGCCACGCTGGGGCTATCAGGATCATGGTACAACTCTCTGCTTTCTATTTCCGGAGAACCCTTGGGATTAGGGGAAACGGTGGAAAGGCGTAAGCAAAGGTCTTGCACCATGTCATCGAAAAAGCATTCCCTAGGGATCTTTTCTGGGGAAGCCAGCTTGCGTAACGTTGGCATTTCGCATTCATTTCCGTCCCAAAGAGATCCAGGTGAGGCTTGCCCCAACGGGAGAACACTGAGTCGAGCGTCTTCTGGTCGAGCTCCCACTCGTGGCAAATTGAGCGCTGTCTGCTTAGCGAGTCTGTTATGAATGTTTTTTAGATATAGGGATGCACACCTTGCTTATTCACATGTTTTTTCCTCTCATCTTTTTATCCCGCTTTCATCTTGTTGCGTGCAGATCGGTATTTGGCATGCCCAACAGCCATAAGTTAAGAACTGTACGTCAGAGGGGACTACATAGCCCCAAGAACCTTTCGCACAGCTTCATGCCGTTTTTAACGTGCATGTTTTATTTGCAATCATTTTACCAATATTTTCCATGTTTCTTTCTTCAACCATATTTTTAAACTCTTATTTTCACCATCTTTTATCGTGTTTTTCCAAAGAGCCACAACTAGTTAGAAATGCCATTTTCCATGTTTCTGCTATTCAAATTGAGCCTGTGCCGGCCTCTTTCAAAGAATAGGACTGATGCAGAAGTTCATCACAAGCAGCCTTTATTTAGCGTCAAAGACCCAATGCATTTCGGGCTTTCAAGGCCCTTCTTCGGGGGTCACTACAATTAAAATAAACACAAGCAATTTAGTACTAGTCATCTTCAATACATATATTATAGCAACATGATGTGAATTTGCATTCCTTATACTTTGTACATATTATTAAGCCCATTTCAATAAATGCACGACGTAATCCTATTTTATCTCCTAATATTCTAACCTAATCTCTCATGTTCACACCTTCATGAGCACACCTCCTCCCCAATCTATCCACAGCTACTCTCTGTTGATCCCCTTACATCTCGCACCATTCCCATGTTGAAACCCTCCAATCTGTGTTACAAGCACTCCATTTAAACAGAGTTCTGATTATACGTTTATTTGTCCATGAAACCACTTCGCCTATTTCAAAAGCGCATCTGCTGCTTTTGTAAACTCACAATATTATGCTAGCGAATATAACTTCATTTATCTCAGGTTTCCCCGTCCTTAAATAAACCAAATAACAGCGTGCCCCATTCACGTACCTGCTCTGTTTATATTTAAAAGCCCATGCGTTACGCCATCCTCCTCAGTACGAGAAACAGCTTAAGCTTCCCCACCCACAGTCTTAAATCCCTCCACCGCTTGCATCTTTCCCCGTCGTCTGGATCGGAGTCCCCGGTAAATAAAAAATACCATAGCAATAGATTAAAAATTAAAAAAAACCAAGTCCTCATCTCATTTTGTAGCATTTACACCTCTTTTTGTAAAAGAGACCAAATAAAATGAACAGCCAATCAGAACAGCCTCACCCCATAGAACCTTCCTGAGAGCGCCTCAGAGCCTTAGATTTTCGTAGCCGTTGTGTAACAGTATAACAGAAGATGCTGGAGGTTGAGCTTTCTCAGGGGAGGAGGGTGGGCGCATGGGAATATATGCAAGTTGCCAATGCTGGAGAACCAAAGTTACAGGTAATTAACTTGTTTTCTTACTCCAGTATAGGAACTTTCATAGATTCCCATAACTTTTATCAGAATAGTCAGCAGTCAGAATGCACATTTTGTGTAATAACGCATTGTTTTAAACCTTTCAAGATGTATACAGTCCTCAGAGATACAAGTTATCAAAACAGTAGTCAGTAAACATCACGAGTTACAAAATGTGCGAAACCAATAAAAGGAAAGAGGGTTAGTAGGGAAAGCTTACCACTTACTGGAAGAGATGAACAATAGTTACTTACCTGTAAACAGGTGGTTCTCCAGTATTGGTGTCTTTCATAGATTCACATGCCTGAATCATTCCCCGTCGTCGGAGTAGGAGTCTCACGGTATGGCATCTGAATATCGTACTGTCTCAGCTCATGCGTCACCCTTTTGAACCAATCCACAAGGTGGACCTGAAATTTCTGACATGGAAAGTATCGTTGCTACTAGCTTTAACATCTGCTAGGAGGGTCAGCGATATTCAGGCGTTTACATCTAAAGCACCTTTCATTCAATTCACCACAGACTCAGTGGTATTGCGTACTAATCCAACGTACATGCCTAAAGTGCCTCTGGACTTTCATCTGAATGAGCCAGTTATCCTTAAAACATTCTTTCCAGACCCACAGTCTACGGCTGAAAGAGCACTGCATTCTTTAGACATTAGAAGATGTCTTAAATTTTATCTCTCCAGAACTTCTGCCATCCGCAAGACAGGCCAACTGTTTGTGGCTTACGGGCGACAACGCCGGGGTTGTGCAGTTTCAAAACAGACCATTGCTAGATGGGTTTCCTCTACAATTGGACTTTGTCATCAACAGGCCGGTAGGCCCTTGCAGTCCTTGCCAAGAGCACATTCTACAAGGGCGGTTAGCTCTTCCACTGCCCTTTTTGCGGGTGTGCCACTTCGACAGATCTGCAGAGCTGCTACGTTCTCTAGCAGGCACACCTTTACTAGACACTACTGTCTAGATTCAGCAGATGACGCAGATGCTTCGGTTGGAAGAGCAGTGCTTCGCAATCTTTTCAAATAAGGTGAGCCTCTGTTTCCACCTCCTCATTTATGCTCTTTAGACGTTTGATCACACCTTGATGATTATTGTTATGCTTGTCTACTGTATATATTTTTATATATATATATGTATATGATACTCTGACGTCTACGAGCGTTATACTGTGAGTACTGCTTACTATTCTGATTCAGGCATGTGAATCTATGAAAGACACCCCTAATACTGGAGAAGAACAATAGTTACTTACCTGTAAACAGGTGGTTCTCCAGTATTGGTGTCTCTCATAGATTCACATGCAACCCGCCCGCCTTCCCCCAGAGACTCACTTGGATAGCATGGGGTTTCACTACTGTGCGAGAAAATCTGAGAGCCTGAGCCTCTGGGGAGAACATTCTAGTGGGTGCTGTCGCCTGATTGGCTGCAATTTGGACTAACACATAATGACTAGGATGGTCACGAGTATGGAAGTTTTTTCTGCTGTAGCTGGGGCTACTTACTTCCTGGTTTGGTATTTCTGATATTTGCTATATATTTTATGGCATTTTATTGCTTTTTTATATACCGTGAGACTCCTACTCCGACGACGGGGAATGATTCAGGCATGTGAATCTATGAAAGACACCCCTAATACTGGAGAATCCTCACTGCAGGATCACTACGCCTGGAGGAGTCCTAGCAGTAATGCTTCGTGAAAGTATGAGCACTGATCCAAGCCACTGCCCTGCAAATGTCCTTGATCAGCACTCCGGCGAAGAGAGCCGCTGAAGATATGGATCTCGTAGTGTGTGCCCGGACCTGTCCTTCTAGGGGCTTACCAGCCACTTGGTGACAGTATTGGATCGGACTGGCAATTCATCTCGCAACCCCCTCCTTTGAAAGAGGGAAACCCTTGAGAGGGGCACTGAAAGCAACAAAGAGCTGTGTAGATCTTTTGAAGTCTTTGGTACGCTGGAGATAACATTATAAACACCATCGAACATCCAGCGAGTGAAGAGCTCTCTCCGCTGGAGTAGTGGGTCTAGGAAAAAAGGACTTGAGAATCACAGGTTAATTCAAATGGAAGTCTGAAGGGACCTTCGGGATAAATTTGGGATTCGTCCTCAGAATCATTCTTTCCTTTTTAAACTAAAAGAACGGATCCTTGAGAGTGAGCGCCTGCAGTTCACCTACCCTCCTGGCCGATTTTACGGCGAGAAGGAGGGCTACTCTCCTTGAGAGGAATTTAAGGTCTGCCCTATGAATTGGCTCAAAAGGCGGCCTCATTAGTTGCGTAAGAACTAAATTCAGCTGCCACAGAGGTGGTGGAGGTCGAACTGGGGGGAAAAAACTCTAAAAAGACCTTTCAGAAATTGTTTCACGATCCTTGCTGACCAGAGGGAAGGTCAAGAAGAAGTTCTTCTGAATCTAGAAATGGTTACCAGCTGCACCTTGATAGAGGAATGAGCGAGACCTGACTTAGCCAATGTTAAAATGTATGGCAAAATATGATTAGGAGCAGAAAAGTAAGGATACATGTTCTCTTGCTGGCACCACAGGCAGAAACGCTTCCATTTCAAGCAATACATCTTATTTGTACCTGGTGCTTGGGCCTGAGCAAGCACCTCTGTACACTCTGATGAGATATTTTGATTCTGAAATTCTCGGTGCGCAGGAGCCACGCTGATAACTGAAGAGAGCTCGGATCCGGATGTACTACTTGGCCCTGGGACATCGTCAACAGAGAAGGAATTGGGCGCAGATGAATTGGATGATACAGGGAGAGTAGTAGAAGCTCCATCAACCAAAACTGGTGAGGCCATGCCGGGGCCACTAGAATCATCCAGCATGGTTCTGCCCATGGTTCTGCCTAGCGCTTCTTGAGAATCCTGGGAATTAGTAGAATCGGAGGAAAAACGTAAAGAAAGGCGCCTGACCAGGCCATCGAAAGCGCATTCCCCAATGATCCCTGATGGTGCTCCTGCTTGCGTAGAGTCGGCATTTCTTGTTCTCTGGAGTGGCAAAGAGATCTATGGGCCGAGTACCCCAGAGACTGAAAATCCTATCCAGAGTGTTTTGGTCCAATTCCCACTCGAGGCTCGACGACTTGAGGCGACTCAGTGGGTCTGCTGTCTTGTTCAGGGCACCTGGAAGATGGTCCGCCAAGAGAGATTTTCTTTTGGATAGCCCATTCCCAAATCTCTTGAGCCTCTTTGGATAGCAGATGAGACCTGGTTCCTCCCTGCGTGTTTACATAATGCATGACCGTCGTGTTGTCTGTACGGACCAGGACAGTGGATTGTCGGATTCGCTGAAGGAAGGCTGGTAAGGCCAGACGAATCGCCATGAGTTCTAACAGATTAATGTGGAGAAGGCGATGCTGGGGCAGCCAGCGGCCGCTCACCTGAAGGTCTTGTAATACTGCTCCCCAGCCTTTTAGAGAGGCATCTGTTGTAATTATTAGAGGAACTGGGGTGACTCCAAAGGTGAGACCCTGAGAGATATTGTCTTTGACTGTCCACCAGCTGGCCGCGTCTTTCATAGGCTGAGTTATTGTGATCTAGTCTTCGAAAGCCTTCTGCCTGGCACCACTGCAAATCCAGTTTCTGTTGGAGGGGGCGCATTTGCAACATGCAATGTGGAATCAAGTGAATAAAGGATGAGATTGATCCTAGAAGGGACTTGTAGAGGTGAACTGAAAGTGACTTTTTTGCAACCGACGGGCAGAGGCCATCAGTCTTGTCAGCCTTTCTTTTGAAGGAAACGCGTTGCAACAAGATGTGTCCAGAATAGCTCCCAGGAACTTGGCCAACTTGGATGGGCACAGGACTGCCTTTTCTGTGTTGAGCTGAAGCCCCAGGTGATGAAAGAGCTGAGTGCATGCCCCGACCCATTCTTCTGCTGCGTGATGAGATGGAGCTTTCACCAGCCAGTCGTCCAGGTAAGGAAAGACCTGGAGAGTCTGTTTACTGAGAAATGCTGCGACCGGGGCAATGACCGCGGTGCAGATATGAGTCTGAAAGGCAGGACCTTGAATTAAAAGTGACTCTTTGCTACTGTAAAGCGTAAAAACTTCCTGTGGGCCGGGTGGATGGGAACACGTGTCCTCGAGAATCAGGGTGGCCATGTAATCTCCTGGATTGAGCAGCCTGTAAAATTGTCCTGTAATGAGACCATCCAAAAAGAGTTTTTTGAGATAGGTGTTTAGCTCCCTCAGGTCTAAAATTGGGCGCAGTTTGTCTACAGTCTTTTGAACAAAAATGAACCAGGAATAGAATCCTTTCCCCCGCTGGGATAGGGGTACCGGTTCTATCGCCCTCTTGAGAAGTAGTTGGGATTCTCAATGTAGGAGGTGCAGATGTTTGGATTCGGTGGCGGAAGGGGCTTTGGATGGTGGTTGATGTTGAAATTCTAGAGTATGGCCTGACAAGACAATATTGAGAACCCACTGGTCTGATGTTATAAGTTGCCAGTTGTGGAAGTATTGGGATATCCTGCGCCCCACTGGTGTTACAGGGGAAAAAGTATTTTTGGAGCAGGTGGCACAAGCCTTTGAAAGCGCCTTCTTCCCCTTGTCAGACATGAAGATTTGTGAAGAGTTGAGATGAACAAAGAAGTTGTAGATGAAGAAAAACTGAGCAGAGCTCAGTGGAGACTCCATTGCACAACGTGCGGTAGAAAATCTGAAGGTCTGAGGATCTCTCAGGAAGGTTCTATGGGGTGAGGCGGTTCTGTTCCGGAAATGCTACAAAATGAGATGAGGCTTAGCCTTTTTCTTTTTTTGTACCTATTTCTATGGTATTTTTTATTTACCGGGGACTCCCATCCCGACGACAGGGAATGACAAGATACAAGCTATGGGAATCTTTGAAAGTTCCAATACTGGAGTAAGTTACAGGATTTTGTAAAGTGAACTCTAATAATAATAATAATCCACATTTGTATAGCGCACAATCACCCGTTAGGGTCTCTAGGCGCTGGGGGCCGTCGGGAAGATTAAGCAAGCTATTGCCCAGAGTCACATGGTGCTGGGCTAACCTGCCGCCGGAGCCGGGGATCGAACCCTGATCCCCAGATTCCAGCGTCAGTCGCCCTGGCCGCGGCGCCACACCTCTTCCACTCTGTGACAAAAAGTGTTGAGACCTGTTTACGGGTCAAGTACAGTACAGACTTTGTTTTTCAAGTTACTAGACCTGCAGGTCTAGTAACATTTCTCTGATTTTTTGAGCCCCGCGTGTAGGAGAGTAGGGTCTGCAATCCTATGATCACCCAGATTTTTGCTTTTTGCTTCACTGGTTTACGACTTTCCCTGGCTGTGGGCCTGCTAATCAGACCCACAGCCTAGCTGTTCTCTCTATTCCAAATTGTACCCAGGTACTGAATTGGCACTGGGCCCTTTCCAAGTCCCTGTACCCAGGGCTGAGGTGTACCCAGAAGTCTCCCAGGGGCTGCAGCATGTATTATGCCACCCCTGGACTGACTAACCAAACAGACACAACTGGCTGCTTGACAGCTGGGGGCAAGGTGGTGTACTCACCCTTTGCTTTAGATATAGTATCCCTATATCTAAACCTAAATGGACACACAGATCTCCTATCAGTCACTCCTATGGCAGGCCTTAACAATCCTGAAGGCAGAGTGCTTGGAATCGTGTGAGATGGTGCTCTGGCATGAGCTGGGCCTGTCTGCGGCTTTCGGGATCCATCCCTTAGCCGTTTCCATGATATCGCATACCATATACTCTTAAGTGCATGATAATCCTCGCGGTTATATGCCAACTCTGGTATCGCTTTATCAAAACATGTTGAGTAAGGTGTCATACGAATTGGAATACTAACCCCTCGCCAATTCTGGCGACGGGGTTAGCATTCCACCCTTCTAGAGGGACACGACATGTATGTAACCTGTAACCCCGGTTAAAGTCAGACATAGCCTTAGCTCCACAAAATGGATGCTGCCACCGAGACACAAGTCTGCCCTCCTGCTGCTGGGAGTCCTCCCAGAGCAGGAGGCAAAGACAAAGGGTTTCCTGTCAGGGGCGGTGCCAGCACCGTCCCAGACAGGATTTTGTGTATCCTAGGTAGGCAGGGCTTTAGAGGAAGGTGACTGCAAGTGGCACCCCGGTGCTCACTGTGCATAGGCCGGCTGAAACCAGTTCCAGGGGCACTCCAGCCCCTGGCCTGGGGAAAGCCCGCCAAAGGAGAGGGGTGTAACCACCCCCCTCCTAGTCCCACCCATAGGGCAGGACTTAGTCGCGTGCCAGCCCCTTTTTGCAGGATAAAGGTAGGAACTGGCCCCCCTTCCAAATCAGATCATCTTTGAATCCTGAAACTACTTTCCACGAAAGGAACTCAAGACTTCTTCCCAAGATTCTCCCTTGTGACTAAGGAGTAGTCACCCTGCAGCAGCAGGCACCAACCAAGCATCGCGGTTTGTTGCCAGTCTCTCCTTCGGATCAAGACTGCTCCAGCACGACGAGAACCGGCTTCCCTGGCACCTCTGACCTCAACCTACATCATCAGCCCAGCTGTGATACGCGGGTGTGACGAGACCTCGAGGGACCGGCCATCTTCAGAACTGCACGACGCTTGTCCAGCACGACTCCCGAGTGACCCTCGACTGAGTGCTTTGGGGTAAGAGAAGCCCCGACCCTGAGCAACTCCAGCACCGAAGTTCAGCCCCCCCTGCATCCACGAGATCTGCGTGGGGCCCTTCTGCTCTTTGCTGCCAACCGCGTTGTCCAGGTCGCTTGCCCGTTGGCTAGTGACCCCTTCACGACGCTCCACGACGACAACTACTGCTGGTCTGGTTGCTCCAGACTAGCCCTTGCTCCCCTCCAACAGAGGAGCATCCTGGACCCTCCTGGTCCACCCAAGACCCAATTTTAGGTCCACCGCGTGGGCCTTGCATTTGCCAAGACTTGTTGCCCAATCCTGGGTCCAGCGACGTCGACAGCAAGAACCTTCGTGGGACAGCTCGCACCTCCATCCTGGTCGCCGACAACGCCTCCTGGTCCGAGAGACTGCAGAGCCCAGCAGCGCCCACTCACCTGGCTGAGGTGACTTCGTCCGGTGCCATCCTGGTGCCCACTCAAATCACTGGCTAGTGATTCAGAACTTGGTCCCCTCTGCTTACAGGTTTCTTCTTCCCTGATCCAGGCTTGGATCACTCCGAATTTTCTTCACTGGCCGACTGCCAGCAACTCTTTCTTCAGGCTCCTGGATCTTCAACGAGGGTTTCCGACGCAACTTCAACCCTATGCAGCCGCAGCCCCTGGGCTAGGTAACCTGAGTACTCCGGTGCTCCAGCATAGTCCAACACCCTAAGTGTTCGGATCCACTCTTGTTTTCGACCCACCTAGTCGGGTTCGCCAGAGAACAGTAACTTTGCAACTGCTAGCCTCCATAGACTTTTTCCCGCCTTACGCGTGAGAGTTCCCACTCTGCACACGACGTCCACAGGCCTCCTGCATCTAATCCCAGTGTTTAGAATTGTAGGCCTAGCGATTCCCAAGTCTAGAAAAGTATTACTTACCTGCTAGCAAGTTCGCATTCCACTTACTGTGTATATGGTTTTTCGTGCCCCTAGGGCATTTGTGTAAATTGTGCGACTTAAAGTATTTTCGTAAGAGTTTTGTTATGTGCTTAGCTCCCTGACTCATAATGAGTTCAGGGTAGTCTTGTTATAAATAAATATCTGTTTATTTTCATAACAACTTGTGTGGTGTCCTTTCACTTGGTGTTCAAGGGGTAATGTGATGGTAAAACAGCTGGCTTAACACGCCCTCTAGAGTCTTAGCCTTAGACTGCTCGTATCCATGCTACTAGGATAGCTGGTCTATAAGGTTGACTTACAACCAATCATCAATAAGGGTTGTTTGGACTGATACATAGTGATCACTAGAATAGTGAGCACTGCATATCAGGCCAACTTCTCACACCGCGTAGGATGGTTCTTACAGCCAACACATTCGAAATCACAAATATTCTGCAGAACCTTACGTTTGCTGTACAACAACGAAGGAGCGTCATATATAAGAATGACTACAGGTAGAAGCAACAAACAGTGTCTTGACACATTATTATTTTTGTTGTTTGAAGGAAACCTTTAATAGGTTTTTTAGGAAGGTCCTCACTCACCGACCTGGTCGGTGACATGCTTCATCATTGGGCCCCACCAGGAGTAGCTGAATGCCACCTATGTGTGCTTCAACGCCAGATTACTGTGGAGCTGGTATTGTGATTGTGAGGTGATAGATAAAATGGCCAGTTGAGTCGAAAAAAAAGTTTTATTAGTTTCGCCAATTGGACCGGATAAAAAAATATATTAAAAGATAATGGACACAAATTAAAGGTCCACTCTTATCCTAGTGACAAGTTGGTCAACATGTTTCAGCCTATGTGAAGTGTTCTATCAGGCATTCGTCAGGACCAGTGAGCGAAAAATATTTACAGTGGTGTGTGTTGCGGCCTCGGTGGTATGGGCGCGCTAAGGCCCCCCCTACCAGAGGTCAGTTATGTTAAAAATTCAAAAATGACATCAGATTCCTAAGAGGTTGGAGTGGAACCGAGTTTATTGAGGGTGCTCAATTACAGCACATCGTGGATCTCGGGAGGGGGGTGATAGCTAATTGGCACACCACCCTGGAAGCTAGGCACCCTCTCGGTACCTAGAAACGCCCTCGTCAACCAGACCCAGAGGAACCCAAAAAAATAAAAAAAGAAGACCCTTACTTTGGACAGCTAAGAGGAAACATACAAGACAATCTGGTTTCTCGTAAAAGTGAAGAAATGCATTACTTACCTGTAACAGCAGTTATCCAGTATTGGTGTCTTTCATAGATTCACATGCCTGAATCACATGCCTGAATCATTCCCCGTCGTCGAGACGGGAGCCCCGGTACATAGAAAAGTAATGTCCTAAAGACATACATAGAGAAAAGTAGGCCTAAGGGTCTTGCCTTAGTAGCCTATCTATGTCCTTTTGTAAAAAGGACCAAAATCCTGAAGGTAGCCAATCAGCTACCACCTCCCTCTAGAACCTTCCTGCCAGCAGCCTCAGTCTCTCAGATTTTCGTACGCACCAGGCTAGGTAGACGTAACATATGTTATGGAGTGAGAGATGAGTCCTTCCTGGGGAGGCGGGAGGGTTGCATGTGAATCTATGAAAGACACCAATACTGGATAACTGCTGTTACAGGTAAGTAACGCATTTCTTATCCAGTATTATGGGTGTCTTTCATAGATTCACATGCCTGAAACAGAATAGCAAGCAATACATTATGCACATTTGCGATGGAACATAACAAACAGTCTGAGATAATACATATCATGCGACTAGTAACCATCAGCAATACAAATAAGAAAGGAAATAAATGGGCATACCATTGCAGGACGGTGGGAAGGAGGAAGGCTCATCTTCTGGAATAGATGGCGAAGTACAGCCTGGCCCACAGCTGCATCCTGCATCAGTTCCGTATCCAGGCAGTAATGCCTGGTAAATGTATGTGGCGATTTCCAGGTCGCTGCCCTGCAGATGTCCAGAATTGGTACTCCAGCGAATAGTGCCGCCGATGTGGACACAGCCCTTGTGGAATGCGCTAGGACTTTGGAATGTAATGGGCGTCCGGCTTTGTCATGGCAAAAAGCAATTGCCGCTGATATCCATCGTGAAATGCTTTGTTTGGAGAGTGGCATGCCTTTTCTAGGTCTGCTGAAGGCGATGAAAAGCTGATTTGTTTTTCTGAGATGTTTCGTTTTGTCTAGGTAAAATTTTAGACATCTCTTTAGGTCCAAGGAGTGAAGAGATCTTTCAGCCACAGTACTGGGGTTCGGGAAGAATGAGCGAAGTACAAGTGGTTCATTTAGATGAAAGTCCGAGGGGACTTTAGGAATGAAGCGAGGATTGGTTCTTAAAATCACTCTGTCCTCTCTGAACTGCATGAAAGGGTCTTGTATTTAAAGAGCTTGTAACTCACTGACTTCTCGCTGAGGTTAAAGCCAAAAGAAGTGCAGTTTTCCATGAGATGAATTTGATATAAGCCCTATGGATGGGCTCAAATGGGTGCTTCATCAATTGGTTGAGTACCACATTAAGGTGCCACGTTGGTGGAACTCGTCTTGGCCTTGGAAATGATCTATAGAGCCCTTTGAGGAATTGCTTTATTAATCTGTTGGACCATAGGGAAGGTCCTTTTGAAGTCCTCGTAAAGCGGGAGATTGCCGCCAGATGTACTCTAATAGAGGCATGTGCAAGTCCCGATTGTGCCAGATGTAGCAAATATGGCAGTAACTGCTCTGGAGTGATCTTGAAAGGATGTAGATTGTTGTCCTTACACCAGACACAAAAGCGTTTCCATTTCAAGGAATACGTTTTGTTTGTGCTGACTGCTCTTGCTTTAGCTAGGACTTCCTTGCATTCCTGCGGGATGTTTAGGTTGCAGAACTCTCGGTACTCAGGAGCCATGCCGATAATCTGAGAGATTTCAGATTCGGGTGGAGTACCTGGCCTTTGGACATCGAGAGTAGAGAGGGATGTTGATGCAGATGGATTGATGGTTGGACTCCGAGGCGACGGAGGTCCGTGAACCAATGCTGTCTCGGCCAGAATGGGGCAATGAGAATCAAGGTGCAGTGTTCCATTTTCATTTTCCGAATGACTCTTGTTATCAGGGGAAATGGCGGAAATGCGTACGCAAACACGTTGCGCCATGCAATGGAAAATGCATTTCCTAGTGACCTCGGTTGGGGATGCCAGCTTGCGAAGCTGTGGCATTTGGCGTTCTCCCTGGTGGCAAAGAGGTCTATTTGCGGTCTCCCCCATTCCGAGAAGATGTCATTTAGAACTTGTTGGTCCAGTTCCCATTCGTGGGACAGTGACCGCTGCCTGCTTAGAGCGTCCGCTATGACGTTGTCTTTCCCTGGGACATACTCTGCTGTTAATTTGATGTTATTGTGTAGTAGCCAGTTCCAAATTCTTTGCGATTCGCGAGACAGTGTCAGTGAACGTGTCCCTCCCTGCTTGTTCAAGTAGTGCATTGTGGTTGTGTTGTCCGTCCTCACAAGCACTGCTGAGTTTTTGATGCGAGGGAGGAATGCTTGTAGAGAGTGTAGAACTGCTCTTAGTTCTAGGAGGTTGATATGCAGAGTTCTCTCTTGTTCCGTCCACTTGCCACTGATTTGCAATTCCTGAAGGACTGCACCCCATCCTTCTAGAGAGGCGTCCGTCGTTATGACATGTGGAGTTACTGGCATCAAGAACGTTAGACCTTTCGATAAGTTCTTGTTCGTTGTCCACCAAAGTAAAGCCTTGGTTATTTGTCGAGTGATGACTATGAGATCCTCGAAGGAACCCGTACATTGGGTCCACTGTTTGGTCAAGGCCTCCTGATGGGGGCGCATTCTGAGCCGACAGTGAGGGATGAGTAGTATGCAAGAAGACATCATCCCTAGAAGTGACTTGAAAGTTCGGACTTTGGTGTGTTTTGAAGTCACTGCGGTAGCCAGAGCCATCAGTTTGTGTTTTCTTTCTTGAGATGGGAAGGCTTTGGAAGAAATCGTATTTAGAGTTGCCCCCAGGAATGTTATAATTTTGGTGGGTTGTAAGGTTGATTTTTCATAGTTGAGAGTCAGACCTAGGTCCTGGAAAATCGCGAGACAAGCGTTGGAAGACATCTGCGCGTCTGTGAAAGATGGTGCTTTCACCAGCCAGTCGTCCAGGTAGGGGAAGATCTGGTGATTCTGCTGTCTCAGGAAAGCTGCCACAGGAGCCAAGCACTTTGTGAAAATTTGTGGCGCCGATTTGAGGCCGAATGGGAGGACACAGAATTGGTAATGTTGACCTGCTACTTCTAAACGTAGAAATTTTTTGTGGCGTTTGTGTATCGGGATATGGTAATATGCGTCTTGCAGGTCCAAAGACGTCATATAGTCTCCTTCCTCTAGGGATCCTAGAATTTCCTGGATAGTCACCATTCAAAACGATTGGCTCTTCAGGAAGGTATTGAGTGCCCTGAGATCTAGAATTGGCCTCCATTTCTTCTTTTTCTGTTAAATTAAAAAGAAGCGGGAATAAAATCCCTTCCCTTTTTGAGCTGATGGTACTCACTCTATTGCTCCTTTCTTCAACATCGAAGAGATTTCTTGCAGGAGTAAACGAAGGTGCCTGTGTGGAAGTTTGCGAGGAGGAGTTAACGGTGGGATTGAGCTGAATTCCAATGTGTGACCGTGCTGGATTAATTGGAGTACCCACCGATCTGTCGTTATCGATCTCCAATTGTGGAGGAAGTGTGTCAATTTTCCTCCAATTTTGAGTGGACAAGACGGTGGGGGGGACTGGCTGCGGGAAATGGTCATTGTCTTCCGCCGGTCGTTTTCCTCTGTGATTTACCCCTGAAGTTCGATCTCCCGTAGGAGGTCTGACGACCTTGTTGCTGCTGTCGCTGCTGATATTGTGAGCGATTTTGATTGTAGGAATAAGAGGATTTTCCTTGATATGCTCCTCTGTATGAGGGTTGACCTCTCCCTCTGTGCCCTCGAAAGGACTGGTTCTTAAATTGTAATGTCCCTAGAGCTCTTGCAGTGTCAGTGTCTTTCTTGATCGTCTGCAAGGCCTCATCAATTTTTTTCCCAAATAGGTGTTGTCCGTCATAGGGCATGTCCAAAACTTTGGTTTGGACCTCTTGTCGGAAGGATGTCGCTTTGAGCCATCCTTGTCTGCGCAAAACTGCTGCGCCTGCCAGCTGTCTGAAGCCTGTCATGGCGGCATCTACAGCGGAATCAATGATTTCCGACGCTGACATTTGTCCTTCTTTAATGAGTGACTGAACCTCATCCTTCAAGTCTTCGGGTACATCCGCTAGATATGGAACAATATCTTCCCATAATTGTCTATTGTATCTGCCTAGCAGAGCAATGGCGTTGGCCACTTTTACAGTCATAGCCGAGGTTGTGGAGAAGCGTTTGCCAATGCCATCCAATTTCCTGCCCTCCTTGTCTGGTGGTGCTGACAGTGGCGAGGATGGATTGCTGGAATTCTTTTGGGCGGCTTGGGTTACTACCGAATCCGGCTTGGGATGTGCATTAAGGCATGTAGGTGCAGTTGATGGTGCCTTATACTTTTTATCCAGTCTAGGCACCACTATTGAAACTGATGCAGGTGTTTGCATGAGTTGATGACCTTGTTCCCAGATGTGATCTATTATGGGAATTGATCTATCCGTCTTTTTTATAGGATCTTTAAAGTCATATAAGAAACAATCAGTTTCCTTTGATTCCATGGTCATGTTGAATCTAGTGGCAGCTCTCTATTAAATTGTGGAATCCGCCGATATCCACTGGTGGAGAGTTTGAAGTGTTGGGTTCCGGAGTGGCTGGAGAATGAGCGACATAATCCTCATCGTCTCTGTTATGGGACAGGTCGTCTCGAACCTCTCCTTCCTCTGGTACATCTTCTTCCTCATCAAAAAAATGGATGTTATGAACTGTTTCCCTGTCTTGAGGAATGTCCAAAGGTGGTGGTCTTGACTTTGGAGATTGTTGCGGTCTGGATGACGCTTGAGATTTCTCTGTGGAAGGGGCCGCGGGCGATTCTGGGAATCGTTTTTTATAGTATTTGATCAAGAATTGTAGATCAGTGACTATCTCAGCCAGAAGGCAGATCATTGGAGTAACTTGAGTATGCACTTGAATCTGAACAGTTTCGTCTGTAAAAATGACCTCATCTCCATCATCGTCTGTACTCTGGCATTTTACATTGAGATCCGACGGACTAGTAGCCTGATCGAATTGGTCGTCCTCTGATTCATCATCTTGCAGCAGACAAGATGGGGGCAGTTTTTGAACCCTACTGGGCGAAGTCGGATCCGGCGTAATAGGGAGTTTGATAACCTTTTTTGATGGAATTAACTCAGCTTTTTTCCATGGCGTCGACGATGTCGTTGTCGACGATGCATTCGTCAACGGTGTCGTCAACTGTGTTGACGTCGATCGTTTCTCAAGCGTCGACGATGCGGTCGTCGACGGTCCCTTCGTCGACAATGCGGTCGTCGGCGATGTTCTCGTCGACGGGGCGGCCGTCGCCGGTGTCTTTGTCGTCGACGATGTGGTCGTCGACGGTGCTCTCGTCGTCGGCGTCGCTCTCGTCGTTGGCGGTGACTTTGGCGTCGACGGTGCTCCTACCGTCGTCGATGACTTCGTCGACGATGTGCCAGCCGTCGATGGTATCTTCGTAGACGGTATAGGCGTCGCCGTTTTTTGTTTCGTCGTCGTCGACGGTGGCGTCGACGGAGCCTTGACGAACGTCGACTGCTTTTTAATGAGTACAATCGATGACAGTGGCTTACCCATCGTCAACGATTGGGTGGTCGTCGTCGTTGAGGATGAGGCCGACGACGCCCTAGTCGTCGATACGGTCGTCGTCGACGTGGTGACATAGGTGGTTTTTCTTGAAGAAAACGTCGACTAACTCGTCGACGATGACTGCGGTGGCTTTCTGAAGGTGGTAGCATCCTTCACAGACGTGTCAGATCTTACCTCAGAAGACTTTGTGGTAGTCTTTTTATGAGGGACGTCTGAATGGCTAGGGGAAGCATCCCTTGGCCTCTTCAAGGACAGTTTCGAAGAAACTGAAGCCATTTCACTGCCCTCCGAGGGCAGGACATCATCTTCTCTGGTTTTGAGTCTGTTCAACCTGAGGAGCAGTCTTCCTTCTCTGTCTTTAAGAGTCTTAGTAGAGAATGTTCTACATATCCTACATTCTTTAGGAGAATGATCAGGGTAAAGACAGTAGAGGCAAGTTTCATGCTTGTCATCGACGTGCAGTCTCTTCTTACCACAAGATGAACAGGCTCTAAACAAGCCTTTCTTCTGCTGTTCAGTCATTGTGGGAGCAAATAATCCAAATATTTTGTAGATAAATCCAAGAAACCTGAGGAGAGCTCAGGTGGGGACTCCCTAGCACAACGTGTGGTAGAAAATCTGAGAGACTGATGCTCCTGGCAGGAAGGTTCTAGAGGGAGGTGGTAGCTGATTGGCTACCTTTAGGATTTTGGTCCTTTTTACAAAAGGACATAGATAGGCTACTAAGGCAAGGCCCTTAGGCCTACTTTTCTCTATGTATGTCTTTAGGACATTACTTTTCTATGTACCGGGGCTCCCGTCTCGACGACGGGGAATGATTCAGGCATGTGATTCAGGCATGTGAATCTATGAAAGACACCCATAATACTGGATAAGAACAAAAGTTACTTACCTGTAAACTGTGGTTCTCCAGTATTGGTGTCTTTCGGAGCAGGAAGGGGCTTCCCAGCCCGTTGGTGGCAGAAGGATATGGTAGAAGATATCCACCTGGTTATGGTCTGTTTGGTAACAGGTTGTCCTTTGCAAGTTGAACCATATGCCACAAACAATTGATCCGACTTTCTGATAGTTGCAGTTCGTTGAATGTAGAATTTGAGACAACGTTTGACATCTAATGAATGCAAGGACCGCTCAGCTGGAGTTTGCGGAGCAGGAAAGAAAGTTTTCAGGATTACAGGTTCGTTGAGATGAGTCACTGGGAACCTTCGGGATGAACTTAGGATTAGTTCGCAATGTCACGGCCTCATTGGAGAATTGCAGGAAAGGAGGCTGTATGGTAAACGCCTGGATGTCACTGACACGTCTTGAGGATGTCAAGGCGAGCAAGAGAGCAACTTTCCATGTGAGAAATTTCATAGTAGCAGAGTGAATAGGCTCATATGGTGGTAAAAGCAGTTGAGACAAGACCAAATTTAAGCGCCAAGCAGGCGGAGGGCGAAGGACAGGTGGAAACATCCTAAAAAGGCCCTTGTAAAATTGCTTAATAATCCTTGAGGAACATAGAGATGTGGAACCATCATGGCGGAAACGGGAAATTGCCGCCAGGAACACCTTAAGAGACGAGTGTGACAGTCCCGATCTTGCCAGGGATAAAAAGAAAGGCAAAATTTGTTCAGGTTTTGCAGGCATGGGGTCCAAATCTTTAGTGCGGCACCAGACACAAACACTTCCATTTTAATTGGTACATTTTAATGGTGGAGGGAGCGCGAGCACGCGCTAACACCTCCCTGCAGTCTTTGTCGATATTTAAACGTGCAAATTCGTTGTACTCGGGTTCCAGGCATGGAGTTGGAGGTATGCTGGATCCGGGTGACAGATTTGTCCCTGCTGCATCGTGAGGAGGTGCGGTAGAGGATGAAGCGGCAATGGGTGGCACTGCGAGAAGAGGAGCAGGTCCGGGAACCATGGACGTCTCGGCCATTTGGGTGCAATCAGGATGATGTGACAAGGTTGGAACCTCCTCCTGTGTAACAGGCGAGGGATCAGAGGAAGCGGAGGGAAAGCATAGATGAAGTCGTTCGAACAATTGATCGAAAATGCATTTCCGCTCGACTCTCTGTGGGGATGCCGACTTGCAAAGCGTTGGCATTTCCTGTTGGCAGCAGTCACGAAAAGATCCATCTGCGGTCGGCCCCACCGCTGGAAGCTGAACTCGACCGTTGGCTGGTTGAGTTCCCACTTGTGATTGTCCGACGATGCCCGGCTGAGTGAGTCTGCCAGAACATTGGCCACACCCGGCACATGAATGGCTGAGAGATGAATTTGACGTTGGATCGCCCAATCCCATATTTCTTGTGCCAGTTGTGAAAGCGGGAGAGACCTCGTTCCGCCCTGCTTGTTGAGGTAGTGCATGCTGGTGGTGTTGTCCGTCTTTACCAGCAAAGTGTGTCCCTGCACTAACCTCTGGAAGGATTTTAGGGCTAAGAAAATCGCCAAGAGTTCCAGGCGATTGATGTGCCAAGTTCGTTGGGTTGCTGTCCACTTTCCTTTCACAGACATGCCGTCGAGATGCGCTCCCCATCCCTCGAGAGACGCGTCTGTGGTAAGCGTCAGATTTGGAGGTTCGTCTTGGAAGGAACAGCCCGCAGATATGTTTGGAGGGTGAGCCCACCACTCCAGCGCTTTCTGAATGCGAGATGTCAGAAGGACCTTGTCCTCGAATGACCCTGACACCTGTTTCCACTGCTTGTCCAATTCCTCCTGTAGAGCCCTCATGTGCAATCTGCAATTTGGAATGAGTTGGATGCACGAGGAAGCCATGCCAAGGAATGATTTGAACATTCGGACAGAAACGTACAGTTTTGATTGGAGGAACTGCACCATCTTCACCATGCGGTCTTGTCTTTCCTGGGAAACAAACACTTTTCCCTGCCGAGAATCTAGCAAGGCTCCGAGAAAATCTCGCCTTTGCGACGGCTGAAAGTGTGACTTCTGGCAATTGATTGAAAGCCCCAAGGTTTGGAAGAGGGAGACGCAGACTTGAGTGTGCTGCTCCGTTAGGTGAAACGTTTTGGCTTGATGAGGCAGTCGTCCAGGTATGGGTAAAATTGGATACCCTGGAGACGCAGGAAGGCAGCTACTGGGGCTAAGATCTTGGTAAAGACCCTCGGTGCGGATCGAAGGCCGAATGGTAGGACTTTGAATTGAAAGTGCAGCTGTCCGACTGTGAAGCGTAAATACTTCCTGTGTCTGGGGTGGATAGGCACATGGAAATATGCGTCCTGGAGGTCGATGGTTGAATAGAATTCCACTGGATTGAGAAAATTCAGAATTTGAAGCAGAGTTAATATCTGAAAAGTTTTAGAAATGATAAATTTGTTTAGGGCACGTAAATCCAAAATTGGACGCCATTCTCCCGACTTCTTGACTAAGAAAAAGCGGGAATAAAACCCCTTGCCACGTTGACCTTGCGGCACGAGTTCGATGGCTCCTTTCTTGATCATCAGTTTCACCTGGGCCAGAAGCTCCTTGAAATGGGGAGAGGGTGGCCCCAAAGGTGGACGAGTGGGAGGAAATTTTGTGAATTCCAGGGTATGTCCTTTGGATATAACGTCCAGGACCCATTGGTCGGAGGTGATTTCGGACCATTTTCAAAAGTTCTTTGAGATGCGACCTCGAAGATGTACAGTCGGCAGAAGAAAGGAACTGAGACTGTCACTGCTTTTTGTTGTTTGAGCCACCTCTATATGTAGTTTTCCGTTGGTATGGTCTGGTGTTGAACTGACTATTTTGGAAATGGTAAGAACCCCTCTGTCGGTTATCGTTATAGGTGTTATAGGAACGATATTGATTGGATCCTCGAAAAGTAGAGGAACCTCCGCCTCTACCTCGCGCACCCCGAAAGGGCCGCTTCTTGTACTGTAGGGTAGCCAAGGACTTTGCAGTGTCGGTGTCCTTTTTTATCGCCTCAAGGGCATCATCAACATGTTTACCAAACAATAATTCTCCGTTGTACGGCAAATCCAGGACTCTTGCTTGTACCTTTGGACAGAAGGTGGTAGACTTTAACCAGCCTTGACGCCTCAAGAAAGCAGCCCCAGCCAATTGACGAAACCCCGTTGAGGAAATGTCAAGTTCACAATCAATGATTTCGGATGAAATCAACTCCCCCTCTTGTATAATGGCTTGCGCTTCTGCCCGGATTGCATCAGGTAATTGAGGAATCAGTGCAGCAACTTCGGACCACATCTGGCGGTCGTAACGGCCCAGAATAGCCAAAGTATTAGCCGCCCTCACCGTAGTAGCCGCCATGGTTGTGAATTTCTTATCTATAGAATCCAACTTGCGGCCTTCCTGATCAGGAGGAGACGTGAGTGGCGTAGCAGGATTGCGTGATCTTTTCTGTGCAGCCTGAGTGATAACTGAATCTGCTTTTGGTTGAGACACCAAACAGGCCGGGGAAGACGGTGGAGCCTTGTATTTCCTGTCTAATCTGGGCAAAACTGCAGGTACGGAATTTGGACGTTCCATTAATTTAAGGCCCTCCTGCCAGATATATTCAACTATAGATATAGTGTGAGATTGCCTTTGAGAGAGGTCCTTAAAATCATATAAGAAGCATTCACTTTCATGCTGGTGTTTGACTGAGGTGAAAACGTTTAGCAGCATGGATCATCAAATTGTGGAAATTTGCAATGTCCACAGGAGGCGATGCTAGAGGGGAGGTGGGCGGAGTGGGCGGTGTTTGAGCCCTGTAATTGTCCCACTCATTCAGATCGACGTCATTGTCGTCGTCATCAGTATTGTGAGGATCCGGATCCTCGTCGCCAGTGTCAGGATGAGTACCACCCGGTGACGCGGGTGAAATTGGTGCAGGTGCCTGAGGAAGTTGAGGTTGAGGCTGCGAAGGAGGTGGTGGTGCTGGAGAGGCAGGTGTAGAAGGAGGAAACCTGCGGTTATAGTCATCCAGCATGTGTTGTAGGTTCATGACCAGAGATAGAGGTATCTGTGTAATTGGTTCCGAAGACACTGGTTCTGACGCATCTACAGGAAATAATTAATTCCCATCTTCGACATTGTCAATCACATCACCCTCATCGCTATACTCCTTGATGTGTAAATCAGAAGGGCTGGTTGCCTGTTTGAAGAGTCCTTCCACCTCCGAATCGTTTCCAGATTCTTCCTCATCAGATTGGAACAAATGGTCTGGGAGATGAGTGCCACTTCTCACTGGACTCAGTTGGATGAGAGGTACTGTCCTCAAAGATGAAGCTGTAACCACTGTGTAGACGGCAGCTGTCTTTGGCAAAGGTTGATGAGACGTCAACGAGCCGTTGACGTAAATGTGGCGATGTTAGAATCCACCTGAGGCGTCTTCGACGTCATTACAGCGGTTTTTAGCGCTGAAATGGAGGTTTTTTTCGTCGTCGACGAGGATTTCTTGTCCGTCGACGGAGTCGTCGACGGAGCCGCCGACGAGCTTGGAATCTTGGTCGTCGACGATGACGTGGACGTCGACGGGGTGACAACCGTCGACGAGGTCGTCGACGATGTGAAGGTGGTCGGCAGAGGCGCCGTCGACGAGACAACCGTCGACGGGCCCGTCGACGAGCTGCGTCTAGAAGGCTTGATCTTAGTCGACGGTGTGCGCGTCGACGACGGCAACGTCGACGATGACTTCGTCGTCGACGGTTTCTCTTTGACGGTCGTCGACGAGATCTTCACAATAGAAGAGATGGATCTCACCTTGTAGGTCGCCGTCGACGAGGTGATCGTCGTCGACGTAGCGCTGGTCGACATAGTACATGTCGTCGTCGATGTAGAGATGGCAGACACTGATTTCGTCGACGCTGAAGACGTCGACGGACGCGTCGACGAGCCCGTCGACGAGCCAAAACCAGATTTTTTAATGGAAGGTAAGGCTTTGGGCGCAGACGTCAGAGAACCAGGTCCCGTAGACGTGCCCTGAAGCAAATCCTGTGGGGAGACAATCCTGGAGGATTCCAACAGTCTACTCTTCTTAAGAAAAGGAGATGGAACCTCAGTCTCAGACCCACACTTCTGAGAGGATTTAGAAACAATAGATGACAGGTTTTCCACGTCAGAAACCACAGACTCTGAAGTCTTCAACTTCTGTAGCCACAGAAGGAGACGGGCCTCTCTATCCCTCAGAGTCTTGGGAGGGAAAGTGCGACAGTACTTACAGTTTTTTACCTCGTGGTCTGGGTAGAGACAGTGTGAGAAGTTGGCCTGATGTGCAGTGTTCACTATTCTAGTGATCACTATATATCAGTCCAAACAACCCTTATTGATGATTGGTTGTAAGTCAACCTTATAGACCAGCTATCCTAGTAGCATGGATACGAGCAGTCTAAGGCTAAGACTCTAGAGGGCGTGTTAAGCCAGCTGTTTTACCATCACATTACCCCTTGAACACCCAGTGAAAGGACACCACACAAGTGTTATGAAAATAAACAGTGTATTTATTAGAATCACAACAACCCTGTACTCTTTATGAGGACAGGGTGCTAGGCACACAACAAAACTCTTACGAAAATACTTTTAAGTTAGCACGTTACACAAATGCCCGAGGGGCACGAAAAACCATATACGCTAAAAGTGGAATGCGAATTACTAGCAGGTAAGTAACAGTTCTAATAGGCTTTGGAATCGCTAGGACTGGACTAGGGAATCGTTAGATTACTACTAGGAGGCCTAGGGGACTCGGGTGCAGAGTGTGCACTCTCACGCGGGATGCGGGACAAAGTCTATGGAAGCTAGAATTCACAAAGTTAGTGTTCACGGGCGAACCCGACCTGGTAGGGAGAAAACGACAGTGGATCCTGACCCTTGGGTAGTGAGGCTATGCTGGGACACCGGAGTGCCGAAGTTACCTAGCCCAGGGGCTGCAGCTGCATAGGTCTGAAAAGACGTCGGGGATCTCGTTGCCGGACCAGGAGCCTGGAAGGAAGAAGTTGCTGGCAGGCGACCAGTGAAGGAAAGTTCGATGGATCCAAGCCTGGATCAAGGAAGAAGAAAACCTGAAAGCAGAGGGGACCAAGTTCTTGAATCACTAGCCAGTGATTAAGTGGGCACCAGGATGGCACCGGGCGAAGTCACCGCAGTCAGGTGAGTGGGCGCTGCTGGGCTCTGCAGTCTCTCGGACCAGGAGGCGTTGTCGGCGACCAGGATGGAGGTGCGAGCTGTCCCACGATGGATGAAGTCGTTGGCGTCGAAGTTACCCAGGATTGGGCAACAAGCCTTGGCTAATTCAAGCCCACGCGGTGGACTCAAAATGGCGTCTTGAGTGGACCAGGAGGGTCCGGGGTGCTCCTCTTCGGGAAGGGAGCAAGGGCCAGTCTGGAGCAACCAGACCAGCAGCAGAAATGTCGTCGGGCGTCGTCAGGAAGGCCACAAGCCAACGGGCTAGTAGCCAAACAACGCGGTGAGCAGCGGAAAGCAGAAGGGCCCCACGCAGATCGTGGAGATGCTGGGGGGCTGCACTTCGGAGCTGGAGCTGCTCAGGGTCGGGGCTTCTCGGACCCCAAAGCACTCACCAATAGATTACTCGGCGGGCTTGCTGGAAAGAAGTCGTGCAGTCTTGCAGATGGCCGGTCCCTTGAGGTCTCGTCGCACCCACGGTTCTCAGCTGGGCTGTAGAGGTGGGTAGAGGTCAGAGGTGCCAGGGAAGCCGGTTCTCGTCGAGCTGGACAGTCGGATTCCAGAGGAAGGACTTGCAGCAGACCGCAGTGTTCTTAGATGGTGCCTGCGGATGCAGGGTGACTACTCCTTAGTCACAAGGGAGAAATCTTAGGAAGAAGTCTTGAGTTCCTTTCGCAGAAAGTAGTTTCAGGATTCAAAGATGATCTGATTTGGAAGGGGGCCAGTCTCTACCTTTATCCTGTAAAAAGGGGCTGGCACGCGACTAAGTCCTGCCCTATGGGTGGGACTAGGAGGGGGGTGGTTACACCCACTTCCTTGGCGGGCTTTTCCCCAGCACAGGGTCTGGAGTGACCCTGGAACTGGTTCAAGCCGGCCTATGCATAGTGAGCACCGGGGTGCTACTTGCAGTCACCTTCCTCTAAAGCCCTGCCTACCTACAATACACAAAACCCTGTCTGGGACGGTGCTGGCACCGCCCCTGGCAGGAAACCCTTTGTCCTTATCTCCTGCTCTGGGAGGACTCCCAGCAGCAGGAGGGCAGACTTGTGTCTCGGTGGCAGCATCCATTTTGTGGATGCTAAGGCTCTGTCTGACTTTTAACCGGGTTATAGGTTACAGGCATGTCGTGTCCCTCTAGAAGGGTGGAATGCTAACCCCGTCGCCAGAATTGGCGAGGGGTTAGTATTCCAATTCGTATGACACCTTACTCGACATGTTTTGATAAAGCGATACCAGAGTTGGCACATAACCGCGAGGATTATAATGCACTTAAGAGTATATGGTATGCGATATCATGGAAACGGCTAAGGGATGGATCCCGAAAGCCGCAGACAGGCTCAGCTCATGCTAGAGCACCATCTCACACGATTCCAAGCACTCTGCCTTCAGGATTGTTAAGGCCTGCTATAGGAGTGACTGATAGGGGATCTGTGTGTCCATTTTTAGGGTTAGATATAGGTATACTATATCTAAAGCAAAGGGTGAGTACACCACCTTGCCCCAGCTGTCGTGCAGCCAGTTGTGTCAGTTTTAGTTAGTCAATCCAGGGGTGGCATAATACATGCTTCAGCCCCTGGGAGACCTCTGGGTGCACCTCAGCCCTGGGTACAGGGACTTGGAGAGGGCCCAGTGCCAATTCAGTACCTAAGTACAATTTGGATAGAGAGAACAGCTAGGCTGTGGGTCTGATTAGCAGGCCCACAGCCAGGGAAAGTCGTAAACCAGTGCAGCAAAAAGCAAAAATCTGGGTGATCATAGGATTGCAGACCCTACTCTCCTACATGACCCCCCCCCAAACTTTGGGACAATAAACTAACCTTGACCAGGTGAGTCTTCTTGCTCTAAGTGGAAATACCTGGAGAGCCCATCAGCATTGCTGTGATCAGTCCCAGGTCTATGCTCCACTGTAAAATCCATCCCCTGTAGGGAAATGGACCACCTAAGCAGTTTGGGGTTTTCACCCTTCATCTGATTTAGCCACAAGAGGGGCTTATGGTCTGTCTGAATGGTGAAGTGAGTGCCAAACAAGTAGGCCCTCAGCTTCTTCAGGGCCCAGACCACAGCAAAGGCCTCCCTCTCAATAGCTGACCAATTTTTCTCTCTGGGTGTCAGCCTCCTACTAATGAAAGCAATAGGCTGATCATTACCATCAAAATTCAGTTGAGACAGAACAGCTCCCACACCCAACTCAGAAGCATCTGTTTGGACAATGAATGGCTTGGAGTAATCTGGACTCTTGAGGATAGGGGCTGTGCACATGGCCTGCTTTAGGTCATTGAATGCTTTCTGACAGCTTGCTGTCCACTGAACTTTCTTTGGCATCTTCTTGCTTGTCAGGTCATTAAGGGGGGTCACTATGGACCCATAATTTCTGACAAACTTCCTATAGTACCCAGTCAGGCCCAAGAAAGCTCGAACCTGAGTCTGGGTGATTGGAGGAGTCCAGTCCTTGATGGCCTGTATCTTACTCTCCAGTGGCTGAACCTGGCCTCCACCTACAAGGTGGCCCAGGTATACAACCTGTGACTGCCCTATCTGGCACTTGGTGGCCTTGATAGTGAGGCCTGCCTTTTGCAGGGCCTCTAACACTTTCCTCAGGTGGACCAGGTGATCCTCCCAGGTGGAGCTAAAGACAGCAATATCGTCAAGATAAGCTGCACAGAAGTCATCCAGCCCAGTGAGGACTTGATTCACCAACCTTTGGAAGGTGGCAGGTGCATTTTTCAGTCCAAAGGGCATTACCACAAATTGATAATGCCCTCCAGGGGTAGAAAATGCTGTCTTAGGTTTGGCTTCCTCATCTAACCTGATTTGCCAATACCCAGCTGTCAAATCAAATGTGCTTAAGAAGTTGGCAGAAGCCAATCTATCTATAAGCTCATCTGCTCTTGGTATTGGGTGGGCATCAGTCTTAGTGACTGCATTGAGGCCTCTGTAGTCTACGCAAAACCTCATCTCTCTCTTACCACCCTGGGTGTGAGGCTTTGGCACTAGAACTACTGGGCTAGCCCAAGGGCTATCTGAGGGCTCAATGACTCCCAGTTCCAACATTTTCTGCACTTCAGTTTTGATGCAGTCTCTAACATGATCAGGCTGCCTGTAGATTTTACTCTTGACAGGCAGACTGTCTCCAGTGTCAACATCATGGGTACACCAATCAGTTTGGCTGGGTGTCAGAGAGAACATATGTCGAAAGGATTGCAGAACTTGCCTGCAATCCTGTTGCTGATGTTCAGTGAGGCTGCCACAAAAGACAACACCATCAACTGACCCATCATCAGGATTCTGAGTGAGCAGGTCTGGGAGAGGGTCACTCTCTTCCTCCTGTCCCTCATCTGTGGCCATGAGCAAGCTCATGTCCTTCCTGTCAACATATGCCTTGAGCCTGTTAACATGGAGCACTCTGAGAGGGCTCCTGGGAGTTCCAAGGTCCACCAAGTAGGTAACCTCTCCCTTTTGCTCAATGATGGTGTGGGGCCCAGACCATTTGTCTTTCAGAGCTGCTGGGGCCACTGGCTCCAGCACCCACACCTTCTGTCCTGGCTGGTACACAGTCAGTACAGCCTTTTGGTCATGCCAAGCTTTTTGAAGTTCCTGGCTGGCCTCAAGGTTTTTAGATGCCTTCTCCATATACTCAGCCATCCTGGAGCGGAGACCAAGTACATAGTCCACTATGTTGGTTGCAGGCTTTTTGAGAGGTCTCTCCCATCCTTCCTTCACCAAACACAGGGGTCCTCTTACAGGATGCCCATACAGAAGCTCAAAAGGGCTGTAGCCAACCCCCTTCTGTGGGACCTCTCTGTAAGCAAACAAGAGGCAGGGGATCAGGACATCCCATCTTCTCCTAAGAGGTTCAGGTAGTCCATGAATCATCCCTTTCAGGGTCCTGTTGAATCTCTCAACAAGCCCATTGCATTGTGGATGATAGGGTGTGGTGAACTTGTAGTTCACACCACACTCTTTCCACATGGCAGTCAGATATCCTGACATGAAGTTTGTACCTCTGTCAGAAACGACCTCCTTAGGGAAACCCACTCTGGAGAACACTCCAACTAGGGCTCTTGCCACTACAGGGGCTGTAGTGGTCCTAAGGGGAATAGCCTCAGGATACCTGGTGGCATGGTCCACCACCACCAGTATAAACTTGTGTCCTGATGCTGTCTGGGGTTCCATTGGACCAACAATGTCAATCCCCACTCTTTCAAAGGGAACCCCCACCACAGGTAGTGGTATGAGGGGGGCCTTTGTTGTGCCACCTGACTTACCACTGGCTTGGCAAGTGACACATGAGCGACAAAACTCCTTGGTATTCTCATTCATATGGGGCCAGTGAAAGTGTGAGACAAGCCTGTCCCAAGTCTTTGTCTGACCTAAATGACCTGCAAGGGGAATCTCATGGGCCAAGGTGAGAAGGAAACCTCTCAGAGACAAGGGGAAGACCAGCCTCCTGGTTGCACCAGGCTTGGGGTCTCTTGACTCAGAGTACAGGAGTCCATCTTCCCAGTATACCCTGTGGGCACCTGTGGCATTCCCTGCAGCCTCAGCAGCAGCCTGCTGTCTGAGGGGTTCAAGGGAAGGGCAGCTCAACTGTTCCTTCCCCAGGTCTGCCCTGGAGGGTCCCCCTGAGCCCAGAAACTCAACTTGATCAAGTTCAAGCTCTTTAGGCTCAGTTTCCCTCAGCTCTTCTAGATCAGCCTCCTCAGAGACTTGATCCTCAACATGGGGCAAGGGGGAAGGCAAAGCCTTACCCTTACTGCTCTTCTTCTTGGGAGGTGTCTGGTCCATAATTTCAGGATCCAGCACCTGTTCAGTGGGGCATTTTCTGGCCTGTGACCTAGTCACAGCAAGCACATGTGCTGGCAAGCCTAACATCTCCATGTGAGTCCTCTGCTCCACTTCTGACCATTGTGATGACTCCAAATCATTGCCCAACAAACAATCAACTGGGAGGTCTGAACTGACTACAACTTTCTTTTGTCCCTTCACTCCACCCCAGGAGAAAGCTACAATTGCCACACTATGACTAGTAGTGACATTGCTGGCATTGGTCACCAGGAAATCAGTACCTGGCATGATCTGTCCAGGGTCCACAAAGTTAGGTGTCACCATGGTGACACTGGCACAAGTGTCCCTATAGGCCTGAGCCATTTTGCCATTAATCAAAGGTGTCTGCCTGTATTTGCCCAAAGTATTGGGACTTATTTCAGGGGACATATCCATATCCCCTGTACAGACAAGGACAGCCTGAGTGAGTGTGCCAACTAAGTTGTCAGACCCCTCAGTACCCAAGGTTAACCCAACTAATGCCTTGGGAGTGACACTACCACTACTGACTGTACTAGGGGGTGCAGTTGCTTTAGGAGCTGTAGTGGCAGGAGTTTGTCCTCCTCCTCTTTTGGTGCACTCACTAAACCAGTGAGATTTACTTTTGCAGTACTGGCACCACCTTTTTGACTGGCCTTCTTGAGTCTTCTTCTTCTGGGAAGCCTGACCCCCACCCTCTTTGGTTTGTTGGGGACCTGGTGAAGACTTCTGGTCATTTTGCTCATTCTTAACATTACCCTTCTGGTCTGCTTTCTTCTGACCACCCTGGTTCTGGTTCTGGTTCTGCTTGATCCTTGTCCTGACCCATTTGTCTGCCTTCTTTCCCAATTCTTGGGGAGAGGTCAGATCTGAATCAACAAGGTGCTGGTGCAGCAACTGGTTCTGACAATTGTTCAACATTTGTTCTCTCATCATTAGATTATACAATCCTGTGTAATCTGTAACCTTGCTACCCAGCAACCAGCCCTCCAAAGCCTTAGTGGCACAATCCACAAAATCAGACCAGTCCTGAGACTGAGTTTTCTGGGTGTCTCTGAACAGCAACCTGTACTGCTCAGTGGTTAAACCAAACCCATCGACCAGTGTATTTTTCAGGACCTGGTAATTGTTAGCATCCTCCACTCTTGTAGTGAGGAGCTTATCTCTACCTTTACCATCAAAGGAGAGCCACAGTATAGCTGCCCACTGACTCTGGGGAATGTTCTGCACAGTGCAGGCCCTCTCCAGAGCAGCCATCCATTTCTGGATATCATCCCCTTGCTTAAAGGGGGGCACTATTTTAGTCAGGTGTTTAGTATCTAAACCCTTCTCTCTATCTCTTGGGAGATTGCTGCCACCAGTGGGAGCTAGCCCACTCATCTGCTGCTCTCTTGCCAGGGCAAGCTTCTCCTTGGCCAGGGCAATTTCTTCCCTTTCAATCCTCAGTTCAGCTTGTCTCATCCTAGCTTCATGCTCCTTTCTCTGAGGGGAAGTGAATCTCCTCTGTGGAGGATTCCTTCTCCCCTGAGAAGAGGCATTAGAGTGCAGAGATCTATTGGAGTCCCTAGAAAGAGATCTATCTCTCCTAACTCCAAGGTTAGGCCCACTTCGGGTTAGTACTGGGGGGCCCCCAGATCCTAGCCCAAGTAAGTCTAAGTTGGTCCTAGTTAGCCTTCTGACTACCTCAAGATCTTTGTCTACCTCATCCCCAGAGAGTACCTCCTGATCCTCCTCCTCAACTGCTGAATCAGTGTTGGGGAGGTCTGGATCCCCAGAGGTTCCCTCTAAGGCTGGCATGCTCTCATGTAACTGAGAGAGCTTTCTGGCATCATATGTCTCTAAGAGACCTATCAGAAAGGGAAGGGTGGGGTTAGACCCCTGCTTCAGTTTCCTGGAGACACAGAGTTGCCTCATCTCCTGAAAATTGAGAGCTGCATATCTTGAAGTGACCTGTGGAGGGTCAAAGCTGACCAGGGGAGTCTCAGTAGAGTCCCCCTGAGTCGACATGCTTTTCTAGTGAGGTGTAAGTGGTGCACTTACCTACACTATATGTTTGCCTACTGATCCCTTGCTAGAGTTGTAGTTTAGGGTGTGCTAGGCCCTAGGAGCTACAACAGCTGGTTCAGTAGAACTCAGAGTATTCTAAGCTAAGTTATATGTACCTTTAGTACTTATGTGATCTTTCACAAGATATTCTTAGGGCATGTGTGGTAAAACAACAGCAAGCTCAAATCCCAACCGCTGCCACCAATGTGAGAAGTTGGCCTGATGTGCAGTGTTCACTATTCTAGTGATCACTATATATCAGTCCAAACAACCCTTATTGATGATTGGTTGTAAGTCAACCTTATAGACCAGCTATCCTAGTAGCATGGATACGAGCAGTCTAAGGCTAAGACTCTAGAGGGCGTGTTAAGCCAGCTGTTTTACCATCACATTACCCCTTGAACACCCAGTGAAAGGACACCACACAAGTGTTATGAAAATAAACAGTGTATTTATTAGAATCACAACAACCCTGTACTCTTTATGAGGACAGGGTGCTAGGCACACAACAAAACTCTTACGAAAATACTTTTAAGTTAGCACGTTACACAAATGCCCGAGGGGCACGAAAAACCATATACGCTAACAGTGGAATGCGAATTACTAGCAGGTAAGTAACAGTTCTAATAGGCTTTGGAATCGCTAGGACTGGACTAGGGAATCGTTAGATTACTACTAGGAGGCCTAGGGGACTCGGGTGCAGAGTGTGCACTCTCACGCGGGATGCGGGACAAAGTCTATGGAAGCTAGAATTCACAAAGTTAGTGTTCACGGGCGAACCCGACCTGGTAGGGAGAAAACGACAGTGGATCCTGACCCTTGGGTAGTGAGGCTATGCTGGGACACCGGAGTGCCGAAGTTACCTAGCCCAGGGGCTGCAGCTGCATAGGTCTGAAAAGACGTCGGGGATCTCGTTGCCGGACCAGGAGCCTGGAAGGAAGAAGTTGCTGGCAGGCGACCAGTGAAGGAAAGTTCGATGGATCCAAGCCTGGATCAAGGAAGAAGAAAACCTGAAAGCAGAGGGGACCAAGTTCTTGAATCACTAGCCAGTGATTAAGTGGGCACCAGGATGGCACCGGGCGAAGTCACCGCAGTCAGGTGAGTGGGCGCTGCTGGGCTCTGCAGTCTCTCGGACCAGGAGGCGTTGTCGGCGACCAGGATGGAGGTGCGAGCTGTCCCACGATGGATGAAGTCGTTGGCGTCGAAGTTACCCAGGATTGGGCAACAAGCCTTGGCTAATTCAAGCCCACGCGGTGGACTCAAAATGGCGTCTTGAGTGGACCAGGAGGGTCCGGGGTGCTCCTCTTCGGGAAGGGAGCAAGGGCCAGTCTGGAGCAACCAGACCAGCAGCAGAAATGTCGTCGGGCGTCGTCAGGAAGGCCACAAGCCAACGGGCTAGTAGCCAAACAACGCGGTGAGCAGCGGAAAGCAGAAGGGCCCCACGCAGATCGTGGAGATGCTGGGGGGCTGCACTTCGGAGCTGGAGCTGCTCAGGGTCGGGGCTTCTCGGACCCCAAAGCACTCACCAGTAGATTACTCGGCGGGCTTGCTGGAAAGAAGTCGTGCAGTCTTGCAGATGGCCGGTCCCTTGAGGTCTCGTCGCACCCACGGTTCTCAGCTGGGCTGTAGAGGTGGGTAGAGGTCAGAGGTGCCAGGGAAGCCGGTTCTCGTCGAGCTGGACAGTCGGATTCCAGAGGAAGGACTTGCAGCAGACCGCAGTGTTCTTAGATGGTGCCTGCGGATGCAGGGTGACTACTCCTTAGTCACAAGGGAGAAATCTTAGGAAGAAGTCTTGAGTTCCTTTCGCAGAAAGTAGTTTCAGGATTCAAAGATGATCTGATTTGGAAGGGGGCCAGTCTCTACCTTTATCCTGTAAAAAGGGGCTGGCACGCGACTAAGTCCTGCCCTATGGGTGGGACTAGGAGGGGGGTGGTTACACCCACTTCCTTGGCGGGCTTTTCCCCAGCACAGGGTCTGGAGTGACCCTGGAACTGGTTCAAGCCGGCCTATGCATAGTGAGCACCGGGGTGCTACTTGCAGTCACCTTCCTCTAAAGCCCTGCCTACCTACAATACACAAAACCCTGTCTGGGACGGTGCTGGCACCGCCCCTGGCAGGAAACCCTTTGTCCTTATCTCCTGCTCTGGGAGGACTCCCAGCAGCAGGAGGGCAGACTTGTGTCTCGGTGGCAGCATCCATTTTGTGGATGCTAAGGCTCTGTCTGACTTTTAACCGGGTTATAGGTTACAGGCATGTCGTGTCCCTCTAGAAGGGTGGAATGCTAACCCCGTCGCCAGAATTGGCGAGGGGTTAGTATTCCAATTCGTATGACACCTTACTCGACATGTTTTGATAAAGCGATACCAGAGTTGGCACATAACCGCGAGGATTATAATGCACTTAAGAGTATATGGTATGCGATATCATGGAAACGGCTAAGGGATGGATCCCGAAAGCCGCAGACAGGCTCAGCTCATGCTAGAGCACCATCTCACACGATTCCAAGCACTCTGCCTTCAGGATTGTTAAGGCCTGCTATAGGAGTGACTGATAGGGGATCTGTGTGTCCATTTTTAGGGTTAGATATAGGTATACTATATCTAAAGCAAAGGGTGAGTACACCACCTTGCCCCAGCTGTCGTGCAGCCAGTTGTGTCAGTTTTAGTTAGTCAATCCAGGGGTGGCATAATACATGCTTCAGCCCCTGGGAGACCTCTGGGTGCACCTCAGCCCTGGGTACAGGGACTTGGAGAGGGCCCAGTGCCAATTCAGTACCTAAGTACAATTTGGATAGAGAGAACAGCTAGGCTGTGGGTCTGATTAGCAGGCCCACAGCCAGGGAAAGTCGTAAACCAGTGCAGCAAAAAGCAAAAATCTGGGTGATCATAGGATTGCAGACCCTACTCTCCTACAGACAGTAAATGCATTTACTGTGTGGATCCTCGTGGAAAAGGCGTAGTTTACCACAAGAAGGGCAGGCTTTAAACAAAGACTTCTTGTTAGAAGACATTTTCTGAAGAAAAAACAGCTCGAATTGAAGAAAACTGAGCACAGCTCAGGGAGACTCCCTTCACACGACGTGCGGTAGAAAATCTGAGGACTTGGGCTTCTGAGGAGAAGGTTCTAGAGGAGGCTACAGCCTGATTGGCTGGAATGTGGACCAACACATAATGACACTGATATGCTACTAAAGTGAGTTCTCCCTTAGGCTTTTCAATGGGCCTATTATGTTCTATGGTACTTTTTGAATTTACAATTTATTACATTATATGTATGTATATTTTTATTTATGATATTTTTCATGTATACATGCATATGTTACTGCTATTTTATGTACCGTGGGACTCCCACTTCGACGACGGGGGATATTCAAGCATGTGAATCTATGAAAGACACCCCTAATACTGGAGAAATACCTTTACTGAAGTACCAACCTGAATCTGTCCATGTGCAGAGTTACCAGTCCACATCATGCTCATCGTTAAAGGACATGGCAAATCAATTAGATATTACATGAAGCTCCCTTCTTCAGACTGCAGTCAGGATGTGTTTGGATCAATAATCTTTTTGAGATAGTTCAGCAATGCCATGGTGGTGTGTGAACCTGCCCCACTAGGAGTAACTTAGTGCATTACAGGACAGGTGCTCAGAATCTTTCCCCTTGCAACACTGTAAACAAATGATCAAATAAGTTATTACTCAGTCCTTAATCAACAAGAATTGCAGGTTACAAGGTACATTTCAATACTGTTTTGCAGTGATTTAGCACTTCTTGAGGAGGATGACTCCAAGTGTCAATCATAAGAGACAATATGCATTGCCAGAGACTTGCTATGACAGTAGACGGACATCAATCCACCATAAGCACTGAACCAAATGTGCAAGTGCAGTATTTAGAGCTCATTTCAAAAAGTTAATGGCCACACATTAGATTGCTCACCAGACTAATATGTGACAAGGTGAAAGTTACATCAAGATCACGGAAAGCCTCTAATGAATCCACAAACCAGAAGCTACGGGAAGCAGCACAGTCAGCTGCTGGTACTTGCACTGTATTCTATTTGCAATTATGTAGTGCTTTATATCTCATAAGAGGCGCCTTTACCATCAGGTATCACAATATTGTATGGGAATTCCTATGGAAGGAAGCCTGCATATACTACAAGAACTATGGGGGTAATGTTTAAATGTCATGCTTGAGGTCCACAGTTGTGCTCTTGCTGCGTTTGGTTACTCTGCCTAAGCTTTGATTAGAAGCCAAAAAAGACAGGAGGTAAGCATTAGATAGTGTTTGTATGGTTAGAAATTCTGCCAGTGAAGTGTAGCCTCTGTCGGAAGCTTTATAGTCACATATTTATGGCAGTCTGCTCAAATTATCGCTACCAGTGAGTAGCTATGCCTATGCATTGCATGGGGTTAGTACAGAAGTTCATATTCAATTTTGGGCTTTGAAAGTATCCATCGGTGACAGGGGTACAACTAGGGATGTTAAATCTTGTATCAAGTGTAGTGTTAGCTCAGCAATCCACACGAGTGTCACTGCAGCAATCTTTTATGATGGATATTTTTCAACCTGGTTTTGTATAGGCACTTATTGATACACCCAGTGTGGAAAGGAGCCACCTATATGATTGGACATTATACAACCAGCTATAGTAAATGCTCTGGTGGGTCCCCCATGGAGACACAGTCACTATCTAACCAGCCTTAACATGCCAGTGAAGTCTTCCTAAGAGTAGGAGGGAATGACCGACCGGTATGGGCTTTATACAAGGGGCCATGGTAAGGGAGCAGCCTACAGGAAAGGGAGTTTATACAATCAACCATAATATGTGCTCAGCTGCTTCTAAGCATGAGCGGAAATCTAGCAGCCATAGTGCTACCAGTCATAGTATAAGTTTTGAGTAGTTCCAATTGGAATGGCAAAGAAGCAACCCATAGGAGAGGCCATACAATAAGCAACCATCCAAAATGGTGTGAGGATTTCACCCAGATAAAGCAGAGGTGGAAGCAATGAGAATCAGCATCGTAAGTGGAGGTAGATGCTGCAAGGAGTTGGTCCAGCTGACAGATTCACAGGAAGGAGGGGATAGATAGCGGAGTAGTGGGGGATGATCATACTAGGTGATCAAATGGGCTATGAAACCAGGGCCATCAACAAACACCTCAGGAGAAAGGCAGTAGAGGGAGAGAAGGAATAGTGTAATGAAGCAATCCGCAATAAATATGAGGTGGGGCAGGGTTAAGGTTACCGTCAAGTGGCCCAACCTCAGTGGTGCAACAGAGATGGAGGGCCACTCTATCCAGCTATGAGTAAAGCAAAGAGAAATTTGTTAGAGGACCCTGGAAAAACAGACCAACTCACATGTACTCAGTAATAACACCAGAAAATTGAGAGAGGAAGTAAACAGTGAAGCATAATATGGTCATCACATGCGACACTCAGGCACTGCACCTATTGTTTACCTATTAAAAGCCCGGTGTGCCAACTGCACAGGATCGAGCTATTGAGTTGTGTGTGGGTCATTCTATGCCACTCCCTCAAGGAAACTGAACAGACAAGGATGGCTGAACAGTGTGATCCTGGGCTGTAGACCTGCCAAAGAGGTTAAGCAAGCCATGTGATGTTGTCCTGGAGGGCCATTTGGATACATTTGCAAGCTGGAATGCTTTGTACGTAGCCAGTCAGAAGCCAGATGCAAAGCTGTATGGCCACCCGACATTGCAAATTCCCCACATGGAGGGGAGAAAGTGAAGCCAAGTTCAAGGTAACAAAACATTGCATGACCTTAATAGCACATGTGTGAGAAACCTCAAATGAATACCTCATTGCAAGTTTCCATAACCCAGTCAGCATTTGGCCAGAAGCCCTTCAAGCTTGGAAGTGTAGATTGTGTCTCTAATCGAACAGGAAAAGTAATCTCAAAGCATACAAGTTTGGATCAAGCTTAAGGTACAAAGTATTGTCCGCTTGGGGGCCACTTATATGCTTTTGTTTGCTAATGTGCTAATATGATTCCTTTTGGATGGACATATTCAGACACAAGATTCACAACTTGCCCTTGAGAGGATCACAGCCCTTTGGTGGCAACCAAAAGTAGTAGAATGATACCCAGTCACCAAAACCTCAGGGGGAGTAGGAGCGGTCTCATGCACTCTTTAATCCCTAATCACATTATGCACTAGGACGCTGGGTTGTGGGAGGGAAAGATGTGGAACTACAAACAGAAACATGACTATTAGAACTCTAGATCCTTTCTGTTTTTACAGTCTGGTTTCTCCTGGTAGAAAAGGGATTATTGAGACTACCCCTGGCTACTTCGTACTAACAATAAACTGCTCACTCAATAGACTGCTTTACAAGCCCTAAATATTCACCAATCATAAAAAAAAGAGTGCACTGATCTGTTAGTTTTAGTAGGTGACTGGGCCAATGTTTAAAAAAAAACTTCTACTAAAGATTTAAGGCTGTGTGTTAGTATTCTGAAATAACATTTGCTGACACCAATTAGGACCAGCGTTCATGTTATGACACTTATGATAGACAGTAGTTCGATTTTGCATCTACTGCCGTACAGGTCTAGGTAAAGGACAAGTGATTTGCTGACCTGGACCTAAAGTAATGGAGTAAATCAGGAGACTATCCACCTTGAAATAAATTATGAACCAAGGATTTATAAAACAATCGGGCAAGAGTAGGAGGCCCTCCTGTTCTTTAACCCTTCAAAAATTTGGAAGCAAACACATTTTTGATTAGTGAAGTCAATCAAATGGAAAAACTTAAAACACAGAAAAGGGATTCTGGTTTCTCCAAATTGTCTGTTGCCACTATTAGTAATTGCTGAACTAATTTTGAAAGTTAAATATGAGTATATTACCAGAGTTATGAAAATCCATAAAGCACCATCAATTTACAATTCCTGCACCAAGTATCTCTAAAGCTACTACTAAATGAAGAGTTTCAATGTTGAATAGAATTGTGGATGCTACAAACGAGTTCGCCCTTATATTTTGGCTTGGGGACTGGTCATTGTAGGAGAGTAGGGTCTGCAATCCTATGATCACCCAGATTTTTGCTTTTTGCTTCACGCTTCACTGGTTTACGACTTTCCCTGGCTGTGGGCCTGCTAATCAGACCCACAGCCTAGCTGTTCTCTCTAATCCAAATTGTACCCAGGTACTGAATTGGCACTGGGCCCTCTCAAGTCCCTGTACCCAGGGCTGAGGTGCACCCAGAAGTCTCCCAGGGGCTGCAGCATGCATTATGCCACCCCTGGGCTGACTAACTAAATCAGACACAACTGGCTGCTTGACAGCTGGGGCAGAGTGGTGTACCCACCCTCTGCTGTAGATATAGTATTCCTATATCTAAACCTAAATGGACACACAGATCTCCTATCAGTCACTCCTATGGCAGGCCTTGACAATCCTGAAGGCAGAGTGCTTGGAATCGTGTGAGATAGTGCTCTGGCATGAGCTGAGCCTGTCTGCGGCTTTCGGGATCCATCCCTTAGCCGTTTCCATGATATCGCATACCATATACTCTTAAGTGCATTATAATCCTCGCGGTTATATGCCAACTCTGGTATCGCTTTATCAAAACATGTCGAGTAAGGTGTCATACGAATTGGAATACTAACCCCTCGCCAATTCTGGCGACAGGGTTAGCATTCCACCCTTCTAGAGGGACACGACATGTATGTAACCTGTAACCCCGGTTAAAGTCAGATAGAGCCTTAGCTCCACAAAATGGATCACTGTGCATAGGCCGGCTGAAACCAGTTCCAGGGGCACTCCAGCCCCTGGCCTGGGGAAAGCCCGCCAAAGGAGAGGGGTGTAACCACCCCCCTCCTAGTCCCACCCATAGGGCAGGACTTAGTCGCGTGCCAGCCCCTTTTTGCAGGATAAAGGTAGGACCTGGCCCCCTTCCAGATCATCTTTGAATCTTGAAACTACTTTCTGCAAGAAGGAACTCAAGACTCTTCTCAAGATTTCTCCCTTGTGACTAAGGAGTAGTCACCCTGCAGCAGCAGGCACCAACCAAGCATCGCGGTTTGTTGCCAGTCTCTCCTTCGGATCAAGACTGCTCCAGCACGACGAGAACCGGCTTCCCTGGCACCTCTGACCTCAACCTACATCATCAGTCCAGCTGTGATCCGTGGGTGTGACGAGACCTCGAGGGACCGGCCATCTTCAGAACTGCACGACGCTTGTCCAGCATGACTCCCGAGTGACCCTCGACTGAGTGCTTTGGGGTAAGAGAAGCCCCGACCCTGAGCAGCTCCAGCACCGAAGTTCAGCCCCCCTGCATCCACGAGATCTGCGTGGGGCCCTTCTGCTCTTTGCTGCCAACCGCGTTGTCCAGGTCGCTTGCCCGTTGGCTAGTGACCCCTTCACGACGCTCCACGACGACAACTACTGCTGGTCTGGTTGCTCCAGACTAGCCCTTGCTCCCCTCCAACAGAGGAGCACCCTGGACCCTCCTGGTCCACTCAAGACGCCATTTTAGGTCCACCGCGTGGGCCTTGCATTTGCCAAGACTTGTTGCCCAATCCTGGGTCCAGCGACGTCGACAGCAAGAACCTTCGTGGGACAGCTGGCACCTCCATCCTGGTCGCCGACAACGCCTCCTGGTCCGAGAGACTGCAGAGCCCAGCAGCGCCCACTCACCTGGCTGAGGGGACTTCGTCCGGTGCCATCCTGGTGCCCACTCAAATCACTGGCTAGTGATTCAGAACTTGGTCCCCTCTGCTTACAGGTTTCTTCTTCCCTGATCCAGGCTTGGATCACTCCGAACTTTCTTCACTGGCCGCCTGCCAGCAACTCTTTCTTCAGGCTCCTGGATCTTCAACGAGGGTTTCCGACGCAACTTCAACCCTATGCAGCCGCAGCCCCTGGGCTAGGTAACCTGAGTACTCCAGTGCTCCAGCATAGTCCAACACCCTAAGTGTTCGGATCCACTCTTGTTTTCGACCCACCTAGGCGGGTTCGCCCGAGAACAGTAACTTTGCAACTGCTAGCCTCCATAGACTTTTTCCCGCCTTACGCCACTCTGCACATGACGTCCACAGGCCTCCTGCATCTAATCCCAGTGTTTAGAATTGTAGGCCTAGCGATTCCTGAGTCTAGAAAAGTATTACTTACCTGCTAGCAAGTTCGCATTCCACTTACTGTGTATATGGTTTTTCGTGCCCCTAGGGCATCTGTGTAAATTGTGCGACTTAAAGTATTTTCGTAAGAGTTTTGTTGTGTGCTTAGCTCCCTGACTCATAAAGAGTTCAGGGTAAGTCTTGTTATAAATAAATATACGTTTATTTTCATAACAACTTGTGTGGTGTCCTTTCACTTGGTGTTCAAGGGGTAATGTGATGGTAAAACAGCTGGCTTAACACGCCCTCCAGAGTCTTAGCCTTAGACTGCTCGTATCCATGCTACTAGGATAGCTGGTCTATAAGGTTGACTTACAACCAATCATCAATAAGGGTTGTTTGGACTGATACATAGTGATCACTAGAATAGTGAGCACTGCATATCAGGCCAACTTCTCACAGTCATCTTTGGCAACATTGTTGGGAAAATGTTCTTAACTTGTCCCTGGTTCATCATTACTGCCCATTTCCTGCACAGTAGGTTTTGTTGGAGAACTTGAGATGCATGCTCTCAACCCTACATATATCTCCTTCAAAAACGTTTGACTCAATCTTACTCTGCCCTCTCTAGTTCTTTCCATTGCTCACTGAATTATTTCCTATTCATATTTTATTTAGACACTGTCAACCCATAGTTGGAAACTTTACTGATGTTTTAGATCCTGTAGATACCTGCACACAAACAGAAGAATATGAAGGGGAAACAAACCATACATTATTACAAATGAATGCATTACTATGAAAATAAAATGTTTTAAAGGACCCACCTCAGTTGCCAGTCTATTCATGGTATAGTTTGTGGTCTGCTTCACTTCACAACCTGGTAACGTGGGCTTGACTTCTCTGAAGAACACTAGTATTTACTCCACTTCAGTCAAATTTTAGGATTGTCTGCTCTCTGCAATACTGGATAGGCTGTCGGGTCTCATTACACCTTTTCAAATTTAGAGCACAAATCATCCTGCACATAGGATGGCAAAAGCACTGTTGTCTTCTGTGACAGCCGACCAAAACAACATCAGTTCTACCACTCAAGTCACAGGTGAGTTCTCATCTTTGTCACTTGGACTCCAACCATACCTCAAACGTATAATGGAAATCAAGCATCTTTGACAGTTCTGCTAGAGTGGTTGATGCAAAGTGACATTCCATCTTGGTGGTCTCCTCCACTTACTTCATTACCTCTGCTGTTGGAGAGAAGACTGGAGATGCCTTTTGTTATAAGCAACTTAAGCAATTTCACAAAACAATTTGATCCAATAAAGAGGAGATTAATCTTTCTCTGTCCCCTCAATAACAAGACACCAGTTACTGAGAGGACAAAATTCCTGAAAGCAAGACTCCACACAAGTTCACTTCACTTCTTCATGGTCCCTCTCAGGGACCCTTCCCATCCCACAGAAAAGGACTGTTACACCAGTGTTTAAATTTGACTTAAAAAAAACACTCTTCTAGCTCGTTGTGCATTATGACAAGATGGAGGCTTCCGATAACGCAGTATCTTTTCTTGCTGTTTACTTACAACTTATCTTACAGACTACATGTACCATAATGCCTTTTTCTAGAACAACAAGGAACGACAACATACAACCAACAACATTCAAGATATATAAGGGCCATTAACTGTTGGGTCCCTCTTCTTGCTGCCTGCAAAGTGCGTTGGAGTGCACGAGGTTGTTTTCTTGAAGAGAACTTGTCTTGGACTGATATTTTGTATCTTATTCTTGCTTATTGCTGCTTTTCATAATATCTACTTAATCTCTCAAATACATGACAGGTCAGCTTGGCCTATTTTGGAAAAGGGGGGTGGTGATGGACAGAGTTTCTGAATGATGCAGAATACTCTTACCAAGTCAAGAGATCATGGTTTTAATCCATCACCGTTTTTTAGCTCAATGCACCATCCCAGCCCAGAACCTGGCTATATGCAAATTAGTCTGTTCCTGTCCCAGTGCATGATGGGAACAGGGCAAACCAAACTACCAAGCCAATTCTTATACTGGTAAGGAAACAAGCTTCCGGGGACCGGTTTCTGGCATCACAGCCTTCTTCGGCCCGGCTTGCTTGAATCCTGATGGTGCAATGAGCGAGGGACTCACGTCTGAGCATACCCTCCCACACATAGTGTGGATAAACCGATTTTGGAAAAGGGGGGTGGTGATGGACAGAGTTTCTGAATGATGCAGAATACTCTTACCAAGTCAAGAGATCATGGTTTTAATCCATCACCGTTTTTTAGCTCAATGCACCATCCCAGCTCAGAACCTGGCTATATGCAAATTAGTCTGTTCCTGTCCCAGTGCATGATGGGAACAGGGCAAACCAAACTACCAAGCCAATTCTTATACTGGTAAGGAAACAAGCTTCCGGGGACCGGTTTCTGGCATCACAGCCTTCTTCGGCCCGGCTTGCTTGAGTCCCTTGCTCATTGCACCATCAGGATTCAAGCAAGCCGGGCCGAAGAAGGCTGTGATGCCAGAAACCGGTCCCCGGAAGCTTGTTTCCTTCCCAGTATAAGAATTGGCTTGGTAGTTTGGTTTGCCCTGTTCCCATCATGCACTGGGACAGGAACAGACTAATTTGCATATAGCCAGGTTCTGAGCTGGGATGGTGCAGTGAGCTAAAAAACAGTGATGGATTAAAACCATGATCTATTGACTTGGTAAGAGTATTCTGCATCATTCAGAAACTCTGTCCATCACCTTTTCCAAAATCGATTTTATCCACACTATGTGTGGGAGGGTATACTCAGACGTGAGTCCCTTGCTCATTGCACCATCAGGATTCAAGCAAGCCGGGCCGAAGAAGGCTGTGATGCCAGAAACCGGTCCCCGGAAGCTTGTTTCCTTCCCAGTATAAGAATTGGCTTGGTAGTTTGGTTTGCCCTGTTCCCATCATGCACTGGGACAGGAACAGACTAATTTGCATATAGCCAGGTTCTGAGCTGGGATGGTGCAGTGAGCTAAAAAACAGTGATGGATTAAAACCATGATCTATTGACTTGGTAAGAGTATTCTGCATCATTCAGAAACTCTGTCCATCACCTTTTCCAAAATCGATTTTATCCACACTATGTGTGGGAGGGTATACTCAGACGTGAGTCCCTTGCTCATTGCACCATCAGGATTCAAGCAAGCCGGGCCGAAGAAGGCTGTGATGCCAGAAACCGGTCCCCGGAAGCTTGTTTCCTTCCCAGTATAAGAATTGGCTTGGTAGTTTGGTTTGCCCTGTTCCCATCATGCACTGGGACAGGAACAGACTAATTTGCATATAGCCAGGTTCTGAGCTGGGATGGTGCAGTGAGCTAAAAAACAGTGATGGATTAAAACCATGATCTATTGACTTGGTAAGAGTATTCTGCATCATTCAGAAACTCTGTCCATCACCTTTTCCAAAATCGATTTTATCCACACTATGTGTGGGAGGGTATACTCAGACGTGAGTCCCTTGCTCATTGCACCATCAGGATTCAAGCAAGCCGGGCCGAAGAAGGCTGTGATGCCAGAAACCGGTCCCCGGAAGCTTGTTTCCTTCCCAGTATAAGAATTGGCTTGGTAGTTTGGTTTGCCCTGTTCCCATCATGCACTGGGACAGGAACAGACTAATTTGCATATAGCCAGGTTCTGAGCTGGGATGGTGCAGTGAGCTAAAAAACAGTGATGGATTAAAACCATGATCTATTGACTTGGTAAGAGTATTCTGCATCATTCAGAAACTCTGTCCACCACCTTTTCCAAAATCGATTTTATCCACACTATGTGTGGGAGGGTATACTCAGACGTGAGTCCCTTGCTCATTGCACCATCAGGATTCAAGCAAGCCGGGCCGAAGAAGGCTGTGATGCCAGAAACCGGTCCCCGGAAGCTTGTTTCCTTCCCAGTATAAGAATTGGCTTGGTAGTTTGGTTTGCCCTGTTCCCATCATGCACTGGGACAGGAACAGACTAATTTGCATATAGCCAGGTTCTGAGCTGGGATGGTGCAGTGAGCTAAAAAACAGTGATGGATTAAAACCATGATCTATTGACTTGGTAAGAGTATTCTGCATCATTCAGAAACTCTGTCCATCACCTTTTCCAAAATCGATTTTATCCACACTATGTGTGGGAGGGTATACTCAGACGTGAGTCCCTTGCTCATTGCACCATCAGGATTCAAGCAAGCCGGGCCGAAGAAGGCTGTGATGCCAGAAACCGGTCCCCGGAAGCTTGTTTCCTTCCCAGTATAAGAATTGGCTTGGTATTTTGGTTTGCCCTGTTCCCATCATGCACTGGGACAGGAACAGACTAATTTGCATATAGCCAGGTTCTGAGCTGGGATGGTGCAGTGAGCTAAAAAACAGTGATGGATTAAAACCATGATCTATTGACTTGGTAAGAGTATTCTGCATCATTCAGAAACTCTGTCCATCACCTTTTCCAAAATCGATTTTATCCACACTATGTGTGGGAGGGTATACTCAGACGTGAGTCCCTTGCTCATTGCACCATCAGGATTCAAGCAAGCCGGGCCGAAGAAGGCTGTGATGCCAGAAACCGGTCCCCGGAAGCTTGTTTCCTTCCCAGTATAAGAATTGGCTTGGTAGTTTGGTTTGCCCTGTTCCCATCATGCACTGGGACAGGAACAGACTAATTTGCATATAGCCAGGTTCTGAGCTGGGATGGTGCAGTGAGCTAAAAAACAGTGATGGATTAAAACCATGATCTATTGACTTGGTAAGAGTATTCTGCATCATTCAGAAACTCTGTCCATCACCTTTTCCAAAATCGATTTTATCCACACTATGTGTGGGAGGGTATACTCAGACGTGAGTCCCTTGCTCATTGCACCATCAGGATTCAAGCAAGCCGGGCCGAAGAAGGCTGTGATGCCAGAAACCGGTCCCCGGAAGCTTGTTTCCTTCCCAGTATAAGAATTGGCTTGGTAGTTTGGTTTGCCCTGTTCCCATCATGCACTGGGACAGGAACAGACTAATTTGCATATAGCCAGGTTCTGAGCTGGGATGGTGCAGTGAGCTAAAAAACAGTGATGGATTAAAACCATGATCTATTGACTTGGTAAGAGTATTCTGCATCATTCAGAAACTCTGTCCATCACCTTTTCCAAAATCGATTTTATCCACACTATGTGTGGGAGGGTATACTCAGACGTGAGTCCCTTGCTCATTGCACCATCAGGATTCAAGCAAGCCGGGCCGAAGAAGGCTGTGATGCCAGAAACCGGTCCCCGGAAGCTTGTTTCCTTCCCAGTATAAGAATTGGCTTGGTAGTTTGGTTTGCCCTGTTCCCATCATGCACTGGGACAGGAACAGACTAATTTGCATATAGCCAGGTTCTGAGCTGGGATGGTGCAGTGAGCTAAAAAACAGTGATGGATTAAAACCATGATCTATTGACTTGGTAAGAGTATTCTGCATCATTCAGAAACTCTGTCCATCACCTTTTCCAAAATAGGTCAGCTTGGCCTGTAACAAAATATTGGTCTAAAACTTGCTACCTCGAGAGCAGTTGGTTTTTTAATGCCGGGCAAGAATTAAAACAGAGGGACCCCGTTTGCTGCATACTTGCCTCAGAAGCAAGAACATTGCTATGGGAGAGAGTGTTTGTTAAAGGACAATGATTCGGTCTCCTGTAGGAGTATAAGGGCTTCAAGAGTGTGTGTGAATTGATTATCTGATTCTAGATGCCTAGTTGAATTCTAATTGTTTCATGTTTGTATAATGTGATTGAGATTACTAACCCAGAATTGGGGTTTCGGTTTCTGTGTCTAGCAAAAATAAAATGACTGCTAAAGAGGACTCATACTACTGTGTATGAGTAAGAGATTTTTAATATAATTTGTGTGACTTCCTGGACATCAGTGCCTAAATCCATCCCCAACGCAGTTTCCACCTCAGTAAATCTGTGGTTTCTCCAATTTCAAGTACACTCATAATATAAGGGGGTGGAGTAAATTGATAGACCAAGAACAACAAACTTGGAGCAGAATGCATGACCAAACCGATGGTTGGGGTTCTATTCTGCAGAGTGATTAGAACTCAAGGTCCACAAGGTTTGACTTTCATACAAATCCTATGGAGGGTCAACTCAAAAGATGGTTGAAATAGCATATAGGGTACACAAAAACAACACATTTTATGTTTTAACCCCTTTCGCCGGGGGGGGGGGGGGGGGGGGGTAATTCCGCCCCGGCGTGGGGGTGGGGGGGGTTATGCGCGGTGCCGTCATGAGCCACGGGCCACTGTGCTTATGACTGCGTGGTTCCGTCACGACTCCGCCCACTCACTAATTTGCACGTACAGGCGGGGAATCAGTGCCGCGTGGGTGGAGCGGACGCAGCATGACGGAACCACGCCATCATGAGTACACGCCATCCGGCATGGTTCCGTCATCAGCAGGGAATGGGTTAATCAAGCTCAATGAAGTTCTGATTGCTTCTAAAAAGCAAACACTGATAACTCAAGAGGTTTTCCTTGATGCAGAAAAGAATTTGTTGTGTTTGATCCAGGATTCATTCATCAACGTTACTCATCTGAGTGGTTCCCACCTTCTTTCACAGATCAATATATTAGGACTTGAATTAGCCCACCCATTGCCAGGGCCAACCAGAGGAAAATGAGGGAGGAGTGACTGAAGCCTTCAGTTGCAGACAAGGCATGATATTGATTGTAAACCAAAAAATAAACACTTTTCTGGTTAAGTACCCTAGTGACGTGCTTGATGGGGCCTGGTTTTCTTGTCAGCTCAGGGTGCTGGATGCTCTGGGACTTTGGTAAAAAAATACCATTTACAGCAAAGGAGGCCAAAATCTCAGGAGGAAGTCTAGCTCTAGACATAATATATAGTCGCTTATGCTTTTTAGTGAATGCTAATGCAGGGCTTTCTTTTGAGAGAAGAAAGAACCTTTTATTCAGAATAGATCCAAAACTGGGTAATAAAGTGGAGTCCAAGTGGTATACCATTAAGTGAATTTGAGGAGAATTATATGAAACAAATGATCAATTAAGTGCAAGCTTTCACTTCTCTGGATAAGGCCTATTCATCTCAAATGTTTTTGGTCTGATCTCTCCTGGGGCCAGCGGATAGCAGGGAATTTGTAACATATTACAGGTCCTAAAGCAGCTCCAGTGTCCAGGACAATCTTCTTCCCGCAGGATAGGGGAGGATGCTGTGGCCAGCTCGGAGTACAAGTAAGGGGAGAGAGTACCGAAGATAAGAGTTACTACCCAACCATCTGCGCACGCATGTGGCAGGTTAGCCCTGTTAGCCCAGGAGTGGTTCTCGATTTCCCAAGATCCATGGGTATCACAGAAAGTGATGGGGGTCCAAATAGACTTCGATATCCCTTTACAGGAGAGGATGTCCTTTCCAATGCATTTCTTCCAGGGCGAGGCGGAATTAATCAAACAAATTTACAAATCAGCTAGGCCACAAATTGCTGCACATCCAAAACAGTCTCAAATTGTGTTTATGCACCTCTGAATAGTACCAGCTATCCTGTATTCTGATTTTTCCAACCTTTGAGAACTTAGAGGCAACCTTTTGAAAGCTGGAATAACAACTTTAGAACCATGTCATTCGCCTTGATGCTTAGTTTGATTTAATATTCAGATATAAAAAGGTTACTAGATTGAAGTTAGGTTTTGAAAAATTATAAAGATTGAACAGATGGATCTTAAGGATGGAATAGAAAAGCGCTATGCAATATTTGAGAAGTGATACATATCAATTATATCCTGGAGAAAAAAGCTCAGAAAGATTGAAAGGGATGACGGATTACAGAGATGGACTGATTAATATGTTTGTACGTAAATATGACAATCTGATTTATTGCCAAGGACAAACAGGACACTTATGATGAAGCTATGGCCTTGCCTTTATTAAGTAGCAATTCCATGTCATTTCCAATTAGTAACCCACAAGGTGGCGCAAACCAGACTACTCCCTCACTACAGAGTTAATCGTCTATTTGTTTTATTTTTATTTTATAGACAAAATGAAACTGGTATGCATGGCCAAAAGGCAAACAAGAGGAAACGTAAAACAAGACTAGGAAGTAGAAACTGGTAAAGGGTAAAAGGTGGAGAAAACAGGGGTAGAAGCTCAACTGAAAAAGAATGTAGCAACACTGTTGCACTACCCCCTGACTGCAGACACTTAACTCTTGGTATGCCAAACAGTACTGTATTAAACAATGTTGAAAACAAGAAATTTGTAATCCCTAATTTCTCGGATAGGGTTTGGATAAATTGGTACTAGAATTACTGAGTAGGGGGTCGCAGCTTTTGCCCCAGCCAATTTTGCGACCCTGTAGATATTCGTGTTAACCTGTATAAATTTATTTGATCATTGAAATTAAAGGAATACTTCAAAGGATTAAAAATCCTGTGTTACCTATTCCTAAACCACTATCTCTGGGCACACTATTTCAGATGTTTATGATCTTCAGAAAATGACAAATGATTCATCACTGAAACATTATTAGACATGTTAGATATTTCTGAATATGTTGAATTTTGGATCATAACGCTCCAAATTCTGTTCACCTGGTGCACACCTTAATATTTGACATTTTTACAGGAAGGGTCACTATCAATTTATATACATTGCATGATAAGGACACTAAAGAACCACAAATGAAATAACTTGACATATGCAGAGAAAACAAGCCTTTAACAGATTACAACAGACTAAGATAATCCTTATTCGCGAGGCAGATAAGTGTGGAAATATCGTCATTATGAATGAGGAAAATTGCAGTGGTGAAAGCAATAGATAATTGGCAGCTGAATCTCAATTAACCCTGTAAAAGAACTGACTATGGGTCAGATGTATCAAGCTATTTTGCCATCGCATGCGGTGCGATTCGCAAAAATAGGCCATTTACGAATGCAAAATGGCTGCATCCAATGTATGAAAGCTTTTGCATTTGCAAAATTGGGAATCGTAGACCAATGTATGAAGCATTCGCAAATAGCAAAGTAATCAGAAATCGCGATTTTGCACATGCAAATTACCATCAACTCAAGTCCGGTGGTAACCAGGTGCAAACTATTTAAATAGGCCCAGAGGGCCCCAGAATGTTTCACCATGGCAGCGCTGTATGTCATAGCGAGGAGGATGCGGATTCAAGCAGCAGCTCAGAAGAGGAGGAGGAGACAGGAATACATTTACAGAGTGCACATAACCCTGTTTCAGGAGACAGAGGAAGAAATCCATTACAAATATAGACTAGACTCTGCAATACTAGACCGGATAGCTGACCTACATCAATACTGGAGCATCAAACCTGTAGGACCCAAGCCATCCCCACATATGTGCAGGTCCTATGTTCACTGCACCTACTAGCATCAGAAAGCTACCAGGGGGTCATATCTGCAGCAGGAGGTGTGTCCCAAAGTTGCATTCCACTCATCCTAAGTGCTTTCTTGGATGCAATGGTACAGATGATACACCATTACATCGGACTTCCCTCTACACAAGTGTTGCAGCAGACCAAATTGGATTACTACCATATAGCCCAATTCCACATGAAATTGGGTGCATTGATGGGACACATGTAGCCATCTGTCCCCCTCAGCTAATGAGAATGCATTTAGGAACAGGAAATCCTTTCATTCACTCAACATCCAGGTCATATGTAATGACTCACACATAATGACTGACATATTGGCCAAATATCCTGGTAGCATGCACGATTCATTCATATTCAGACATAGTGGAATATACGCAGGTCTCACTGGGGGTGAATTTGGAGAAGGCTACCTGCTAGGTAAATGCATGTAACTCACTCCGACAGCCTCCTTGGCTCTATAGAAATAGGACAGTGATTAATCTATTTCCTTTAATCCTGATGGTGACAGCGCATATGCTGTGTGCTCCTTCATGCTCACACCATACCGTAATCCTGCAACTCAGAGTGAAAGGAAATACGATGCTGCACACAAGTCCACACACAATGTCTTAGAGCAGACATTCGGTCTACTGAAGAGTAAGTTCTGCTATCTACACAAAAGTGGAGGTACCCTGTAGTATAGGCGAGAGATCTGTTTCAAAATTGTGGCCACTTGTGCCAAGCTGCGCAACCTAGCAACCAATGGCATACCATTGGACCTCACAGATTCGGAGTCTGATGAAGAGGATGAACCATGCACAACTTGCAGAGCAGCAGGTGGTGTAGGTGCAGCAGATGGCAGACTGACACGTGATGAAATAACTATTTCTAGGTGAGTAATGATGAGACAATGCACCTCATGATTTTTGTTCAACTGTGTTTTTATTCACTTTAACATCAGCGAAATTCACACACAGCCGTGTGTGAATTTTGTGGGTCAGCATGGCATTTATACGGACCATGCACCAACTTTTTTTGGACAGAGATAGCAACGGGGGTAGAGGGCACTGGTGGAGAGGTCCACCATAAGGCCAAATACAAGAACAGGGCATATTCAGGACCAGGAGACGAATATACAAACCCACTCTGGCTCCTGAACCGAGACACAGATTTTAAGAAAAGGTCTAGCCTCTGTGCCTGCTAAGCTCAAAAACCCAGTTGAAACTAAAACGGAAACTTTACATATTCTGCATATAATTAGACTTAAAATGTATTTCTTTGATTCCGATGCCACTGTGGATCAAGTAATCAATCTGAGTGGCCTAAAAAACAAATCTACATTTTGTCCAGATAATTCCAGTATTCCATCAGAAATCATTAACTTTGAAGGCACTATTATTAAGGAGGTAGACCAACTGAAAGAGAAAACTATTCTGCAAACAGAACTGCTCCAAGGCTGAATCTGTTGCCATCTGCAACTTGGCCATGAATGATTCAATTGTTATTAAACCAGCCAACAAGAGGGGTTGGGGGGAATTGTCATGGGACAGATCCCTCTATGACAGAGGTTTTGTGACAAATGAAGATGAAAATCCCAGTTGTGAAATTACAACCAAAATTCACGATTTTACATCAAGAGCCCTGGAAGAGGGATGGATATGTAAAAAAGAAATCAAATTTCCCATTAACAAAGAATGTAGAATTCTGAATATTTACATTCTACCTGAGATTTGTAAAAATCCTCTCCAACCTCCTGGACGTTCGATTTCGGCCTGTGGTTCCCTTTTGGAACCACTGGCGAAATATGCAGATGTGTTTCTTAAACCGTTTGTTTTTAAGACTAAAGCACATATTAGAGACGCTATGGACGTGAAGGACTTCGATTTGATGATGCAAGACAATACCTTGTGACTTTTGACAGTGTCTTTCTATTTCAATATGCTGCAAGATGAAGTACTATTCATATTAAGAGAAGCATTTGACTATAGACCCAATCCACATGCAGTCCCCACATCATTTTTGGTTCCTTGACAACCTTGTGTTTAAAGAATAACTCATTTAAGAGGAAACTACATCTACAAATTAAAGGTGTTGCCATGGGCTGCAATTTTTTATCCCCAGAACTAACTTAGAATAGACTACTTTGAGAATAAGTGAGTCTATAATAATACCAAACCCTATAACCCATATATACAGAAGCGTTTCTGGGATATTGACGATATCTTGATGATATTGGCAGGTGACAAGACTGAATGGATTAGATGGGTGGCTCAACTCCAGGACCTCAGACTTAAACTTTACAATTACATATGACACACAAAAACGAACGTCTTAGACCTAGTCATACAGAAACAGGGAGAGCACCTGGAAGTATGTCTGTTTACAAAATCCAATGAAGATAGTTCTCCATTTTTCCAGTAACCACCCACGTTCCCTCAAAGAGAATCTGCCACAGGGATAGTTTGTCCAAATCAGGAGAAACGGTACTAATAGACACAACTACTATGAAAATTCTGAGACTTGGGTAAAAAGAAAATCAATCAAAGATACCCCAAAAGTGTCATGGAGTACTAAAATCTGGAAACCCACCCACCGACGTGTGTTTTGACATACACCCTAAGGCCAATAAAAACAAAATATATTATGGAATTGAAATATCTAATTACATCTTAATATTCCAAAACCCATGTTTTCATTCCATATAGCAAACAATTTGAGAAAAGATTTGAGAGGAATGTTACGACTCTCGCCAGTCACGGGACATTACAAAAGACACTAAATGTATTGGCATCAGAGGTAAGACATGTTCAAAGTAGTTTTTCAAATTGCAATACTAAAAACTTTGTTTTGTGTGCAATGCCCATGTGAAATGTTCTATATTGGCAAGTCCACCCAATCGGTTTAGTCAAGAATTCTACAACATAGATCTACAACAAGATGCACAGTGCATGGTGCTCCTCTAGTCCAACATTACTTGGAATGTAAGCATTCAGAGGATGATATCAGTTTGATTGTGTGGTTTGTAATACAGACTTATTAATGTGGGGGCCATGTTGAGTCGGTACTCGATAGAACTGAAGCAAAAATTATAGAGATACGGGACAGCCATTCATGGCTTGAACGAATTTGATGAACTATGGGACCTATTGTAGAACTTTGCACGATTTGCACGATATTGATTTATTGCCTTCCATGAACCATCTTGATGTAAAGTTACAGTTATCAGTTGGTTTATAAGGTGGACACAAGATAGTGTATCTATATGGTACTGCTATTTAAACACTTGAACGGTGCTGATGTGCAAGCAATGGTGCTCTCTAAATCCGTCAAGATTATCTTTTTCCATGATAATTACATGGGATTGATAATTAACTTTATAATATTTTTCTTTGAGGTGTTTAGAAATAATTCTCATTGTTGGCAGTATGTTGAATTCATATTTAGAAAACTGTCTCTTGTTACATAACCAATGGGTTCTTCACAAATGCCTCAAGAGACTATACTACTTTTACAGAGCATCGGGTCCAAATACCCTGTGCTATTTTAAAATGGCCGTTTATTACCGATTTATTTAATCAGATTAGGACTTCTCTTTCTTCCCAACAGTCCTTGATGAGATGTCTGGGATCTACTTTTTGTCATCATGTAGCTTAATTCATACTTAGAGCCATACCTAACCTGGGATATAATTAACAGATTCCTTGCACCCTAGACTTCTAGGAATATTCCCTTCATTATTATAGGACCGGTTCCAAGTCTGGTAAGCTATTCTAGGATGGCGGACACGTTTTCTATTGATTCAGTTAACCACACTCTGCAGCGAATACGTTCGTGTCACTTGCACACACGCAATCCTTTTGACCTTTTAATGCCTCAGGAATGCACGCGCCCTTAATTTCGTAATCGTCCCACAACTGTGGCAGATCTGAGTCTAGAGACGGACGGACACGAGATGGAGTCCCAAAGAAAAATAATCTGTGTAGGGTAAATATACACAATCAGTTTAGTTAGCACCTTAGAGACATTGTGCCTGGCATATATGATGCCAGTAGACGCGTTATTTAGCAGTTTTTCTGTTCCTTTGTAGATCTGATCGCAGAGCTTTAAGGACTGCACTACACAGACGAGACCATGGTGGATGTTCTTCCCCATAAATTTGCTCGAAATGATCGGTAGAAACATCATCATTTGCGTCTAGTCACTGTATGTGTAAGCTTGCCGGAAATCTTAGACTTAGCCTCATATCAGGAACAACATGGGTACTGCCCACTGAGTTTGAGCATGCAGACTACACTATTTAATAGACACTCTGGTGACCACACACAATTTATATGCATGATCCATAGAAGAAAAACAATGGAATCCTTAATATGGAAAACTTCCCTTGCACAAATTTGTCTTGCACTACTCTATTTGGTTGCTGTATCTGGTGGTTGGTTGTGACCAAAACACGCCTCTAAAGGTTGTGTCTGAGGTTTGGAATTTGGGGTCTTCGGTGCAGACTTCTGAAGATTAGAGAAGTATCATTTATAAGTAGGGCTCCCGGTTTTCCGTTTAAACAGATTTTTACATATAAATACAGACTGAAAACAATTTTTCCTTTGTCTGTATTTATATGTAAAAACGGCAAAATACTAGCAAGTGTTGACACGCTGCCTTCTCGAATACAGAATTATCTCCCCACGCCCCCTTCCTTCTGCTGGAAATTCCTTCCTGGGCTCACACACAGCCACACCCGAGTAGTTCACAGGTCTTTTGAAAGACCATTTACTTGTTAAAGATGCTTGATTGTTCTTTCGCCCCGTGACATAGCCTCCTCCAGCGCCCCTGACACCTCCTTTTCCAGGCCCCATACAGTTGCTCAGCTCTGCCCACTGATGCCTTTTGGGGTATTTATATGTCAGATAGCGCTTTGTTTCCATTCAGAATATTTAGTCTGTATAAAAAAATATAAACGTGACATTGTATTTCTACTGAGCAAAGAGGGAAATGAAGTGCTTGGCACTCATGGATTTGGACTCGTGGATTTGTCAATGTCACGTAAAATAAACGTACATTTGTCTTTCTTTGTTGAAATGAAAGAGAAGCTGAAGCTCTGTTAGAAAAAAATGCCCTTTTTATACTGAAAAACCTCATCCTATTAGATGCCGTGCGTGGCCTCCATATGTGCATACATACTGTTATTAAATGCAAAATGGTGGCTGCGGAGTCCAGGGTGTGGAGCAGGGGTGCGGAGGTGAAACAGGCCAGAGAGCACAGACCAACCCACAGTCTCAAAATTCACCTGACCTCTCCTCCATGCCAAGGTGAAGCAGACGTGATTAGAAGGATGGCTGGCAGCAAATATCCCAGGAGGCAAGTGTGATCATTCGGAAATACAGAGGAAGGGGGGCTAGAGGAAACAGGGTTGTAATTAGCTTTTTGATTCAGGTGCTAAGCACCTGAAAAATAAAACTTGAAATAGGTCCCTTTATATGTTAAATATTAAGGATGCATAAGTTAGCTTGTTTCTGAGAAATTGGATGGGCAAACTTTTTTTTTTAGCAGATTAGGAAATACCTGTCATCAGTTAATTGCAAATCAGAATTAATAACAGGGCGGCGTTAGGCTCACCATGTGAAGTCGGCATTCAGTCACAGTCAATCTTTCTCTTGCAAAGTTTAACCTATTCTGTGTGTAAGAACAGAAAACAATTTAATATGCCCCTTGTTAACCTGAATTACTTTATGTTAAGAAAGGCATGTCCATCCAGCCTTGATGTAGATGGAGACGGAATTACTGTTAATGACTCACCTCCAAAACATTATGTGAACAGAAAACGAGAATCAAATACAGTCAAGCAAATGCATTTTAACCAAGATGGATGGATGGTTGGATGTTCTGGTAATTCACCAGTGGTGAAAGGATACATGAATGGATGGGTGGGCAAAGAGTTACAGGAGAGTAAGTCCGAAAGAATTAGTGAATGTATACATGAATGGATGAATGCTCCATATGATGAACAAATGAATCAATGATTTTCTAGTGAATGGATACATAGATGGATAGAAGGGTGGATGCCTGAATGGGAGAGCCTAGAAGGATGTATGCGGTCAGTAGATGATGGAGACATGGATGAATTACTGGGGGAATGAGTCAGTGAATGATGCTTGCGTTGAACTCCCTTATGTCGCCCGGACTCACGCGCTACACAAATTAATCCCCAACTCCTGTGCCTCACCACTTTGAAGTGCCACTGAATGATAGGTTATTTCCGGTAAGGACTTTCATGACAAGCCAATTTTCACATGGAAATTAACAAGACAGCTACGTGAGGCACACACAAAGCTCGGCCATCGAAAGCCACTCGAGAGCATTCAAATCCGATTGCAGGGGTGTGACGGAGTGGTGACGCAGTCTGAGAGATCCCTGCTGGAGCAAGGAAGGCAGAAGGGTCATTTTTAAACACGGTGCAATAAGTCACAGGTTCATGCTGCACGCGGGTCACCGATGGCTTGCGTAAGGCTGCCACGGGGTCTTTTGTGCAGAGCGCCCCCTCTGTTGCCGGTGGCGCATTACTTCAGACGAAATTTCAAGGTGGTTTTATTGGCTTTTGCCTAGGTGAGCATTTGTACACTTAAGAGACTGTAAACGAGTTATGAGGTGGTAAAACCGGGAAGCAGAATTGAGGTCCTGAGTTTATAGCACAGGTGTGCATATTCTGGAGGGTGGGAGGGCAATTCAGTATTTATGGATTTGCCACCGTCTTCCTCGAGCTGTCAGTACAAATTATTAGACTCCTATTTGTTAAGCATGGGCGCTCACGGATTTTGCGGGTTTTCCGCAATTTCGCGATCCGTGAATCGCGCGAAATAGCGGCAAAATCCGCTAATCCGCGAGCTGGACAAATTTTGCTCAGGAAGTACTTACATGAATAAAGCAGGTTCCCAAATTGAAGCTAATTTTTTTGTAACCATTTACAAAATGGTTACAAAAAAATAAAAAAATTAACTTAAACTTGGGCACCTGCTGTAACCCTGTAAGTGCTTCCTGAGCGTCGCCTCCTTGCCTACTTGCAACTATTCTCTGACCCTGCTCTGACCCTCGAAGCAGGGTCAGAGAATAGTTACAATTAGGCAACGAGGCTCCTGTCACTAAAATTAAACCTCAGCATGAAGCCCTTACAAATAACAGGTGCCCGAGTTTAAACTCAAATTCAGTAACACATTATAATCAGCCCAAGAATCTAGTGAGCACGGTCGATGCTAGGCAAGTGTGCTTTCTCCCCAGATCTACAGTCTACAATTAGCTTTAATCCTTGATGGGGGTCTAGGCATCCACAAGTTTCTCGAGCGCAATCCCCCTGTACTTCCAGTGACCAGGAGGCTGCTTTCACCCCATCTGCTGCGCTGATCAGCCTCTGACCCTTTATAAACAAGAGGCATGTGACCTCGCACAGAAGCCCGGCCCCAGCCCACACACACTAAGCTATGCAACCCCTTCCCGCCCTTTCCCCCACTGTGATGGACAGCTCACTCTAGGGACCTCGGCGCCTATGGGCGCGGTGGCAAAGTTACAGACACACGGGGTCACTGGAGACAACTCTTCTGGGCCTTTACACAGCTGTAGTGCAGGAAAAGCACAATACATTTACCCAACGAGGTAGCACTTACTGCTTTCTCCTCATTTGCTGCTCTGATCGGCCTCTGACCCTTTATAAACGTGAGGCATGTGACCTCGCACAGAAGCCCGGCCCCAGCCCACACACCCTAGGCTATGCAACCTCTTCCCGCCCTTTCCCCCACTGTGATGGACAGCTCACTCTAGGGTCTCAGCGCCTATGGGCACGGTGGCAAAGTTACAGACACACGGGGTCACTGGAGACAACTCTTCTGGGCCTTTACGCAGCTGTAGTGTAGGAAAAGCACGATACATTTACCCATCGAGGTAGCACTTACTGATTAACCAGTAGAAAGTACTCTAGTTAAGTATGGTGCAAATCTAAAAAAAATCCGCGATTTCACTGGAAAGTCAGCAAATTCGCTGATTTTTTAACGAATTTGCGGACTGCTGATTCGCAAAATTCACCCATACTTACTATTTGTGCCATATTATAAAACGGGAATGTGATGACTCTGGCTGATTTTATTTTGAACAACTGCTGAACCCTTTGTTTTATTGCACAGGTGAGCTACTCTGGGAGACGTGGACACTGTACAGGATTTACAAGCCTGTCCCTTTCTTTTTCGCGTTGTTTATACAAATTATTCCACTCTCTCTGGCTCACATCCTAAAATGGGGATTTTTAAAAAATTGATACTCTGACTTTATTCTTAACCATCAGAGGGCCAGTCTCATCGGGTTCCTTTACGCTTTCAAAGACGCAGACCACCCAACTGGGTTCTTTTTCCTGCATAAGAGGCTACGGCCACTCCCATGGCCACAGTCATCCTATCCAAGACTGAATCCATCCACTGAATATCGAGCAGCAGTTATTAGTTTACCAAAGTATGATCTTCAGGGATGGAATATTTAGAAACCACAGATCTCCTTCTTAATCCCAACCTCCCTTTACCACTTCGATGTACACACGTTGGTATTAATGTTGCTTTGTTTTCTCAACACGTCATACTACACATATTTTGACCCAATCACTATGCTAAAGTGTTTTTATAGCAGAACTGAGAAGCACAGATACTCTCCTTTTCAAATTACTCAGTACCGGACCATTTAAAGCACTACTAAAGCCACAACAAATCAATAGTTTAAGTGAGCACATGTGTGCATTGTCAATTTAAATAAATGTGGAAAAATACTAGCTGTAGCGTCTTTTGCTTGCGGCAAAAACAAACGTGGATAAACTTGGATAAATGCAGAAAAAATGCCCCAAAAATAAATATGGATAAATACAGACGGAAATAGCAAAAAAATAAATAGCATAAAACCCGGGAGCCCTATTTTTAAGTAAAACATGCATATGGATTCAATTACAGGTTCCCTATGTCCTGAAGAGGCCCGAATACAAGGGCCAAAACACGTTGACCTCTCTTGATTGGAGGGGTCCGATTTAAAAATTAAACTTGATATATGTTACAAGGGACATCTCAGATTTATTTTTGAGGGTAGGATGTTCCCTCATGGATGACACCACAAAGGACTACCTCTGATATTTAAAATTCGCAGCAATATATTTTTATAAAAAACCTGGAGGGAAGGTTCCTATAGGTATAGGGACATTGAATATATGTGTGCTTTGCTACACTGTATTTGTTTGACGAGGGGTTATGTATGGATATAAATGTCTTATTTTGGATTGTGAATAGATATTAGATTTTTCACTGTGATATATATACATGTGGTTGTAAGAAGTGCGGATAAGGGCGGTAACGTCGTTCTGTGGAAACGCAAGGATTATATCCATGAGGCAATGTAACAACTCAAGGATACGGAATGTTACAACCGCAGCAATAAACAAAACCTGGAGGCATCCTATGGATGTTACAAGTTAAAATTATCGGCATGGAAAAACACTGGTTTGCTGTCCATGGATGAATATAAATATTTGAAAAACAATCAACCCATGACGCCAATTTTATACTTCATACCAAAAATACACAAGGACGCAACCAACCCTCCAGGTAGGCCCATCATATCCGCACTAAACCGCGTTTTCAAAAAAACTTCAATGTATATTGACTTCTTTCTCCAACCTCATGTACAATCACTAAAATCTTATCTAAGTGATACAGGGGATTTTCGAGAAAAAATGTTGGATTTTAAATGGGGTGATGATTGTTTTTTAATTACCATTGATGTAACATCATTATATACGTCTATTAGACACAAAGATGGTCTTAGAGCAATAGAATATTATTTGTCACGAAGGGGTCCTGAACACAAGGAACATACAAACATGCTAGTGACCATGATTGAGGGTTGTTTGACTAACAACATTTTCATGTTTCAAAACAACTACTGTCAGCAAGCCAGGGGTGTTGCCATGGGAGCCAGCTTCTCCCCAAGCTATGCTTGTTTGCATATGGGCTAGTGGGAGGAGCTGGTTCTCATGGACAAACACAGGGATGCTTTGATCAGCCATGCGAGGACCTGGTGGAGGTTTATTGACGACTTATTTCTGGTGTGGCAAGGGGCCAAAGATGAGGAGAATACATTTATAGCTGACCTCAATGCTAATTACCACAATTTAAATTTTACCACTGACAGTGACCAACAAGTCACATTTATTAACATGGAAATTTTTGTCCAAAAAGGAATCCTTGAAACACGCCTGCATAGGAAACCCACTGCAGGAAATTCTGTTCTACATGCGACTAGCGCCCATCCCGGTCATTTAATTCAAAGTATCCCCTACGGGGAACTTTTACGTCTAAAGAGCATTTGCAGTAACAACTTTGATCTAGCAGTGGCACAAGGACAGAGCATTAAAAGGTTTCTAGAAAGAGGATATAGTCAAAAGTGACTAGATGATGCCCTTATCAAGTGCAACGCAACGACCAGGGAACACTTAGTGGAAACCAAACAAAGACTCCCCACTAAAACCCAGAACAGTGATAAATTCAGGTTTATTTTACAATATAACCAGCATGACAGTGCAGTGCGAAAAATTATCAAGAAAAATTGGCATCTTGTAAAGCAAGATCCAGTTATTGGAAAACTAATGCCCAAACAACCGGCTATAACATACCGCCGGGGCAAGTCTATGAAAGATACTCTGGTACGAAATGATCCAAGCGGACCAGTGGCAAAGGGCACATGGCTATCTCAGCAAAAAGGCTTCCTTAAATGTAATACTTGTAAGGCTTGTCAACACGGAATATCAATGACAAAATACAAAACCCCGTTCAGTGAGAAAGAATTGATCATTGAGAAAGCCTTAAACTAAAAACAGAATTTGTAATCTATCTTGAAATGTCCTTTACGCTAAGATATGTCGGAAGCACTGTACTTCAAGAACACAAAAGAGTGCTACAGCACATCAGAGTCATTAAAAATAACGATCCGGCCTATTCAGGGGCACGCCACTTCAATGAGAAGCATAAAGGGGATCCAAAGAAGTTAAAGTATTATCTAATAGACTCAGTCCCGATCTCCAAACGGGGAGGGGACCGCGTAAAGGCTCTGCGCAAATGAAAGATGCTGTATATACTCAATCTAGATACCAAATCCCCGTGAGGCCTGAATGCAACCAAGGAACTTTGGTCTAGTCTGGAAATTTAACTAAATACTAAGTCCCTGTCTAATAATCCTGATCTGGATAATTTTCACAACTAGTCAAATACAACTGAAACAGGGGCTATTGCAAATGAGGACAGGAAGACGTATTTACAGAATTGTATATAGGAGTTAGATTTTGAGTATTTGTTGATTTATAGCCCACTAGGTAGATGTTTAATACAGTTACGTTTGTTACATTAACCGATTGGAATCTTAAGCCGCTACATATATATGTATTTATTCATCTAGTCACACATTCATGTCTATACCTGTGACCATATGTTTTATTGTAATCATGGACAAATCTTTATTATTAGTTAGGACAATAAAATCTGTGTACACATACAAGTATGCATATAGATCTGTATGTTTAGATATTTCTATAGATATTTTTTATACATATTTATATTTGTAAGTATTTATACACATTTTATACAATTGCTCACAGCAATATGTCCTATCCCCTTTACCTATCGCTTCAGAAACACCAATTCCAAACCAAAATAAAATTTAATTAAGAATCAATGTAAATATACGATTAGATGTCTTTTATAGATATATTTATTTGAATATATATATATTGTTTTTAAAAGAAAGTTCTCTCTTTCTCTCTGCTTTTAGAACTGAATAACCACCAACTACTGATTTTAACAATCCTGCTTATTCGGCTGCTGCCTAGATCTCCTTAATGTTATTGGGTTTTGCACAATTGAAAGGTTAATATGAGATTCTTTTCATCACACACATGAACATGATGTATACTCGGATTATGAAAATGGGATAGGTATATGCATTCAAGGTAGATTAAGCAATGTTAATTTTGAAAGGCCACTCAGATTTAAAGTAAAAAATGAGAAATTATATATGTAAAGATGGAAAAATTACAAGTATAAGGCAAACCATCAATTTTTTTTTTTGTATTTATACATTCATTTGAGGAGGCTTTGTAGATATTTATTAATTTATATATTTATACATCTATATATTTATATATCTATATGTCTCATTAATTTTGCATTTAAGCAAATAAGTCTACCGAAGTTTAATGAGTTTTAAAATGTAAACTATTTTCCGGGAGCCATTATGTCATATGTATATATTGCACTTGCACTTTAAATTTATTTGTGGTGTCTTCTTGCACTGTCACTTTAAAAAGTCTTATCCCATGGTATCAGCAGTAAAAAAAGTAAAAAATATTTAAACCAATTGTGCCCCCATGAGTGCGTCATGTGATCAAGTCCCCCAGGAGGGACGAAACGCGTCATGGCTTCCCCTACACCTCGCACAGCAATAAATAAACTAATTGCAAATTGAAGTTCTGGTGGTTCGCGCTCTTTCTTTCTCAAGGTATGAGAATTGTGCTGGAGTTACCTGAATATATATATATATATATATATATATATATATATCCAAAACCAGAGTTGCCCACAACAGATGAAGCCACAACACAGCGTGTTAATTCATTTAATCCAAGGAGTGCATCAGCCTGGTTCCAGCGCACAAATATTGCCAAACGCGTTTCGGGCGTCACAGCGCCCTTGATCACTGGCATAGGAGACCCCACAACTCGAGCAGACCACCTGAGCACAATTTAATGTTCCGCCCATGTGGGCGTGTGCTGTGAAGGTTTCTGGTAAATGTAGTCCGCTCTTCAATACAACCCCAGTGGGCGATGTGGGTCCCCAGAAAAATGAACAGTCTTACCCCAGTGGGTATGAGCTGCAGCAAGGCTTGACATAACATTCATGCTCCTCAGAACGAACACACTGTTCCATGTAGTGCCTCTTAATATCCTGCACTACGGACCTGCATGTTGCACAGTGGGGCTTCATCGCGGCCGAGCAAGCCGCTATAAATCCAAAACCAGAGTTGCCCACAACAGATGAAGCCACAACACAGCGTGTTAATTCATTTAATCCAAGGAGTGCATCAGCCTGGTTCCAGCGCACAAATATTGCCAAACGCGTTTCGGGCGTCACAGCGCCCTTGATCACTGGCATAGGAGACCCCACAACTCGAGCAGACCACCTGAGCACAATTTAATGTTCCGCCCATGTGGGCGTGTGCTGTGAAAGTTTCTGGTAAATGTAGTCCACTCTTCAATACAACCCCAGTGGGCGATGTGGGTCCCCAGAAAAATGAACAGTCTTACCCCAGTGGGTATGAGCTGCAGCAAGGCTTGACATAACATTCATGCTCCTCAGAACGAACACACTGTTCCATGTAGTGCCTCTTAATATCCTGCACTACGGACCTGCATGTTGCACAGTGGGGCTTCATCGCGGCCGAGCAAGCCGCTATAAATCCAAAACCAGAGTTGCCCACAACAGATGAAGCCACAACACAGCGTGTTAATTCATTTAATCCAAGGAGTGCATCAGCCTGGTTCCAGCGCACAAATATTGCCAAACGCGTTTCGGGCGTCACAGCGCCCTTGATCACTGGCATAGGAGACCCCACAACTCGAGCAGACCACCTGAGCACAATTTAATGTTCCGCCCATGTGGGCGTGTGCTGTGAAGGTTTCTGGTAAATGTAGTCCGCTCTTCAATACAACCCCAGTGGGCGATGTGGGTCCCCAGAAAAATGAACAGTCTTACCCCAGTGGGTATGAGCTGCAGCAAGGCTTGACATAACATTCATGCTCCTCAGAACGAACACACTGTTCCATGTAGGGACCCAGATCAATGCCGATACACGGCAATATCTTATGTTCTCTGGCAGTGGCATAAGCAATATGGGCACATAGGTATAAAAAGAGTACTAGTGAATTATAGTTAAAGACTCTGTATTTATGAATACAATCATGATAGATTTATTGTATATTTTCTGTAAATATGTTGCTAGTAAATCTTGTTTTCCCCTGTGTAAATATGGCTGCCACAACTACCCAATCCCCGCGTTTAAATTTGCATTTACACATTTTCGCCAAGTCCGCTTTCTGTGGTACACGGTACAAATAAGCGTCATAGACTTTAGGTCGGTGACACTGAAGAAGGACTAAAAGTTCGAAACGCGTCTGTCATCTGTGCTGTGTGCTGAATAAAGATATGTCACCTAACCTGGAGTGCTTTAACTCTCTTTCTGGAACGAGAGGGGGACCTAGGAGCTTTTATATATATATATATATATATATATATATATATATATATATATATATATATATATATATATATATATATATATATATATATATATATATATATATATATATATATATATATATATATATATATATATATATATATATATATATATATATATATATATATATATATATATATATATATATATATATATATATATATATATATATATATATATATATATATATATATATATATATATATATATATATATATATATATATATATATATATATATATATATATATATATATATATATATATATATATATATATATATATATATATATATATATATATATATATATATATATATATATATATATATATATATATATAACTTCACTGGTAGCATGAAATAATTTTTTGAACCGTTACTATGACATGCACTTTATTGTATTTTGCACAATGACACTTTGCACATATAACATCTTCCAGCCCACTAGGGCTTTATTTACAGCTATCTCCGATACCTATGAAAGCAATATTTCTAGGTATTGCTACACACTATGAATACTCAATGTCCCTGTTGCTGCTATTAGCATACGGCTAGGTACACAGTATATCTAAACATAAGCAGTAAGATGTTTTAGGTTGATCCCTGGCAATGAATGGGAATATATATGTTGTAAAACATTTCATTTATTTATATGTTTTATCATTATTCTAAATTGCCACTGTATTTTTACCTGAATTTGTGCATGGATATTTAGGGGCTGTTATTTATATATTTATACATGTATATAGATATAGTGACTTGACTTCACTTTGCCTCTATTTTGAAAGTCTTTTTACACATTATGTGACAATTGTGTCAGTAACTTTACTATGTCTATTGTAACAGCTTTTTGCACTTTAAAAACGGCACGCCAGCCCCCATGACGGTGTCATGTGATCAAGGCTTCGTTAAGCCGAAACGCGTCATGGCAGATTGGTGTAGGGCTAAAGAATAAACAATTTGCACCAATTTCTGGGTCTCGCTTTGTCTATCTGGCTGATTTGCTGAAATTTTGGACGTCAACGTACCGCAAATATTTTCGGGAGTGCTTCTCCGGAATCAGCGAGACCCCTCCACGCAAAGGGCAGTCACGGCTTGAAGCAGCAGTTCCGTTTCTCGGAACATTTTTTCAAATACTCCGAGCAGGAGTCGCCGTCGGTGCCCCAGGAGAGTCGGAAGCTCTGACAGCAACACAGGGAAGGACCGAAGCGGTTCCGGGTCAAAGGTCGGCGTTGGCTGGTCGAAGACGGGAGCTGCGGCGGGAAACCTGAGACGCTGTGGGAACTCTGCGGAATATCCTGTGTGGAGTGTGCAAGGAACCTACTCCCCGGCATTGCTTTGAAAGGAGTTTGGTTTTCCTACAACAGACTTGCCCAAGAAACACACACCTTGTCCGCAGATACGGTAAGGAGGCGTGTGGAGGCATCAATGGGTATGTTCTTGGATTACCCGGCTGGGGAAACCTCAACTAACATAGCTTCAGGTGCACTGCCAGAACCAACTAACAGTGCCAAGGACTTTTTCAAGGCGTTGGAGAAATGTTGCAAAGCGGAGCAGGCGAAATGGTGGGAGCATAGCTCCCTGTCGGGGTACTTGGAGGTGGGCAGGGTGCACCTGGTCTAAGAATAATGTCTATAATTCAGGTCTAAGAATAATGCTCGCCCCCTCCTATGAAAACCAGGACCCCCCTAATGCTTACCGCCTGGGCCCAATGCAACCTTGATTCATCGCGGCGTTTAATCGAAATCCTCATCCAGTTTGCGGAAAGTGATAGAAACAAACTGCTGGTTGAAATAGACAGAATCAATGGTGAAATTGACAAACTACCCAGCTCACCCACTATAACTAAATATAGGTAGGATATGGTTGCGAGACTCAAATGAGAAGAAGACACTATTAAAAAACGTAAGGCGTTTAAATTTCAACGTGATAGACTCGATTACGTGCACGGCCAGATATTTACGTTTTCAAAAAAGTATGACAACATAAAATCACGCCAACAACAACAAAAAAACATTGTTAGAACAAATTCTGTGGCACAATCTACTAGCATTGAACAGGCGGAGGCCTCGTCAATATCTGAAGAAAGCTCACAGGTGGATAGTGAATCTGATACAGAGTTGAAGCGCTGTCAAAGGTCGGGGTTTCGCAAATTTACCCCGGGACAAGAGTTAGAGGTGGTTCGACAGGATCGAAAGCTGACCCTCCGCTCAGGTACCCAGGGAGCTGCCGCAAACAAATCCTCAACAGGAAACGTACCGAAAGGAGGAAATGCTACAAGAGGAGGAAATGCGGGAGGGAGGCAAAAGAGACAATTGGCGAAGTGGCAACAAAAATAAGTATTCAAACAATAGATGCCAAAAGTGTGGTGAATTTGTTGGACGTAGTGCTTACCCCAGGAAAAACGGCTATTCTCTCGCTGGGTTTAACTTACAGCGCCCGAGGGGACTTCGACTACGCCAGCACAAAAATTGACTTATTCAAGTATGTCCGAAAATTAAAACTGAAAAAATACCACAGTTCACGCAAGCCCAATGAAGAAATCCCTTGCACATATATACGACCACAGTACCCAACAGTCCCCCAATCCTAGGACTAGCACTCACTCAAGAACTCATGGAAATCCAAAATGAAGAAGGGTTTACTCAACCGGTCCCCGGCTGGGGACCAATCTCAGCAATAGAAAAGACTCCTTTCAGACCCAAATCCAAATTCTGTCCCTTGATGTTAAAGGACAATTTGGACCTGTTCCATGAAAGAGTATCTTCAGAAATAAAGAATTTGCAAATCAAGATTTCTAACGCAACGAGAAGATGCAACTACCGCGATACGGAATACCACAAGTTGATTAAGAAACTACAAACTAATAAAAATGTGGTCATTAGTCAATCCGACAAGGGAGGAAATGTGGTCCTATGGCCACGCAAAATGTATATGAAGGTGGCACTGAGTCAGTTAAACGACCGCAAGTGTTATAAAAGAATTAACACCAAGGAAGTACAACTGGCCAGTAATGAAATCAATTCCAAACTGTTGGCATGGAGGAGTAAAGGTTTATTGACAATGGAAGAATACAAGTATTTAAAAACTGACTGTCCAACGACACCTGTCATATACTTTATCCCCAAAATCCATAAAGACTGCCAACAACCTCCAGGCCGACCAATCCTTTCTGCCCGGAACAGCATTTTGGAAAACGTAAACAGGTATATTGACTATTTTTTGCAGGAACATGTTAAATCGTTGTCCTTGTTCATCTTGGACACAGGTGACCTGCTTAAGAAACTGTCAAACTTTAAATGGGAACCAGGTTATTTACTGGTGTCACTGGATGTTACGTCCTTGTATACTAGCATTTTCCACAGGGACGGAATCAAGGCAGTCCAGTATTTCTTGAACAAGAGACCCATCTGCTTACAGGAACATTAAAAAATGATTGTCGCTATGATCACTATGTGTTTAGAAAACAATATGTTTTTGTTCTCTAATCAGTTGTTTCTGCAGACCAGGGGAGTGGCTATGGGGGCTTGCTTCTCCCCCAGTTATGCTTGCCTCCACATGGGCTACTGGGAGGAGCAGGTCCTCATACCCAACTTCAACACAATTATGAAGAACAAGGTAAAAATTTACAAGCAGCATCAGTTCAAACTCCATTGTCTTCTTTGATGTAGAAATATATGTTGAAAATAATCAGTTGGAGACGAGGCTCTATCGGAAACCTACGGCAGTAAATACTGTGTTGCATGCCACTAGCCACCACCCGGCGCACCTGATAAGGAGCATCCCCTATGTGGAGATGTTACGCATCAGAAGAATCTGTAGCAGCAACACAGAATGCCTAGAGGCGCAAAAAGAATGTAAAATTTGATTTCTGAATAGGGGCTACTCAACAGAATCCGTTAACAATGCTATCAGTAGAGCCAACAGATTTGGTAGATTGCAACTATTGGCTCCGCAAAATGACAGTGTAAGTGTCTCCAATAAATCAGTGGCTAGTGAAACACGCTTGATAATCGGATTTAGCAACCAACATCAGGCTATACATAAAATTGTTAAAAAGAACTGGTCTTTGATTACCAGTGATCCAGTTGTAGGCAATATGTTTAGCAAGTCACCTAGCATAACTTACAGAAAAGCGAGATCTATGCAGGATAGTCTGATCTCAAGTAGTCCTGAAGTAGTCACGGGCTCGTGGCTAGATGGAAGTAAGGGCTTCTTGAGATGTTCCACCTGCAAAGCCTGCAAAAACGGTGTAAGTAGATCAGAATATTTGACTCCGCTATCTCCTAACCGAGAAAAATTGAATTGCAGGTCAGAATATGCTGTTTATGTGTTAGAATGCCCCTGTGGTCTAAGATATGTAGGGAGCACCAGACCACAGGTGTATAAACGGATCCTGCAACACTTAAGGGCCATCACTAATGCAGATCCATCATATCCCGTAGCTAGGCATTTTGAACAAGTACATGGGAAAAATGCCTCCGGGTTACTGTATTTTGTGATTGACACTGTACCCCCACAGAGAAGGGGTGGAGACAGGGAATCCCTTTTGCGGAAGTTAGAAACTAGACCTATTATTATGCTCGACACTAAAATGCCTAATGGGCTTAACACTAGTGAAGATTGTCACACTTACTTGGTATAGGCAGTATTACCTGTGTATTTTATTGATACTATGAACCTGAAGCTATACATCTTAAAACACTCCATGAACTAACACCCTTGTTCTTCACATGAATGTACAAACATGATTAATTGTCAACTGTTTACTATTTTAACTTCACTGGTAGCACGAAATAAATTTTTGAACCATTACTATGACATGCACTTTATTGTATTTTGCACAATGACAAACTTTGCACAAATAACATCTTCCAGCCCACTAGGGCTTTATTTACAGCTATCTCCGATACCTATGAAAGCAATATTTCTAGGTATTGCTACACAATATGAATACTCAATGTCCCTGTTGCTGCTATTAGCATAGGCTAGGTACACAGTATATCTAAACATAAGCAGTAAGATGTTTTAGGTTGATCCCTGGCAATGAATGGGAATATTTATGTTTTAAAACATTTCATGTATTTATATTTGTTATCATTATTCTAAATTGCCACTGTATTTTTACCTGAATTTGTGCATGGATATTTAGGGGCTGTTATTTATATATTTATACATGTATATAGATATAGTGACTTGACTTCACTTTGCCTCTATTTTGAAAGTCTTTTTACATATTATGTGTCAATTGTGTCAGTAACTTTACTATGTCTATTGTAACGGCTTTATGCACTTTAAAAACGGCACGCCAGTCCCCATGACGGTGTCATGTGATCAAGGCTTCGTTAAGCCGAAACGCATCATGGCAGATTGGTGTAGGGCTAAAGAATAAACAATTTGCACCAATTTCTGGGTCTCGCTTCGTCTATCTGGCTGATTTGCTGAAATTTTGGACGTCAACATACCGTATATATATATATATATATATATATATATATATATATATATATATATATATATATATATATATATATATATATATATATATATATATATATATACATACATATATATATATACATACATATATATATATACATACACACATATATTAGTCCAAATGCTTTAAAATCAAAATCCACATTTAATCCTACACTCTCTCCTTGTGTTATTGAAACGTTTGAGGCACTGATGGTAAAAGATTTGAAATCTCTAGCCGGGAAATCAGGTTAGAAGAAGGATATTCTAACTAAATAAGACCGGCTAGCTGTAAAAAATCTACAGGGTGACCATGATATAGTAATTCGCCAGTCAGACAAAGGAGGCAATGTAGTGATAAAAAATGTTGGGGATTACATTGATGAGGGCAGGCAACAGCTAAGTAATTCTGACTGTTATGTGGTGGTGTCTAAACAAGCGGTTGAAAGTTCCAATGCAATATATCATGAGATGCTGTCTGGGTGTGAGAAGAAAGGTCTCCTAGAATGGGATGAATATGAGTTTCTCCTTAACAGATATCCGCGAATTGCAGTTTTGTATTTACTTCCCAAACTTTGTAAAAATTGTCTTGAGCCACTTGGGAGACCTATTGTCTCTGATATAGGGTCCTTGTTAGAACATAATTCTAAGTATGTAGATTCTTTTTTACGTCTGTTAGTACAACCATTACCTTCATACATACAAGACAGTAAGGATTTTTTACCTAAAATCAGAATGGTACAATGGGAGAATAACCTTTTGCTTATGACTTTGGAAGTTTGCAGTTTATAAAACTCCATCAGACATATACAGTTGGGTTAAAAGCATGTAGACACTTTCTTAACACACAATATCTTATTCCCAAAACACGGAGATAATGACCATGATTAAGTATCGCATCGAAAATAACTTATTTTTGACGAGCAAATCTTCAGGCATATACAAGGTACAGCAATGGGCACCTCTTTAGCTTCCAGCTGTGCCAATCTGATGATGGGCTGGTGGGAGGAGCTGGTACGCAACCACTACTCAATATGGCAACCAGATGAAAATGTGGGTATGCTATATAGACTATGTCTTTATTATCTGGCGGGGTAGTGAGTCTCAAGCAAGGGAATTTATTGCCAATCTGAATACCAACAACTGCAATCTCAGATTTGAGGGGAAACTGACAGCCAGACTGAGTTCATTGACATATAGAGCCAAGTCCGGACCAACAAATTAATATCCAAACTGTTCCGGAAAGAGACAGTGGGTAACAGTTGCATGTTAACAGCCACCACCCTAGAAATTTAATTAAGACCATCCCTTATGGGGAATTCCTACAGGCTAGTTGGAATTCTACATCTGAGACTGATTTTTTGGAAGAGAGCAACTGTATGTCATCTAGATTCTTGGAACAGGGTACCAAAAAAGCAGATATAGTGCGTGCACTGAGTAAGGTTTCTAAAGTGGGTCAGGAAGTGGCACTTGCTCCAAAGGCACTGAATGAGACACTTGCATTAGGTTTATTACCACATACAATGCTGGGCCAAAAGACATTAAGAAGAGTCTGTCTAAGCACTGGGATCTGCCGCATACAGAACCTAGTTTGACTGATGGTTTGAGCATCATCCAAATATAACAGCAGGAAATGCAATTCCCTGAGTGACAAGCTGTGTCGTAATGAAATAAATTACACCGAACATAAGAGAAACACAATACAGGGTTTTTACACATGTATGGCATGTAAAGCCTCTACATACAGCTCAAATGTTAAAAACAAATTCTATCCAGTTGAGAAATACACTAGATGGATTGATAAGCATCTTACGTTACTCCAGGATCATTGTGTGTATGTACTTACTTGCCCATGTCAAAAACCTTATGTAGGAAATACTATGTTTCCAGCTAAAAAATGCATTTTAGACCATATGCGTGCTATTGTATTGTAATTGCATTTGTATAGCGCTTACTACCCCTGACGAAGCGTCAAAGTGCTTTTCTGCGAGTAGCACGCTACTCCGGGACCCATAGAGGATTAGTGTTGAATTAGTATAGTGAAACATGCAAGTAAATTTTAAGTGGTGGATATGTTAGTCAGTTATTTGGATTCGGAAGGATAGAAGAGGAAAAAAGGTTTATATTTATATAGCGCTTCTTACCCCTAATGGGGTGTTGAAGCGCTTTTTTTGGTGAGTAGCACGCTACTCCGGAAACCCATAAAGGATTAGTGGTGAATTAGTGTGGTGAAATATGAAAGCAATTTGAGGGGTGGATATTAGTCAGTTATTTGGAGTGAGAAGGATAGTGGAGGGATAGAAGGGAAAGAAAGGTTAGCATTCATATAGCGCCTTTTACCCCTGATGGGGTATTGAAGTGCTTTTCTGGTAAGTAGCAGGCTACTCCAGAACCCATAAAGAATTACAGTTGAAAATTAGTATAGTGAAATATGAAGTATTTTGAGTGGTGGATATGTTAGTCAGTTATTTGGATGGAGAAGGGTTGGGGATGGGTAAAAAAGGTTTGCATTTATATAGCGTTTGTAACCCTGTGTTAAAAAGTTTGGTTGGCGAGTAGCACGCTACTCTGGAACCCATAAAGGATTAGTGGTGAATTAGTATAGTGGAATATGTAATTAGAGAAGTGAACATGTTAGTCTGTCATTTTGATTGTAAAGGATGGTAGAGGGATAGAAGATTGAAGGATTTTTTTATTTTAGGTAATAGCAGTAGGAGGACACTTTTGGATGAGTAAAATGGTTTTTGGAGGGGAAGAGTCAGAGGGAAGAGTTTAGAAAGGTTTGTTTTGGGGGAGCGGTATAGTAAAAGAGGTGTCAGATGATGCAAGAAGGGGTAGAGTAGGAGAGAGTCAAGAAATGGTTATTTTTGGGAACATTGTAGTGGTATGGGGATTCGGATAAATGAGAGAGTGGGTGTAGAGAATATAATGATAGATGTATAGGGTGAGAGATAGGGTAGTGCATTGGAAAGAGTAGTAGAAAAGTTTGAGATGATTCAGAAAGTTGGGATAGAAGATATATTGAGAGAAGCATGGGCTGAGAAATCGGGTACAGCTTTGGAAATGCTAAATTAGCAGAAAGTGATAAATATATAGATCCATAAGTACGTTGAAAGTATATAGATGCATAAAGGAGGTAAGTATATGCAGATTAAAGAGATTGATAGAGGTAAAGGATGAGAAATAGGGTACAGCATTGGATATGCTTTTTCAGGATGTCACTGAAGCACCTTCAAGTAAGCGAAGGAATGAATTGCACTCATTTCCATTGAAGAGGAAAGTGTGTTTTGGTAAAGGTGTGATCAGTAGGTGCATATGTGTTTTATTGAGTAGTGAGATGTCTTCGGTGGTAAAACCTAAAAAGCTTTAACAAGTTTCCTCAAGAGGTAAAGGTGTCCATTGCCCGGCAAACGCATAGCTATTGAAAGCAGCTGATGAGTGCCTTAATGGTATACATATCAGAGTTGTCTTAACCCTATATGCTAGGGAGAAGTTGGAGCTGCATGCGGAGCGCTACAAAACTGTGCTACACTCATGTGGTTCCACATTAAAGTAATAAACAACTGCTTACAAGTTGAAACAATGATAGAGTTGACTTTCCTAAAGTTAAATGGCTGAAGGTTTGAATAAATGGTCCCCGAACTCAAGCATACTAGGGCAAGACCTATCAGCACCATTATCATTCCAATCATTTTCAACATAAACACCCACCCTGCTCCAGCCTTGTGGCTCATCTCGACTACCCACTCTCGATGGGCAGTCAGATCAATGCAGTCGTTAAAATGCAACAAATGTCTTTTAAACCTGCATTCGTGCAATTCTCACTATTTCAGCTTACAACAACAACAAAAACAACACATTGTACAAGATACAAAAGCCCATGTCATAACATGACAACAAACTGAAAAACTAATTTGCAACTAGAAGGGGAATTTCAAAGAATGTAACAGGTTTTACAAATACGTTCACAGATTAGTGCTTAACTAACTCTTCTTAATGGGAAAAAAATATCAAATAGCCTTGCAAGTTGACCTGCAGCTGAGGGAAGAGTTAATGGTTCTCAAATACAGGCACCATCCTTTAGATTCTCCAATCTTGGCTAACCTTTACCTGTAATACCCACATTTCTTTAAACGGATAAGAACCTCAACTATTTTGAGAACTGAATTGTGTTCAAAGCCAAAGTTGTAATGTTCATGGCAAGCATGTGTACAGACAGTTCTGTCTCTGTGCACACTGCCAAGCGCCTAATGTAACTGTTTGGAGCAAGGTTCAGAAGTATCTTGGAGGCTTACTGGTTTATAGTGCGCTAGACAAAACAAGACATAAATAACTAGGACTGTGTCGGGTGCCAGACTTTTTTGACGTTTATGAAAAACAATTATTTTATTCACACCTCAAAACTTGTATCGTCCTTTCGAACTGGAACCAAAGAGCACGTGAGTGTCAGCATACCCATCGATATAGAGGACTTTTCCCACAGATTGCTCATGTTAGTTAATCGGGGTATCATGAGACATCCATCAGGCTACTGAAACCAAACTGTCCCAGACCATCACAGTGAACTTGAATTTGTTTGGAAAATTCAGGTCGCAGTGCTCTAAATCATAAGGACTAGAGAACGTCCAACTGCCCTAAGCAGAGATCAGACAGACATACTGCAAAGAACTATCGGAACCGGTTTAGCAAAGGGATTCGAAAGCTGTAGAGCACTAACACCTTCTGAACTCCGAATATACAAGTGAAAATGCGGTGGAAATGCACACCATGCATGGAAGCAAAGGAAAAGCAACGCTTGCATAGAATGGAAGAATACAGCTACACAAACCAGAGCGGAAACCAACATGCACAAAGAGAACCTCGTCATTCTAATGCACAGGGACACAAACAAGATAAAAAATGTAAAAATATTGCAGAAGTGATGCCTTGGAGGAAAGTGAAGCAGCGCGCGGGAGCACACAAAAGGAATGCCTCTCGCACAAATAGAGGCACATGGAGGGGAAGGATGGGAGGGCTGTCAGCAGTCCTCTGTCAAGGAAGCCCAGGAAGCCCGGCATCAGGCGACTAGCACCTCCAACCCAGCCCCACACACCAGACACCCCAACACCTAGAACCAGAATATTTTCAACAGATAAGATGCGGAACCCCAGGGAACCACGTCTATTCCAACAAGCAGACAAGCCTACAGCACTAGAGATAGAGTCCCAAATCAGGTCGCCCGAGGTATATGGGCCAAGCACATAGCAGGACGGACGCCCCCGCAATAACTGAGACTGTCCCATACCTAAAAGAGCCCACAACATTATAAGCTCGGACATGCCACGCTCGCTGCCAGGGGACCCCTGTGCCCCTAAAGGTAGCGGCAACCACTGTCCCCACCAACCGGCCCTCCCACAAAAAAACAAAAGAACATGAGCGCCGAATGATAGCACAAAAGCACAGGACATGAGTGGCAAAGGCCCCCACCCCCACCGTGTTAACCCCTAAAGTCAAGCAGTGCACTTCAAAAGCAAGGCACCCCACACTAACCTGGGACCAAAAGGCTCTTACTGGGACAGCCTGTAACGCAAAGGGAAGAGTGCACCCACCGCGGACACGCCAATATTCTGCGCAGTTTCCCTTCCCTAAATACAAAGAGCAGCTCGACCATCGCACAAGAGCGGCAATTAAAAGTAGTTCACTCAGACTGTACAGTAATTACCATATACTACTTGGCGCTCTCCAATTAAACAAAACTGCTCTGTGCCATGTCCATACCCACTCCTGTATCAGTCCACAGCAAATAAGCAATGTACTGAAGAGATCTGCCACAAACCGCTGGCTAATAGAGGACTTATGTTCACTTCTGAGGGTCCCAACTAGTTACATACTATAACAGGCTTTTGACATCTCACATGCCAATCAGATATGGATGATAGTTAAGTGCATCCTAGCACATTTCTTAATCTTGTGTTCCACCAGTTTCTGCCTTCTCAGGGACATACATAACCTTTAAACACATTCTTACAACAAGGCATGAAACAAAAAATCGTCTTTCTAACCAAACACCGTGCACGGCGTAGCCTGCTACTTTTCTAGGCAATCGCCTGTGCACCCGCCATAGGAGTACTAACTTCTATATAAAGGATGCAAAACAAGCATGCGGCCAGGCATGAATGCTGCAGCCAAGTCCGTCTTTAGGAGAAATGTCGAGCTCCAGAAAAGCTCGTAGCATTTTTGAGTTGAAGGATCCCAGCCAGAGTTCGGCATCCGGATTAACCCTTAAAGATCTTGCCCACTTCTGCCATCAGGTTGACTTTTACGTGGCAAAATAAAGAGTGCTTAATTTGTAAACGGACAAGTGCTGGCGTCAAACGTTTTCCTTAGAAGATTGTGGCCAGTGTTAAATACCAGGGCTGGATAGTCTTGTGTGTACTTTATGCATCTTGTACATATGCTCAGACACTCCCTTACTCGTTCTCTCACTCCTGGTGCTCATGTAGAGCGCTCCGACCCTGTCAAGTCAGGCTTCGAAAAAAGAAAAAAAAAACAGCCTTCAGGAGTGAGCCCGCTCTAGAGGTGTATAAAGGCCTGGCCCGAGCACAGCTGACCCTGATTCAGGCTACGCCTTGCTGCCGTTTTGCGTGTTGACCCTGTTCGAGCTGGACCCTGGTGCTCGGACAGTGGTACTCGGACCCTGCTTGTGCTCCAGGCCCCCCCGCTTTCCTCGTGCTGCCTGCTGTTCATGATGGCCGGAGTGACACCCCTCCACAAGGCCGTGCGCCTCTTACTCCGTAACATCATGGAGGAGGTCTGCCAGCGGGTGCTCCACCGCCTCCTGGAGACCGCACCACTGAGCCAAGGGGGCAAGGAGGCCCAGCACCGCACCGCCACTGACATGCTGATGGCCCCCGCGGTCTGCCCAACCCCCCGCCAGCCCCACCACATCACCCCGCTGCTCCTCGAGGCCTGTGGCTGCAGCCTGCTGCCCCCGGACATGCTGCAGGCCCTAGCGCGCCGCCTGATGAAGGTGGTGAAGCTGCACCGTGTCCAAAAGGTGATGTGGACCGTGCACCAGGCCGTGGTGCGCGAGCGGCGGCTCGAGGCCCTGATGGCCACTGAGGGCGCCCTGAGATACGCGCTCTACCTGGAGCTGGAGGGCCTGCTGCGGGGCCGCTACCTGCCCCACCTTCACCTGCAGGTGCACTACGAGGCCAGGCTGACGGATGCCCTGTGAGTCCAAACCCTGCAGCACAAGCACCTGGCGCTCGGTGAGAGAAAGACCCGGGAGGGGGTCTACCTGACCATCTGCGTGTACCCCCAGGACGCGCAGGCCCTGCAGACTGGGAGGGCACCGCTCCAGGCCATCTTGGAGGCTCAGCAGGCCAGCGCAACCGTAGGGGTCACTACTGAGGAGGAGGCCAGCACCTACCTGGTAGTGGTGCCCAAAAGGGCGGACGTGCCACAAGGAGTCAGGAGGCTGCTGGCGCAACACAGCAACTGCGCCTACATAGAGGAGCTCTACGAGCAGGCCTGGGGGCCTGCAGGCCTGCCTACAGAAGGACAAACAATATCCAGTGGAACGACATTTTGAAGAGGTACATAAGAGCAACCGAATTTTGCTTCGGTTTTATGTAATTGTGTTCCCCAGACGGGAGAAGGGGGCGATAGCATACGTAAACAGAGGCAATTAGAATGTAGGTACATACTAGATCTTGATACTAAAATGCCAAATGGCTTGAATTCTGATGAGGACTTGGCATGCTGTTCGGGTGAATGATGCTTTGTATAAGCGGTTATCATTTGGATAACTTGTTGGAGACCGATTTAAAAGTAACTGCGTAGCTTCTGATTGTTTTTAATTCACCATATTATGCAATATACACTTCGATTTTACCTTGAATTTTTCTTTGTGCTTTTTGTGCAGGTGAAACTAATGACATTCCCTTGACAAGAATATTATGTAACTAATGAAGGATTCATTATTCGAGAATACAAGCTGATGAAGGCCCATGGAGGAACAGCGATGGACCAAGAGAACGTGAGCAGAGCGGCAGCCACCGCGAACAAGGAGACCGCTACAGAGAGGAGCGGGAACCACAACGGACGAGAGTCGGAGAACCGACTGAGTGGACCAGGGAAGCAGCCAACGCCACCTGCAGGAAGGAAGCAACTCGAGAGGACGAGGGAAACCTGGAGGTCACCCCTCAACAAGGCGCAATGGAGGAGGCAGCCGTGACCCTGTTGCCGGATCTCGAGGATATGCTGAAACAGCTGGCCGAAGGCCAACGTCATCTCCAGCTGGTCTTAGAAGGGGAGACTACTGAGGCCAAAACAGACCAGGAACAGCTGCAGGAGTCCCTTCAAGCCCAAATGGGTCTGATTGCACAGAACCAGCCGGTACAAGACCACGATACAGACGCTAACGGAGGACACCATCGCCAGCAGTCAGGTGCACCCCAAAGCGCCCAGCTCAGTTCTGCAAAAATTCAGCCTGGCGAAGTCCCGGACTTCTTTTTCATGAATATGGAGCAGGTTGCGGCTACCGCCCAATGGACAGCGGAGCGTTGGAGCCAGTACATCGCCCCTCTTGTCCGGGGAGCTACAAACCGCATATCAGGCCGCCAATCCAACCGGCACAACCCCGTATGACATCTTCAAGAAGGCTAACTTGAAAAGGCTTGGTTGTGACAAAGAACCCTATCAGATAAAATTCTGAAAGGAGAAATGGCTTCCCCAAGACAATCCCAGGGCGCTGCTCTATAGGATACATGACCTACGTAACGGATGGTTACAGCCCCATAGCTCCAGCATGGAGTAAGTAATGGATAAGATACTCTGGTGTGGACCGCGCACCAGGCCGTGGTACACTAGCACGAGCAGCGGCTCGAGACCCTGATGGCCACTGAGGGCACCCTGAGATAAGTGCTCTACCTGGACCTGGAGGGCCTGCTGCAGAACCGCTACCTGCCCCACCTGCAGGTGCAGGAGCACTACGAGGTCAGGCTGACAGACGTCCTGGGAGTCCAAACCCTGCAGCAGGTCGACCTGGAGCTCGGTGAGAGCAGGACCCGGGAGGGGGGTCTACCTGACCATCTGCGTGTACCCCCAGGATGCGCAGGCCCTGCAGACTGGGAGGGCCCCGCTCCAGGCCATCTTGGAGGCTCAGCAGGCCAGCGCAACTGAAGGGGTCACTACAGAGGAGGAGGCCAGCACCTACCTGGTAGTGGTGCTCCACAGTGCGGACGTGCCACAAGGAGTCAGGAGTCTGCTGGCGCAACACAGCAACTGCGCCTACATAGAGGAGCTCTACGAGCAGGCCTGGGGGCCTGCAGGCCTGCATACAGAAGGACAAACAATATCCAGTGGCACGACATTTTGAAGAGGTACATAAGAGCAACCGAATTTTGCTTCGGTTTTATGTAATTGATTGTGTTCCCCAGACGGGAGAAGGGGGCGATAGCATACGTAAACAGAGGCAATTAGAATGTAGGTACATACTAGATCTTGATACTAAAATGCCAAATTGCTTGAATTCTGATGAGGACTTAGCATGCTGTTTGGGAGAATGATGCTTTGTATAAGCTGTTATCATTTGGATAACTTGTTGTAGACCGATTTAAAAGTAGCTGCGTAGCTTCTGATTGTTTTTAATTCACCATATTATGCAATATACACTTCGATTTTAACTTGAATTTTTCTTTGTGCTTTTTGTGCAGGTGGAACTAATGACATTCCCTTGACAAGAATATTATGTAACTAATGAAGGATTCATTATCCGAGAATACAAGCTGATGAAGGCCCACGGAGGAACAGCGATGGACCAAGAGGACGTGAGCAGAGCGGCAGCCACCGCGAACAAGGAGACCGCTACAGATGCTGAGAGAGGAGCGGGAACCACAACGATCGATTGTCGGAGAACCGACTGTGAGAGGGCCAGGGAAGCAGCCAACGCCACCGGCAGGAAGGAAGCAACTCGAGAGGACGAGGGAAACCTGGAGGTCACCCCTCACGAAGGCGCAATGGACGAGGCAGCTGTGACCCTGTTGCCGGATCTCGAGGATATGCTGAAACAGCTGGCCGAAGGCCAACGTCATCTCCAGCTGGTCTTAGAAGGGGAGACTACTGAGGCCAAAACAGACCAGGAACAGCTGCAGGAGTCTCTCCAAGCCCAAATGGGTCTGATTGCACAGAACCAGCCAGTACAAGACCACGATACAGAGGCTAACGGAGGACACCAGCGCCAGCAGTCAGGTGCACCCCAACGCGCCCAGCTCAGTTCTGCAAAAGTTTCAGCCTGGCGACGACCCGGACTTCTTTTTCATGAATATGGAGCACGTTGCGGCTACCGCCCAATGGACAGATGACCGTTGGGGCCAGTACATCGCCCCTCTTGTCCGGGGAGCTACAAACCGCATATCAGGCCGCCAATCCAGCCGGCACAACCCCGTATGACATCATCAAGAAGGCTAACTTGAAAAGGCTTGGTTGTGACAAAGAACCCTATCAGATAAAATTCTGAAAGGAGAAATGGCTTCCCCAAGACAATCCCAGGGCGCTGCTCTATAGGATACATGACCTACGTAACCGATGGTTACAGACCCATAGCTCCAGCATGGAGTAAGTAATGGATAAGATACTCTGTGTGGACCGCGCACCAGGCCGTGGTACACGAGCACAAGCAGCGGCTCGAGACCCTGATGGCCACTGAGGGCGCCCTGAGATAAGTGCTCTACCTGGACCTGGAGGGCCTGCTGCAGAACCGCTACCTGCCCCACCTCCACCTGCAGGTGCACTACGAGGCCAGGCTGACAGACGCCCTGGGAGTCCAAACCCTGCAGCAGGTGGACCTGGAGCTCGGTGAGAGCAGGACCCGGGAGGGGGTCTACCTGACCATCTGCGTGTACCCCCAGGACGCGCAGGCCCTGCAGACTGGGAGGGCCCCGCTCCAGGCCATCTTGGAGGCTCAGCAGGCCAGCGCAACCGTAGGGGTCACTACAGAGGAGGAGGCCAGCACCTACCTGGTAGTGGTGCTCCACAGTGCGGACGTGCCACAAGGAGTCAGGAGGCTGCTGGCGCAACACAGCAACTGCGCCTACATAGAGGAGCTCTACGAGCAGGCCTGGGGGCCTGCAGGCCTGCTTACAGAAGGACAAACAATATCCAGTGGCACGACATTTTGAAGAGGTACATAAGAGCAACCGAATTTTGCTTCGGTTTTATGTAATTGATTGTGTTCCCCAGACGGGAGAAGGGGGCGATAGCATACGTAAACAGAGGCAATTAGAATGTAGGTACATACTAGATCTTGATACTAAAATGCCAAATGGCTTGAATTCTGATGAGGACTTAGCATGCTATTTGGGTAAATGATGCTTTGTATAAGCGGTTATCATTTTGATGACTGTTGTTGGAGAACGATTTAAAAGTAACTGTGTAGCTTCTGATTGTTTTTAATTCTCCTTAATATGCAATATACACTTCGATTTTAACTTGTTTTCATTTAGCTTTTTGTGCATGTGGAACTAATGACATTCATTTGACAAGAATAATATGTAACTAATGAAGGATTCATTATTAGAGATTACAAGCTGATGAAGGCCTCCGGAGGAGCAGCAACAGACCAAGAGGATGTGAGCAGAGCGGCAGCCACCGCGAACTAAGAGACAGCTACAGATGCCGAGACAGGAGCGGGAACCACAACGGACAGGAGTCTGAGGACCGACAGACAACCAGGGAAGCAGCAAACACCACCTGCAGGAAGGAAGTAACTCGAGAGGACTTGGGAAACCTGGAGGTCACCCCTCATGAAGGCGCAATGGACCAGGCAGCCGTGACCCTGGTGCCGGGTCTCGAGGATATGCTGAAACAGCTGGCCGAAGGCCAACGCCATCTCCAGCTGGTCGTAGAAGGGAAGACTACTGTGGCCAAAATAGATCTGGAACACCTGCAGGAGGCCCTCCAAGCCCATGCGGGTCTGATTGCACAGAACCAGCCGGTACAAGACCACTATAGAGAGGCTAACGGAGGACACCATCGCCAGCAGTCAGGTGCACCCCAACGTGCCCAGCTCAGTTCTGCAAAAGTTTCAGCCTGGCGAAGACCCGGACTTCTTTTTCATGAATTTGGAGCACGTTGCGGCTACCACCCAATGGACGGCTGAGCGTTGGGGCCAGTACATTGCCCATCTTGTCCGGGGACCTACAAACCGCATATCAGGCCACCAATCTAGCCGGCACAACCCCGTATGACATCAAGAAGGCCAACTTGGAAAGGCTTGGTTGTGACCAAGAAAACTATCAGATAAACTTTAAAGAGACTCAAAAGGCATTCTGTTCACATGCACTGCTCTTTGAAAATTGTATTCTAGGAATCTGTGAACAATGACACCAAAGGGCAATGGGTGCTGAGAAGTGTGCACGAACATGGATTATAACATGCTGACGGTATTGATGGGAGGTGCTTGTTGTCGATAAAGCACTTGCTCATCTGCTTTTTTGGAAATTGAACAACGGAGCCTCACCTTGCTAAAGGTCGCACTACGTCACTAACCTGTGCCACAGTGCCCTGACTTTATCAAACAATTCACGCCTCAGATTGGGGCAAGGGTCAGTCTTGTCCCAACCCGACGACTTGGGCAACATGCATCCTATCGTCTACCTTGGCCATAAGCTGCTACCCCGGGAAGCCCGTTATTCCATGACCGAAAAGGAATATATAGCTATGAAGTGGGCTGTCCAGTCTCTCCAATACTACCTAATGGGCCTCTCCTTCCTACTGCTCACAGACCATGCCCCTCTATTCTGGCTGACCAGCAACAAAGATACCAATGTACGGGTTTTGCATTGGTTTTTGGCCTTACAGCCTTTTTCTTTCCAGGTATCCCATCGTCCAGGCGCAATGCAGACCAATGGGGACTACCTCTCCAGACGAGACGCTGTTTGGTAGCCCAATCAGCCATGCTTGTTGGGAATGCCCATAAAGTGTTTTAAAAAAAGAAATTAAGATTGGTTAATAGTACGATTGTTGTTTAGCCCAATTATATGAGCAAATTTAGATGTTATATACCTTCCCAGAAGTTCCTTTAAGTTGATCCTCAATTAAAATGTACGGGTTTAGCTTTCATGATTATCAGTCTCTATGAAATAGTACATGTTTATGTATGCCATCTTATCCATGATTGGTTTCAAACAATCACTGTAAGGTTAAGTAAGATCAAGGACCAATAAATATTCTAGGTATATTATGAAACAAAGATTTAAAATGTAAGTAAATCTATTTAACCCACTGGTAACCACTATGTTTTGCCCTACACAGTTTTCTGGTATAGATGGTCTCCTGATGAAGGCAGTATTGCCGAAACGCGCGGAGTGGTGTGATCTACCGCTTACCACCGCCAAAACTGTCAAGTATCTAAAATGAAATAATAATTTGTATGATCTTTATCTAAATGTTGCCCTGTGTTGATGTATATATAAGATGTATTTGTTTAGTTATCCTCTACCAATGTACATGTAATGAATTTGAAAATACCAAATAAGTAAAACTAAACTACCAAAAAATGAATAAAACGAAATCAATACTTTCCGTTAAAAAGTGTACTTGGTGTATATTGGCAAACATAGTATGCATCTTATGTATGTTTGAAGCAGACCTAGAATATTTGATGTTAATTGATAGGCTTGCTATAGTTTTTTTAGACTCATGTAATCCTGGAGGACATGAGTCCCATGCTCTCCACACCACTGGAGTCAAGCTATCCAGGCTGATGACGGCTGATAGCCAGAAACTGGTCCTTGGATTCTTGATTCCGGTCCAGGAAAGACATGGCTTGGGAGTTCAGGCTGGACTTTTCCCATGAGGCACAGGGTCAAGGCTGGTTGCATATGGCCATGTCTAACCTGGGGTGGTGTGGAGTGCAAAAAAACGATGGATTTAGGCCCAGATCTATGTACTGGGGTGAATGTATGACATTGTTCTGCATTCTGTCCATCAATTGTTTTTGCATCCTGGAGGACCTAACAAGACCCATAAGGAGTATATAAAAGGAAGGAGGCGGAGGAAGAGGCGGCATCCGGCGGCATCGACGGAGGAGCAGCGACAGACCCATACGACATGAGCAAAGCGGTAGCCACACCGAATAAGTAAACAGCTACAGATGCAGAGGTGGGAAGCAACTCGAGCACGAGGGAAACCGGGAGGTCACCTCTCAGGAAGGCGCAACTGACGAGGCAGCCTTGACCCTGTTGCTGGGTCAGGGTATCAAGCAACTGACAGCTGGGGCAAGAGGGTGTTGCGCAGCTGGGCGTTTTGTCGGTGGTGTTCTTGGGGTATTAAGGAGCGTGACAATAACAGGCATATCAGGGCATAACGGTGGTCACTAGAGGCCAAAAGACCACAGAGAAGGCAGGCGGATTGAATAGTCGTGGGCACACAGGAACCAAAGAGTGAAGATGGGCGTCCCTCACTAAACACCCCCCACCAGTACTCCTTCCTTTAGCCGGGTGAAGCAACATGGCGAGAGAAACATTGATTCCCCTGTGCACAAAGAGGGCAGGAGCAATAGACCATAGGCTCTGACCTGGTCACTAACTGCTTCTTCACGCTCCATTTTCCTGAGGGGGAAGACCCAGAAAGCGGACAACCAGAAGACTCAAAATAAAAAGGACCGTGTGAAGAAGCCCAAAGGACCCTGTGGAAAAGTCCAACTGACCATAATACGAACAAAGAAACCAACCTGTCTGACAGTGTAACAATAAATACGTTGTCCTAGCAAGATCCTGGCCTTGTGTCGTTCTTGGTGCGTGACAGGCATCATTAAAACAATATATACAAGTGGGTAGGATCCCAAGGGGCCTGCGCATTATGATAACACCAACGTGTGAGAACCCCAACCCAGAACTTCTGCGCGAGTGGGCAGAGAACAGTACCAATAGCTCCATAAATATGGCAATGATGCTAACAAAGTAGGCAGAAATTTAAAGAAAGGAAGTGGTGACAAAAATTAAAGAACTCGCCACTATCTTGCAGAAAAATGCAGATCAGACCAGAATACATACGTTCAAAGGAGACTTGAAAAACAGATTGGAAAAGTATGAAAAAAGGATTAAGGACAGAAAAGCAACAACATTTGTCAGTGATTGCCTGGACTATGAAAATGGTCACATCTATACATTGCTAAGAGATTTGACCCAGTACGGAGACAACATTTTCAAAGGGTAAGTACATTTCACCAAGATGCTTCACAGAGTGAAGTTAGCTCTGATACAGGATCAGAAGTTGAGCAGGATGATACTACATGAAGAGGGGTAACAAATACCAGGTTCAATGTAACTGAAAAATACATTTTTTTACAACTGGATCAAATGACTGACAATCGGGCAATAAGAGGTCGGGGGAGGGGCAGAGGACAAGGAAAAGGAGACAGCGGAGATGGGGTTAAGGATATCCTAGAAGCTGCAGGAGGGCCAAACAGGCTAATGCGCTCCAATGCCAAGCAGGTTTCAAAGAAATTACCCCAAGCAATACGATAATCAATTTGAGCAATACAGTGTTCTCAGAAGAGGATAGACTAGCCTTGGAGCTAGGACTCTCGTATTGCAGAAATAAAGAATTCAACTACACCAATTGCAGGATGGATTTTTATAAAGTTGTCCAAAAACTAAAACTGTCTAAATTACACAAAAACTTTAAAGATAGTTCAATGCCCCGAATTGAGGCGTCTCAGACCAGGAGTAATGCTTTAACGGTAATGGATAGACCTACATTGGAGGAACTGTGGGCATTACAGAATGAGGATATGGAACCTGATCTGACCGGAGTAGAGAGTCGATTCAATTCTAATGATCTTTCAATTCCACAGTTAATGGACTCTGATCGAACCCCTTTTTGGCCTAAATCATGCTACATTCGCCAAATGCCTAGGGATAATTTGGATGTCTCCACCGAAAATGTGAGTGGTGATCAGAGACGTCTGTATCAACAAATAAGCAAACAAGAACGGAGGACAAATTACAAGGGTGCTCGAATCCAAAGAGTTGTAACTAAGTTAAAACAAAATAAGGATACCATGGTGTGGTGGTGAGCCTCAGGAAGGCCTACCAGTGCAAGGGATTCCTCAGACCAATAGGAAGATGTTGGCACAGAAACTGGAATAGAAAATACAGAGTTTATTAAACCTCATGAGGTGGAACTACATTCACACAACACCCTTCGGTAATGTATGACGTAGCACACTGACTGGAAGGAGCTTGGTCCTTTTATACGCACACAGGGGCTCAAATGAAGGCGGTACAAGTACAAATGCTGGTTTTAGGTACAAATAAGGTCATACAGAGAATGTACAGTCAACAAATGGGAGGAGCTAAACAGTTACCTGTTCTGATTGTCACATCCTGACAGTTACAAGTTGGGGACACAGCTGTAAGCTCACCTGAGCATGTGCGAAGCAGGAGAGGCTAATTACATCTCGTCTCTAAGCAGATTTCAGGAGCAGTTAACTGGAAGGTAGGACAGAGCACATGGTAAACAAAATGGCTGATCGATATACAAAATGGATTCCGCAAAACGGACAAGATAGTCGCTAAAAGCAAGATGGCTTCAGTTAATGCTAACCTAATTGTTGCCAAATTACAACACTGGTGAAGTCCTCGGATAAAGGGGGCAATGTTGTGCTCTGGGGCTGAGACTTATACTGTAAAGAAGCCTTGAAGCAATTAAACATTGAGTGCTACAAGAAAGTAACTAGGCTGGAATTTGAAGAAGTGAATGATTGTTTCCTTGAAAGGTGGGAATATTGGTACAAACATGAACTATTGCGTCTCTGTAGTTGCTGTGCGTGTGACCTGTGGACCTTTCTTTGCCTGCTCCCGAGACCTGGCTGGATTTAATCGCTGTGCCCTGACGCGGGATCCCTGTGGTGTGCTGGGCTGACGGCGGGACTGCGAGCTCCAGGATCCTCTGCGGCCCGTTACCAGCCGCACCTGTGAGTTCTTCCCGACCCCCGCCCCGCCCGCACTGAGGGTTGGGCTGATAAGCAACTCTAGTCTCCCGCTCCACGGGCGTCTCTGTAGTCGCTGTGCATGTGACATGTGGACCTTTCTTTGCCTGCTCCTGAGACCTGGCTGGATTTAATCGCTGTGCCCTGACGCCGGATCCCTGTGGTGTGCTGGGCTGACGGCGGGACTGCGAGCTCCAGGATCCTCTGCGGCCCGTTACCAGCCGCACCTGTGAGTTCTTCCCGCCCCCCCGACGGCTAGAAGATCACACCCCCTGACGCGCATCGCAGAACACGCGCGGGACGGCGCCGGGCGATGCCCGGGCCAAGGGCGGGCCCGTTTCTGCCCGTTCCTGACCGATCAGGGCCGGACCAGCCCACCCCCCTTGGTTCTGGGATTGCAGTACCAACATCAACTTCGAACGTGAACTAAGAAGTAAGTCAACGCTTGTTGGGGGCCCTACTGCGGGAGGCATGGAAAAATTCCTAATTAGAGCAAACTCCCTAGTCGACAAGGAGATATCATTTTTGGAAAAACGCATGTCCCTTGAAATCTCCCAAAAAATCTTCCCTGGGTGAAATTGCTAAGGCCAAAACGCCGGACAGGGCCCCGGACACGGCCATTTCTGTGCCCTGTGTAACAGGGCAAGACATTACCCCTGGAATGGTTGGGCATGATTTGCAGGACTTGGATATTTTTGTCAATGAAATTTTACCCGAAATAGACCTAATTCTTGTTAACCACAAGACTAATCCTTCTGAAACTGTGGCCACTATTGATAGCACCCCGTGTCAAGGGCCTAAAGAAGGGGCTATCCCTAAAAGGAAACGGGTCTATAACAAGAAAGATGGGAGTAAAGCCAAAATAGCCAAGCGACAGAGTGATGGTATCAACCCTGATGGGCCTATTGTGGGGAGGCAAATATTTGCAAATGGGTTGGTAGATTTAACTTTGCCCTCCTCCGCTGCTCCTTTGCAAACCCAGTTTGGGCCCGAGTTATCCATTGAAAACCTGGGAGCGTTATTTAAATCCATTTTATTTCCTTTAGAAGCCAAATTGGAACAAATGGAACTTAGATTGGCTAATATTGAGAAAGTAACATCTGCTTTGCTGCAAACTCAAAGATGGGGAATAAACCGGGTATTGTTGCGATTCCTGATTCCCACCGGGGGGTGCCACCTCTTGTAGATAGCAAAGTCCCCACTACTAGTGGCAGACCATCTGGCCCACCAGGTCCTAACCCGGTTAGTCAGGCTCCCCCCACTGAGCTATATGTTCCCTTGTCTGGTGGTAGTGATAGTTCTGGGAAGGTAGACAGCGGTAAGCTTGTACCGCCTGCGCTGGTCAAAGAGTGTAGTACCAGAAAACCCCGGTTACCGGACTTCCCACCTGAAGCTAACCGTTATATGGTGGTTTTGGCAGGCGCCCCTGCCCTAGAAGTGGGCGAAGGTGAATCCTATGGCTCCCTAAAAAATATGGTTGTTAAATGGTTAAACTGGAATAGACCCCTTCCCGCCCACTTTTCTAATGAGATCATAATGATAAGGAGGTTTCCTTGGGTGGGTAAGTTAGTGAAAACTGTAAACGGGACTGTATAACAGTAAACTTTAGGGACCCCAGAACTGTCTCCCACATTTGTGCTGGCTTTAACTGGTCACCGGATTCTACTATCCAGACCCTGCCACTGTCTTTTTTTTACACCCCAAATCGTATGGCCCACGGGAGAGACACTGATGATTGGACAAGAGTTGACCGTAGGGGGAGAAGTAGGAGATTTGACGGTAGACCTGATACTATGCCAATCTATGTTCCCTTTTGTGATTATAACCGCTTTAGCTGTCTTGATGAAGTAGATTGACTACCCCCTGTCGTATTGATGTCATCTAAGGGGGGGAAGTCCAGACCTGAACATAGAAGTTCTGGTGGGGAGCATTAGTCAAACCGAGCATGACCTTGCGGAGTGTAGGCTAGCGGCCATTGACTCACCAGGCACTGTTCACCAGATACCCACCATCCCCCCATGCAATAAGCAATCCTTTAGTTTGAAAGCCCTAAAGAAATCTACATGCCCTCAGTTGTCTATGGGGGAGAACATAGTTTTGGATAAGGGAGGACACGGTACTGGGTACAACCTGGTGAGTTGGAATATTGCCGGTTGGCGGAACAAGGATGAATTACTGGGCTGGAGAGAGCATGTAACAAACTTTGACATTCTCTGCCTACAGGAGACTTGGTCAACGGAAGAGATCCATTTTGATGGGTATGTCTCTTAACTGCTTGGCACAGGGATCAACCATGGGAAGGTCTAAAGGTGGGCTGGTGATATTGTCTGTGAGCCTGCCGGTGAAGGTCAAATCACAAATAACGATTGGATTCCACTCACAAATGCTTTGGTTGCAGCAAAGCGGGGGCCGTAATGTTTTGTTAATCAACCACTACAACAACGTGTTTGATTCCTCTAGCCTCTCCGTAATTAACGATCTTGAGACTGCAGTAGACAAACTTTGTGGGGCCAACCTAGTCCATTTTGACTTCATCTGGGGGGGGGGGGGGACTTTAATACCTCCATGTGCCCCTCTCCTTTACGAATGCCTGTGGGTTTGATGGGGACAAAGGGGAGGACCGGGCACATTTTACTCACACTCCCCATGGAGAATCACTTAACACCTTAATGCTCAAACTGGGACTGTTAATCCTTGTGCCCGCAAACGATAGAGAGGGCAACCCCGTTCCGACCTTTGTAGGGAGGAACTCAGCCACTGTTATAGACCACTTATTGGTATCTGAGAATATCAGTTTTCTCTGTGCTGTCCCGAAAATCGCAGTAGTGGCCCTTAGTGATCACAATGGTATTACTGTGTCTACAGCCATCTGGGGGAAGAAGATTCTAGCCCCCCGAAGGATTATTGATGAAATAACCCCATGTAGGCCTAATGGCTGTAGGATCAAATGGTGCAGGGACAACTCTGAGAAGTTGCTGATCAAAATTGTGGCTGCGAGTCTTCAAGAGCTGCAGCGTTGCCTGGATGTTACTACAGGCGCTGCATGCATCCTTGCCAATTTTGTGAAAATAAATGAGACAACCAAAAAGATTTTAACCATTGACAAGGTCAGAAGGTCAGGGGACACTGTGGGTTGGTTTGATGGGGCCTGCACAAAGTCCTTACAAGAACTAAAGAAAGCACTTTCTAGCTGCCCCAGGGACAAGGGAGCTGTTAAATCCTTAAGGGCAAACTGTAAAGACCATCTGAGACGTAGAAAACAAGAGCTACGGGAGAAAGCATGGGATAGTCTTTCTAAAGCAGCTGAGCTCCAGGACAGCAAGCTTTTCTGGAACACCGTGAATAGCCCCTTCCTTTTACAGAAGGAGGAGTTCCCTGTATTATCTGCCCAGGTCAGCGAGGAAAACTGGGTCGCCTTTTTTAGTAGTATCTTTAACCCGGGAGGGGAAGCCCTTTTATGTCGAAGGGCCGTAGTTTGCGGCCCAAACCCCCTTCAATATTACAATCATAGAGGTAGTTAATGCTATTCAGAAAAGTAAAGGAGGGAAGGCACCTGGGCCTGACGGGGTGCCTATTGATCTTTATAAAGCAGACACTCTGTTATGGGGCCCCCTTTTGACCAAGGTTTTTAATGCGGCAGTCATGGAAGGCTCCCCCCTAACATGGGGTGAGTCAATAATTATTCCAATCTACAAGAAAGGAGCTAGAGGCGAGGCTAAGAACTACCGCCCTATCTCCCTTCTAGACTCGTCCCAAAAAATAATGAGCATGGTGCTTTTGTTGCGACTGGAGGAGTGGGCCGAGGTTAATGGTATCCTTGCAGAATCCCAATTCGGATTTCGTAAGGGTCTTGGTACTATCGAACAGTGTGTTAACCTAGACCTTATCATAGGTAAATACACACGGGCCAAGCAGGGCTCGTTATTCCTCTGCTTCGCGGATCTCTCCAGCGCGTTTGATTTGGTGGACCACGGACTACTGTGGACCACGCTATTAGATATGGGTGCACCAGCTGCAATTATCTATTTCTTGGCTGGATTATATAGTAACCTATCGGCCCAGATCCGATTTGGCCAAGCGGGGGAATGCACCAATAACATCAAGGTCAGTTCTGGTATCAGGCAAGGATGTGTCCTTGCCCCCTTACTTTTTTCCCTCTTTATTAATGCCATGGATTTCGAGCTTAGATCAGTCCCCGCCGATGCACCAACTGTCGAGGGTCAATCGATTCCCGTACTGCTATATGCAGACAACACAGTCCTATTATCTAGAACACCAGTCGGTCTGCAGAGATTAATGGACACATTTTTTTAATTCATTAAGGGGAGGAAATTAAAAATTAATAACTCCAAAACCTTCATTATGGCTTGCGGGAAGAAGGTCAGGAAACTGAGATCATTCCAGTTTGAGGAGCAAAAAATCCAAGTGGTTGACAACTTCTGCTATTTGGGCATCACTTTTAACAGTAAGGGCACGTGGGCACAGGAAATGCTTAATGTCAAGGCAAAGATGGGGAGAGGCATATTTGGCGTTTTTAAATTTGCTTCTAAACTGGGAAGTAGACGGATATGGGACATGTTGCATATCTATCGTCTTAGATGTGCCTCAGTGGCACTTTATGGTTCAGGCGTTTGGGGTCACTGCGGTCATGGAGATCTACAAGTGCAGGAAAATAACTTTTTAAAGAGACTTCTTTGTCTTCCAACCTCTGCCTCTACAGGGCTGGTTCACCAAGAGGTAGGGTTGGAATTCTTGACTGATCCCATAGGTCTAAGACCACTTATGGCCTGGAGATCTATATGGGCCAAGGAGGAAACTGGTTTTACTAGAAGAATTATTCAAGATTGCCTCCGCCTGGAGAAATATAATTTGATCCCATGGCTTAATTATGTCATAACAACATTTAGGGACGTATTTGACCTGAATGTTTTTCTGGACCCTGGTAGTGCCACTGATATCTCCAAAAAGGATCTTAAACATGTCTATCTGGGGGTTAAAGCCAAGTCACGTAGGGATGCTACTTGCCTGTATGAAACACATCAATTTTATCACTCTAATAATCAGGCAAGTCCCGGTTATTCAAAGTACCTAAATGTGGTTACCAAGCAATCCCATCAGTACGTTCTCACCAGATTACGATTAGGTATTGTACATAATCTGGTGGCTTTCACCATGATAAAAAAGCATACGTCAACACCCTGCCCCTGTGATGGGCTTTCTAAGCAGAGCACTGAACACTTCTACTTTGTCCCTTGTATTTGCATCTCCGTACTGCCTATCTTAAACCGCTTTAAAAAAAATATTTTGTGTCCACTGTTAGAACTGCTATGAGATTTTTATTTGCACTGGACGAACCGGATGTGTGCTTCCTCACAGCGATTTTTATTCTAAAATCTGTGTCCGCTAGGAAAAGCATGGCTTTTTAACTTCTATGTAGTGTTTTTAGCATATTCACAGCCTCAGCATATCTTGCCGCCTATTTCTTCCTTTGTTTGTATTTTTTAACCCCACTAATGTTGTATTTCTGATGTATTGTGTGCTTTTATGATTGTTTTTCAAATGATCGAATAAAGCTTTTTGATCTGATCTGAGTTGGGACTAATTCAAATTTATCAATTCAGATAACTATTTGATTCAATCGAATCATAAAAATTTGCAAACACATTTTATACAAAATATTAAAAAGAACCCTAAAATCACTTAAAACTGGAATTAATTTTAAGATTCATAGTGTATTCTAATTGAAAAAGCAATTCTAATGAAGTTAAACACAGCGCTGCAAATAGCAGCAGTAGATAGTGACCACAAGTAATTAAAACCCTCCTGATAAGAACAGGGATGGATTTCCTTTAGAAGAGGCTAGATAAAAAGTGTCCTGGGTCTTTATAAAGTGTGCAAAACAGCAAAAAGTGCATTGTGCTCTGATGTGCTACATTTTTGCAAGGACAGGGTGTTAGTCTCTCACACCAACCTGCCTGTTTGGGGAAAGCCACAAGAAAGTACAATGTGCAAAGACAAAATTTAGTCATAAGGAAACGCGATTGAGCATGCATAGTAAAAGACAAATAAAATTGCTGTTGACTTAGATGCGCACGATGTGGTATTCCACAATCCTGATTAGACATACCTAATTCAATACAATATGCATTTTTTATAAACAGTTTCATGTTGGATTGGATACTAACTGGATTATCGTAGTATTGTTCTAAGCCTATTTTTTTTTAAAGTATCTTAGACATAACGAAGCCAGGGGAGTGATATTGCGTTATCAAGATTCATACAATCTCCAAGGATAGTCCACATTTTCCCCCATAATATCAGTGGGGCAATATTTACCCTGTCTTTTACATAATCCAGACCCACTTCAGGGTGACAGAAAAGTGTTGAAGAACAGCTAGGAATCATCAATAGTCTTTTTAAAAATGTTTTCTCTAGAATCTGAATCTGGAAACTTTTATGGTGACCCCATACTCATGCCCCAAAGTAGCTACTGACAGACATTTTGATTTGTATAAGGTTAGCATTTCCGCTACCGGCTTATGTCCAAGCTTGCAAGTAAAGCAAAACAGATGCTCTATTATTCTGCTGGTGTGGTAAACCCTAGCCACAATTAATTGGTCCAAATTTAATTTATTAAAAATATTCCCCAGATAGATTAAAAGTGCCCCCTTTTAGCAAATGAGATATCTAAACAAGCATTGGCAAAGCCAATAGTTTTCGCCTTTGGGACCCCTTAGGTTTGCACTTTTTTTTGCAACACTTTACAGCATCACGGACATACTATTGTACCACTAGAAAAATGAAAATTGGATGCATCCTTCACCTCCCAAATGAAAATATAATTTTGCCTTTTACTCTCAATAGTTCTCTCTAGTTTGTTGTGGGTATTAGAGTTAGCCAAGCCGGGCAATTCAAAAGGCATCCTTTGCAGGACACTTGAGTACATGACACTGATGTTACAGCAGCAAGCTGGGTGACATGAATGTGGAGGGGCCCTTGTGGGTTTGAGAGTCAGATCAGATTCTCCTGAAGAGTCCCTTTTTCCTTCTGGGCCCAGCTTAACCCCTTTCCTGCTGTCCACTAGTGCAACCAAGGCACACCTCTGTACAGGAGGAGACCTGTATTCATGTCCTCAACGTTCAGAGTATAAAAGACATTAATATCAGAACAAGTGTAAAAGCATGAAGGTAACCATGTCATTCCTGTCGATATTTTGCATGCTTTACACAACGTTGAATTCTCTAGGAGTGTTTGCTTTTTCCAGGATGTAATAACTTTTTTTTCAGGCAGTGCATAATGTGAATTGAGCCACATCCAGGTGTTTACAACGGGCACAATTGTGTTGTAGCTGAAGGCAGTGCAAGTTTCTCAGTGGGGCAAAAAGGTGCTCCCGGGGGAAGAGGATGTGGCATGACCAGTCATGACCAGTCCACCAGACTACTCACCTGAGGAAACCCATTCCCCTTCTAAACGTAAGAAGGACCGTTAGACGGTAGAAGCCCTGGTCTCTTAGCACCAGCAGGTGGACCCTAGCAGTGGCCAGTGAGTTAACCTTGAAGGCCTGTCCAACACAATCCATACTGAAGTTCACCTCCAGTCTTGCTGGCAGGCCTACAAAGCAGCACACCCTACAGCAACAGTGACTGTCATTAACCCTTTAGGTGCTGCCGTCGGCCAACGGTCGTCACGGGCACTACCTCCCCAGTGCTGCGTGCGACCGCTGGACGTCCAGTTCAGCACTGGATAATGGACAGCGCAGCACTGGGGAGGTTTGTTTACGAGCTCCTAAGGTGTTAAGGTCAGAGTTCCCATTCGTGTGACAGAGACCTCTGTCTGCTCAGAGCGTCCGCTATGATGATGTCTTTGCCTGGGACATACTCTGCTGTTAGCTTGATATAGTGGAGTGCTAGCCAGTTCCAAATTTTTTGCGATTCGCGAGATAGAGTCAGCGATCACGTCCCTCCCTGCTAGTTCAAGTAGTGCATTGTTGTTCTGTTGTCCGTTCTTACAAGCACTGCTGAGTTTTTGATGCGCGGGAGGAATGCCTGGAGAGATGGGAAAACTGCCCTCAGTTCTAGTAGATTGATATGGAGTTTCCTTTCTTGGTCTGTCCACTTGCCACTGATTTGCAATTCTTGAAGGACTGCTCCCCATCCTTCTAGAGAGGCATCTGTAGTTATGACATGTGGAGTTGCAGGCAGCAGGAGCGTTAGTCCTTGAGATAGGTTTTTGGGTGTCCTCCACCAGAGTAAGGCCTTGGTTATTTGTGGAGTAATCACGATGTGATCCTCGATAGGGCCTGTACATTGAGTCCACTGCTTGGTTAAGGCCTCTTGGAGGGGGCGCATTCTGAGCCGACAGTGAGGAATGAGTAGTATACACGAGGACATCATCCCTAGGAGGGACTTGAAAGTGCGGACTCGGATGGTGTTCCTCGAAGTCACTGCGGTGGCTAGAGTAAATAGTTTGTGTTTCCTTTCCTGAGATGGGAAAGCTTTTGAAGATGTCGTATTTAGAGTTGCCCCTAGAAATGTTATGACTGTGGAGGGCTGTAAGGTTGACTTCTCGTGATTGAGTGTCAGGCCCAGCTTTTTGAAAATATTGAGACAGGCGTTGGAAGACATTTGTGCGCCTGCCATAGATGGTGCCTTCACCAGCCAGTCGTCTAGGTAGGGGAAGACCTGGTGTCCTTGTTGACGTAGGAAAGCTGACACGGGAGAGAGGCACTTTGTGAAAATGTGAGGCGCCGATTTGAGTCCGAATGGGAGGACACAGAATTGGTAGTGCTGACCTGCTACTGCGAATCTTAGGATTTTTTTTGTGGCACCTGTGTATTGGAATGTGGTAATATGCATCTTGCAGGTCTAAAGACGTCAAAGTCTCTTTCCTCTAGAGATCCCAAGATTTCCTGAATGGTCACCATCCAAAATGATTGGCTCTTCAAGAATGTATTGAGTGCCCTGAGATCTAGTATGGGCCTCCATTTTTTCCTTTTCTGTTGTATTAGAAAGAAGCGGGAATAAAATCCCTTCCCTTTTTGAGCTGATGGGACTCGCTCTATTGCTCCTTTCTTCAACATTGATGTAATTTCTTGAAGGAGTAATCGTAGGTGTCTGTGTTGAATCTTGCAAGGAGGAGTTATTGGGGGGATTGAACTGAATTCCAATGAGTGTCCTCATTGGATTGATTGGAGCACCCACCGATCCGTTGTTATTGATCTCCAATTGTGGAGGAAGTGTGTTAGTTTGCCTCCAATTTTGAAAGAACGAGATGGTGGAGGGACTGGCTGTTGGAAACGCTCATTGGCGTCTGCCGGCTGGTTACCTCTGTTTTTTTCCCCTGAAGTTTGATCTCCCGTAGGAGGTCTGGCGACCTTGCTGCTGTTGCCGTTGCTGGTATTGTGATCGGCCTTGATTATAGGAATATGAAGATTTTCCTTGGTATGATCCTCTGTAAGAGGGCTGATCTGTGGGAGAGGTGTGGCGCCGCGGCCAGGGCGACGGACGCTGGAATCTGGGGATCAGGGTTCGATCCCCGGCTCCGGCGGCAGGTTCGCCCAGCACCATGTGACTCTGGGCAATAGCTTGCTTAATCTTCCCAACAGCCCCCAGCACCTAGAGACCCTTATGGGTGATTGTGCGCTTTACAAATGTGAATTATTATTATTATTATTATCTCTACCCCTGTTCCCTCGAAAAGGACTGGTTTTTGAACTGTAAAGTGCAAAGAGCTCGTGCCGTGTCTGTATCTTTTTTAATTGCCTGTAGGGCCTCATCTATTTTGTCACCAAATAGGTGGTGTCCATCATAGGGCATGTCTAGGACCTTAGTTTGGACTTCTTGGTGGAAGGAAGTTGCTTTGAGCCACCCTTGTCTTCGCAAGACTGCTGCACCTGCCAGCTGTCTGAAGCCTGTCATCGTGACATCTACAGCACAATCAATGTTTTCTGATGCTGACGTTTGTCCCTCCTTCAGGAGCGATTGAACCTCCTCCTTTAATTCTTCAGGTATTTCTGCCAGGTATGGGACAATGTCTTCCCACAATTACCTGTTGTATCTCCCTAGTAGCGCAATGGCGTTAGCTACTTTGATAGTCATGGGTGACGTGGTTGAAAAACGTTTGCCGATGCCGTCTAGTTTTCTGCCCTCTTTGTCTGGTGGTGCTGACAGTGGAGAGGACGGATACCTAGAGTTCTTTTGAGCCGCCTGGGTGACTACAGAATCTGGCTTGGGATGTGCATTAAGACAGGTAGGTGCTGTTGTTGGTGCCTTATACTTCTTATCCAGTCTGGGCACCACTATGGAGACCGATGCTGGAGTTTGCATGCATTAATTGCCGACCTTGTTCCCATATGTGATCAATTATGGGAATTGATCTGGCTGTCTTTTTTATCGGATCCTTAAAATCATATAAGAAACAGTCTGTTTCATGTGGTTCCATAGTCATGTGGAATCTCGTCGCTGCTCTTTCCACCAAATTGTGGAATCCACCAATGTCTACTGGTGGGGATTCTGAAGTATGGGTTTCAGGTGTGGCTGGAGAATGAGCGATATAATCCTCGTCATCTCTGTTATTGGACAGGTCGTCTCGTACTTCCCCTTCTTCAGGTTCCTCGCCCTCGTTGTCAGAGGACTGAACATGATGAACCGTTTCTCTCTCCTGAGGGATATCCAAAGGTGGTGGTCTTGTCTTAGGAGATGGGTGCGGTCTGGTCGACGCTGGAGATTTCTCCGTTGAAGTGGCCGCTGGTGATTCTGGAAATCGTTCTTTGTAGTCTTCGATCAGGAATTGAAGATCTGAGACTATAGATACTGGAAGGCAGACCATAGGAGTGACCTGTGACTGGACTTGTGTATGTACAGTCTCCTCCGTAAAAACGACATCATCACCATCTTCATCTGTGCTCTGGCACTTTACAATGAGATCTGAAGGACTAGTTGCTTGGTCATACTGGTCATCTTCTGATTCTTCAACCTTGTAGGAGACAAGATGGGGGTATTCTCTGTACCCTACTTGGAGATGTTAGATCTGGCGTAATAGGATTTTTATTATTCTTTGTTGGTGGAATTAAATCCGATTTTTTCCATGGCGTCGACGATGTCGTCGACGTCTGTGTCGTCGACCGTGCTGACGACGATTGTTTTTCAAGTGTCGACGGTGAGGTCGTCGGCGTTCCCTTTGGCGACGGTTCCTTAGTCGACGGTTTGGTCGTCGACTTTGTCTTCGTCGTCGATGGTGTGCCCGTCGACGGTGCCTTCACCGTCGACGGCGTTCTCGTTGACGGTGTCTTCGACGATGCCTTTACCGTCGTCGATGTCTTCGTCAACGGTGCGCCAGATGTCGATGGCGTCTTTGTCGTCGGTGAAGGCGTCGATGGTTTTTGTTGCGTCGTCGACGGTGTCGTCGACGATGCCGTCGACGGAACCTTAAGCAACGTCGATTGCTTTTTTATAAGTATAATCGATGACAGTGGCTTACCCGCCGTCGACAATTGAGTTGTCGTTGTCGTCGATGAATAGGATGACGACGCCATCGTCGTCGACACCGTCGTCGTCGATGTGGAGACATAGGCTGTTTTTCTTAAAGAAAGTGTCGACGAACTCGTCGTCGATGACAGAGTTGGCTTTCTGAAGGTGGGAACTTCATTTTCAGACGTGACAGATTTTACCTCAGAAGGCTTTGTGGCAGTCTTTTTAGGAGGAACGTCTGTAGGGCTAGGGGAAGCAACCCTTGGCCTCTTCAAGGATAGTTTTGATGAAACTGAAGCCATTTCACCGTCCTCTGAAGACCGTACATCATCTCTGGTTTTGAGTCTGTTCAACCAGAGGAGCAGCCTTCCTTCCCTGTCTTTAAGTGTTTTTGTAGAGAATGTTCTACAAATCCTACATTCTTTTGAAGAATGATCAGGATAAAGACAGTAGAGGAAAGTTTCATGCTTGTCATCGACGTGCAGTCTTTTCTTACCAAAAGATGAACAGGCTCTGAAAAGACCTTTCTTCTGCTGATCAGCCATTGTTGTTTGTTGAAGAAAATATCCAATTTCTGTGAGGAAAAGAGATAAATGTAGGAAACCTGAGGAGAACTCAGGTGGAGACTCCCTAGCACAACGTGCGGTAGAAAATCTGAGAGACTGAGGCTCCTGGCAGGAAGGTTCTAGAGGGAGGTGGTAGCTGATTGGCTACCTTCAGGACTTTGGTCCTTTTCACAAAAGGACACAGATAGGCTACTAAGGCAAGGCCCTTAGGCCTACTTTTCTCTATGTATGTCTATAGGACATTACTTTTCTATGTACCAGGGACTCCCATCTCGACGACGGGGAATGATTCAGGCATGTGAATCTATGAAAGACACCCATAATACTGGATAATGTGGTACATGCACAACGCAAAGCTCCAAGTCATATTTATGAAGTCACACAAATTAGTTTTAGAGGGCTAGATAAATATGGAGTAATGCAACATAGCAAACATTGCTGCGTTGCCTTACTCTGCGTAAGAAAGGCATTGCAGTAGGTGTTCCAACACAGCTCCCATGGGTTCTGACGCATTCCCAGATTGTCAAGGACTTGTAAACCTAACCTGGGAATACACCAAAATCTTACACCTCTCCATGGGAAGCATAACGGGGAGAAGTATCTTTATTTTTCCTTCCTCTTTCCTCTTTCTATGTGTGCTTCTTTCAGCAGCACACACGGAATGAGGAAAAAGCCTCTCTGGAATTTTTTTACAGGAAGGAGCCACTTCCTGTAACAAAAAACAATCCTGCATTCAATGGAAGCACCCTTGCACCGTAGTGCAAGGGTGCCTGAATTGTCACTAGGCTGCCTAAACAGTGCCAGCACAGGGAGAAAGGACAGGAAAGCACTGTGTTGGATAAAGATGGTGCATTCCTCCCCTTTCCCTCTGACACAGGACAGTGCAGCAAAGTAACTTGCTGCACTGCCGTGTCCCACTATTCCTATTGGTATCTGCCTAAGTTCACAAACTTCATGGTCGTTCTGATTCATGCACAAACACTTTCAACATGTGTTGCCTGATTTGGGGCCACTTCTATTATGCAATGGAGTACAAAAGGATGTTGCAGCATTGATTACATTATGCAGCAAACAAAGGCTGCAGCATAATGTGGTACATTTTCTGATACTTTATTTTAACATTCTTTCACATATTAACAGTCTCTGCAAAGCGTTAGCCTAATTAATACAAGTGTATTATACAAATGCAGCAGTGAGAAAGGTGACCACTCATCTTTTTCGAAGTGCCCTTTACGCAACACAAGTCACATTGTTCAGTAACTTTTAATCCATTTGATCTCCAAACAATTTTTTTGTTAAAATCATCAGGTTATGCAGCAGATGTATTTTGTGGCAAGTACGGCAGAGCCATAATTATGTGGAAACATTTGAAAACTAGGATATTTTGCCATTAAAGTTTGGCTTCTCTCATGCAGTCTATTGGGTAGTATACCTAGACCCCTACAGTGCTCTTGGTGAGACAAAGGATGAAGGTGTTCAATAGTGATTGAAGAGGATAGTAGTACGAAGGGAAGAGCATATCTGATTGAGATAATCAGAGGACCACCTATTTCTGAACCTACCAATGTTTGAGCCTATTTCAGAGTTCATACATTTGCATTTCTCATTGCTAACTAAATTGAGTAATTACAGTCTGCTATTATCATAGTTTTATCTTATTCATTTGATGTTGTTAAAAGCATCTGCAAAATCAACAGGTCTGCGTTGTTTTAGGTGTATATTTTCACTTTTGAGTTCTACGTATAGATGTAATAACAATAAATTAAGAGGCACCTAATGCTGGCCTTGTGGCATGTTGCGCAAAACACAAAGGACTACAATTTTGCATTGACCAAGGGGCACAGAACGACCTAAAGAGTGCTCCAAAACACAGAAAAAACAGACAGTGAGGCACAAGGGTTAATTAAATGTAACTATTAGGCACAGTATCAACTGTTCTACCTAAAATGCTTTATGCCAAAGCTTATTAATGTAATATGATCCATGTCTTGTTTACCAGCTGCTGTAAGATGTGGACTGCAGTAAGATATCCATTTTATACCAACATGTTTTAAGGCCCCTATGGCATTACTGTGCTATTGGGCCATAACTGCACCATTCATATTTGTGTGAAAACTATTTTCTTTCTATACATTCCCTTTCCTGTGTGGATTGGGTTGTCCAGTCTTCTAAACCACTACTACCGCTCCTAAAATTTGACTGTGTTGACCAGCACACTTTTGTTCATGGGTTACATTTGAAATTACAATGTTTGATACGCCTACTTTTGATGATGACCAGAATAAGCTGGTACAAGAATTCTTTAGTGAACACACCATCAAGAAGGACAATTCAGGAGAGCAACATGGAGGGACTAAAACAGAAATGAATATGGTTAGAACGTCTGAGAAAACAAGAGCTATCAAGATAGTGGGATGCAACAATCCTCAAGAGATTTATTGATTTGAAACAAGTACCGAGGGGCCTACAAGTAATATTTCCATCTTTTGGGGATCCCAGTACAGATCTATTGAAGGATTAGAAAAATATGATTCTATCTTCCTCATTTGGAATAATCAACATTTTGATTAAACCTGCAAAAAGGAGACAAGAAGGTCTAATTTTGGAGATGGAGAAAATAGTGTCAGAAATAAAATCTTAATTTATCAGGCAACAGGAAAAAATATAAAAAAACTTTGAAATTAATACTTTCTGCACACCAAATGTACTTAAAAGAGAAAAAAATGAGGAAACTCAAACGTGATGAAAATGACTACCGGAATGGTAGAGTCATCACATTTGCATGCAAATTTAACAATATAAAATCACAGTCCACAGGATCTAATGATAGCTCCGAGCCAGTCCCGATCTTGACAACGGAGATTGATTCAGATGAATCCAGGATTATTGAATGAATCTAGTGAGATACAGGACTCAACCATTACTTTAACAGGGCCATCCACTAACCTATCTTTATCTTTTTTTAGTGGAATTAGAAAGATTCAGGGAGGGTACAAGAATCGGGTGCAACAAACAGAACACAGGTACAAAAAAACAAGATTTGGGGGGGGAGGGGTGTAAAAGATACAAGAGAGGGCGACTACACGATTGATGTTCCTCAACCAAAAGAACTGAAACCACTATCTAATATTTTGTCTGACAGTCAAATCTCTAGTAAGTCTTGTGATAATGTATCAGTGATAAACATTTCTAACCACACCCTGACTCAAACACAAAGATGTATTATGAAGGACTAAATTTTTGTCTGGCATCAAAACCGGATTATGCACAAATACATGTGGATTTGTATAAATTTATGAAATGCCTCAAATAAAAAATATTTGTTGAAGAGCAAGAACCATATGTTCCAACTATTATTCCTCATTATTCCTCCTAATACTATAAAAGACATAAAATACCGTTAATTAATCCCATCTTTACACAACTCGGAGGAATCAACAGGAGGCAGACGGCAACACGCAGCACCCAGACACGTTCCAGGAGGGACACACGTGGCTGGCACAGGTGTGTGCCTGCTTTTGGGTAATCGGGACCACTGAGTCAATACCTCCGGGAGGTGGGGGGAAGCATGCAGAGTGAGTTTCTGCTGTAGAGATGGGGGGGGGAAACGCGCAGCATAAATCCCTTCTTCCTTTGGTGATGGCCCCTTGCCCTACACAGTCAGAGAGCCGACCGGGTGCATTCTCCACTCACACCTTCCCTTTCCCCTACCTAAAATGGAGCACAGCACTAAGGGCAGTGAGTCTTTTTGTTTTCTCCCTTCATCCCCGATTGCCTGATGACCTACACTCCGGAGAGACGCCAAGGAGGAGAAGCCCCTCTCCCCCTGAGGAAGACGTCACCTAGACAGTGTTATTGGACATTTTTGTTTACCCTAACACAATAAATACCCTTGGCAACCAACCTCAGTGTCCCGTTTTACTTGCCCAGCACGACATCCTCTCAATGAGACAAGTAAGGTCATTTAATCAAGATTGATTTACCGGAGGGACCGATGCCTCATTATTGATTTGGAATTCAAATATATAAACAGCCCATGTCCCGAGCACCGTGCATGTGTAGATTACCTAAAATTCACAAAACTGAGGGGATTCCACCAGGGAGACCCATAATTTGAAGCATAGGCTCCCTTACTGAGAGGATTTCTGAATATATTGATGTATTTCTGCAATCATATGTCCATAGACTTCATCTTCCCTTCAGGATACAAAGGATCTCCTAAGTAAATTACAAGACTGAATGGTAAGGCACATTTAAGTTTATAACCCTGGATGTCAATTCTTTATAGACATGCATCCCCTTGGAGAATGGTTTACAGGCACTGAAGTCCACTCTCTCTATACGAGATGCAACATTATTTGAACATACTGAAATTATTCTTGACCTTACGAGACTGATCTTTGGAAAAATATATTTTTTTTTACATGATAACAACTGGTACTAAAAAGCACTGAGCATTGCCATGGGCTCAACCTTCTAACCCTTATATGCAAATATATACATGGGGGAATTTGAAAAGACATCAATGGTTTAACCTCATCACTGCAGTGTGAATTCCTCCGCAGTGCTGAACATTCCGATCGCGGTGTGGTCATGACTGCTCCCGGCCATCATCAGCACAAGCCCACCGTGACTCATGGCGGCCGGGAGCCATCATGAGCATGGAAGAGGCTAAATGCTCCAAAGAAATCCTGGAAGGGATATTTTATTGGGGACATTAGATCGGTGACGTTCTTCCATTTTGGACAGGTGATTTGGATAATCAAACTTACTTTTTGAACAACTCAACAATTCATATATTTTGACATTAACACAAGGTTGATTCAAAACATACTGAATTCCTGGATGTCACCCTATACTCGAAGGGCATGAAAATTGCTTCCAAGTTGTGTAGAAAACCTAATGCATGCAATGTGGTTTTACATGCGAGGAGCGTACATTCTGCTGCACAGATCAATTCCATACTTCTAGGTAAGATGACACACTTATGGAGGAATTGAAGTGATGACTTGATCTTTATAAAGAGCTAGACCTACTTAAGAACCGATTTAAACATTGGGGTTACCCAAAGACCACCTTAGCCAAGGCACGAACAAGAATCATCACTAGTGGAGCTAGTGGACATTAAAGGAGCCGAAAGTCTTAGCTTCTGCATCCAGGCTCACGATTCTTTCACTTTTTCTGGAGCATTAGTATACCGCCCACCGGGTCAACCTACTCAATTCTTGGAAAGTGTGGGGGAAGTACTGAGCAATCTGACACTCAAGTTCTCCAATTTCACCCTATTGGGAGACTTGAATCTTCACTTGGACAACATTAACGATCCAAGTGTCACTTGTTTCAATGAGATAATGCAGGTCCTTGGACTAACTATGCGAATTTTAGAACCCACCCATAAAGCAGGGCATATTTTAGACTGCATTAGTTCCAACTTAGACACGATGATGGTAGAGCCTCCCCTGACTCAAACCTGGTCAGATCACAAATCTATTGCATTCAGCCTTAGGGAAGATATTAATGGGGCAACGAAGAATGGGGCACAAAGCAAAGGGAGGCCCACTCAATGCTGGGGTAAAATCATAGACCACCCTGATTTTTGTAGTTGTGTGAAGGAGAGGAAACCCCCCCCTGTCAGGGAATACCACCACAGATAACCAGAGGTTTAAGAGATGGATCAATGCAATAGGGAACAAGATGAAACTTTAGGTGCTAGACCTAGACCCCATCAGGGGAGGAAATCTGCACCCTGGTTCTTGAGAACATTAAAAGAAACATTAGGGGAAGTCAGAACTCTAGAACGCAGATGGCGGCGTTATTATGATAGCATTGAACATGAGGTGTACAAGACGGCCAGGAGGCACTATCATGCTTTGACCAAACGTGCGAAAGTAGACTTTTACACAACTGCTATCGATGCCACAAAAAACAAGCAGAAGGAAATCTTTAAAATTGTCAATAGTTTCAGAAACCCTAAATTCCTGTTACAGGAAATCCCACCGTCTCAGATCCTCTGTGACGATATAGCTAACTACTTTGAACAAAAAATATACAATCTTACAAAAGATTTCCCTGAGGTTGAGCCGGCTGACCTAGAGTCAAGGGATACAACTGATTCTAGCACGGCATGTTTAAAAACTTTTACCCCGATTAGCCTGGAGGACACCCGCCAGGCCATATCTCTAATGAAGTCAGGATCCCCATTTGATCCATGCCCCCCGGTTCTGTTAAAAGCTATAATTGAAGAGGCCAATCCTGCAATAAACTCCATTATCAATTCATCACTTCTGTCGGGTGAAATTCCATCTCAATGGAAAGTTGCAGCCGTAAGACCGCTTCAGAAGAAGATATTACAGGATACCACAACCCTATCTAATTTGCGCCCTATTTCGCTCCTTCCAGCCCTTTACAAATTGGCAGAAACTTATGTGAACAAGCAGCTTAAAGCATTCTTAGAAGAGAATAACATTCTTCACACCAACCAAGGGGGCTTTAGAGCCCAACATTCGACAGTCTGCCCTGCTGTTTACAACAGAGACCCTACGAGCTGCTTTGGATCAGGGCAAGAAGGCTGTCCTGATCCTTTTAGACCTATCTGCAGCGTTCGATACGGTGTCCCATGCTATCCTTTTAGACCGCCTGGCCATTGCAGGCATAGCAGGCACCGTATTAGAGTGGCTTAAAAACTTCCTGACGCATAGGCGTCTAGCAATTACGTTGGGGCAGTTTTGTTTAAAAGAAAAGGTACAGAAGTCAGGGGTACCGCAGGGCTCAAGTTTGAGCCCAACACTTTTTAATCTCTATATGGTCCCCCTGATTAAATTAATCTCTTCATTTGACATTAGCACGATTGCTTACGCTGATGATATGCAGCTAGTCCTTGTCCTGGATAAGGATATGGCTAATGCGGAACAGACCTTGAAAATCTGCCTATCTGCGACATTCGCCTAAAGTGTAACTCCGCCAAAACAGAAATTTTGCCGTTCGGACTAAACAACTTCTTCTCTCTCCAAAAGTGGTGGCCAGAGGACGCGGAAGCCCCGCCGATCACAATTAATGCAGCACGAAATTTAGGGATCAAATTTGATGACACCCTATCGTTTAAACAGCAAGTAGGGGCGGTAGCAGGCGCTTGCTTTACCATCATAAAGGCCTAAGGAATTTTTTTTGATCTGCTCCCCCTGGCAGCTAGGCGCACGGTCACAGTAGCGTTAATTACATCAAGACTGGACTACTGTAACAGCCTGTATGCAGGGTCAAACAAATCGGCCCTGCACAGACTTCAGATGGTCCAGCATGCGGCTGCTAGACTGGTACTTAGATGGTCTATAAAGTCCTCAGCCTCTGCCGCATTGGATGCCCTTCACTGGCTCCCTATCCACAAGCGCATTTTGTTTAAGATCCTAACTATTACCTATAGGGCCTTTCACATGCAGGGCCCGATGTACCAAAAAGTTTTGCACGATACCACCCCTCCCGAAATCTCAGGTCCGCTACTGCCAACCTGCTTATTGTCCCTAAATTTAGACTTACAACGAAGGGAGGTAAATCCCTTGCAGTGATTTGCGCAAGGGCATGGAATAAACTACCATACAAGCTACGTGAGATCACATCCGAACAAGGGTTTAGGAAATCCCTAAAGACCTGGATATAAACCGCCTGATTCATGAAGCAAAATTGCGCTCGCAATAGGTGCGAAAATGCTATTGCGGGCGCAATTTCCCCAATCGGCATTCACCACGAAAATAGCGAAGTCGCAAACACATAATAGCGAATTCGCAAATAGATTCGCAGAATCCCGGCAGGAGAGCATTAGCGAATCGGAAAATGTGACATACCACGGATACTGCGAATAAAATTGCGATTTCGCTATACAATCGCAATCGGTAATCATGAAAAATCGCAAATAGCGAAAAAAAACAAAATCGCTGTTTGCGAGACGCAAATTAAGGACAACCCAAAGCAGGTGGTAACCATAAAAGCCATTGAAATTTTTTTTGAAAAACCGTTGGCCAATCAGTAACAGGTGCAGGCCTGACCAAACACACATAAGGAGAATCAGCAGCAGCATTTGGAGTCTCACAATGCCAGGAATGTACATGGTGGTCAGGCGGCGAAGGCTACAGGGAGCAGCACGGAGGAGACGCAGAATCCAGGACAGGATATTCCGCCAGCGGGTCACCCTGCTGGGCCAAACCAGAGAGCAAATATATGCAAAGTCCCGCCTGAATGGGGAAATGATAATCCAGCTAATACAGGACCTTGACCACCTGATGCAGCACCCAACAAGGCGGACCCATGCCGTGCCTACACATGTCCAGGTATTGTGTAGCCTGCACCTCCTGGCCTCTGGGAGCTTACAAGGGATAGTAGCGGTTGCTGGGGGGATATCCCAGCCCACCATGTCCCGCTGCCTAAGGAGTTTCCTTGACGCAATGCTGACCCAGGTACACCAACACATCAAATTTCCCACCAGCCAACAGGATTTGGATTCGACCAAGCTACAATTCTACAATGTTGCCCATTTCCCACATGTGATAGGATGCATTGACTGTACCCACATCGCCATCTGCCCACCAGCTGCAACGGAGTACATGTACCGCAATCGCAAGTCCTACCACTCCCTCAACATCCAGATGGTCTGCAATGCTAAGACATACATCACGGACATAGTGGCACAGTACCCAGGGAGTACCCATGACTCATTAATATTCCGGCTCAGCGGCCTCCACACACGACTGGCCAGGGGAGACTTTGGACACCTACTTGGTAAGTACACTTTGTCCACAATGTCACATTACAATGAAGTAGCTGCGCTGCACAGGCACTCACCCTCTGCTCCTCTCATTCAGGTGACAGTGGCTACGCCCTCCGTGAATACCTCCTCACCCAATACCTCAACCCTGCTACACCACAGCAACGGCGTTACAATGTTGCACACATACGGACAAGGAATTGGATTGAAAGGACTTTTGGGCTACTGAAGAGCAGATTCCGCATACTGCACAAGACAGGTGGGGCCATGTACTACAGTCCTGATGTGTGCTGCCGCATTGTGACTGTCTGTGCAATACTACACAACATTGCTACCAAGCGCAGGATACCTGTAGACATCTCTGGCAGTGAGTCGCAAGGGGACGACCGGCCACCTGCACATGGGCGTCATGCACGCGGGGAGAACCCAGCTGAAGGCCACAGACGCCGCAACCACATCACAATGAACAGTTTCGAGTGCACCCACTCCCCTCACCCAACAAATCGCAATTGCATGCAAATGGAAATAATGACAGGACGCCAATGTATGATGCAAGAATAATTATTATTGTTTGATTCACAATAATAGTGCAAGTTGCCATCCTTCCTATGCAATCAGTATTGCCCCATACTGCTGCGTCCAAAACACAGGGCAGGCTTATAGTGTCAGCCTGTGCCTGTAAAAGTACATGTTAGTCAGGTGTGACTCCGGCGCGAATCACCCAAGCGTCTGCTCCGGCTCCTCCTCTGCCACCGCACGTGACCCTGCAGTGGGCCTGGTGCTACGTCGTAACACCGCTACCTGTGAGGCAGACTGGCTGCTCACACTTGAGGTGCCCTCGCTGGCATCGTCCCCCCCGACATTGCCCGGTACAGGGGGGTGGAGTGCCATAACAGCAGTGGTGAGGTGCTCTAATACTCTGGCCACATCCTCGCAGCATTGGATTAGCTGCTGCTGCTGCGCCAGGGACCGTCGCGATAGCTGGGATGTCGCATTGCCGATCACGTAGTTTGACCTGGTGTATGCCGACAGCCGCGTCAGTAGCTGCCGGTGGTGGCGGCGGCCGGTGTTGCGCTGTGATATTAGTGCAGCATTGTTGGCCTCCATGGCTGCCGTCATGCGGTCCATCCTCTCCCCCACACCTGCCATGGCTGCCGTCATGCAGCCCATCCTCTCCCCCATACCTGCCACATTGCGGCCAATATTATACAGCTGCATCTGTATGGCCCCTTGCCGGCGTGCCTGCAGCTGGTGAATGCGTAGCATTCTACGCTCTATGCTCGGCAATCGCACTTCCATCCCCCTCCTGCCGCTGCGTGCATTGTTCTGCAGGCGAGCCCTGCCATGCCTGCTCTGCTGGTGCCCACAGTGGGTGGGCGCTGTGTCACCGCTGTCGCTGGAGCAGATGTGGAGGCTCCAGCTGCTGCGGCCCTGGCTGCAGGGGTTGGTGGTGCGCCTGATGGTGCTGGCGCTGATGCTGTGGGCCTGGCTGCAGGGGTTGGTGGTGCGCCTGATGGTGCTGGAGCTGATGCTGTGGGCCTGGCTGCAGGGGTTGGTGGTGCGCCTGTTGGTGCTGGTGCTGTGGGCCTGGCTGCAGGGGTAGGTGCAGCGCCTGTTGGTGCTGGCGCTGATGCTGTGGGCCTGGCTGCAGGGGTAGGTGCAGCGCCTGTTGGTGCTGGATGTGTTTGTGACGGCACCTCCTCCGCATCCTGTGGTTGCTCATCGATGAGCAGCCTGTCACTGTCGCTGCTGTCTGCGCCACCTGGGAGGGGAAGTGGACGTCCATTAGTTGCATGTATCGGTCACACGTGCAGTTGCTACATGCATGCTGGATGACATTCCCTGACTGGCTGTGGCATTGCGTACTTTGGAACCTGTCTGGATGCATTGGGGTACTTGTACATTGTGGCCACACTACATGTCCCACAATGCTTTAGGGCATTACCTAATGTGCACCGATGGCATGACTTTGAAACATTATGGGAGGCTATAGGGTAATGGCCATTCATAGGGGACAGGGTCGCAGTCGCATGCCACTTACCTTGGCTCTCTTGGGTGGGGGGGATGAGTCCAATCTGATGACTCCAATGCACGCCTCGGACTCCGTGTCCTCGACGCGGTCCTCCATGGTGGTGTTTGGAGGGACTGTAGGTCCTCCCCCTCCAGTGGCCAGGGACTCTCCCAGCCTCTCGGCAACCTTCTCCTTGGCACGACCTCGGAGGTCATACCACCTCTTCTTTAGTTCTTCAAGTGACCTGTCTGCCACGCCACGGAGTTCATAGTGGCCGCTATCCCGACCCAGATTCTCCGCTTCTCCTGCTCAGGCACCCTCCTACTTCAGTTTTCTCTTGCCCCCGGTGTTGCTGGGCCCTGGCACTGCCTCCTCTGCCATTGCTGCAGTGAGATTGGGTGTGGTATTCCAAGTTTGCAGGTGTCCTTGCAGGAGCTGACTCAGTTGCTGCCTCGAGGTCTGCCTCACTGTGGTGAATGGGGGTGGGAACTGGCTGCTTCCTGGTTGTGATGTCATCACTGTGCTCGTAATGAGACTTCCCGTTTTCCCGATCCCGCGATTTTGCGATCTCGCTATTAGCGATATCGCTATTTGCGATATCGCAAATCCTACAAGGTTGTTGCCGAAAATAGCGATTATTCCGCGATTTTCGAAAATCGCTAACGCTTTTTGCGGCCGCGTGCGAATCGCATTTTTTTATCGGAAAAATTCATGAATACCGATCTGCAATTTCTAAATTGCGATTCGCAGTTAATCGCAATTGGAAAATCGCAGATTCCGGTTTTCATGAATCAGGCTGATAGTCTGTCAGTTTCAGCATGCAAATTATTGATGTGAATTTTCTTTCTCTGGGGACAGTATAGCTGAGAACATCCCCATCAGCTTAGCTGAGTCATAGCGCCAAGATGCTCCTTGGAGCGATAGTGCGCCATACAAATCCTGTATCATATCATATCATCACAACAAAACAGGAGTCTGTTAAAAGCCTATAAAGAACAGGGTAAAAAAAAGAAGTGGCCCTTATTACCAGATACTGCACTCGCAGACAAAATATCTACAGGATTTCAAACAAGCAATGACACATACTAGAACTATATCCTAGCATTAAGAAATTCATCTCTAGAAAACCAACTGTAACATATAGGAGAGGTACTACATTGATCAATCTTATTTGTCCTAGCTACATTACACAGAATGCACAAGAAAATAGAGGTTCATGGATTCCTTCCAAACTGAAAGATTTTTTTAGATACACTAAATGTAATGTATGCTAATATGCCATGAATAAACATACTTTTTCTCAGTACAACACAAAACAAACACTATATACAACAATGCATCAATTGCAACGCTAAATGTGCAGTCTACTGTACAGTATACTCATGTAAAAAAATATATGCGGTACCACCAGACCCCTCAAGGAGCATATCCAGGAACATATAAGAGTGATTAGTAACAGCTTGAATTATCCACTAGCGACAACACTCATTCGGGATCCGAGATTTTAAACATCAAATTCCATGCTTTAACACATGTGGTAAGCAACCCAAGAGGGGGTGACAGAACATTGGCCCTTAGAAAAACAGAAACAAAATGGATAACCAAATTATGAACAGTGTAACTGGATTTGAACACTGACAATATAGATATACCTCTTCTCTGCTCCTACCTCTCTTCTTCATGTCCCAATCTACTTGATCGTTCCCCCCACTCTCAGGCTACTGCAATTAATAACTGGCTTTCTTCAGCCTGTGATCAGTTGGCCCCTTTAAAACGCCTTAGGACCGGTCGTCTTCATGATGCCAACAGATGGTTAAACCCCCTCCCCCCCAGTTAAAATCTAAAAAGTTGGCTCTCAGGCAGGCCGAACGTCATTGGAGGCTTAGGTACTGCTCCACCTTAAAATCTCTGTACCTTACGTTACTGCAGGACTACAAGAAATCCATTCTCCAGGCCAAATCAGATTACTTTACGTCAAAAATTCTTCTCTCAGCCAATAAGCCTAAAGACATTTTTTTGATTGTTCATGATTTGTCCACCTCTGCAAGAGCCACTCTCAAGCCTTTCCCCTCACAAGTCCTCTGTAATTCTCTTAACCAGTTCTTTATTGACAAAATCAGCACAATTAAAATTAATATTCCCCTTCCCTGTCCCAACTTCCGATGCCCGGATCTCCCCTCTAACTCTTGCTGTCTGGAAAACTTCCCTCACATATCTAGGGAAACTTTCCTTTCCCTACTCAACAAGGTTAAATCTGGCTCCCCTTCCGACAGCTGTCCTGTTCATATATTAAAAGAGGTTTTTTCTGTTTGTTTGGATCCCCCTCTCTCACTTCTTAATAACTCCCTCTCATTAGGGAAGGTCCCCGATTTTTTTAAATCGGCTAAAATCATTCCCATTTTGAAGAAGGCTGGATCTGATCCATCCTCTCCCTGTAACTTTAGCCCCATCTCTCTGCCTCCCTTTTTGGGAAAAATCCTGGAGAGTCATACGACAGCTTGCCTTAGTTCTTTCATCGAGACCACGCATTTTCTAGATCCTCACCAGGCAGGCTTTCGTCCTGCGTATTCTGCTGAGTGTCATCCTCTCTGTGTTGGATGAACTCAGATGCGGAGCCGATGCCAATTCTTCCTAGGCCTTGGTCCTTCTTGACCTGTCAGCTGCCTTGGATACAGTCGATCATACCATTCTGATCGATCGTGTCAAGGGCTCTGGCCTTCAGGGCTCCTCCCTTGCCGGGGTCTCCTCATTTCTGGAGAATCGTCAGCAGGCCGTCCAGTTAGCCGGCTTCTCTGATGTTGCCTGTCCTATCACCTGTGGTGGTCCCCAAGGGTCTTCTCTCTCTCCTCTTCTCTTTAACCTGTACATCCTTCCTCTCATCTCGGCTCTTCAAACATTGGACATCACGGTATTTAATTACGCAGATGACCTCCAACTTATTTTCAATATTTCTTCTTCTTCCATCTCTGTTTTTAATTTTCAATCAGTTATGTTTTTTATCAGTGACTGGATGAGTGCCAATCACCTTAAGATCAATCCTTATAAGACCGAGTTAGTGCTTACTGGGGGTGTCTCCAGTCCCTGGTCCTCCTCCTTTTGGCCTTCTTCCTTCGGTCCTTCACCTTCCCACTCAGTTTCTGTCAAGAGCCTTGGCATCCGAGTTAGCAGTGATCTCTCCATGCACTCTCAAATCAGTGCGGTGGTCTCATCTTGCTTTCTCAATTTACGTAATATATGTAAAATTGGTCATTTCTTTTCCAATGCGGCATTGAAACTAATCCTGTTAGCCATGGTCGTATCACGTCTTGATTACGGAAATGCTCTGTATGCCGGTATTCCGGCGTACAAGCTTCGCCGTCTTCAATTAATTCAGAACCAGGCGGCTAGGTTAGTCTACAAACTCCCTAAACATCACCATGTCACCCCACTTAAAGGAATTACACTGGTTACCTCTCTGGGCGCTCTCGTTTTAAACTCGGCTGCTAGATTTTTAAAGCCTTAGCCGGCACTGCACCTGCCTTCACAGCCGCTAAACTCGAGGCCTACATCCCCACTTGCGACCTTCAGTCTTCTTCCAAACACCTCTTGTGTATTCCCCGTTGCAGAAGGAAGAAACATGGTGGCATGAGTTTTTCTTTACTGGCCCCTTCCTTCTGGAACTCTTTACCCCTTACCATTAGGATCTCTGCTTCTTATATGGATTTCCGCAGGGAGTTGAAGGCCTGGCTCTTCCAGCAAGATTTTGCAGAGTATTCTGCCTCTCTGCCCCCCTGTACATCCGTCCTTAGCCCCAAGAAACTGCTGGGTCTACGAGCGCTCTACAAAACCCTTAACTTTAACAGAGAACTTAACATGTTCTTGAAAGATTAATATGTTGCATTATTTTCCAATGTAGTGGATGAGCTGAATGATAATATTGCAATCTCATTGCAGAGGTACTTACTCATTATACCATGTTGCCGACAGCTACCTGGTTTTATATATATTACGTAATTGATGAAAAGTATAAATATATCTACTATAGAGAGCCCATGCATAGATGTAGTGGAGTTTTTCTATAATTAGGACCCTTTATGTAATGTACATTTCTAAACTGAAGATATGAGTGGAGAAGTGTGGCTCAATGGTTAGAGCAGGCAGACCTTGATGCAGAGCTCTGGCCAGGGACCAGGGTTCGATTCCCGCCTCGGCGGGGCTCGGGCTCATTAATTCCTCTGACCGGATATTCTCGCCTCAGTGCCTATTCTGATCTTCTGTCCCGCTGCGGGTAGCTGTGCGCTATACAAGTACAAAAAACATATCTCAGCTGGACACTCGATGTACTTATGAGTAGTCCATTTGCATTTAAGCTGAACTGGAAATGGTTGTTTAAAAACACACAAATTGGTTTGATTATATATAGATAACCTTTCTATGACACTGATGATTATTCTATGCATGTGGTATTCGGGTACATTGTAATAATGACGTATTTAGGTACGATGTTCAATGGTATACACTTACCGAATGCACTTACATAAGAATTCAGTCTGTTTACCATGTTGTTTTATCACGTGACAAGGGTTCAGCAAATTTAAAAATAGTCTTTCCGCAAAGCCAGATGCATATGATCAAGGCCGTTGTACCGGTGGAAACGCGTCAGGGCAGGCAGAAGAGAGAAATAGAGATTCTTTATTGCCACGAAGAGAAGTTCGCTCTTCTTTATCGCCGTCTCTGGAGGTTAAGGAATGCTTGGAATCAACATCAATATGGAAGGGAAGCTGGTCTGCTTCTTGTTGGCAAACACCCTCATCTGAAGCAGGCAGCCATCTTCAGCCACAAGTGCGAGTAGCAATCCAGAAGGATAAATACTGCGGTATCCCCCTGTGTAGCCTTAAGTTTTCTCCAGCTTTGGAAAAGCAACGTACGGGTCAGTGGCATTTTTTCATATTAGCGGTGAGTCACTATGGCGCACATGTTTCTAAGCGAGATATAGTCCAATTCAGACGCTTTGCGGTCTTTGGCTTTCTTCGATTCAACATCAAGTTTTAAAGCGGGAAAGAGCACCAGCCAGGTTATGAGATTATCCGCTGTATTCCCGCTTTTATTGGGACCTGCTCATTTACTCAAATTATGTAGTATTTCTGACCCCCATTATTCCATTGCCTAAATGCATGTAAATATATTCAAGTAAATGCCTTAAGTGTGAGTATGACATTTTAATTTACACCTAAATTGTCATTGTCAAACGGCTAATATTCAATATAGAGTAAACAGTGCTATTAAAAAAATGACAGGGACTTTTTCTTAAATTGTGTTTCTGAAAATCCCCATCCGTATCCACAGACGGAATTTAAAATAATTCTGAATTTTGGCATAGTTCTTATTTGAAGAAGTATGTATTTACAAAATTCTTTATATAGATGCTTCAATGGCTGCAGAAGAAAAATGCACCCGCCGAAACACACAAGTCCCCATGCTCTAAATGGGAATGCCCAATGGCAAACACACATCATGGTGTTACAAGGCAATCAAGTGAAAGTGCCAAGGTGCCCGAGAAGAATCAATTCTGAAGATGAAGAGCTGTTAGATGGCTGTGGCACCAAAGCTCTTCATGTACTCCTCCAAGGAAATATGGTGGAGAATGTGGATGAAAATGTTCTCCCAGCCTGCTGATTTTAGGAACAGTTGGTAATTAAATGCATAGTTTCCATGGCTCTTTTTTCCAATGGCAAGCTTGGAAGTAAAGTGCTGATGAAGGTAAATCTTAAAACAGAAACAAGTGAAGGTGTGCGTCTTTCCATGAAATTGGTATATTGCTTGGTCATCCCATAACAATATTTCAGCATCAGAATAGCTTCTGTCATCTGAAGGCACTAGTTTTAGAACAGAGGCCTCGTGAAAGTATTCCACAGGACTCTTCCTGTACTTTCATTTGCATTTTGAATGCAGTTCTGAATACATGCCATGTCTCCACATGGCATGTATTCAGAACTGCATTCAAAATAGTTCTCTTTTTCTGAACTGCCGTTGGATATTGATGTTCAAAAGGTGAATGGTGCAGACTTTAGCAGAGTCTTGCATTCTGATCACAGCTGTGCTGACATATTAGATCATTCTCCTGGTACAATAAGGTCAAGGCTTATCTTGCAGAATGAATCAATAATAAGCCTCAAGATAGATGAATCTATAACAGTAAACTGACCACACTAATTTGTGTAAGATTATGTATTGATAAACATGATGAGCCACTGACCTTTTTCTTCGACCTTGCTGAGCTGCAGCAGATATACTCTTAGATATCTTACTGACAGGTTTACAGAGCTATGGCTTTACTTATGAGTATTTAAAAATGCATTTGGTTCTGCTTGTAACAGATTGTGCTTTCAACATGATAAGTAGGATGTCCAGTGTGGAAACTCTTCTTAAGAAATGCGTTACTTACCTGTAACAGCAGTTATCCAGTATTGGTGTCTTTCATAGATTCACATGCCTGAATCATTCCCCGTCGTCGAGATGGGAGCCCCGGTAATAGAAAAGTAATGTCCTATAGACATACATAGAGAAAAATAGGCCTAAGGGCCTTGCCTTAGTAGCCTATGTCCTTTTGTAAAAAGGACCAAATTTCCAAAGGTAGTCAATCAGCTACCACCTCCCTCTAGAACCTTCCTGCCAGGAGCCTCAGTCTCTCAGATTTTCGTACGCACCAAGCTAGGTAGACGTAACACATGCTCTGTAGTGAGAGATGAGCCCTTCCTGGGGAGGTGGGAGGGTTGCATGTGAATCTATGAAAGACACCAATACTGGATAACTGCTCTTACAGGTAAGTAACGCATTTCTTATCCAGTATTATGGGTGTCTTTCATAGATTCACATGCCTGAATCAGAATAGCAAGCAATACATTATGCACATATGCGATGGAATATAACAGTCTGAGATAATACATATCATGTGACTAGATACCATCAGTAATATAAAGAGTAAAGTAAATAAATGTGCATACCATTGCAGGACGGTGGGAAGTAGGAAGGCTCGTCTTACTGGAATAGATGGCGAAGTACAGCTTGGCCCACAGCTGCATCCTGCATCAGTTCCGTGTCCAGGCAGTAGTGTCTGGTAAAGGTGTGCGGCGATTTCCAGGTGGCCGCTCTGCAGATGTCCAGAATCGGTACACCAGCGAATAGTGCTGCCGATGTGGACACAGCTCTCGTGGAATGTGCTCGGACTGAGGAATGTAATGGACGTCCGGCTTTGTCATGACAAAATGCAATTGCTGCCGATATCCATCTGGAAATGGATTGTTTGGAGAGTGGCATGCCTTTTCTCGGCCTGCTGAAGGCAACGAAAAGTTGTTTTGTCTTTCTGAAAGCTTTCGTTTTGTCCAGGTAAAATTTTAGACATCTCTTAATGTCCAAAGAGTGAAGAGATCTTTCAGCCACTGTGCCTGGGTTCGGGAAGAATGAGCGAAGCACAAGCGGTTCATTGAGATGGAAGTCCGAGGGGACTTAAGGAATGAAACGAGGGTTGGTTCTTAAAATGACTCTGTCTTCTCTAAATTGCAAGAAAGGATCCTGTATCGAAAGAGCTTGTAACTCACTGACCCTTCTGGCTGATGTTAAAGCTAAAAGAAGTGCAGTTTTCCAAGAAATGTATTTGATATCAGCCCTATGGATAGGTTCAAATGGATGTTTCATTAATTGATTGAGTACAATATTCAGGTGCCACGTTGGTGGTATTCGCCTTGGTCTAGGGAAAGATCTGTAAAGCCCTTTAAGAAACTGTTTTATCAGTCTGTTGGACCATAGTGAACGACCTTTTGAAGACCTTGTGAAGCGTGAGATTGCTGCCAGGTGTACCCTGATGGAAGCATGCGCAAGACCTGTTTGGGCCAGATGCAGGAGATAAGGCAGTATCTGCTCTGGAGTGATCCTGAAAGGGTGTATATTGTTGTCTTTACACCAAATACAAAAGCGTTTCCATTTCAAGGAATAAGTTTTGTTCGTGGTAACTGCTCTTGCTTTAGCTAGGACTTCCTTGCACTCCTGCGGGATGCGTAGGTGACAGAATTCTCGGTACTCAGGAGCCAAGCCGATAATCTGAGAGATTTCAGATTCGGGTGGAGTATCTGGCCTTTGGACATCGAGAGTAGAGAGGGATGTTGATGTAGTTGGATTGATGGTCGGACTGAGAGGCGACGGAGGTCCGCGAACCAATGTTGTCTCGGCCAGTATGGGGCAATGATAATCAATGTGCAATGCTCCATTTTCATTTTCCGGATGACTCTGCTTATCAGGGGAAATGGCGGAAATGCGTACGCAAACACGTTGCGCCATGCGATGGAAAATGCATTTCCTAATGACCTCTGTTGGGGATGCCAACTTGCGAAGCTGTGGCATTTTTTGTTCTCCTTGGTGGCGAAGAGGTCTATTTGTGGTTTTCCCCATGCCGAGAAGATGTTGTCTAGAACTTGTTGGTCCAGTTCCCATTCGTGGGACAGTGACCTCTGTCTGCTGAGAGCGTCTGCTATGACGTTGTCTTTTCCTGGGACATATTCTGATGTTAATGTGATGTTGTTGAGCAGTAGCCAGTTCCAAATTTTTTGTGATTCGCGAGACAGCGTCAGCGAGCGTGTCCCTCCCTGCTTGTTTAAGTAGTGCATTGTGGTCGTGTTGTCCGTCCTCACTAGCACTGCTGAATTTTTGATGCAAGGGAGGAATGCCTGTAGGGAGTGAAGGACTGCACGTAGTTCTAGGAGGTTGATATGCAGAGCCTTCTCTTGCTCCGACCATCTGCCGCTGATTTGTAAGTCTTGAAGGACCGCACCCCATCCTTCGAGAGATGCGTCCGTCGTTATGACGTGTGGAGTTTCTGGTAACAAGAACGTGAGACCTTTGGATAGGTTCTTGTGCTTCATCCACCAATCCAGCGTCTCGGATATTTGTCGAGTGATGACTATGTGATCCTCGAAGGAATCTGTACATTGGGTCCACTGTTTGGTCAGGGCCTCCTGAAGGGGGCGCATTCTGAGCCGACAGTGAGGGATGAGTAGAATGCAGGAAGACATCATCCCTAGAAGAGATTTGAAAATCCTTACTTTGATGGTTTGTTTTGAAGATATTGCGGTAGCTAGAGTCATCAGTTTGTGTTTTCTTTCCTGAGACGGGAAAGCTTTGGAGGAAATGGTGTTTATAGTGGCCCCCAGGAATGTTACAATCCTGGTGGGTTGTAAAGTAGATTTTTCGAAGTTGAGAGTCAAACCTCGGTTCCGGAAAATATCGAGACAGGCGTTGGAAGACAGCTGCGCGTCTGTGAGAGACGGTGCTTTCACCAGCCAGTCGTCCAGGTAGGGGAAGACCTGGTGATTCTGTTGTCTCAGGTAAGCCGCCACAGGAGCCAGGCACTTTGTAAAAATGCGAGGCGCTGATTTGAGGCCAAAAGGGAGGACACAAAATTGGTAGTGGAGACCTGCTACTTCGAATCGTAGGAACTTTTTGTGACGTCTGTGTATTGGGACATGGTAATATGCATCTTGCAGGTCTAAAGATGTCATAAAGTCTCCTTCCTCCAGGGAGCCTAAGATTTCCTGGATAGTCACCATTCGAAACGATTGGCTTTTCAGGAAGGCATTGAGCGCCCTGAGATCTAGAATGGGCCTCCATTTCTTCTTTTTCTGTTGGATTAAAAAGAAGCGGGAATAAAATCCCTTTCCCTTTTGAGCTGATGGGACTCGCTCTATTGCTCCCTTTTTTATCATGGAAGAGATTTCCTTTAGTAACATACGCAGGTGTTTGTGATGATGTTTGTGAGGAGGAGTTAACGGTGGGATGGAGTTGAATTCCAAGGTGTGACCGTGTTGAATTAATTGTAGTACCCACCGATCTGTCGTAATCGATTTCCAATTGTGGAGGAAATGTGTCAGCTTGCCACCAATTTTGAGCGGACAGGACGGTGGGGGGACTGGCTGCGGGAAATGGTCATTGTCTTCCGCCAGCCGTTTTCTTTTGAGATTTGCCCCTGAAGTTCGATCTCCCGTAGGAGGTCTGACGACTTTGTTGTTGCTGTCGCTGCGGATATTGTGAGCGATTTTGAGTGTATGAGTATGTGGATTTTCCTTGATAGGATCCTCTGTATGTGGATTGTCCTCTTCCTCTGTGCCCTCGAAAGGACTGGTTTCTGAATTGTAAGGTCCCGAGAGCCCTTGCAGTGTCGGTGTCTTTCTTTATCGTCTGCAAGGCTTCATCTATTTTCGCTCCAAATAGTTATTTTCCGTCATAGGGCATATCTACAACCTTGGTTTGGACCTCTTGTCTGAAGGACGTCGCCTTGAGCCATCCTTGTCTGCGTAAAACTGCGGCACCTGCGAGCTGTCTGAAGCCTGTCATGGCGACATCGACAGCTGAATCTATTATTTCTGATGCTGACATTTGACCTTCATGAAGGAGTGCCTGGACCTCATCTTTCAAGTTGTCAGGTACGTGCGTGAGATATGGAGCAATATCTTCCCATAGTTGCCTATTGTATCTGCCTAGCAGAGCAATGGCGTTGGCCACTTTGTTCGTCATGGCTGACGTTGTGGAGAAGCGTTTGCCTATGCCATCTAATTTCCTGCCCTCCTTGTCTGGTGGTGCTGACAGTGGCGAGGATGGGTTTCTGGAGTTCTTCTGGGCGGCTTGAGTGACGACCGAATCTGGTTTAGGATGTGAATTAAAGCAAGTGGGTGCCGTTGACGGAGCTCTATATTTTTTATCCAGTCTAGGGACCACTATTGAAACAGATGCAGGTGTTTGCATGAGTTGTAGCCCCTGTTCCCAGATGTGATCAATTATGGGAATGGACCTTGCCTCCTTCTTTATGGGGTCTTTAAAGTCATACAAGAAACAATCCGTTACTTTTGTTTCCATTGTCATGTGAAATCTAGTGGCCGCTCTCTCTATTAAATTGTGGAATCCACCAATATCCACTGGTGGAGAGTCTGACGTGCTGGGTTCCGGTGTGGCCGGAGAATGAGCAACGTAATCTTCGTCATCTCTGTTTTGAGAGAGGTCATCTCTAACCTCACCTTCCTCAGGAGGTTCGTCGTCATCATCAGAGGATTGGATGTTGTGAACCTGTTCACTATCTTGAGGAATAACCAAAGGCGCTGGTCTTGTCCTTTGTGATTTTTGCTGTTTGGAGGATTCTTGAGAATTGTCATGTGAAGGGGTCGCCGACGATTCTGGGAATCGTTTTTTATAGTCTGTGATCAGGAATTGAAGATCATTAACTATCTCAGCCGGCAATACGATCATTGGAGTGACTCTAGTATGTACCTGAGCCTGAACAGTGTCCTCCGTAAAAATAACATCCTCTCCGTCATCGTCAGTACTCTGGCATTTGACATTGAGATCTGACGGGCTAGTAGCTTGTTCGAATTGTTCATCATCTGATTCGTCATCTTGTAGTATGCGAGAAGGGAGCAGTGTTTGAACCCTACTGGGTGATGTTAATTCGGGCGTAATAGGGAGTTTGGTGATCTTTTTCGATGGAACTAACTCCGCTTTTTTCCATGGCGTCGACGATGTCGTCGTCGACGAGGTCGTCGTTGGTGCCGTCGACGGTATCGACGTCGATCGTTTTTCAAGCGTCGAGTGTCCCTTCGCCGATGAAGCTGTCGTCGACGGAGCGGGCGTCGACGGTGCGGCCGTCGACGATGTCTTCGTCGACGCGGCTGTCGACGGTGCCTTCGTCGTCGTCGATGTGGCCGTCGACGGTACTTTCGCCGTCGTCGATGTGGTCGTCGACGCCACTTTCGTCGTCGGCGGCGTAGTAGCCGTCGACGGTGCTTTTGTCGTCGGCGGTGCTCCTACCGTCGTCGGTGTCTTCGTCGACGATGCGGTTGGCGTCGACTGAATTCTCGTCGACGATGTCGGTGTTTTCTGTTTTGTCGACGACGACGGAGTTTTGACAAACGATTGCTGCTTTTTAATAAGTACAATCGACGATATTGGCTTACCCGTCGTCGACGAGTGGGTGGTCGTCGTCGTTGAAGTCAAGGCTGACGATGCCACCGTCGTCGAGACTGTCGTCGTCGATGTGGAGACATAGTTTGTTTTTCTTGAAGAAAACGTCGTGGAAGTAGACGACGAGGACTGCGATGGCTTTCCCAAGGTTGCAGCATCCTTCACAGACGTGTCAGATCTTGCCTCAGAAGACTTTGAAGGAGTCTTTTTGTGAGGGACGTCTGAATGGCCAGGGGAAGCCTCCCTTGGCCTTTTCAAAGACAGTTTTGAGGAAACTGAAGCCATTTCACTGCCCTCCGAGGAGAGCACCTCATCATCTCTGGTTTTGAGTCTGTTTAACCAGAGGAGCAGTCTGCCTTCTCTATCCTTAAGTGTTTTGGTAGAGAATGTTCTACATACCCTGCAGTCCTTTACTGTATGGTCAGGGTAGAGGCAGTAGAGGCAAGTCTCATGCTTGTCGTCGACGTGCAGTCTCTTCTTGCCACAAGAAGAACAGGCTCTGAAGAGTCCTTTTTTCTGTTGTTCAGTCATAGTTGAAGTATAATCCAAGTTTTTTTGAAGAAAAGGAGAGAATTTGAAGAAACCTGAGGAGAGCTCAGGTGGGGACTCCCTAGCACAACGTGCGGTAGAAAATCTGAGAGACTGAGGCTCCTGGCAGGAAGGTTCTAGAGGGAGGTGGTAGCTGATTGGCTACCTTTGGAAATTTGGTCCTTTTTACAAAAGGACATAGATAGGCTACTAAGGCAAGGCCCTTAGGCCTATTTTTCTCTATGTATGTCTATAGGACATTACTTTTCTATTACCGGGGCTCCCATCTCGACGACGGGGAATGATTCAGGCATGTGAATCTATGAAAGACACCCATAATACTGGATAAACTGAAATATCCAGGGTTGAGTCTATGGCACCGTGCTAACCACATGCTGGAGTTTGCTGTGGGTGATGTTTGTAAAAGAAGTTCTAGGCATAAATCAGCTCAAAGACTTTTTTGTTGATAAACTATACACCACCTACCATGCCTCTCTGAAAAATCAGTGAGAGCTTGGGGAATGTGCCTTAGAAGTAAGACTTCTGGCAACTAGAAAGGTGTTAAATGTCCATTGGGTATCCTCAAATGAAAGATCTGTGAGAGCTAGAATAACTACCAACCACTTTCTAAATATTTCGTGGAATCTTCCAAAGACTCCACGAGGAGCGATATGGAGCAAAATAAATATATTGGTTTAAACCTTTTATTAACCTCCCTGGTGTTTGTGGAAAATGTGGGCATCTTGTTATATGATGCTCACATACTTGGGTGTTCTATCCAGAAGGCTGCAGTGGCAATGACAATATAGAACGACACCAATAGTTTAATACAGATGCAGATTTTAGTGTTTGAATCAATGGCTGATATACCTGGGCCCATTGCTGCAACTGCACTGAACAGATGCAGTTTGATGTTGTAGGACTTTGACAGAAAAAAGGCTGTTCGCATCAATAGTGCACAGTTTAGGAGCTTAGCAAAAACCTGCGAAAAAGGAGGACAATGACTAATGCATCAAATGTTTCTAAAAGTGCAACCACAAACAATGACAACGTAGAATACAAAGAGTTGGTACATTTGCATCCCTGAAAGCCTGAAACGATTAGTGCACATTATAGACACCTTTTGTACATCCACTGAAGAATGTGAATGGGGCTTTAGTGTAATGAATGATTGGGCTCACACCACTGCAGAATAAAATCAGTCAATCTGTCTTCTATAATGGGGGCCCTCCTGACATAGAATTTAAACCCAAATTTTATGTTCATAAATACTTAGAAAAAGGGAGAAGTGCTGATGTAAGAAACTGCATGGCTCAGACAAATGGCTTATGATTCCACTCATAAGTGTATTTGGGACATTCTGCGTTTGGAAACGTACCCCACGTTGTAAATGCATCTCCATTTGTTGAAATAAATAACGTTATAAGCTGTAACTGATCAGTCAACTGCCAAACATACTTTAAATTGGTATGTGTTGCTCTTTCTAGCCACACTTTACTCCACCCACTGACTAAATCCTCTGGTTATTCACATCTCTGATTCTCCACCCACATCTCTTCTTTTATCTCCCACCTAAACTATCTTGCTTACAGAAACAATAAGGAGGACACAAAAATGGTGGCCCTTCTTTTGGGCCATTGAATTGCATCTATTTTTATTTTTTTATTTGTGATGATCACATGGTGAGTTTAGCAAACTGTTTGGGACCTAAGGGGGTAAAAATTGCAATCTCTTAACAGGACGTTGTTGCCCACACGTGATTGTCACCAGTTTGATTAAATGCATACTAGCAGTGTATGATTTTATTCTCGATCTAATGAGCCATTCACCTTTGAGAGGTCATATGGTCAGCAGTGTGCTCCCCCTTCCTGTTTCAAAAAGCTCCATTGAGCCACTGAGCTGACAAGCTAGTGGAGCTGCACCTGTGCGCCTGTGAGAGGTACTGAGACCTGTAAGAATGTTGGCAGTCTGCTCAGCAACCCCAGATGAAAATCGTTTTTTGATCTCTACTGATGACGGATAAAATCCAGAAACATGTGTCTAGCGATGACAGCACTAATCTGCACCAACTTTGGTGGAACACTCCAGCAAAATACCAAGTAAGAGTGCCCTGCAAACTGCATTTACCATAATGCTGAGGGGTGAGCTGTACTGGGAGGCCAGCAGTGTCCTCCCACCCCTTCCTGTCTAATATTTGAGATATGAATATTTATTGTACCATTAAGAATTAACATTTATGGATAGCATAGCATCAGTTCATGATGTCACAAAGTTGGAGTACGAGTCTGTGGAAAATTTTCACTAGAGAAAGTTTGACATTTTTGCAATTTGTATTAAATACAAATTTTTCTACTTTTGAAACAATACAGTATATTCGATATGTTCTGTACTCTACATATTGTTTGATTATTCCATTTAGTTAACATTGGTATGTTTTATGCTCATGATTTGTTTGTATATTCACTTGCTTAAGACATTTCCTTTAGACATTTATTATACTATTCCCTGCTCTTGGCAAGTTATCCTCTTGCAGGGAACCCCTTTCTTCTAAGCCATTTGTTCCCACAGCCTGTCTGTGTTGGGGTACTTCTCTAGTCAGAGATAGTGTTTTCCTATGGCACTCAGTTTGGAGAACTTCTCTCTGATAACCACTTAATATTCTTCATAACTCTCCCATCCCTTTACGTCTGACCCAGGTGGTGGAAGCTTTTCCCTTTTCTTTCATATTCTATTTCCAGTCTGATCATTTCACTATGGCGAATCTACAAACTTTTGGATTCTCTGATGAATAGTTTGCTTCTCTTGTCAGTAATTCAGTAAGCTGTGGACACCAAACTACATACCAAACTCAAGACAGAGGACATCCATAAGTTAGCAGCCCTGAGGAAGAAAATAAAACACATGGAATTAGATGGAAATTTCATGCTAGCATACTTATGTGCAGGGGTCATCACACAGGGCTTAAGAATCAAAAATGTCCCTGGCCTCTTTGTGGAAGGAAAAAATCTTTTAGAACGTTGGTGCATGATTGCCAATCGCTGTTTAAGGGACTTAGGGCTAGATGTATCAAAGGGATTTACTCATTCTGTGTCTATCAATCAATCAATCAGTGACACTTATATAGCGCGCTACCTACCCGTAGGGTCTCAAGGCGCTGGGGGGGGGGGGGTGCCGCTACTGCTCGAACAGCCAGGTCTTCAGCTTCTTCCTGAAGGCGAGGTGGTCTTGGGTCAGGCGCAGGTCGGTCGGGAGGGAGTTCCAGGTCTTGGCGGCCAGGTAGGAGAAGGACCTTCCTCCCGTAGTCGCTCTTCGGATGCGGGGGACGGCGGCGAGGGCGTGGTTGGCTGATCGGAGGTGGCGGTTGGGCGCGTAGAAGTTGATTCGGCTGTTGAGGTAGCTCGGACCCTGGTCGTGTAGGGCTTTGTGTGCGTGGGTGAGGAGGCGGAAGGTGATTCTTTTGTTGACGGGGAGCCAGTGGAGGTCTCTCAGATGTCCGGTGATGTGGCTGGTTCGTGGGATGTCTAGGATGAGTCTGGCTGAGGCGTTCTGGATCCGCTGGAGTCTCTTCTGGAGCTTGGCGGTGGTCCCGGCGTAGAGGGCGTTGCCGTAGTCCAGTCGGCTGGTGACGAGGGCCTGGGTGACGGTCTTCCTGGTCTCGGTGGGGATCCACCAGAAGATCTTCCGTAGCATGCGTAGGATGTTGAAGCACGACGAGGAGACGGCGTTGACTTGTCTGGTCATGGAGAGGGAGGAGTCCAGGATGAAGCCCAGGTTGCGTGCGTGGTCTGTCGGTTTGGGTGCGGTGCCCAGGGCGGGAGGCCACCAGGAGTCGTCCCAGGCGGAGGGTGAAGAGCCCAGGATGAGGACCTCCGTCTTGTCAGAGTTCAGTTTCAGGCGGCTGGTCGTCATCCACTCGGCTACCTCTTTCATCCCTTCGTGCAGGTTGGCTCTGGCGGAGGCGGGGTCGTTGGTCAGGGAGAGGATCAGCTGGGTGTCGTCGGCGTAGGAGATTATGCTGAGGTTGTGTTTGCGTACGATGGCTGCGAGGGGGCTCATGTAGACGTTGAAGAGGGTGGGGCTCAGAGATGACCCTTGGGGGACGCCGCAGATGACTTCGGAGGCTTCTGACTTGTACGGTGGTAGGCGGACTCTCTGTGTTCTTCCGTCGAGGAAGGAGATGATCCATTCCAGCGCCTTGTCCTGGATTCCGACGTTGCTGAGGCGCTGTACTAGGGTGCGGTGGCAGACAGTGTCGAATGCCGCGGAGAGGTCTAGGAGGATGAGGGCCGCTGTTTCTCCATTGTCCATCAGGGCTCGGATGTCATCGGTGGCGGCGATGAGGGCGGTCTCGGTGCTGTGATTGGCTCGGAAGCCTGACTGTGAGGGGTCGAGGGATCTGTTCGTCTCGAGGAAGGCGGCCATCTGCTTGTTGACGGTCTTCTCGATGACTTTGGCTGGAAACGGGAGGAGCGAGATGGGGCGGTAGTTCTTGAGTTCAGTGGGGTCCGCTGTTGGTTTCTTGAGGAGAGCGCTGAGTTCGGCGTGTTTCCAGCTCTCAGGGAAGGTGGCGGTGTCGAAGGAGGTGTTGATGATGTCCCGCAGGTGGGGTGCGATGACAGCGTCGGCCTTGTTGAAGACGTGGTGAGGGCAGGGGTCGGTCGGTGATCCGGAGTGGATGGAGTTCATTGTGCGTATGGTGTCTTCGGTGCTGATCGGGGTCCAGGCGTGGAGGGTGGTGGTGGGGGGTGGTTGTTCGGTCATGGTGTGCGTTGGTTGGTTGTTGAAGCTGTTGTGTATGTCCGAGATCTTGTTGTGGAAGTATGAAGCGAGGGAGTTGCAGAGGTCTTGCGATGGGGTGATGTCGTTGTTTCCTGCGCTGGGGTTGGAGAGCTCTTTCACGATGTTGAAGAGCTCCTTGCAGTTGTGTGCGTTGTTGTCCAACCGGTCCTTGAATGCTGTTTTCTTGGCGGCGCGGATCAGCTGGTGGTGCTTCCGGGTGGCAAGCTTGAGGGAGGTCCTGTTGTCCGGTGTAGGTTCCCTTCTCCAGACTTTCTCGAGGGCTCGGCAGTTCTTCTTGGAGCTCTTGAGTTCGTCGGTGAACCACGGGGCTTTCTTGCTGCCGGGTCTGCTGGGCGGGGTCCTCAGCGGGGCGAGCTCGTCCGCGCAGTTGCTGATCCACTTCGTGAGGTTGTCGGCGGCCTGGCTGGGGTTCGCTGAGCTGGCAGGAGGGTGCTGGCTCAGGGAGGTGGCGAGCTGGTCTGCTGTGATCTTGTTCCAGCTTCTGCAGGCGGCCTGTTGCTGGTGGCGGTGGGTCGTCGTTCTCGTGAAGGTGAAGTGGACGCAGCTGTGGTCTGTCCATTGAAGCTCTGTGGCGTGGCTGAAGTCGATGTCTGGGCTGGAGGAGAAGACTGCGTCCAGTGTGTGTCCGGCGAGGTGGGTGGGGGTGGACACCAGTTGCTTGAGTCCAAGATTGGCGAGGTTGTCGAGCAGAGTGCTGGTGTTGCGGTCGTTGTTGTTCTCCAGATGGAAGTTGAGGTCGCCTAGGAGGATGTAGTCAGCGGAGGGGAGGGCATGCGGGCTGACGAAGTCGGCGATGTCCTCGCTGAATTGTGTGCGTGGTCCCGGGGGTCGGTAGATCAGGGTGCCTCTGAGGGTGGTGTTCGGGCTAATGTGGATCTGGAAATGCAGGTGTTCGGCGGTGGTCAGGGTGTTGTCGGTGCTGGTCGTGAGACGGATGGTGTTCCTGTGGATGATGGCGATGCCTCCTCCCATCTGGTTGGCGTTGCGGTCCCTCCGGACGATCTTGTAGCCCTCTGGGATAGCGATGGCGATGTCGGGGGCTGAAGAGGCGTTCATCCAGGTCTCCGTGAGGAAGGAGACGTCAGGGGCTGTGGCGTCTAGGAGGTTCCAGAGTTCGATGGCGTGTCTGTGGACGGAGCGGGTGTTGAGCAGGATGCACTTGAGGTGGGTGCTGCTGGCGTTCGACTTGGTGGGTGCTGGTGCTAGGCAGGTCCGGATGCAGGTGAACTTGCAGGCGTGGCAGCTGAAGGGTCCGTGGGTGCGCCGTGGGGTGGCTTGATGGCATTCTGGGAGTCGGCCGGTGTTGAGTGCGATGAGGGTGGCGGCGGAGTACGTCAGGCGGGTCGGCCGGGGTCTTCGGCGGCCAGGGGTCCTGGCGCTGGTCGCGATCCGGTCGCGGACGGGCGCAGACGGGCTTACCTTTGGCGCGCCTTCGGCGCACAATCGGCGCGCCCGCTGCGCGTGACCGCTGCGCGTTCGCACGGTCGCCATTTAAGGCGAAGTGCGCGGGTGGGCGGAGCAGCTGGGAGGCGGGAGCGGGGAGGGAACAGAAGAGAAAAGGGGCGGGGCCAAAGGCGGTGGCGGGAAGCGGGAGCGGAGGGCGGCGATCAATCAGGAAGGAGACTGGGCACGGCACAGAGGCTACAATGAGATAAACAGGCACAAATTACGGGCAAAACAAGGAAAAACAGCTAAATACACGAACAGACGGCAGAAACAAACAAGCACAAATTATGGGCAAAACAACTGGAAAACCAGGGGGGAGCGACCACGGCGTCAGCGAGGCCGGCGGCGAGGCAGAAGGCAGGCAGAGGGAAACACACGCAGCATCTGGTGGCCGTGCGGCGCGGGGGTGTCCCACAAGTGGGTCACACTCACCTGCGTCGCACGGTCGCCATTTAAGGCCAAGTGCGCGGGTGGGCGGAGCAGCTGGGAGGCGGGAGCGGGGAGGGAACAGAAGAGAAAAGGGGCGGGGCCAAAGGCGGTGGCGGGAAGCGGGAGCGGAGGGCGGCGATCAATCAGGAAGGAGACTGGGCACGGCACAGAGGCTACAATGAGATAAACAGGCACAAATTACGGGCAAAACAAAGAAAAACAGCTAAATACACGAACAGACGGCAAAAACAAACAAGCACAAATTACGGGCAAAACAAGGAAAAACAGCTAAATACACGAACAGACGGCAGAAACAAACAAGCACAAATTATGGGCAAAACAACTGGAAAACCAGGGGGGGGCGACCACGGCGTCAGCGAGGACGGCGGCGAGGCAGAAGGCAGGCAGAGGGAAACACACGCAGCAGCTGGTGGCCGTGCGGCGCGGGGGTGTCCCACAAGCAGCAGCTGGGAAACGTGTTTGTACATATGGCCCAAAATGAATTTAATTGTTGAGACAGCGAAGGAACTAGTACAAATACTAATGGCAGAAAATGCAGAATTAGAAGCTAAGATCAAAAGTACACTGGCATTAAAAGAAGCAAAAAAGAAATTGGAAGTAGATAGAGAAATGGTTTCATACACAGAATCTGATAAAATAGAAAAATCGATAAATTAAAAAAAAGATATCCCATTTGCCATAAAAGAAAATACATATCCCAATCTAGCTAAAAACTATTATAGCCAGGGAGAATACCAAGCCACAGACCAAAATTATTGTAGGCAAGTTAACCGTAAGATCACACCATTTTCAGACACCTCTGATTCTGAGAATGAGGGCAGTTCGAACCAATTTGATCAGAGGCAATAAATCTGCACGAAGGAGACAATCCAATGGTCAGCCTTTTTTAGCCAGGTGCAACACCCGCAGGGGTCACTGGCGATCACAATACCAACCTCAATATGGGGCAACCAGCAACTAGATCACAATCAATAACTAGTCGCAAGAAATGCCCAATACTGGAGGGAATTAATCAGATTCCTATCTTCAATCTTTCTACATTTATTGATCCTTCCTCATATTCTTTACTTTCCAAATGCCCTTCATTTTTGCCACATACTGGCCTCAACATTTGTTAAATATTCACAGACCCTATGGCATTTTTTTTTTAGAAAAACTTGACTTCGGGCTTTTTTCAATTCCAATAAACTAGCCATCTCAGACATTACCAACAGATTAGGCCTAGCTCCTGCATCCTTCACCCACACTTTAGCCCTGGTAGGACCTGAGGTAGCCATTTTTGAACAAGTAGTCTATAAAAAAAAGCTTAGCAGCAAGTAGGTACATTCCTAAAACCCCATACAATCGTAAATGCCACACATTTGCCGCCCTCTTAGAGCTCAAAAAGACCTTCAACATCACAAATAAAAACGGATAAAGGTGGTGGCATTATGGTACTTTATACCAATAGGTAAGTATCCAAAATGATGGACTTGTTCAAGACACCACTTACTATGTGCCGGTGGATGCCGACCCAATGACAAGAGTGAAGATCAATATAGAACACCTTACAGCCAGAGTGTTACTGAATCAACACATTTATGAAAAGGAATATGCATTTCTGAACCAGACAGCCCAAGTTGGCTAGTATATATGGTGTCCCTCAAATTTATAAGAATAGAGACAACCCTTCATATCGCCCTATAGTGAAAATGATAGGCTCAATCACGGAAACATTATCAAAATATATTGACACTATCTTAAGAACCTATACATCCAACACTCTAGCTCATGTTCAAGACCCCAGACACATTAATAATATTGTCGAGGGACTCCAGTTTAATGGGGTCTTAGACTTGGTTACCTTAGATATCGAGCCTTATATAGCAATATCGACCAACAACGAGCATTAGAGCGGTCCTGTGGTTCATCAACATCTTTCACATAGATTGTTCTATCACCTTTATTCTTGAATGACTTAAAATCATTTTGGGAGAAAGAACACTTTAAATTTAATGGCAATCTATATAAGCAAATAAATGGTGTCAGCATGGAAGCATTCTGTGTTCCTCCTATATTCAATATTTTTATGGATAAATGAGAATATTCATTTATAATGAAGTTGCTCCATTTTCAGAATCAGTCACTAGATGGTCCAGCTACATCAACATCTTTTTCATACGGACAAGTCAGTCAGTCAAAGTACTTTATTCGATAATTCAATATCATAAAAAGACAGTATTGAACAATATATAAATAACAGTTACATGCTTGAAAAAATTCACAGAGTTTCACAGAATTTCATGGTTATAAAAATGGTTAAAAGACATAAAAAAGTTTAAAAAGGGCAATACCTATACATTATATATACACTATACAAAATTGCATCAGCGTAAATTGTAAAAATACGATCAAGCCTGGAGATTCAGTATCTTGTTCCTTTCCCTAACAGCCCCCACCAAAAAACTTGCAACGTGAGAAATAACCCTGGGGCTGTTTAATAATTGCAGGTATAGGAGAGCAGGTCTCACCTGAATGAAGCCTGCTTCCTTGAGGATAGGGACAAGAAACTTCCTCCTTTGTGCCATATAATGGCCGCAGAACATTAAAAAGTGCATCGTGTCCTGCTTAGAGAAATTGTCACAACTGCACAGGGGCGCTTGATCAGAGGTACACCATGCTTTTAGTTGACCTAAGTTCAGATAAATCAGGTTCAAACGAAAACGCGTCAAAAGAAATCTGTGGTAGGGTCTATTAACTAAAACCAAATAAGGCTCAGGGCCTGGAGGATTAGAAATCATAAGGTGGGATCTGACAGTTATTTTTCTAAGCTCATTCTCTTCTCTACACAAAGACAACATTTGTAGCATTGCCCCTTTTGTTGAAGATACATCCTTCGCCGTTATTTTTTCTGGCTCAAGGAAGAGCTCTGGCCTTCCAATGTTTTGAAAACCTTTCTTAACATATGAGAACCACTTGATTTTATTTGCGTTATCCAAATGGAGACAATCCTTGAGAATGGAATGATTCAAGGAGAGTTCTTCATTTAGCCAGGTCTTTAACCAAGTTATTAACGGCGCTACTTTTAATAAGTCGGTAATAAAACCAACACCCAGCTCAGAATGTACTGAGAAAGAGGAGGTTGACTGTGGGACTGATAAGATTGACCTCAGGAATTTGTTTTCAGTAATTTGCAGACAATCTGTCGCGCCGTATCCCCATAAGGAACAACCATATGTTGCTACCGCCAAGCACTTTGCCTTATATATACTTAGTAGTGCTTCTATGGGCCTACCCCCGAGCTTTTTGCTGAAGGCCATAACGGCCATTGAGGATCTAGCGAGAGCAACATTTCTGGCTTTAATCTGTGTGTTCCAGAGCCACCTCTCCTCAAAAGTGATGCCCAGGTAGGGAAATGTTTGAACTCTACTTAATTCCTCACTACCGCAGAAGAAGGTTTTCACATTCTTCTTTCGGGAGCCTTTACCGGTGATCATAATAGGGGATTTTTTTACATTAATTTTAAGGTCTAGTGATGACATAAAAACCCCAAATGCATCCAACAAAAGTTGAAGCCCCACCCCGGTTCGTGAGAGAAGGACAGCGTCATCCGCGTACAGGAGAACCGGTATACCCAGGTCTCCTGCACGTGGTATGTCTGCCTTCACCGCCTTAAGCACGGATTCGAGGGAATTAATGTAAATCGTGAACAAGAGAGGGGCCATAATACATCCCTGCCTAACCCCCTCTCCGAATTAAAGTAGCTCGAACAACGCCCCTCTGTGTTTACCCTAACGGTGGCCCGCAGGCCAGAGTGTAATTCCGCCAGGAAATTTACCAAAATTGGGTCAAGGCCTAAGTCAATTAGGGACTGCCACAATTTCAACCGATTCACCAGGTCGAATGCCGAAGAGAGGTCCATAAAACCTAAGTATAAGGACCCTTCCCTAGCAACGGTGTATTTGTCCACTAGTAGTTGTAAATTGAGACACTGATCTAAAGTGCTTCTTTTGGATCGAAATCCATATTGGACATTTGATAAAGTTCCCTTATCATCAAGCCAATTCTGCAGTTTACGCAGAATGACCCGCCCCAGAATTTTGACAGATGAATCTATTAGAGAGATTGGGCGGTAACATACTGGGTCTGACCGATCCCCCTTCTTAAACACTGGGACGATAATAGACTCTTTCCATGAGGGTGGTATGTTCTTCTGGTTTAATGCATTAAAAACCTTACTCAGGATTTTTGACCACAATCTAGTATCGCACTTAAAGATATCCGCTGGAACCCCGTCTGGTCCGGGAGCTTTATTTTTCTTCGTTTCATCTATGGCCCTTTCTACTTCTGAGACTTCAAAAGTTACATAGTGACCCTCAACTCTCTCTATGGTCGCAAAAAGTGACTCTTGAGGAGCGGTACTAGAGTATATGTTACTAAAGTGCGTGATCCAAGCCTCATCAGTAACGTTACATTCAAGAACACTATTCTCCACAGGAGCGAATAGGGGTTGATTTACTACTTTCCAGAATTGGGAACTATTTTTTAAAACATCTGGATCTAGTAGCTGTGACCAAGCGTAATCTTTTAGCTCATTTTTTCTGTTTTGTATGGCATGTTTATAGGTGACTCTTAGCCTGGCTACAAGGGCGCGATCTTTTGGGTCAGACTTTAAGGCCTTTAACAGGTCAGCATGAGCCTTGGAGCAAGAGCGATCAAACCATCTCTTGGCCCGGCTTTGTGGAGGGCCGTCAATCACCGTTAAGCTCTGCTTGATCTGTTTGCAAATACTGTCAAATGAACTAATCACTTGCTCAGTAGCAGCCTGTGAGTCTAGGCACTTCGCTACGTCTTCGTCCACCTTATTTAATACATCCTGTATGAAGGCATCTGGGATTATATTTGCCCATTTTAGTCTACGACACTGGTCTGTCGGGGTCACCTCCTGGCCACCCTTTTGAGACCCTGTTTCAAATGATAAAAAACCCAATGACAGAACTTCCAGTAAAACAGGATTGTGATCACTAAAAACTGAAATTTCTGTTCTATACTTTATTACCTTTCCTATAATGTAACAAGACATAAAAATAAAGTCAATAACTGTACCGTCACCCGGACCTTTAAAAGTAGGGACAATCAAATCACCTTCCCTGCAACTTGATTCGTACAGGTTCCAAGCCGCCAGGAATTCTTCGAGAGCCTCCCCCCTTTTTGTATGTTCAAAGTGCACAACTGCAGAACATGGGGGACCCTCTTCTACAGAGACGGCACACGGAAAAGTACATGGGTGAATATTGAAGTCACCTAGAAGAATTCTCACAACCAGATGCCATAGTTGTGTAGGCTGACAAAAATGTATCTAATAGATCCAGATTAAGTCTGGTACTATCATTAGCAGAAACATTATAAAAATGTATAAATAAAATATTAATGGAATGTGGGGGATTCAATTCCACAATCAAACAATTGCTACATCCTGAATCAAGCTTAGTTAGCTTTCCCTTTAACTTAGTATTAAATAGGGTTAGAAAACCCCCTTTCGCTTTTCCCGCCAGACTAGATATTGCAGGGTTAGAAAAATGAACATATCCATCAAGCGAGAAACAGTTAGTTTGATCCCAAGTTTCCCTTAAGGCCACAATAGCGAAAGTCTTTAAATAGTCAATCCAAATTTCATTGCCAATTTTACCCCTCAGACCAGCAACATTCCAAGTCATTATTCTGCATGGTTGAACTTGAAGCTGTTGATTTTCAACCAGTCAATCGTTTTCCTCCAAGGATGTTAGAGGAGCAAACCGATTAAATAAGGGTAAGATTTGCTCAGGTGGAAAATTTGGTCTGCATAGATTAAAACAATAAGAATCTTGGATTGTAGGATTGTTGTGACCTGAAAGGTCATGTGGCACTGTGTTTTGTACAAAGGGGGATGTTAATGAATGATGATGAACAACTTGTAATTTTGAGGTTTCATTTAGGTGATTGTAAAAAAAAAAAACAGAGGGCGGGCACATACAAAGTTGTCCATCGACGGCAAAGAGGCTGCCCTCAACAAAACAGTTGCGACATGCTGAGGGTGCCTAAAGTTTATGATAACACAATCTCCCCTGACAGTCTTTTTTGAATTGCCTATCCAGCCTACTCTTCGTGTAGACAGAATGTCGTTACAGAAGGCGATGGGAAAGCCGCAGTATTTGCTTAGCCAAGCTATTACTTTGTGGTTTAGAGAATCACGCGTTTCACCCCTTGCATCATGAACGTGTGAATCTACTCCTGGCACGTTAGTCAACACAACTATATAGGGTGCACAATCGGGTGAGAGGTTAACTGTAGGTTTTGACTTACCCTCCCTCCACCCAGTGGCTTCTCCTGTAGTGTTTGGCTGTGTGTTGACTCGTAAAGATGGATGAGTAGTAGATGTCTTAGTAGAAAGCTGGTTATTAGCTACAGCAGAGACCAAGGTATTATTTATTCTGCCCTCTGTGTCTACTCTCACCTCGTTCACCATCGTGTCTACACAGGGGGGCCTTACTGTTTTAGTAGAAGATAAATGAGTAGATAGAAGAACACTCAGTTTAGACACTTCCTTGACAACCTGGTCAAGTTTAGCTCCTTCCCCTTTACTTGGAACAACAGGGCCCTTATGTATTTTACTAATTGCACCTAGGTGTTGCGGTGCTACTGTGGGGGGGGGGGGGGGTGTCAAAAGAGTGCTTAGTCTAGAAACTTCTAGGGACATCAATTCTACTTTTTCTATCAGTGGCCTAATCATGTCTTCCAATTTGAGCGTGATCATGTTTGCTAGAAAGTCAAATTGGTCTACAGTCAGGGTATCAGCGTCATGCTGTTTGGGGTAGCCGCAGTAGATTTTACTTCGACGGCTGCGGGGACCACCTTTTTTACTCTGTGGTGCACTACGCGATTATTCTGTGACCTTCTGCAGGCCCTAACCACTCTACGGGCAGGAGGGGATACTTGGGCAGTTACTAGTGAGTTAACCGAAGATACAGATGTTGACCTTTGGGATGTATCTAGCAGCGTAGGGGGCAAGGGAGTGGTAATCTCCGCTGGGTTTAGATGTATTGTGTCTGAGTCCCCTCCCAAGTTAACGCTGGGAGATATGTCCGGAGCTGTTAGCTCAGGGAGTGAAACGCTACTTCTTGGTGAAGCCGGAGGACTGACACGGCCCAGTGAAATGCGGCGGTCTGAATTAATTTTAGAAACAATTTTGACCATGTAATTATCTATGGTGCCAGTAGGAGCAGACATTTTGGATGAGCGCAATTTGGTCATGACAGAAACTAAGGGGTTAGCCACTCACAGGTCTGTAGGATGTCCTGTTCAACAAAGTCAAGAGCCGTGGCCCAGCCCGGCCTCCGACGGCCACAGACGGTCCCGCCCTTGTCCCGGGCTTCTCCCAGGCGCGTGCCCGCGCGCGTCCCGCGGGACGAGGGACTGGCGCTGCCTTTATGCGCCTCCTGGCGCTGCTGAGGGCGTCACTGGTGGTGGGTGGGCCCCAGCGGAGCCTAGCCCGGCCGGGGAGTAGGCGGAGCAAGGCCCGGCCCGGAGGTGCTGGTGCTGCGGCGCTACTGGCGGAGCAAAGCCCGGCCACGAAGAAAGCTGAAGCCGTGAGTCTGTCTCCCCCACGGGACTCTGCACTGGTGCTGCCTTTCTGCGCCTGCTGGCGCTGCTGAGGGCGTCACTGGTGGTGGGTGGGCCCCGGCGGAGCCAAGCCCGGCCGGGGAGTAGGCGGAGCAAGGCCCGGCCCGGAGGGGCTGGTGCTGCGGCGCTACTGGCGGAGCAAAGCCCGGCCACGAAGAAAGCTGAAGCCGTGAGCCGGACAAGTCTTCCCAAAATGCTTTTGGAATTCATAGCTTGGCTGAATCTCTGATGAAAACATGCATTTTACATCCAGCTCCAGTAATGAACATGTCAGATTTCTTGACCTTATCATTAAACGTACAGCTGGCCAACTTGAGATAGATTTTTAAAACCAACGGCTCGCAATATTTTCTACATTTTGATAGTTTCCATCTTTCCATACAGTTGAAGAGCATACCATTTGTACAATTCTTATGGCTATGCCAAAACTGTGCCAATCGGTCAGATTATGATGTAAGAGCCATGGGTATGAAACAAATTTCTAGAGGCTATCCTATCCTTGTTCAAAAGGGCACATTTTTATGATTGTCAACATCTACTCACAAATACTAGATCTAAAGAGACATCCAATCTAGTGTTTGTAAGTTTACACTCAGTATTTAATGAAAGGATACACCACATTGTATGTTCCAATTGGTATATCCATAACGCAGAAAAAGAAAAGACAACTGATACCAAGATTTATGTTTGGTAACCAAAGCAATAAGAACTTGAGGGACCATGTGGTCAGATCTAGATTGAGGCTAGCCATCAAACCTGAGCTTTATAGACTATAATACAATCGAGCGTTCATGGAGAAATGATACGCAATACTGAACAAATGCTCACTGGACCTAATACTTTTACTCATTGAAGAACTCTCAATCTATCCATGAATTAGAGGACGAGATTGATAATACCAAACGTGACTTGTCTAATAGAATGGAAAAAGATAAATGGAAACTATTTCTAGAGGATTTAAATAAAAAACTAGATACATATGGGAAAGACCTACAGGAAACCAAACTCAGAAAATTTTAAGGTGACACCTCGACTATAAACGAAACCTATACCTGGGCAGAAGTGGGCAGAAGTGTACTCCCAGAGAAGATTCACTAAGGCGACCAACACGTCATCAGAAGAAAGTGCAGTGTCTGATAAAGACATTGAGATAGTACAAGCCCCTAAAAAAATTCTTCATAGCCAGGAAACTTCACAAGGTATTGCCTTAGAGAAAGATAATTTGAACAGCAAGTCATCAGCGTCTTTTTTTTATCCAACTTTCCAGATCAGGGGCTATTGCCAGATCAACGACGAGACAAACAGTAGTTACAAACAAGCATTTACAACGCAACGGTCTCGCCTTTGCAAAAGTTAGAGCTATTGGCATTGTAAATGACAAAAATGTTATTTATGTGTTGGTTTTGAAAACAGATAAATAAATGGCATTGTCATTTACAATGCCAATAGCTTAATCTCTCGCAAATGCCACACACAGACCCACACACACCCCCAGAGCCCCCCCACACAGAGCCCCCCACACATATACCCAGAGCCCCCCCACACACAGAGCCCCCCTACACACAAGGAGCCACACACACACACAGAGCCCCAGACACACACACACACACACACACACACACACACACACACACACACAGACAGAGAGAGCCCCCCCACACACACAGAGAGCCCCCACACACACAGAGCCCCCCACACACAGAGCCCCACACACACACAGAGCCCCCCACACACAGAGCCCCCACACACAGAGCCCCCACACACAGAGCCCCCACACACAGAGCCCCCATACACAGTATCCCCCACACACACACTGCCCCCCACACACACAGTGGCCCCCACACACACAGTGGCCCCCACACACACAGCCCCCCACACACACAGCCCCCCCACACACACACAGAGCACCACACACACACAGAGCCCCACACACACAGAAAGCCCCACACACAGAGAGCCCCCCCCACACACAGAGCCCCCCACACACACAGAGCCCCCCCACACACACAGAGCCCCCCCACACACACAGAGCCCCCCACACACACACTGGCCCCCCCCACACACACACAGAGCCCCCCCGCACAGCCCCCCCCCCCACACACACACACAGAGTCCCACACACACACAGAGTCCCCCACACAGAGCCCCCCACACAGAGCCCCCACACACAGAGCCCCCACACACAGAGCCCCCACACACACAGAGCCCCCCCACACACACAGAGCCCCCCCCCACACACACACAGAGCCCCCCCCACACACACACAGAGCCCCCCCACACACACAACACACAGAGCCCCCCCAACACACACAGAGCCCCCCCACACACACACACAGAGCCCCCCCATACACACAGAGCCCCCCCCACACACACAGGGAGCCCCCCACACAGACAGGGAGCCCCAACACACAGACAGGGAGCCCCCCCACACACACACACAGCCCCACACACAGAGCCCCCCCATACACAGAGCCCCCACATACACAGAGCCCCCACACACACACAGCCCCCACACACATCCCCCCACACACAGAGCCCCCCAACACACACAGAGCCCTCCCCCACACACAGAGCCCCCCACCCACAGAGCCCCCCCCCCCCACAGAGCCCCCCCACACAGAGCCCCCCCACACACAGAGCCCCCCACACACACCCACACAGAGCCCCCCCACACACACACACACAGCCCCACACACAAATTTTTTATTTATGTGTTGGTTTTGAAAACAGATAAATAAATGGCATTGTCATTTACAATGCCAATAGCTTAATCTCTCGCAAATGCCACACAGACCCACACACACCCCCAGAGCCCCCCACACACAGAGCCCCCCACACACACACACAGAGCCCCCCGCCACACACACACTGCCCCCACACACAGAGCCCCCCTACACACACAGAGCCCCCCCCACACACACACACACACACACACACACACAGCGCCCCAGACACACACACACACAGGGCCCCACACACACACACACACAGAGCCCCCCCTACACACACACACACAGAGCCCCCCACACACAGTGCCCCCCACACACAGTGTCCCCCCACACACAGCCCCCCCACACACAGCCCCCCCACACACACAGAGCCCCCCCACACACACAGAGTGCCCCACACACACACAGATCCCCACACACACACAGATCCCCACACACACACAGCCCCCCACACACACAGAGAGCCCCCCACACGCACAGAGAGCCCCCCACACGCACAGAGAGCCCCCCACATGCACAGAGAGCCCCACACGCACAGAGAGCCCCACACGCACAGAGAGCCCCACACGCACAGAGAGCCCCACACACACAGAGAGCCCCACACACACAGAGAGCCCCACACACACAGAGAGCCCCACACACGCAGAGAGCCACACACACGCAGAGAGCCACACACACACAGAGAGCCACACACACAGAGAGCCACACACACAGAGAGCCACACACACAGAGAGCCACACACACAGAGAGCCACACACACAGAGAGCCACACACACAGAGAGCCCCACACACAGAGCCCCACACAGACACAGAGACCCCCACACACAGACACAGAGACCCCCACACACACACACAGAGACCCACACACACACACAGAGCCCCACACACACACACACACACAGTCCCCCCACACACAGAGCCCCCCACACACAGAGCCCCCCACACACAGAGCCCCCCACACACAGAGCCCCCCACACACAGAGCCCCCCACACACAGAGCCCCCCACACACAGAGCCCCCCACACACAGAGCCCCCCACACACAGAGCCCCCCACACACAGAGCCCCCCACACACAGAGCCCCCCACACACAGAGCCCCCCACACACAGAGCCCCCCACACACAGAGCCACCCCCCACACACAGAGCCACCCCCCACACACAGAGCCACCCCCCACACACAGAGCCACCCCCCACACACACAGAGCCCCCCCACACACAGAGCCCCCCACACACACACACAGAGCCCCCCACACACACAGAGCCCCCCCCACACACACACAGCCCCACACACAGAGCCCCCCACACACACACACAGCCCCACATACACACACAGAGCCCCCCCCCCCCCCACACACACACACATCCCTACACGCACAAACAGCCCTACACACACAAACAGCCCTACACACACACACAGAGCCACACATATAGAATGTGCCTACTCATTAACTATTGGTGTAGCACGAGTCAGCTGTCCCAGAAGTACCCATACAGAGGCCAAACTGTTCCTCTTCCCAACAAGCAAGTCTATCGCCCCTGAACATTAACATGTGGAGGCCAAAACTACATTTCCAATGATCCAACTGTCCAGACCACGCAACTGGTCACAATGCACAACAATCCGAAGATCCGACTGTATGGCGAATGACATTAACCTAACCAACAATACGCCATGAGCGACGCTAGGACCACAAATGGGTAGGAAACAGGCCAGCTCACGGGGCACCCTTTCACCGCTGAAGTATGCCATGCCAAGAGGCATGGTGTGTTGGGTGCCCTCCCAGCGTCCACGCGGCCAGTTCCTGGCCTGTAAAAAATGCCAATGAGCGCGCCCGAGAAGCCGGTTACCTCTGCTCTGGCCGCCAGCCGGACATGGAAGGCCCGGCTCGCAGAGCAGCACGATGCCCGTCAAATAGCTCTTCCCAGGCCTGCCTGGGCAGTGAGGCCACTTCTGGTCTCCACAGTGCGCGTTTCGGATTCGTAAACCATGCGTGGGTAGCTTTTGGTGCAGTGTGGGGCTTACTGCCCCTGGCACCGTGCAGAGAGTCCGGGGAAAGACAGGCTCAGTTCGCTTTCCTGTGAAGTAGCCAAGAACAGCCAGCCCGGGCCTGTGGTGTGTATATTTGTGTGTGTTTGCGCTGGCTGGTTCTAGATTACGAACCAGAATACATGCCGGACTTCCAGTAGAGGGACAGGGTTGTCCCAGTAGGGCAGGGGTAACCAAATTGGGCCCGGAGACCCCCGTACTCATCCCGTTGCTTCCAAGTTCAAGTGCGCCTGTGATTTACCGGCGCTGACTGACCGCGCCAATGAAAACATCTGGCCCGTTCCAGCTCCCAGTTTAATGACTGCACCGTCGCAATGTGCTTTTGATCTCGGAGGACGCCAGGAAGGGGCAGCCGCTCACAAACTAGTGCTCACAAAAGGGAAGACGCCCACTCCCCGGCACTGCTCCTGGTGCGAGTGCTGCTCGTTGGAGCCCTCCTCACTGGGGCTTCTCTGGCAGCGGTACGTGGGGCTCTCCTCACCACTTGGGAGCCCCGCTTTGCTTCCCACTCGATGCTGCCTGTTTCCCTCAGCCCGGTCCGTCTTCCTAGGACCGGGACTGCACAGAGACGCCTGCGAGACGCTGCACTGCTTCCTCCCGCCTGGGGGAAGCGGAAATGGAGCCCGCAAGGCTTATCTCTTATCTCGGCTGGCACAGCCCACCATCGGGCGCCGGCTTGGGCTTTTATTTTTTCTTCCCTCAATGCGGGGTGGGCCGATAAAAAAACAAGTCCAGACACCGACACTGGGTGATGGTATTTTATTTTATGCGTTTTTATATAGCGCAAACTTTAACCAAAGGTGTCAGAGCGCTTCACAATAGGAAGAGTAATGATACATGCGAAGATTACAAGTGAACAAATTACAAAAGCAAACATTAAGTTACATGAGGCAAAAGTGACAATTGTGAGCCAACACAATACAAGAGGTAGCAAAAGGTACATTACATGAGGAATAGACTGGGACCTCAGCGTGTCCCTGAACACCACCATGTTTTTCCGAGGCAATGGCGAAATGCCTTGGAGAAACGCAGCCTCATTTTGGGATTCGTGGGCGTGTTTTTCTTTCTCTCCTCTTCCCATTGGCTGGAAGGGAAAATTCCAGCCAATGGGAAGAGGAGAGAAAGAAAAGAGAAAGAAAGTTAAAAACACCCCCCCGAATCCCCAAAAGACGGGGCTTGAACGGAGTAACGTCCCTCTCCTCCAATGGCTGGCCTCCGTTTAGGAAGCCAGCCAATGGAGAAGAGGGGTGGGTTCAAGCTCCCACTCTAGCAGACATAAGATCTCTCCCTACGACTGCGCAAGCGCAGCCTACGCAGGTCTCGACCTAAAAAAACTGGGTGAGGAAAAGGAAAAAACAAAGAAATGTCACAGGAGCCAGAAAAACGTCTAGTGATCAACATTTCTTCCACTCCATTAACCGCTACCCAAGGAGCTCTGCTCAATAAAGGTACTTTACGTCTTGGTCACCCCTGCCCTCCTAACTTGAATATTAACTGAAAGACTGAATCACCATTGCTTGGCATCCATCCAGCCCTTTGTCTGTGGTCGATTTCAATTTTGTTTGCTTTTCGTTCGGACTTTGGATTTTCCCACAATCCCACCATTTTATTTATGAAGTTATCGGGATCCTTTGTCTTGGATCCACCATCTTGCGGTTTTCACCATTCCCCCCGAGTGACTCTTTGCCGCTTTCATGGACTTGTGCATCCGAAATGACCATGGCCCTATGTCTCCATCTGCGGTTTTTGGCAGACTCCCCGAATAATTCCTTGCCGCTTTCAATGACTTGTGCAGCTGAAATGACCATTGCCCTATGTCGACCCCCCTTGAGTCTGCTACATCCCCCTCTTGTTGTTTGGCACACCGAAGCACCCCTTCCATTTCTAATATGCAAAACATCTCCGTGAAGAAGTCTGGCACGGATTGTTTTTGGATCCCCGGACCCTCGCTCATCTTATTTTGTGGTTCCCCCTGAAGTGGTCTCCTCCATATCCAATCTCCCAGACTTGACCTGTATTCAATCATATGGTTCTTTTCCGCCCTGTACCATCTATGCCCCTATGACTCGTTTGCTATGTTATACAAAATTTGCTTTATTGACTGATGTATTCATGAAACACTGTTTTTTTCACTATCCACTGTTCCTTTTGTAACGATATTCCTCATTTAAAGCGCTCGGATACCTCCAGGTCGAACCAGCGCCATTAAAACTTTTCAAATAAATAAATAAAATACAAATAAAATCCTTAGTTCTAACTCACAACAGCACTGCATTAGAGGAAGAAGTTGCATTTTTTAAATTCATGCGAATCCTGTCACTAAGAAACGTCTTTGAGAATACAATTCCAGTCCAAAAGGCAAAACAAGTCACCTCTATCTCGGTTTTTAAACCAAAAAGTTCTTGCGTAGCTCCCATTTCACAAAACCTTAGAAATGTTTGAACAACTTGTTAAGAAGGGTCCCAGGAAGTTAAAGTACAAAAAACAAGACCGTCCAAGTTCAACTTTAGCAGGGCAAAAAACAGCACACTACGAAGTTTGGCAAGGGATCCAGATATCTTCCAGAAAGCATACCAAATATCTAGAACCTAATATCTAGAAGCAATCTCATAGGAGGACTTATGATGAACTGACCCTCGCGCGCTGATTAATGGAGGCAACTAACAATAAAAATTAAATAAAATAGTGCAGTTATACTCAGATTGTTGTGCACCCTCGATGTTCTGTCTTTATATAAATGGATCCCACACTCGGAGGGTCTAGAAGCAATTGAATGGCCACTTTTAAAACTACCTGAGATCGGAGCAAACACTTTCTGTTGGAACTGCTAATTTTTTGCCTATATGATAGCTACTTTGAATATAACAACCACTTCTACCTCCAATTGAGCGGGACTTACATGAGCTTTGCAGGTGCCCCGGCATATGCCAATACATATATGGCCAAATTTTAACATAAACATGTTCTTTTAGTCCAAATTGGACCGAAAAGGTGTTATGCCTGTGCAGATAAATTGAGAAGCAAGAAAATATGTAACGGAGCATGAACTCCTACCCTTTCATATGACTCCATGCTGCAAAATCTTATGTATAAGTGTGTGCGATCAGTGTCCGCGAATCGCCCCAAACCACAGTCTATACAAATGTATTTCAAAAGAGCACTACTCTCGCGCTCCACACAGTCGCACTGCGAAAGTGGGAATCATTTCCACTCAAATATTCCAGTAATCCAGGTATTCCAATGTAAACCCTTGTGTCCATGGATCAGTGACTTAATATCGAGAGACTTAAATATTGAACCCACTATATCAACTACAAGAAATATTGTTTCTAACATTATCGAAAAAAAATATCGCAATTCAAATTATCAAAAATGTATAAATAATGCACAAAGAACCATTATATCGAATATCAAAATATAGGCAGCCAACAATATCGATGCATTAATAAAATCGATTAAATCTAAAACACTATCACATTTATATTCATATAAAACATACAGTTTCACACCAAAACATACACAATACATTTAATAAATATAAATTGACATTTTCTAAACACATTAACACCAAGATAAATATTTACCAATATCACTTAAAACATAAATACTTTACACAGATAAATCACAAAATATATAACATTTAATTCATTGTAAAACACATTTTAACAACAAATACTTTGAAAAAAAAATTCACCTACTTAATTAGCATCTTCCATATATGGAAACAAAACTAAAAATACATTTCTAACTGAACAAAACGAATAGAATTATAGCAGTAACAAAAAGGACCAATCGCATAAATTAATTAAACAAGATAAAAGCCAAAAAAAGGTTTGCTCATTTCCACTTCAACACTACAAAAAAACACAAGAGAAACGCTACCAGATGGCATCCAGATAACATCAGAGCGTCACCGCGAGTGCAGCTGAGCATTCCCCCTACCTCCGCCCTCTTCACCCAGCGCTTCCAGAAATCCTTCAACTTGGGACTTGCCGAGTCTTGCCTGCATTCCTTTCCAGAATCCCTTCGGCGTTCCTGAATACTCTGGACCTCATCGGGCTCTTCCCTTGCCTTCCCTGCACACCGGAGCCGATCCTGTGTCTTCCGTTTTTTTTCCTGACAGCACGTCACCTCCAGAGGAGCCTCACAACCAGAATCCCTTATCCCCACCTTGACAACAATGAATCAGGTATGAGTTGGGGACGCTAATCTTGGAAATTACTGCAGCGCCTTGGACGGAGCTTCTCATCATCTTTTAAAACCCTCCTACCCTCCTACCTCTTGCGGAACCCGCTCCGCGGGTCCCGCTGCGTGTGGGGTGTCTCATCGGCATTGAAAGAACTTTGACTGTGTCCAACTGAAGGCGAGTGACAGGCGGGGTTGCGAGCGAGTGCAGGCGCTGTGCAGGGACTACCGGTCCCAGGAGCGCTTGCCAGCCCCAATCGTGAATACCTGGGCCGCTCTCCCTGTCTGCTCCTCCCCTTCCCCTGCGCTTAAGACTAGCGCGCTTGGGGCAGCATTTGGGACGCTAATCTTGGAAATTACTGCAGCGCCTTGGACGGAGCTTCTCATCATCTTTTAAAACCCTCCTACCCTCCTACCTCTTGCGGAACCCGCTCCGCGGGTCCCGCTACGTGTGGGGTGTCTCATCGGCATTGAAAGAACTTTGACTGTGTCCAACTGAAGGCGAGTGACAGGCGGGGCTGCGAGCGAGTGCAGGCGCTGTGCAGGGACTACCGGTCCCAGGAGCGCTTGCCAGCCCCAATCGTGAACACCTGGGCCGCTCTCCCTGTCTGCTCCTCCCCTTCCCCTACAGATAGATAAATAGACACTGCCATCACCGCTGCGCGGAAGCGCGCGGGAGCGCCGGGAGAAGCCCGGGACAAGGGCGGGGCCGTCTGTGGCCGTCAGGGGCCGGCAGAGGCCGGGCTGGGCCCCCCCTCTGATAAGGACATTACAGGGTGTGGCTTCTTATTGACCAAACTGATAAAGTTATTTAACGGGTCATTGGTTTGTTAATGCTGTACATTACCAACTGTTCTTAGGGGATACTGTGAAGTTTTTTATATTTATATTTATTGGGTATTACTCTCATTGTGATTATTAACTGTTATTTATTTAGGGGATACCCTTTTAATCTTTTTAGTAATGTCTAGCTCTGGTCCTAACCCCCTTCCTGATCGTGTAAATACATCTATTCTCGGCCCCTGGATAATTTTTTGCTAAGGCAACTAAAGAAATTGACCGAGAGTTAGTTTTAGCTGAAAGGAGGGCGGAACGTCGCCTTTCAATCGAATCTTTAAAGAAACAAGCTTCTCCCCCGAGTAAACTGAAATCACCTGCTAGTATTGGAGAACAAATGGAGTTGGAGTTGGAGTTGGACGCGGAGCTATTTAATACTGATAGCATACCGTTAATTTTTCAAGAAACTCCGACATCACCAAGGGTTTTGGATGAAGCTGCGGATGGTATTATCGATCTGTCCTCAGTAACATCCGATAACCTTATTGATCTTAATACACCCCTTCCCCAGGAGTTAGACTCTCATACTATTAGTAATATTTTACCTCCACCATTAAAGATACAAACTGAGGTTGTGACATTGCGTGCTTCTCAGCCAAATACTAAAAAAAGTAGAGCAAGTGATAACCAAAATTCCAAAACCGTGATATCTTCACCAGCTAGGAAAAGAAGGAAGAAGGGAGGGAAAAGCAATAAAGGGTTCTTAAACCCATGGTTGCCTCAACATGCCACAGTATCTAAAGAAACTGTATCACAACAGGCTGGGGACAAAGGTATAGATGAGGTAGTTTTAAAACAAGGGGATGTAGATATTAGAAATAAAACTACATCTAGAGAAGAAATGTTGGAGGCTATTGAAAGCCTTTTAAAGGCTTTTGTTCTTCCCCTAGTTGAAAGACTTAAGAGGTTAGACGAAAAATTGGATCGCCTCTTACCAGATGTTACCATCCCATTGAAGACAACTGAGAATATAAATAAAATCCTAAACCAAGTTGAAAAACCTGAAAATATTCGATTAAGTCAAAATAATCCCCCCAATAAAAGTGTCCCTGAGCCAACTAATAAAGAACGTAGTGCTCCAGTGGGTGCAATCGTTGGAACAGTCCCAAACACACTAAATAAAACTAAAGTGCCTTTGGTACTGACAAAGACGGGCCCAAATAGGATCCCGGCTACCCAAACCAAATTCCCTAGTAGAAGTAAGCTTAGCCATAAAAATATTGTAGATCTACCACCAGATTCTTTTAATTTTGTCATTATCTTAACGGGTGTCACTCCTGTTTCTGAGGGAGTAATTGAATCAAACACCAGTTTAAAAAATAAAGTGATTCATTGGTTAAGTTCAAATAGACCACTACCGCCACATCTGAATGGCGACATAGTCTCAGTTAGAAGATGCCACTGGGTGGGTATACGCCCTAAGGACATAGAGGGTGACCTGGTTATAGTTAATTTCCGGGATCACAGGGTAGTATCCTATATAAGCGATTGGTTTGTGAATACTAGCAATGGGGGAGTGTCAACTCGGAACTTAACATATTTTTATCCACAAAATATGTTACCCCCTCTGAAAGAAGTCCGATCTTGTCCTGGGTGGGATATTTCCTCCCAATTGAAACATTTAAGGAAACAACCGATCCCTAATAGAAATATTAACTACCTTCCTCAGGTAAGTTATCGAGAGGCATACCCTGGGCCAAATATCTTCCTATAAATCCAAAAGAATTTTGGAATATTCCTCTATCAAATATGTTCCATCCACTGACCCCTATGAGTCTCAATGACTGACTGTATCCTATTTCACCACCATTAATATCTGCTTGTGATGATAAGTCCACTTCTATCCCCTTGGATCATGTGAAATGTAACTTTCGGCTGGATGGGGGTAGTGTGGAGGGTACAAGTACATTTATTGAGACAACTAAAGACCTATGCAATGATCAAGAAATAGATGGAGGAGACGATGATCAACAAAATGAGCTTGCAGGGGGTGAGCAAGCACATCTTATAACTGTAACAGAACAGGATATGGTAGAGAGGCCTGTGGAGTCTAGAGACTTTTGTTTAATATCTTGGAATATAGCCGGTTATTCCCGCAGACTGGATGATCCAGTGTGGTTGAATTATGTTGATTCTTTTGACATAGTCTGCCTACAGGAGACATGGTGTACTGTGGATCAGAGCCTGGATGGGTTTCAAACATTTACTGTCCCTGCAATACCATCACAATCAGGGAGAGCAAAGGGTGGGTTATTGACAGCAATTTCTGTAAGGCACAAATCAATGTGTGTGAATAGAGTGTTGGAATCACCTTGGTACCAGATAATCATGATTAAGGACCACTTTCCCTTAGATGTGCTCCTAATCAACTGGTACTATAATATTTTTGACCCCAACGATACTACAGTTATTGATACCCTACAAAAGGAAATAGTAAAATTGAGAAATAGTGTTTTTCCTTTGGCAATCATATGGTTAGGTGACTATAACTGTGAGTTGTGCAAGTTCAGTGGGTCTAGAGCGTGTGGCCTGTTGGATCTAGAAGACCAACCGATGGCCCACTTTAAACATTCTAAGCAAGGAGAGTCTCTTAATAGTATTATCCTGAATAATGATTTGTGTGTTTTGGATATGTCCAATTTCTCGGGTTTAGCTAATATCCCCACCTTTCAAGGCACAGGCGGTAGAATGACTACAATTGATTTTGTTATGGTCTCCAGGGAGTTTTCCCATTTTGTAAAAGACTTTAAAATTGAGGTGAACCCTGTTAGTGACCATAATCCCCTAATTTTGAGTTTTGATTTGGCGCTTGTGGATAAAACGCGCCAAGAACAGCCAATAGAATATAACCAAAATAAGGGGGTTACCGTAAGGTGGGATAAGGTAAATGTAAAGCAGTTAGAGATGGACATTTTTAAGGATAATATAGATTATATAGAAGCTTGTCTGACACCTATAGTTGACCCAACTAATACAATAAAAAGTTTTGAGACCCTTTTGAGAAACGTTGCCTTACGTCTTGTTAAGACAGGGGTTAGTAACCGACATCAAGGCCCTAAATGGTTTGATGCCGAGTGTTCATCTGCCCAAACTTATTTAACAAAGGCTCTTCATCAAGACCCACGTGATAAGGATTTGGTCAGACTGGCCAGAAAGAAATATACTGATGCTATTAAAAAAAGGAAAAAAGATTTAAGGATAATGGCATGGGATGACTTAGATAAAGCTGCGGCACTAAAAGATAATAGGCTCTTCAGGGAAATAATTAATAGACCTTTTTTAAAAACAGGGGAAGACAATACAATCAGGACACACATCCCTGAAAATTCCTGGGTGGAGCACTACAATAAAATATTTAATCCCAAAGATATAGCCCAAATTGTTACCTTAGGAGATGGTGAATATGATGGCTCCAATACTGAATCAGTAAAAACACTTAGTGATTCATTAACAATTACAGAACTGGAGTCAGCTCTTACTAGGGGGGCGGCGTTAAAAGCCCCTGGGCCGGATGCCATCCCTTTAGATTTGTTCAAACATAATCCTAAGGTTTGGTGCCCATTGCTTCTGAATGTCTTTAAGGCGGTAGTGTTGGGGCGGGTACCGTCTTCATGGACTGAGGCTGTTGTGGTGCCTATTTTTAAAAAGGGAGATAAGTCGAACCCAGGATGTTACAGGCCAATATCTCTAATAGATGCCTCCTGTAAATTAATGGGTAGAGTGATATTGGCACGCTTGGAAACCTGGGCAGAATCATCAGGGATTATTGTAGAGTCACAGTATGGGTTTAGAAGAGGGAAGGGTACTACTGAGCAGTGCCTGAATTTAGCACTGATTATGGGCAAGTACATGGGTGCCAAAAGAAGTTCTATTTGTTTGGCATTCATGGACTTGTCCAGTGCTTTCGACACTGTATGCAGGGAGAAATTGTGGTGCATGATGGAGGTTATGGGCTTTGAGGAGCCTTTGGTAACTTTGCTCCGTAGGTTGCATGCTGCTACAACAGTTAGGGTTAGATATGGTCCTGGAGGTGAAAAAACCAGGCATATCTTTTCTACTGAAGGAGTTCGCCAGGGTTGTATACTAGCTTCCTTTTTATTTTTGGTTTATACAAACGGTTTAGAAAGTTTTTTGATTGAAACTGGTGCTGACTTTCCTAAGATTAATGGTAAAAAGATCCCAATGTTGTCATATGCTGATGATACTGTGCTAATGACCCTTACCCCCAATAGCATGCAGACTTGTCTGAATGCCTTTGATTTATTCATGGGAAAATTAGATCTTGGGGTCAATTTTAGCAAATCCTTTACCATGATGTGTGGTCAAAAGAAGAACGCGAAAATCCGCAACTTCAAGGTGAGGGAGTTTGGCATAGAGAAAGTTGATAATTTCAATTATCTGGGCAACCTTTTCAATAAAAAATTGAATTGGGAACCGTTGTTGTTAAACCGGGCACAGAAGGTTTCACAGCTAAATGAGGCTCTTTTTCGTTTTGCCAGTAAACTGGGACAACGACGCATTGCCGAAATGATATCCCTGTACCAGGCTAAATGTGTTTCTGTTATAACATATGGTGCTGGTGTTTGGGGGTCACAGAACTGCGACAAAATACAGATTGTGGAGAACAAATTTTTAAAACGCCTATTATGCGTTCCTTCGGGTACATCAAATTCTTTTTGTCATAGTGAGGTTGGAATTGAGTTTGTTTGTGATACTATTCATATTGCACCCTTAGTACTATGGTCTAAAGTTTGGCAATCTGATGACTTGAAATTGACGAAAGATATTCTCACAGATTGTCTTAAACTTGAGCACTTTGAGGAAATCCCTTGGCTTCGATATGTCAGAGATACCTTTGATAAAATCGGGTTAGATATTATGTTTAAAAACCGTGATATCTTGAAAAAGGACTCTAAAACTATCATTAAAAAAGCATATAGCCAAAAATTGGGATCCTTGGGTGGTAATGAACAGGTACTACGTGTCCAGGGAAAATTAGTGCGCCCATTTTATTTAACATATATCTTGAAAATGCAAGGACGCTTCTATTTAACTGGGTTTCGTCTTCCTTTTTGCTTTCCCAGAGCAGGGGGGTTGGAAGGTGACTTTACCCTGTTGTCCCTGTAATAATAAAGTGTCACAAAACACTCTACATCTAATTTTATTTTGTACTTTGTACAAAGATCCAAGAAATTCCTTTATTAGACCACTATTATTATCCCTTGGAACGCCTTATTACAGAAGGTTATGAATATTTGTTATCATTGTCTACGGAAAAGATCTGTAATGCCGTATTAAGCTTCATCAGATCGGCACTTGCAATCAGAAACCGTTATTGATTTGTCTTGTGTAAATCAGAATTGTGTAACAATGTATTATGATGTCTCCTTTTTTTCTGCCTTTTCTGGAAATGTATTATGATTTAATGTTGTTATATTTTTAATTGCATACTTTTATGATTTCCTTTGAGAAATCGAAATAAAGTTATTTGAACGAACGCATCTTCCATATATGGAAACAAAACTAAAAATACATTTCTAACTGAACAAAACGAATAGAATTATAGCAGTAACAAAAAGGACCAATCGCATAAATTAATTAAACAAGATAAAAGCCAAAAAAAGGTTTGCTCATTTCCACTTCAACACTACAAAAAAACACAAGAGAAACGCTACCAGATGGCATCCAGATAACATTCACTTTTGAAAGAAAACCTTACACTACAATAAGTACAGATTTATTTTTAACTTTAATACTGCTAACATTTTCTAAAAAATACATCTCAATTATAATAAACTAAAATATACTTTCATTTATTTATATATCACTACAGATTCTTCCAGGTACAGGAATAATTATCCACAACAACTAAGAAAATAAAGTTAATCAAAAAGTACATAAAATGGATGTATGTCGATACATCGCGCACCATTCCATCGCCTGCTGTTTACCACGCGTATTTCACATCGCAAAGTCCTTTACATCGTCACCTTTAACGAACGAACATTGTTTCAACACCAATGCATTGATTGCTATTGGCAGCACCACACATCGCAGACCACTAAATCGCACGCCCTGACAACGCATTATTTGTGCTAGCTGCGGTTCCATAGGCTGGGGAATTTGGGCTTGAAATTCAGAGATGCCGAATTAAAATACATGATAATTGGAAGCAAAGTGGTTCCGGGCTGTGTTCTTTTGCAACAGACCTGCCTGTAATAAGACAGTGCCATTTCCGAGCAGTCTGTCAGTGTGAAGCCATTTTCTTCCCTTTGGAAATGTGCTTATTGTTTCGTATTAAAAGTAGTTCTAACATCAGAACTCGCTTGTCATTTATGGAATGACAAACAGGTTACCATGCGTTCTAATCATCTGATAAATCACAAAGAGGTCTGCTGTGAGTAAATGTAGGAATGCATGTACTTTATAAGATGACAGACAGGCTGACCTGCAATTTCTTTATTTAAGGTATGAATCACTTTTTACATCATAATACATGATGGTATCGTAATTCGCAATTCCAATCCCCCAGTTAATCCGTTGTCTCCTGCTTTTTTAATTAGAGATATTTTGATTATAGTAATAGAATTGCCCGTAATTATTAACTTTGATTTGCATTGGCAACATTTTTTCTCAGGGCTGTTTTTCACAACACAAAACAATTTACTACTTCGGTAGCGATTTATGTGACCGGCTCGGTGCTCGTGATCTTCCTTCCTTGGGGCAGACGGAGAGATTCTGCCCTTTACGGTACATAGAAGGGTGTGATTTGTGACTTCCCTTGATTCCCCGCTGCGATGCTAGACGACACTTCCAAGGGATATGATGTTTTCAGAGGCACCTCCTTGCATATACACAAAGCATTCCTCGTTCATAATAATATTGACCAAATCAATAGGGGTGACCTTTCTGTAAGTGAAAGTGAATCTCCATTCAGTATCTGTGTGGTTATGCGAGTCATTGGCTGAATTAATAAACGAGGGCATTGATGGCTGCATCGGCTAGAGACTAAATGCATGAGCGATTGGATGTTATCAATTAATGGAAGAATGGATGTATGATGTAAGGGTAGTGTGTCTCCATGTCTCCAGCAGCTGTGTCCCCGTTGTCAATGCATCATTTCTCTTTCCCCTCACACTGGCATTTCTTTGCCTATTTCTCCTTCCGCGCACACTGGCATTTATAAACAACGGTTTTTACTTTGAAGCATGCTTCAAGTGCTGGGGTCATGCCTTCAGCAGCCGTGTCCCCGTTTTTATCGCAGCATTTCTTCTTCCGCGCACACTGGCATTTCTCTGCCTTTTTTCCTTCCAGGCACACAGTGTCATGTCTTCAGCAGCCGTGTCCCCGTTGTCATCGCTAGCGATGTAAATCTCACTGCGCTGTTGTAGCATGCATTATGAAGGCATGTGTTGTAAAGCCGCCTGCGATGTGAAAGTCGCGTTGCGATGGCACCGCGTGGTAACGGGTGTTTCCCACATAAAATAAGTACTTTAAAGAAAAACGATAATTTAGCTAATTAAAACAAACACTTTATAAATTCCCCCATCACCTACAACAAATGCTTCAAAATAAACATTTTTTCTCAATATATCAACAGATATATCTTCCTCATTCAGAAATTAACAGCTACCAAACATCAAAAGAAAATTATTTTCAACATCTAATTTAACATCGTAAGTATATTGTAACAAATTATATTTTCTTAAAAAAATATACTGCATTATATTAACTTAATTTAATATACATTTTCTTTAGCATTAAAGACACCACCATGACTGAAGGCACAGAATTTATAGTATCCCAAAAGGGAAAAATGCTCCTATGTTACACGGGTTATGTATATACGCAGGAAAAGCAGAAAGATTTAAAAATCTTCTGCAAATGTAGCAAGTACTATGCTAACAAATGTTACGGAAGAGCCATAACCCAAGAAACTACTGTTTTATTTGTCAATGAGCACAACCACCCCCCAAGTATTACTGAAATTGAAATTAGAGGAGCTTTCGAAAATATCAAAGAAGCAAGCAGTAACAGACAAACCCAATAGTGAAATATTAAAAGAACTACTGAAAATACCCCAACATGCATTTGGACAATTGCCATCCATTGATGCATTAAAAAAAGTTATAATTAGACAGAAAAGGACAACAACTACCATGTCTATCCCTAAAACATTCCAAGTAGTAAATATCCCACCAGAACTAAGCATTACCCATAACAAAGAGCCATTGGTTCGGTGGTGACCGACCCTGCCTGCTCGTGCTCCTCAGCCTCCCCACCGCTGACCCCGAGATGGCTGTAGGGGTGACCCGCTCCATGCTCACCGACCCCCAGGGCGTGCGCATTTTCGTCTGGGACCTCCTGGACGACGCCAGCCGGTGGGTGCAGCACAGCCTCAGGGAGGCCGTGCCGCTCAGCGAGGACGACGAGGAGGCCCTGCGGCGCACCGCCGCCGAGCTGCTGCGGTCTGTCCATGGCCTGCCCACCCCCTGCCAGCCCCAGGATGTCACCCCACTGCTGCTGGAGGCCTGCGACTGCTCCCTGCTGCCCCCCATGGCGCTGCAAGCCCAGGCACGCTGCCTGCTGGAGGGGATGCAGCTGTGCCATTTCCAGCTGGTGCTGGGTCACGTACACCAGGCCATGCTGCGGGAGCAGAGGCTGGAGGCCCTGCTGGCCACCGAGGGCTGCCTCAGCTACGCGCTCTTTGAGGAGCTGGAGGGCCTGCTGCGGGTCCAGTACTTGCCCCACCTGCTCCTCCAGCTGGCATACCAGGCTCGCATGACGCCAGCCGCCGACCCAGAAGGAGAAGACCTGTAGGGCGTGGACCTGGCCATAGGGGAGAGCACGAGCTGGGTGGGCTTTTACATCCCCATCAGCCGCAACCCGGAGAACATGCAGGCCCTGCCGTCCGGACAGGCCCCACTGCAGGCCATCCTGGAGGCCCAGCGGGCCAACACGCCCAGAGAAGTCACCATCGAGTTGGAGGGCCGCACCTGCCTTCACAGCTCGGAGGTCAGGAGGGTGCTGGCACAGCGCAGCGCCTGTGAGCATGCGGTGCAACTCTATGAGGAGGCCTGGGGCTGGCCGCCCGGGAAGTGGGGGTCTCTAGGGTGCCCGTCTGGCCGGACTTGTGAAACAAACTCCTATTGAGCCATGCTCTTGTGTGTGTGTGTGTGTGTATACATAAAATAATACTGTGTCTTCACTGAAGAAAAAAAAATAGCCATTTGTTTTCTTTGATAAGAACAGTGAAAAAAGGGTATAATAATGTTTGCCACTCCAAATAACTTAACAAAACGCCAACAATCCAACACCTGGATGATAGTTGGCATATTTAAACTATGTCCAAAGCCATTTTATCAACTGTACACAATACATGCTATATACCAAAAGACTAATATAACCTTCATCTATTGCTTACTCCCAAATAAAACTCAAAGTACCCATCTAGAAATTCTCAACAAAATAAAAGCAGAAAATCCAAATTATTTTCTACAAAAAATAATCATGGATTTTGAAGTAGCCATGATTAACGCAATTTTAAAAACATACCCCCGATACAGCTATACAAGGGTGCTACTACCATTTTAATCAATGCCTGTGGAGACATCTCCAAAAGTCAACACGGTTGGGTCGATTCCGATCTCGGACCCAGAGAGCTGTCTGTAGCCTTACCTTATGGATGAATTGTACCAGGCGGTACAAAAGGGGGTGGTGATGGACCAGGAGCGGGACCGTCCGGGCGAGGAAGTACAATGGGGAAAAGTGCCAAATTCCCGACCGACACGTACGCTCCAACTCCATCCACATTTTCAGTGCGAGTCTGACCCGGAAACACACAATTTGCATTGCACGGCATCATAAACACGGCAATTTCCGGCCGGTCAAGTACGATGTGTACTTCCTACGTGCCGGACGGGTCGCCACATACAGCACATCATAGCATCCAGTAGAGCTGCATATCCGGCACGAATTGCGCCAGAACACAATCCACGGCTACGAGACGGACCACGTAGCAACGGGTACGAGATGGAGCAACATGAATCCCATAGCGTAGGTTTTATTTTTTTGTAAAACATTTTTATTGTCATTTGTATAAAAGTACATACAACACATCTATTGTTGCCTTTGATGTTGGCTTAAAAGCGATAACGTACAGCCGTGTCCTGCGTTAACATAAAAGCTTAATGTTTCAGGGAATTAAATCCCCCCCTCAGTCTCTCGATTGGTGCCAGCCCCAGGAGGCATGTGCCTAGTTGTAGCTAGCATGCATGCAGGGTTGTTGCTGTGCCTTGCTGGGGTTGTGCGGCGTGTTTTTTACCCCCCTTGAACGTTATCGTAGGGAGGTTATGGGCTGTCAGCTGTATTCTAACCTTGAACAAACTTCCCATCGCGTAGGTCATTCCAGTCCTGGCACAGATGGTAAGTCGGACACCCACCATACAAACAAATGACAAGTCAAGCATCGCAATAGCACTGTGCCAATGTGCTTTAACCCCCATCACTGTGTAGATCCAATGTAAAATGTGTTGTCACAAACTGCAGCAAAAGTTGACCATTGTGGTAATGGGGCTAAATCCCCCATCATCACAGTTACCTAAAGGCAAGTGTAACTGGTGATGAATCATTGTGGTTTGTAACACTGGACGTTGAGTCACTCTATACATGTATAAAGAGGAATTTGAGGGCCTGAGCTGAAGGCTTTTTTCTATTGACACTTAGGGACTACTTACTGGAACACAATGAAATAATGGTGGATTTGATTCTCTCCAACAACTTTTTCTCTATGACGAGGATTGGTACCAACAAATCCAGGGGACAGCCATTAGTATGAAATTTGCACCATCATATGCTCTATCCCCGACAATGTTTAACATCTATATCACCCCGTTGGCCAGACTTATTAGGAGGTATGGTTTTGCCCTGGTCTCATATGCGGATGATTACCCGCTTGTCATCTCCATTCCTAATCAGCCTGAGGCCATGGCCGCCAGGTTTCATGTTTGTCTCACTGAGATCATGACCGGATTAAACCATAGCTTCCTGAAAATTAACACAGACAAAATCGAGGTGATAAAGTTCGGTCCAGGCTGGCCCCTGTGGAATGATTCCTGGTGGCCGACTTAGGTCGGGGAATGTCCGCATCCTGTCCCTAATCTCAGGAACCTCCGACTACCAATTACATTTTTCTGCCCAGGTAAACAGTCTCACTTGCTCTTGCTTCTGTCTACTAAAAACCCTGAGAAAAATCTCTGTTCACTTCACAGGAGTGGCAAAAGATTGTGATGGTGGCACTCTTCTTGTCCAAGCTGGACTATTGCAATGCCCATTTTATGGGCATTGACAAGTCCCAAATGAGAACATTTCAATCCCTACAGAATGCCGCAGCAAGACTACTCTTAGGCATACCCAAAGGACAATAAAATTTGGCAGGAATTAAATTACTACATAGGCTCCCAGTCCAGCAGCGGGTGGAATTTAAAGCTTATTACCTTGTGCATAAATCACTGTACGGTGGCAGTACTGAGGACATCCAAAGAATTTTCCTACCTTACACCCCCTCCCCTTGGATCGGTCAGTCGGGGCCTTATTAGGATCACTAATATCAGACGGGCAAGATGGGGGGGGGGGGCAGGACTCTATGGCCATGAAACTTCAACCCAATTGGCAACTCTTTAGGAGGGATCTGAAAACATGGCTGTTCACTTCCACATAGGTCCCCGTTTAACACAGGGCACAGATCCTGTCCACATACTCTAGTGCCAAGACGCCACGGCAATTGAGAGCTCTATAAACATATAAACATAAACAAACCTCTTTATGGGTTGGATGTAGCACAATCATGTACGGTCACTGGCGGCTGCAAAATGGACCAAACACATCCAGTTTTGGAGCAGCTATATAGATGTGATCATCATTTGGTCTGGAACCGAGATGCTGGTGAGAGAATACTTTGAATGACAATGCTTTTGATGTGACATTTACACTCAACATGTCCCGAACACGAATTCAGTTTTTGGATGTGGAGTTCTATGTCCTCAACAACACAGTACAAAGTAAATTATTCCGGAAGGAAACAGCTATGAACGGCATCTTGCACTTTGATAATGCACATCCCGTGTACCAAATGGGCCATTCCAGTTGAGGAATTACTCAGAATACGTAGAAATTGCAGGGAGGAGGCTAATTTGAATACCACGCAAAACAGACCACTGCAAGACTAGAAAAGAGGGATACAAAAATTAAGCCCTTGAACAAGCTGTAATGAGAGCCAGAAAGATCAATCGCAGGGACACCTTGATCAACAAACAGAAATCGGGGACGAAAGATTGTCGGTCATTCATAACCACATATTCAGGGCTAAATTTGGTATCATAATGCCACTATCCATTGGGCCTGCATAGAACAGAAGACTGCCTTACCTGACTATGCCATGCTCTTCTTCCTCTTGCAGAACGTCTCCCTCCCATCTCTTCCATTCATGGCTGGAGCAGGAAGTATTTTATGGGTATTTTCCTTTACAGATATTCTACATTTTTAATACAGACCACTAATTGTTTGTCCTGCAAGCATGAGAAACACTCCTCAGTGCGAGTGTAAATATGCATTACATGTGATACAATTTTATAACTCACTGTATTCACCTTTTTTCACGAGAGGTCCTGAAGAAAGCCCTTACTATTTTTTTCTCTGGGCTGAAACATGCCGACCACCTGATGATGTATACAGTTACACATAAGACTTGCTAATATCATCCACTCTCTGTGTATTTTTAACCATACCCCAGGACTGCAGGAATAAAAGTTGATGGCAGTATTCTGGAGGTATTTTTAATTGTTAAATCACGCACTTAGTCACACATCACCTAAAGACTACCAGCTCCACTGTAAGCAGGTGTTGCAGCACAGCCTGGTGGCATTCTGCCGCCAGGCTGGGACCCGATGATGAAGCATGACACCAACCAGGTCGGTGTGTGAGGGTTTTACAAAAATCTTTTGAAGGTGCTAACCCCCTCCCCCTTTTTGTCAGACAACTTCAGTTTCTGGAGGTTCCTTTTTGTTTAGCATTATATTATTTGGGACACGGATGGCTGTCTACCAGTCCTAACTCTCTAAATTTGTTTCCTATTCCTGGCAGTGCGCAGCTGCGAGAGACCTTGACATTTCATTTTCTTCCTCCACCGAACTCGCCATATCAAGTCATTATGGCAGAGTACCTGGGTTTGCCTTTCCCAGAGGAAATGATCAGCGACATCCTTTCTGCACCGCCAATGCTGGCTGATTTTAATGTAGCAAGAACTATAGCACAAAGTACCGACTGGGACTCATTAACAGAAAAAAAGCGCAACCACATAAGAACTATTTTACATTGAGTTATACTGACTGAATATCTTCGAGCCAACACGGCACCAAGAGGCCTGATAGTGACCAATGCTCTTAGAATATTTCTTGAAGATGCAGCATTTCGTAGGGACTGGGCCAAGATAGCATGGAAGTGCAAAAGAGACTGGATAGTACTCATTATCCAAATGTCTAAAAGACTAGGCGATGCTTATCTAGTGGAAATACAAGCAACAGAAACCCACTTTAAAGCTACACTAAAAGCATATAAAATGAAACTAGACAAGGTCAACAAGAGAGATAAATGAGTACAAAGAGAACTTGACACAATCCAAAATCCAGAACTTTCAAAAAGATCTAAAAAAGTTCTCACATGCCAAAGTAGATCCTTATGCTGAACCAGATTTTATACCTCGCAAGAATCAAGACAAATCGCAAAGTTCGGATGACACGGTTTCTAATAGCAGGGGGTCGAGCACAGGAAGCGGTTTGCAGAGACACAAAGACGAAGAGGACAAGCAAACAGATGGCAACCAGCATGGAACCAAGGACACCCATCAGGCCAAATGCCTTTCCCTCATTACCAGTTACCACCACAAATGATGTTCGGGTGGACTCCCCCATTCCAACCTCCACACATCACTTTTGCAAACCAAAACCAGGGGTTTCCTTTTTTAGGGAATGTCCGGAGAGGAAGAGGAAGACAAAGAAGACAATCCCAAGTACATTGGGAGGACGACACTCGAGTGGGAGCACAAACGAGGAGCATGTCCACAGAACAACGAACGGAACAGCGAGCAGGACAGAGCAACAACAAAACTTAGTAACAAACTACTCCCAATATACAATTGATGAGACAGAAATGCAACTCCTGAACAAAGACTTGGCTTTGTCCCCACACCGCGCCTCAACAAATTCCGCCTTCACTGTGAAATGGCTGAGTTTTTCAGAAAGATAAAACTACGAGCTTTCTTTTCAAAGCAAAACAACACTGAAAATACCCAACCACATAAAGGTGATACCGTTCTGAAACCTAAGTCCACTTTCATTCCCCCACCATCCAGCATACCGGTGGAAATCACAACTTTTGAACAAGCTGTGTTTAAAGATATTGAATCGCTAGCCAACAGGACAACGTTTCAAAATATGACTAGACATGAAAGGAACAGTCTCGCCACTTTAAAAACAAATGAAACGGTGGTCATAAAACCAGCTGACAAAGGCGGAGTCATAGTCCTACAAGACAAGGAAGCCTACAGACAAGAATGTCTCAGTTTATTGGCAGACAGAACTACAAACCAATACAGGAAGACTCTACCAGCAGGCTAATACAAACCATCAAAGAACTTGTCACAGAAGCTGAGAATCTTGGTCATCTAAGTAAAAAGGAAGCAGAGTACCCTACTACATCACAAGACAAAATACCGTATTTCTACACCATCCCGAAGGTACATAAGAACCGGATTCCACCTCCAGGCCACCCGATCGTATCGGGCATTGGCTCAGTACTTGAGCCCCTATCGAATTTTTGCGATTTCTTCCTGAAACCCATAGTGCAAAATACGACTACTTACCTGAAAGACACCAAGGACTTACTAGGACAAATCAAAGATCTTACATTTGATCCTAACCTATGTTTCTTAGTAAGCCTGGACATAGAGAGCTTATATACAAGCCTGCCCCAAGATGATACACTAGGGGTTCTGAGTGAGGCTCTAGACCAGACAGCATGGACTTACAACACTCCTAAATTCTTGGTGCTCAAATTCGCTGAACTAGCGCTTAAACATAACTATTTTGAGTTCGAGGGCCAACAAACCTTCGGTACTTCGATGGGAAGTACATTCACACCAAGTGTGGCAGGCCTCAACGTCTACAGTTTTGAAAGGAAATTCCTATTGTCAAATCCCCAGGTAATGACACATATCCTCTTCTACAAAAGATAAATCAACAATGTTCTTTTAATCTGGGAAGGAATGGAGGCTTCACTAACCTGGTTCCTAGAATGGATACATTTCTGTGACCCCAACCTGAAATTCACACATACCATCAGCAGAAGCACTATGACATTCCTTGACCTTGACATCTCCCATGAGAATGGCATACTGACAACGAAGACCCGTTTCAAGCCCACAGCCAGGAATTCACTACTCCACTATTCTAGCTTCCACCCACGCCCCCTGAGGGAAAATTGCCCTTACAGACAGTAACTACGATTACGTAGAAACTACAGTAACTTACAGGATTACAAAAATGAAGCTAAAACTCTGACCAATAAATCGGGACAACGGCGGTACCCGGATAAAAATCACAATGAAAGCAGAAAAAAGAGCACGCAATCAGAACAGAGACGGCATCTTAGAGCCAAATACCACTGGCTCTACCTCAATCCCACTAACTTGTGTTACCACATACAATCCGGTGTCCGACCAAATAGCAACAATTGTGAAAAAACATTGGTCTATACTTAACTCAGGAACTATGGACTGGGAAAAACCTATTTTCCTACCGCAGAGGGAGAAGTCTCAAAGATACTCTGGTCCGTACTAGACCTCCCCAATCCCATATCGAAGTCAACACCATAACCAGCTCCTGGGGCCTACCCAAGATAACAGGACATTACCAATGCGGAGACTGCAGCGTATGTCATTTGACCACAACATCGCTGAACCTCGAGACCGGAAAGGTTTGGGACATACGCATACATCCTAATTGCAACTCCCAGAATGTTGTGTACTTGATAACCTACCCCTGCAACCTGAGGTATGTGGGTATGACCAGCCGCAAGGTGAGGACTAGAATTGTGGAGCATAGCAGCAATATCCGTTGCAAACGCAATGTTTAAAGATTGACTAACCATTACTTGGAGCTTAACCACACTCCAAATGACATGCAATAGGTTGTTATCGAACAGTTACCACGCAACACTAACAACATTCAACAAAGCCTACTAGATAAAGAACAAAGGTGGAATTATTGTATGTCCACTCATCTCACTGGGCTTAACGATAATATTCCCTGGAACTCCGTAAACCAAAGACCATAGCCATTCCTATTTGCCTTGTACACTAACTAATTACTAACCAGATTTCTGTACTCATTGCAATAGGGGTCTATCAGATCCGCCCTTGCCCTGTTTCTATTTTTAAATTCAACTTTACCTCCCCCCCCAGATTCCTAATCTGACTCTACCAATATACATTAATGAGATGTACTCCACTTCAGCAAGAGCTTAATAAATATCAGACCTCTGGTTATTTACAAGAATGATCAACATGGCGCACACCACTGGGTGCGTCATCATATGGTCATATTACTATTTTGGTGCAGTAATGACCTCTGCCCCATTTTCCTTGTGGGTAAGCAGTTCATCTTAATTTGCAAATAATCACTTTCTGCCCTGCTTATCCCCAGGTATGCCTATTTGGAACACCAATAGCCGCTCCCTTCCAATATGTCCCCCAAACAATACACTGTTTAGCATAGTAACAGTGCACGTCATCACGTTACCACGTGACAGCCCCAAATCGTCCGACACATTCAGTGGCCGGCATATACACCAGCAATAGAAGCCGCCAACCACCAGCCTTTGCCCCGGACTCTGGAAATAGGTTACCAGATGAATCGCGATGAATACTAATTAAGACCGGACACAGAGCTCTGTCCTCCACGCCCGCTGTGTGATTGCTTTCTTTATTTCTTTGACTGCGCTACCTATTACACTTTTTCTGTCGCTGCAATTCACTCTGCGTTAGGGACATCCCCTTACCTTTCTGTTCCCAGAAAATGATCTCCAACAGATTCCCCACATCCGGGACAGAGATGTAGAAGCCTCTAACAGGATAAATGTAAATACCAGTATGTAGTTCTTTTTGCATGGCATGACTGGAAACCATACACGTTTATGAATGCGTGCACTATTACTGTATTTACAGTAAAAGTTGAAACTATTATGTTTACACTGTGACCACTGTAGCCATACTAACAATACAAGATATTTTAGGCACACATTGTCTCCAAGGCCACAAGGTACCTACTAGGGACACGAGCACGTTTCTAGCCAATATGATACGCACAATGTGCGTTATTTGTTTGCGAGTGGGCAAGCAGTCTACTGACTGGACTTGTTTATTTGACACCATGACAAGTACTTAGCACCACGTATTGATCACCAGTACTGTCTATATCCACAGCATGAATGTATATGTGCACAGGATGTCACTAGCCAGCACTGGGGTTAATATGACTATGTATGTAAGCACTACATATTAAGTATTTTATGGGTATTTTCCTTTACAGATATTCTACATTTTTGAATACGGACCACTAATTGGTTGTCCTGCAAGCATGAGACACACTCCTTAGTGCGAGTGTAAATATGCATTACATATGATACAATTTTATCACTCACTTTATTCACCTTTTTTCACGAGCGGTCCTGAAGAAAGCCCTTACTATTTTTTCCCTGGGCTGAAACATGTCTACCACCTGATGATATATACAGTTACACATAGGACTTGCTAATATCATCCACTCTGTATTTTTAACCATACCCCAGGACTCCACGAATAAAAGTTGACGGCAGTGTTCTGGAGGTATTTTTAATTGTTAAATCATGCACTTAGTCACACATCACATCACCTAAAAACTACCAGATCCACTGTAAGCAGGTGTTGCAGCACAGCCTGGTGGCATTCTGCCACCAGGCTGGGACCCGATGATGAAGCATGACACCAAACAGGTTGGTGTGTGAGGGTTTTACAAAAATCTTTTGAAGGTGCGAACCCCCTCCCCCTTTTTGTCAGACAACTTCAGTTTCTGGCCGTTCCTTTTTGTTTAGCATTATATTATTTGGGACACGGACGGCTGTCTACCAGTCCTAATTCTCTACATTGTTTTTAACCCTGGGCGTAGTACTTCGCTACGCCCACGGAGTGGGCGTAGTGTTGCCTACTTCGCCATTTGTGAAGTAGGCGTAGCAGGCAACACTACGCCCACTCCGTGGGCGTAGCGAAGTTGCCCGCCACCCGCCTCCCTCCCGACCTCCCTAAATACTTAAATAATGTTTTTAAAAAGAATAAACACAACTTACCTTGTCGGCTGCGTCTCCGGGGCTCCCTCTGGTAACTGCGCCGCCATCTCGGACACTAATGCGCATGCGCGGCCGCCCGCGCATGCACATTTCTCACAATAAATGCGCATGCGCGGGCGGCCGCGCATGCGCATTAGTATCCAAGATGGCGGCGCAGTTACCAGCGGGAGCCCCGGAGACGCAGCCGACAAGGTAAGTGGTGTTTATTCTTTTTAAAAACATTATTTAAGTATTTAGGGAAGGCGGGAGGGAGGCGGGTAGTATTTAGCGAGGCCGGGAGGGAGGCGGGTGGCGCGTAGTGGGGCTACGCGAAGTGCGTAGGTGGACGTAGTTTCTGGTCCACTTCGCGTAGCTTCGCGTAGCCCCACTACGCCTACTACGCCCAGGGTTAATTGTTTTTCCAGTATCAACAAAATAACAATATCACATTTTCAAAGACTGCTTCAAAGGGAAAAGATTCCTTTCCCAGGTCTGTTTAATCCACCACATCAACATCTAATGTTTGGATGGAACCCGGCCTTCCCACAGACACGACACCCTTCCCTTCAAATACCTACAGACCCCCTTTTTTAGGTAGGGGCAGGAGAAAAGGCACAAACCAAGTACATTGTAAGGAGGACAGTCCAATAGGGACCCAGACCAGGAGCAAAACTAGGGAGCCTCAGGCAGGAACAAGCACCAACAGAGTTTTGTAATGAACCGGTCATCCCTTACTCAGACAACAGAAAAAAAATGTACTGAACAAGGGCTTAGGTTTTGTCCCAACCGCATGACCAGATACATTCAGATTACATTGTGAACTTTCTGAATTCTTAAGAAAACAAACTGAAAGCATTCTTTGAGTAACAGAGCTCCAGTGAAGAAACCTGTAACTCTGCCGATACTGGCTTAAAACTGAAACAACCTTTTGCCCCCCACACTATACCAGTAGAAATCCTTGCTTTTGAACAAGCAGTTTTTAATGATATCAAAAACATTTAGACAAAGGAAGTTTACATAATGTGAAGAAAGAAGAATCGACTGCTTTGAAACCACTACAAAGCTACAAAACAATCATAATCAAACAGGCCGATAAAGGGGGAGGGGTGGTCTTACAAAACAGACAAGACTACCGCACTGAATGTAGATGCCTGCTAGATGACAAAAAGAACTACAAACTGCTGAAAACAGACCCTACTGAAGCATTTCGGAATAAGATCAAAACTTTGGGTGATTGTGCAGAGATGAATGGCCACATCTCCAACCAGGAGGCAGATTTACCAGTAACTGAAGAGAAAATCCCTTACTTCTATACGTTACCTAAGATGCACAAGAATCAGACGCCACCACCAGGCCGTCCGATTGTATCGGGTATTGGCTCCCAATTTGAACCGGTGTCACGCTTCTGTTATTTTTTCCTCATACCGTTAGTACAGAACACCACTACGTACTTAAAATACACAAAAAATCTATTAAATCTGCCGAATGAGTCAGATGTTGATAATGACAACTCTCGTAGTAACTCTAGACATTGAGAGCTTGTACACAAGCCTCCCACAGGATGACATAATTGAAGTCAATAATAAATCCCCAGCAGAAACCACATGGGATTTTCGGACACCAAGAGCCTACATCATTGAGCGTTTCCAAACTAGCCCTCAAAGAGGAGAACTTTGAATTTGAAGAAACCTTTTTTACAGATAATTGTACTTTCATGGGCAGCACTTTTTGCCCCCAGTGTGGCAGGCCTTTATGTTTACAATTTTGAAAAGAATTTCATCCTCCACACAAAAAACCCTTTTGGAAAGAATATAATTTTAGGGAAAAGATAAATAGATTATGTCCTCATGACCTGGTAAGGACCAAATGACACCATGTTTTTCTTGTACGAATCAACAAATGCGACAAATCTCAGATTCACTCAATGCATTGACAAAAAGGAGATCACGTTCCCAGATATCACCATCACTAAGTAACATTTCAGACTGGAGCCTAAAACCTACCTTAAACCAACTTCTAAAAACACACTTAAAATTTGACAGTTTTCACCATAGGGCCTTAAGAGAAAATCTACGCTATGGGCTTTTTCTCCATCTCAGGAGAAACTACAGCAAACTGGGGGACTATCAGGACCAAGCTGCGGACCTCTCTAACAAACTCAAGGCCCAAGACTACCCTGACATAATTCTAAAGACCTCATAAAAATGGTCTTGTAACCAACAACTAGACTCACTGCTGGAGGACAACCTCGGAACTCCGAATTGAATGCTCTTGACATGTGTAACAATCTACGGCATGGTTTCTAATCAAGTAACCAAGTTAATCAAACACTGGAAAATCCTACAGACAGGAAACATGAAGTGGGAAAAAACACTTCTCTTAAAAAAGCGAGGACCCTAAAAGACTCTAGTATCCACTTATCCTAAAAAGCCAGGAATCCACCTACTATGACAGTTTTTAATGCTTGGGGTCTACAGAACGTGACTGGACACTACCCCTGTGGCATCTGTAGTGTGTGCTATCTTACGGTCCCCTGAAAAAGCCTGGACATAGACCAAACAAGACCTGGTCTCTACGATCACACACAAATTGCAACTCAGCCAGTATGGTGTATATGATAACATGTGGAAAACAAAGAGAGAGGAAGGGAAATAGGGGGTACTTCCTTGTCCCCAAAACAATACTGAACTAACCAATGTGGACAGACCCACTGAGTAAATGTTTAACAATCACTATTGAGGTAAGTACATGAACCCCCTAGGTTCTCTTAAAAGAGCCATCACACACCAACCTAGTTGGTGTCATGCCTCATAATTGGAGTCCCAACCGGGTGGCCGAATGCACTCAGGTTGTGATACAATGCCTGATTACAGCAGAGCTGGTGTGGTGTGATTGTGTGAAGTGTTGTGAATATTAAAAATATCTGAGGATCCTTGCCTGCGGAATTTATTAATGGCGGCCCAGGATATGAATAAAAATATGTGATGTAACTACTAGAGAGTTATTACCCTTAGTTGACTAGATGACATGGTCTACATGTTTCAGCCTGAAGGGTAGATAAGGTGGGCTTTCTTCAGGACTGGGTGTGTGAAAAAATGAGCTGCAAGAGGGAAATAGTCACATGAAATGGTGAAGTACCTACACACGCGCCAAGGTGTGTGGTAGTAGTGTCGGCGTACTCACAGACACAGTCAATAAAAACCTGTTTGGGAGAGAAAAGGACAAGACACATAGTAGCAACATTAAATGAAATCTTAAGGTGCCACTGTCATTGTCTCAGGTAAGTGACTACCATAGTGATTTAATGCATAGCTGTGATTAGGTGGCGGCGCATGCTGCGGATGGTTCACGGTGTGCGAAGCTGCTATATTATAACATGCAGCGAGGCACTCCAGGCTGAAGTTTATGCAGCGTTGCCAGCGGGTCATCATGGATGCTAGTGTGCATTGGAGGATAGAAATCACAAGGCCAATGGGTTAACCCTGTGAGGCCCTTGGTTGCAAGGAGCATGCGGTGCTAGGCAAGGGGTGACCAGACGTGTAAAATAACATACGTCGTATAAAGTTATTAAAAAGAACTAGATTGCCAACATGCAAAAATAAAGCTTAGGTCTCATAATTACACTAAGTTTTAAGTGTTAGGCAGAGATTCGAGGCTCGGGAGGGGTCGCATCTGTAGTCCCACTCTAAAGAAAAGAAAAGGGAGACACAGTGAGCACTGATGTCCCAGAGTGCTCCAATGCCTCGGTTTAGAATAACGGATGCATAACCTTACCTGGTTTATATGAGTATCCCACTAGTAACCTGCTGTGGCATCCCATAGTCCTTGCTGTTGAAGACCGCTAGTGTGCTTGAGGCTTTTAAGCCGGCAGGTGCTGTCAGATATGTGCGGGACTGAGAGTCCTGTCGAGTGAATAGTGGAAATGGTGCGGCCCACAGAATCTCAGGAACTCTGACTCCTTGGCCAAGTACTTTCAGGAAAAGATTGGCCACATCTATTCAAGATTTCCGGTCATCCCTTTTGCATGATATAGATACCAACACCGTGCAAGGAAAGCAAGGGAAAGAACCCCCTGCACACTTTACAGTTTTCAGGCCATTACCCTAGGGGAAGTATATAACTCCCTGTCCACAGCCGAATCCGGATCCCCTCAGGCTCTATGTCCACCAACGACAATATCTCTTTTAGCCACCAAGTGCGCTCCTGTGATCCACAAGATCTTCAACTGCTCCATAGAAACAGGAACCATCCCCATTGAGTGGAAGGAAGACTGGGACTGCCCATTCAAAAAAAAGCAACATTGGACCAACAATCACTCAGTAACAACTGCCCAATATCCCTGCTTTTACTTTTGGGTAAGCAACTGGAAGGCCTAATAAATGAGCAGTTGGGAGCTTACCTCGAACTCAATCACATCCTTGATCCCTTCCAATCTGGATTCCAACCTGGGTTCAGTACAGAGACCGCACTCCTGGCTGGGACTGATTCACTGAGACTGGAGATGGGTTCAGGAAGACCAGTGGCACTGATATTATTAGATCTGTCAGCAGCCTTTGTTTATGAGCCTTGGGTGGGAGGTTGTATCAGAATACAGGCTATTTGAGTCCAGGGGACAGCACTAAAATGGCTGCAGCATGCTGTCAGACAGACAACAGACTGTAATATTGGGGCCATACTCCTCAGGCACAACACGCCTTGACAAGGGTGTACCGCAAGGCTCGTGCCCGAGTCCCACCCTATTCAATATTTACATGGCCCCCATTAGCAAAAATAGCGGAACATTTTGGTTTTGAGATCATATCATACGCTGACACTCAGCTGATGTTCACTATGGGCCAAGACCTGGAGTTGTAGCAACTAAGTTTTTCAGCAGGAATATTGTCAATCTCTAGCTGGATGACGGAGAATTGTCTCCAACCTAACCCAGAAAAACCAGATTATGTTTCTTGGAAAAACCCCAGCCATCTGGTCAAACAACTGGTGGCCTCATCAATTGGGTGCCACTCCCATGCCCAAACAAACGGTAAAATACCTAGGAATAAAACTTGATCAAGCCCTCACAATGAAAGATCAGATTGCAGCAATTACAAGCTCGTGCTATTACAACATGCGCCTGTTGCGCAGACTCTTCCCCTTCCTCCCCACACGTCCGTAACCTTGGTTCAGACTATGGTGATTAGCAGACTGGACTATGGAAATGCCCTCCTGGCTGAAGTCAATGACACTCTACTAAACAAGCTCCAGGTGGTCCAAAACACCGCAGCCAGACTTGTACTGAAAAGACCGGCAGGCACACCCTCGGCACCTTTGTTGAAAGAACTACATTGGCTCTCAGTGAAAAAGCGCTCCAGTTTTAAAATCTGCTGCCTCACGTATAATGCCTTAAGAGGCAATGGCCCATGCTATCTTCAAAACAAACTAAAGACCAGGTGTGGTGCGTCCTTTGGGGCGAACGGGCATAGCCCTCCCGCCCGCAGCTCCCTCGGCATCTCTGAACTTAAGTAAACTGAATCAGTTTACTTAAGTTCAAAGACGCCGAGGGAGAACTGACAATCATGTCAGTCAGCATGACGTCGAACCACCCACCCCCTTCAGAGTCTGAAGGGGGTAGGTCATCTGACGTCACATTGACTGACATTGTCAGACCAGGGATAACAGGCGGCAGCACATGTGCACATGAGTGGGGACGGAGGGTGAATTTTTTGCCCGTGCCCACTCATGGGCACTTGTGTTTTCACTTGTTTGCGCATGCCCATTAGGAGCCCTCGGTCTCCTAATGGGCGTGCGAAGAGTAACCTGTGCCCCAAGCAAATTGACTGAGAGGGGCTGCCAGTCCACTTCGGTGCTGACGTAAAGGCGCCAAGGGGAGCAGAGGTGGCGCGGACCGACTGTGAGGTAAGTTTTCTGTTTAATTCCCCGCTCTCCCCCAGCGCGCGACCCCCCCACCGCGAGCCACGACTGATCAGTGATTACACAACATTTACTGGAGCACAATCATTTGTCTTTTTTATTTTGTTTTACTCGTAGTTATGGCCATTGTAATTTCTGCCCACCCATTGCATCGTTCACACACGGTTCACATATGCATCAGTGCACAACTGCAATCTGTGCTCAGACGCATGTATCTGCCACTGCCATTGACAGCTGGCAATTTCACAACTCAGTGCACAGTGTGCGTCGGTGAAAACATCTGATAACGTAGGTGTCATTTCAGAGTATCTGTGGGAATACTGCACCAGCTAAGAAGCTGAAATATTACTAAATGTCGCTGTTGGTTAGGCTCCACTTCTGATTTAAGTTGCTAAAACATGTAGTTCTGGTTTGTGAAAAAAACATGTCAGATAGGGTAAGCAGTAACAGTTTAATCTATCAAATAGGTCAGATATAAATAACGTAGGAGTATTTTTGTTAAACATAGTTTGATATCACGTGGTGTTGCTGCCACCTTGGTCTCTGAAAGAAATGTCAGCATTTCTACAACGAAACACCTCGTGTTATGTGTGACTGATTGTGTGAGAAGCCTCAGTGACAAGGACAGGTACAGCGGGAATGCGTGAAGAAAGCTTCCAGAGTGTATTTGTTAATGATATTGACAAGGAAAATAAAGAAGGCTGTGTGTTTGCAAGTGATTTGTTTGGCACTGCAATCGCTGGCACGGACTCATCGCTTTTATTGCCATCTCTACCAGGCCTGCTTAGTCAAGTAATAGGGACTGCGAGTTTAACAGCCGTGTTTTCACTTTTTTTACATTTTGGATTTTGTTACTGTTGTATTGTCAATTGGAATGTGTGCGCCAGTGCGTCTCCCTCCGTTCTTCATGGTGTCCAATATGTGTTGCTGGGCTGAGCGCGGTACGTCAGGGTAAGTTAACAATATTGGAATTTCAAGTGAGGTAACTGTGCATTTGTGTGATGGAGAGGCAGCTGGGTGGTTTGTATGCTAGTGGCATGGCAGACTGGATGAGTGGGTGAGAAGCCTATGTCTAGCTAGCAGACAGTTGTGTGGGATGTGTGAACAGACGCTGTGTTATGCTGAGGTACGTGTGCAAGCAAGAGACTACTGTTTGGCAAATTGTCTGTCTCGCAGTCCTTCCTGTTGGTGGTGTGCTGACCACAAGAGGTTGGGCGAAGAGAGTGCACGTGTAGGCCTAGTCAGGACTGAATGTGTGGAGAAGAAAGAGCTCACAGGTGTGTGCGTGCAGGTGTCCGTAGGTATGCTAGATAGCTCCGGGTCTAGATTCCTTGTACAAGAAAGAGTGATGGCTGGAGGCGTGTGTGAGTGAGCATGTGGCAGGCAAAAGAATGTTGGATGGTTATTGTGCATCTGCTGGGTTGAGGGCACACACGTGTACATATTATGGCGAGCAAGTATTTGGATTGAAAGGTGTAAGGCTAGAAAGTGCTAGTTGCTGGACAGAGTGTTGAAAGGGATGCACGTGCCAGAACAAGACTTTTCCAATGCCAAGTGAGCAGTGATTGTGTGTGTGTTAAGAGTACCACGCACAGCATTGTAAAGGAGTCCTGGGTGACACAGCTGCACTGGAACAGAGTTTATATTCACACTTCATACAGAAGTGGGAGTGTTTAGGGTCTAACCTTTGGTTAAAGTGTGCTTGGAAGTAAACTTGGGAAGCAATATGAAGCTCTTAAGATGGACAGTGTTTTACTGTAATTGAACATTTATGATTGGCTTATTCAAATCTAATAACGTTAATTTGATGACGCTATTGGCTCAGAGGCATTTTTAGTGTGGCTTGAGACTAACCTAATGTTGTAGTTATCACACAAGGAGAGAGAAAAGTTGAGCTTGTGCTCAAGGTTTGACCAATGGGCAGATGTATTGCACTGGTCAGTGTCAGCAGAGGCCTGTTTTTCAAACATATGGGAGTCTCCTCTCCCTTCCTCTCTCTCTCTGTTGCTTCTCTCTCGTCACCCTCCCACTCTCCCTCCTTCTCCTTCCCCTCTCACATTGGCTGGCCCTTGCTTTATTAACCTTCCTCAAACATGTTTGAAAATGACCATTTGCCCACTCTTTTTTCAAAACTTTCCCTGAGGGAGAACCCCTCCCCCGGAACCCTGCTTATGGCGGTCAGCCCCGCTCACCACGTTCACTCATCACAGAGCACTCATCCTGAACTTTTACGCCACACCACTTTCAAATGTCACCAACCGCCACTGCTAAAGACCTACGTTCCCGGACGTACTCTCAGATAAGGCACTCAAGCCCTTCTCTACGTACCCCAAATCTACCAAACGCGTACTGGGGGAAACTCCTTCTCTTATCTCGCCCAAGGGTATTGGAACAAACTACGTGCATATTTACAAGAAACTCCCACCTACAGCAAATTTAGGAAATTACTAAAAGCCTACTTATACTAATTCTCGACAGTTCATATTTCTAGTTTAGGGTCTGCAACAGCGCTGAGATGCCCCCGGGTGATACGTGCGCTATATCAAATAAAAATAACATGAACCATCAGCAGCATGCGTCACCACCTAATCACAGCTATGTATTAGAGCACTGTGGTAGCCACTTACCAGAGACAATGACTGCGGCACCTTCTTAAGATTGCATTTTATGTTGCTACTATGTGTCTTGTCCTTTTCTCTCACTAATAGGTTTTTATTGACAGAGTGTGAGTACGCCAACGCTACTACCACTACTACTACATGGTGAACCTACACACGCACCTTATTGCGTGTGTAGGTTCACCATTTCACAGGGCTATTTCACTCTTGCCACTCACTTTTTCACACACTTGGTCCTGAAGAAAGCCCACCTTATCTATCCTTCGGGCTGACATATGTAGACCACATTATCTTGTCAGCTTAGGGTAATAACTAGTAGTTGCATCACATTTCTATTCAGATACTGGGCAGCCATTAATAAATTCCACAGGCAAGGAGCCTCAGAGTTATTTTAAATATTCACAACACTTCACCCACCATCTCCGCTGTAATCAGGCATCGTAGCTCACACGGGGGGCAATCGGCCACCCGGTTGGGTCCCCAATGATGAAACATGACACCAACTAGGTTGGTGTGTGAGGGGCCTTTTCAGCAAACCTAATGGGTTCATGTACTTGCCATAACAGTGATTGTTAAATATTGACTAAGAGGGTCCGTCCACATTGTTTAGTCTAGTATATTATAACATGCCCATGCGAACTACGGTACATAGGGATGACAAACAGAAAAGTTAAACTGAAAACATCCATGTAACATAAGGTGTAACCGCAACACAACAATTTTTTGCAAAAGGGACAGAGAACAAATGACCTTAAATGGGTAGTCATAGAAAAAGTGGAGACAACAGGGAACACAAAAACTCCTGCTTGACAAAGAACAGAGATGCATGTACAGAATATCAACTCAAACACAGGCTTAATGACAATATCCCATGGAACACACTCAACCAGAAATGAGATACACGTAATATAATGATGATCAACATCTAGACCTGTCACCACAGTAAGACCAGGGACCCCATTGATACCAGACATTTGATTTTGATTCAGATAGATACTAGGCAAAGTTTGGCCGCCACAATGATTTTACCAACAATGACAACAAATACCTGCAACTACAGGTTCAGGTAATTTGTTGCCCAGTCCTTTCACAAAACCGAAGACTTGAATTATATGTCTAACTAACTTGATAACCTGCGCAAATTGGGAAGCTGACCATTTATTCCAGATAGAGAAGTGTTTTATCAACACACCACATAGTGATGTTTCCCTACTCGCCTGTAAGACTACCACTATATCCACTGTTATAGTCGTTTTACAGACAATCAGTAGGTTCAGTATTCACCTAATATGCCGAGCAGACAAGTGGGAGACTAAGGTTTAACATACAAAAAAACGAAGAGGACACTATTACATCTTCACACTCGCATGCTGACGTATGCGGAAGCAGCGAGACTGACAGGAATCCAATTAACACAAAGACATGACATCTCTGGGATCCCGCACTGGGATTAAAATAGGTTATAGACTCAGGCGGTCTCCTTGATGAAGTAAGTAGGGCACGTGCCCTCCGATCACTGTCCCTTCAGTGCACATTCACTTTGGTAACAATTTTGAATTACCTCCTCCCCAGGGTTTGACAACAGGTACCGCCCCCTGCCGGGGTCCATGAGGTGTTGCACAGTTATGACCAACGTAGGACAAGATAGCTTCATTCAAGCCTCGATTCTCTTGCTTTTCGAACGAGAGCCTGAGTTTAAAATGTTTAAAAAAAACAGCATGATTACATTGTCTTTGAACTTTCAAATAGAGAGCCCGCACGACATCGGTTATAATGTAAAAAAGAAGCATACCATCCATCACTTCATCAATCGCGAATCTCATTATGTGGTATATGTGATCATCTGTGCTTGTGAAAAGATTTATATTGGCAGCACAGCACACCAACTTAAAACAGTGATACAGGTACAACGCAGGGCATGTGCCAAACAAGATACCACATACTCTCTGGTATTGCATGATTGCAAGTCAGAATCTAACAGGTCCAACTTTAGATTTCATTGAATTGATTTAGTCTCACTAGACAAAAGGGGTGGGGATAGAGAATGCCTCAGAATATTGTTAGCAAGGTAGATTTGTACTTTATATACATGAAAGCTGGTACTGAATGCTGATCATGAATTTTATCATTTTTTTGTAGGATGTCCTTAGGACATCCTTACAAGTCACTTTGTGTGTTGTCTGATCTGTCCTCTTTTTCTCTTGTTCTCCTCCTCTGTTTGCAGTTCTGAAATCTTCTTAAGTAATGATATGGACCAAGGAGCTTGGTTTTTCTGTCTCCTTGAAAGTTCATTTTTTTAATGAAGGGCTTGGGCCATCAGTTTGACTATTCTGTTTCTACACTTATGTGCTGTACATCTCAATATGGAAATATGAGAAAGTACCAAACAAAACCAAATTCTACAGCCATTTGCTTTGTCTGTGGGCCACACTCACTGCAACTCTTTATACAGTCAATTCGGGGTGTTTGCACTCCATGTTGATTGTGTGATACTCGCTGAATCTGCGGTGTGTTTGTGTGTCTGAGTTTTCACCACCATGGTGTCTCCCTTGTGCTTGATCTGCATTTGCTCTGTAAAGATACCCACGTCTTGTCTGCTAGTATCTCAACGTTGTGGATACAGGGTGACAGTTACATTTTGTTTTCGTGAAAAAGCACTTTTAGTGCAATCTTGGCTTGTTTAAACCGATAATCCTGTTCAAATCTGTCTAATTTTCATTACAGATGCGCTAAAGGAGTTTAGAGAACTCAAGGCAAGCTTTTAGCGGAACGCCTGGTAAAGGGTTCCATGCTTTATTAGTACTTCTCTATCTCTCGCATTTCCACCTGTCAACGCCTGGCAAAAGGCTCCCAGCCCACTGTGCATTCTTTCTAGATCGCTGCTTTTAAAATCACTTTCACTACCAGTTTTTAAAAGAAATTCAAATTAGCTTACCGCGCACTACGCATTTTGCTCCCCTGCATCTTTCACAGTCTTCCCCGGTCCACCACAGATTGTTCCGTTTGTGTGGAGGGAAGACCCGACATATTGGAAGGACACAACTTCCGGCAGGGCATTGCACGCATGTTAGCAGTCCAGCTGCTTAACTAAGAGTATAAAAATAGATGCACTCCCCCATGTGCAGCGGACACGCTAGAGGAGTGTAGAGAACTCAAGGCAAGCTGTTAGCGGAACACCTGGTAAAGGGTTCCACGCTTCATTAGTACTTCTCTATCTCTCGCATTTCCATCTGTCTTCTCTCTAATTCAGTCCTCTACGGAATGCCTGGCAAAGGGTTCCCAGCGCACTGTGCATTGTTTCTAGATAGCCACTTTTAAAATCACTTTCACTACCAGTTGTAAAAAGAAATTCAAATTAGCTTACTGCGCACTTTGCTCCCCTGCATCTTTCACAGTCTTACCCGGTCCACCGCGGATTGTTCCGTTTGTGTGGAGGGAAGACCTGACATACCGAAAGGACTCCACTTCCGGCAGGGCATTGCACATAGGTTAGCAGTCCAGCTGCTTAATCACAAGTATAAAAACAGATGTGACATACCGGAAGGACTCCCCTTCCGGCATGGCATTGCACGCAGGTTAGCAGTCCAGCTGCTCCACCACTAATATAAAAACAGATGCACTCCCTGATGCACAGTGGGCAGACCGCTGGCGTGCCAAAAGTAAGCCCATTGGTGCCCGTCCATGCCTGGTTGAGCCCAGGGGCCATGACCCCAGGCCGCTTTGCCCCAACAGTATTAATTACACCAGTGAAGAGTTGAAACAATGGAATAAATTCCCCTGCACTCATTCCACGGCCCTCATGAACCACAATAAGTGCACACTATGCTCATATGAACTTACCCCATCAGGCTCCCCTTCATCAGACCTGGGAATACCCCTCAAACTATTCCTGCTCAATTGCAGATTCCTACCAAAGCATACTACAAAGATGTTGATGCTCTCGAATGACCTAGCACCGGAGGTACTTTTCCTCACGGAGACCTGGCTCACCCCAAGCTCAGACCCAGACATAGTACAAGCTCTCCCACCGGGGTTTCAGATCAAACGCCTAGACAGAGCATCTGGCACAGGGAGCAGGATCGCAATCATCCATAAGGACCAGCTGACTTGCCAGCTATTAGGTAGCTCCCTATCAGACTGTGAGAAGGTTTACTCTTCAATCAAATTCTACCCCACTCTCACCTTCTCAGGCATCCTCATATACCGGCCCCCTGGGGCCCGGAATAAGTTCACTCAATCAATAATAGAATCAGCCATCACCAGCAGTGCAGCTAACTTCACCATCCTTGGAGACCTTAACCTCCACTTTGATGACCCGCTGGATCGATCCGCAACTTACCTAGCCTCAGTTCTTGCGTCCTACCAACTATCCCAGAAGGTCCCACAAGCTACACACATTAAAGGGCACCCTCGACCCATTTTTTTCAAATCTTGTGCCACTAAAAGGGATCGATCCTCTTCCCCTCCCATGGTCCGACCATCTCCTAGTCCCCTTTTTTTGGTGCCCCCCGAAAATGGGCTCCGCCCTCCCCCACACTGTCAATACTCACCAAAATATGCCCCTGGTCAAAAGTCTCCGTAGAAGACTGGACTCTTGCACAAGAGAACACCAGACCCACGCTCAATGCCAATCCAACAACATCCTATAGGGACTTCGTCACATGGATTGAAAACACTGTGGGCCCGATTCACAGACTGAACTAAAGACTAAATCCTAAATTTACTACCATTTCGTATTCACAGAATGCACTTACTACTTCTGGTATTCACAGAATGAACTTACTACTTTTGGGATTCACAGAATGAACTTACTACTTTCGGTATTCACAGAACAGACTTACGACTACTAACTTAACGTCCGCTGCCGGGCCGTAATTTCTGCCACCGGGCCGGATTTTACGGCACTCTGGCGGAATTTACGGCCCGCAATTTACGGTGTATGATCGTAAAATCAGATTACGTTCCGTAATTTACGATTACGGGCCTTAATTTACGATTATGGGTCGTTGGTCATGTTAGCCAAGGGTAAACACATGTCCAAGGTCCTCCCATCCCCCATCATGGATCAGCTGACACAGCAGCAAATCCCAGCCAACAGCTCCATTTTGCCATGGTATATGTTGCCAGTGCCTACCATCCCCCACCATGCTCCAGCTGAAGCCAATTAACACTAATTGACCAGCACCACAAAACATATAAAAGCAGCACACAGTGAAGGAACAGGTTTGTCCACAGAGTTTGTTTCTACCATGCTACCAGTGCCACAGAAAATGGAGATGAGAAGAAAAAGAAATTTCACAGCAGAGGAGACCACCATGCTTGTGGACTACATAGTCAGGCACCACGAGCGCCTATATGGGCTACCACCATACTGCACCAGTGGGGCACAGAAGCAAGACGTGAGGCAGAAATAGCCACTGCTGTCTTAGCCCTGGGGGAGGACAGGCGCACAGTGCAGGACATTACAAATAAGTGGCAGGACGAAAGGCAGAAGGTCAAGGAGAAATACTCCAGGATTGAACTGAGCAGAATCCTCCCTGCTGCATGCCCTGGACCCCGCCTCCAGCTCACCACACTGGAGGAGGATACCTACACAACTATACATCCCCACTTGGTCCATGGGCTGCCTGTCAGTGACGTCCGCTACGTGGTACCAGGTAAGTGGAATGAAAAGAAAAAGTGCATGAAGAGATTGTCTGTGTTACACTGTCATAGTGATTATGGAAATTGTACAAAGTGTATATAAATATATGGTTAGTCAGAGACTCGTAGCACCACAAGTCCCAGAATCCTTTGCGTCAGAAAAGGCTAATACCTCCCACCCTATTAAAAACATGGGCACAGTACTACTGCCATACATACACAACCCAGCTAATTCAATAACTGTTCATATTGACTGAAAATGTGCAATGATATATGGAAATGTAAAATGAAGTTAAAAAAATAAATTAGCTAAAGACAAACATTAGCAGGGAAGCGCCAGTACCAATGTGACATGTAATTCAACCCTTGCGCAAACACGGATGTGTCGTGTTTAGATGGTGGTGCACTGTGGTGCATGGATAGACAGATTTGTGTTGAATCTGATGGTGTGTAGGGGGGGCTTTGCTGGAGTTGTGACGCAAGAATGTTGCAACTCCAACAATGTCCATGCACGTCCCATACCTAACATGCTGCACCACTCCTTACGCCTGCTTCAAGCAGGCATAAGGTTGCGTCGCAGTGGTCTCTGAAAAGTGATACTGTGAAATCACGTAGATTACACTGAATCACTTGAACGCGGCATATCCCAAAGGAATGCACACCCTGCCTACCTCAAACCTGACGCAGGTCCAATGTTGCTCAGGGCCTCACAACATGACGATTCACCATAGTAGCGCACGTTGCGAATAATCCTAAATGTGTTGTCTGTTGTACACCACTGTTGTGTCACGGAAGTGATGCAACAGTGTAAATTTATTTTTAGGGGGTTGTAAACCTGCCACAAATTCTCCAAAAAGTACATCACCCTGTGCCAGCCTAAATCACAAAGCAGAAGGTGAGAGTATCCTCTGATGTAAATATGTCCAACACATATCCTGTTGTCCATTTTCCACTCTGCCAAGCCATTACATCCCCAACACACCACTGCTCCTACCTGCCCCGTCTGCGGCAGTACTTCGCAATACTGTTATCTCACAGAAGATATAGGCAAATCCCCGAAACGTTACACAAGCATATTTCCAATTTGTCTACTTTTCTCTCTTCTCACCCGTTGACACATCCAGCCAGAGCACAGACAACTGCAGTAGCAGAGGTCACCGCATCGCATGGGGGGGGAATCGGCAACGTACCGAGGAAGGCATGACAACCACACTAACTGGTAAGTCAAACTGGACAGGAGATGGTCAAAACGCATACATTGTCAGAAGACGACAGAGGGACAAATAGTGCCCAGCTATGTAAGTCAACCATTGATGCTATATTTGCTTCATTACAATTGGAGTGGTCAATGGACATTCACCTTTAACATATGACATTTGTGAACAGCGAAAGACAAATTAGAAAATGTCTTGGCTCATCATACCTTTGTAAATGTGGTACACAACATGTATTTCACCAACAGACCCAGAACGGGGAAACCAATCCTGTAATCGAGGGCCACAACAAGTTAAAAGGGTGTACCCACTATATTGTAATAGTGTTTGTAGACCTAATCAAGAAATCGTATTTGCACAGATATGGAAATGAAAAACAAACAGTGAGATACCAGTCTCTGTAGTATTGACAATGCATACACTGTCCAACTTCTAATCTTTCATGCATACTTTATTTAGCATAGTCCACACAGCTGATCATGCGTACATTGGATGGATAATTTCCTGGCATCAACATAACACGATAGTGGACTTTACCTCTGGATTCGTGGGCATGTCATTGTGGTGGTGGAAAGTAGGAACACTGCTTTGCCCTGCATGAAAAGAATTACAAAATATCAGGTGGAACACGCGGGGCCGCTTTGACTCACTCGCGTCTGCCCGCAGTAATGCTGAAAACGCCACTGACTAGGTTGTTTATCCCCCCGCAGAATAACAATGGACGATCACATAAACAGACGCATGCCATAAGAGAGGAAATTATTGTAAAAGGCAGGACTGATAATACAGGTAGGATTAGCGCCGCAATGGTTATTACATTTTTAAAGAAACTTTTTTTGTGAAGCATCGTGTAATAAGCGAATGCTTCCTTGTTGCAGAATATCTTTTGAGAAAAAACATGCATATCCCAAAAAAAAGGAGAGAATAATTCATCCATATAAAATAAGGCATGCCTCAAGCTTTTCGAATTTCTTTCTCATTTAAAACAAGTGTAGTCCACCGGTTTATTTCGTACAATTGGTTTATTCTTTGTAGTAAAACCCCGGCCTCGCCGCCTCAGGATTGAATGAAGTTACACTGTTGTCTTCTGCTAAGAGGCTATCAGAAGGTACGATTTGTAGCCAAATTTTCCAAATGAAGTGTGTTAAGGGTAAATAGGAGCACAAGTAGTGATGAATGTACATATATTTTTGTTGTTTTAGATTGCTTCAATATGCTTTTACTAAGAATCCCTGATGAAAGACCGCAAAGAAATTAACCGTGGCCAGAAACGCGTCGGCATATTCTTTATTTGATATGAAACAGCCAAACTTCTAAATCAGGACACTTATACTGAATTTATCTGTTAATGGTTCAGTTCTTCTGGTTGTACATAATTTTTTCTATAACTTGTATAACCAAACGTGATTCGTTCACGACGCACATGACGTATTGTGCAATTTATGAATGTATGTTATTGGATTATTATTGGTTTTGTCCATCGTAAATGTCTATATGTGATTATAATTTGAGATTCTTTGTAGACCTTGTTCATGTTTCTTTTGGAAATAAGAGAGTTTCCTACTTAAATTAAGAATTAATGAAAAAACAAATGGGTAAATAAATAGCCTGCACCACTAAAAGCATATAGTGTGGTCATTTTTCATAAAATAGTTTGGATTTCAGGTACTTCTCTATTATACAAATTGTGATATAGGTAGCATCAAGGTAGTGGGCCCATTCTAAGTTATATGTGGGATCACTCATTACATAATGTATGACACACTTCTGCAAAGGTGGTGCCCATGACTGCTTGTGCCCGTCCTGTGCCAGAAATTGAATGCATCACGTGGCAGCAGGAATGTAAAGTTGCAAAACACACTCATCATTGTAGGTACAATGTGGTCCTCCCAGAACCCAAGACACCCACTGACTTCTGCTACTAGGTTGGACTCGACATCTGTCCAGGGACCACATACTGCTCCGGTGCTGGGCCACGGTAAGTCAACCTGGCTGAATGCTCATTAATTGTGCCTTTCACCTCCACCGTATGTGTTGTACAACACTGTTTTCCTGCATCACAATATGCTCACATAGGGCATTTGAACACATGGCCGATCAGACCCTGGTGGCAAATGAGATGCTGACACAAAATGTATGCCAAGTGTGTGCACAATGGACATACAATAGAACAATGTGTCATATGAAACGTCCAAAACACAACAGGCTTGCAATTCAATATGATATGATAAATCCCTAGCAAAATTAACATGAAATTGGTACGGCTGAGGCACACACTGGTGCCAGTTGTGTACCTGTGAGATGGGTGTAGGGGCTGCTAAGGTGAATCTTCATGCAGTTACACCTGCAAAATGATTTGGCTGAAGAGCAACAGGATAATCCAGTGCAGGTGGGAAGATTCAAAGCTTCTCACCTCATCTGCAATGTGTGATCTTAACCAAATGTTGCCTCCCTTCTTCCATATTCACATGTATAGGTGAGGGTATGAAATATGAGGTTTGGATGTCTGCTGCACAATACACCATCCGTTGTCAAGTAAGAAGTACCATGATGTTGGAAATGGAGCATGGGAACAGAGAACACTCAAAGGATGGACATTAGTAATCTGTGTTCTGTCATTCAAAAATGAGCTGTGTGACCTCATGGGTAGGGAAGCACAAATTGGAAACATCATGCCCCTGACAACTGCACATCTCACACATGAACTCCTTTCTGACTTGTAAACAGACAACATTACACCCATGAAAAAAGTCAGTCACAATGGTAAAGGTGAAATCAGTAACCTTCTCATACAAGTTCGTCAGTTGATGTGTCATCTTATTGATGTCAGTGCTGCATGGATGTAAGCTAGCAAATGCTGCTTGTGAGCAGGTGCCCACATGTAAAGTCAATGAGCTACACATGCTGCACATCGTCCTTTATTATCCGCAAATGGCTAATGAGAATGTAATTTTATCTCATAGCTACAATCTATTGTACTAAAATATGGACATGTATTTCTCATCATAGGTGCAGACAGGATGAGACCACTGCAGCGGACACCATCCCGGGGGATGCATGACATCCTGGCTGCAGCTTTGAAACCGTCGTGCACCTGTCCCTCTGGTAAATCAGGCATGAGGTGTGTCAACAGCTTAAATTACAAAGCCATGACAGAGATCGAGATTCCCTTCTACATGGACGGTAGGTGTGACTTTGTTGTTATGGCTATCCATCTTATAAAAAGGGCAGCTATTAGCTTAAAGGTGAACAAACTTAGAAGTGAGGACTAGCACCCTCGGAGAACACTGCTCCATTGGGCTATATGTTTTAGAGACTGTGTTCGTCTTTGGCAGCTTCTGCTCATGAGACGGTATCTGAAATGTTGTTATCCTTTTCAGGCGTCTTGGCTGATTACAGCCAGTGTTTTAAATCTGATCGCTGAGAAAGTTGTCTTACATCGGAATACGATTTGAAGACTTGTCGACTATGCGTCCTTTGGGACGAAAGCCTTTTTCGGTAAGTAGTTGACGCCCTTTTGATCTTCTGTCCTAATTAACGTGGGATGGTGGTCACTCAAATCACTATTTAATCTTTGTTGTAGAATCTGCACGTGTTTGGAGGCGCCCTTGGCTTGAAATTCTGGATAGGCGTTTTCCTCCGGCAAACTGTGACCCTTCCAGTATTGACAGAGGAATTGCTTCACATAAACTATTCTGCTACCCGTGTGTGAGATAAATATCTAGTCTGCCCGGTTTTGAGACAAACATCTATTTCTTCCAGGCGCTGTAAAAGTGTGAAGAATGTCCATCCTGTTTGAAAATCTGGCACAGTATTCAAGATGATAGTAGCTGTGTACCTATAGGATATCTACCGAAACCTTCCCTTCTGATTGTTGCATGCATCTTAACTAAGCGAAAGCTGAACACGTGTGTGAATGAATTGGGTGGGTGGTCCCAAGGGATTTCTGTACTTACCAGCGTTTGCTGGTCTAGTTATATCAGTTTAAGGTTACTTTCATCTTGTTTGCTCAATTGTTGAGCTCACTGCATACACTACGAATTAGTAATTTAAAAGATGTAAATGATAATATAACTCATGAATTCTGTATCTTTGGAATTCTGTATCTTTGGTACTGCTTGACACGGGATGTCGGTCTCCATGCAGTACCAGATGCTGTGAGGGCCAGACGATATAAGAGGCTGAGCTTTACCAGAACTATCGCTACCATCTACATGACCTACAGTCTGGCCCACTATTATCGTTTGATTACTCTGAAATTCACGATCATCTTTCACATCGATGATACCCCGGAGGATACTATTTCCAGAAATATCGGCTCCCATCTTTCTTGCAAATTATACAACTCACCATCCATGATTTTGAAGGTCTCCATAACTATCTTAAATCGAACTCGTCTGCATCATACAACTACGTCTGGTTAACAAGTGACTGAAGGACTTCATTTGTATGCGTTTTTTACCTTCGATTTACATATTGAGTTTTCTATGTCAAAGACGGGTCACCTGATGAAGGCTTCCAAGCCGAAACACGCGTAGTGCATCTACCGCTTTGCCTGCATCATGTCTCTCTCTCTCTTTTTTAATGTTTAACTATGTGTATGTTTGTATATATTTGAAAAATTCCAAAAATAACACCAATAATCATCATGTAATGTACTGAAATGTGGTGAAAAATTATCTATCTATAAATAAGCCAAAAACTATATTTTTCAAAAAAATAAATCCTAAAAAAAATATATATATTTGTGTAGTTGTTGACAGTTTTGTACATAGTGGGTTTTTAGACTGAATTGTATCGTATGACTAGTTATAGGCCTTTCCAAACCAGATCTCTCCCTATGTATAACTAGTAATTTTTTTCTATATAGGGGTCCCCTACTTTTCAAACCACTCTTTGGTACTGCTTGACCATGACAATGTGTAAAGGTATTGAAACTAAGTAAAGGTGTAAAGTCTGACAAAATATTGTGAATATATGATTATAAAGTGATGTTTTCTGTTTACCACAGATTGGCCGCTGTTTTGACATTGTTTGCCCCCTCATTTCCCATCGTGTGTTTGCCCTGATGAAGGTGCGGCCATAGATCGGGCCTGGCACCGAAACGCGCGTTGGTGTTGTCACTTCTCGTCCTGATATTACCATCTTGGGTCTTCGGCGTTTCGCTGAGAAGACACTGCAGGACGTCTTCATTGTATCACTTTGGGATCTGTACTGAGGATGTTGTATGAATTGTTAAAAGTTGGATGTGATGGGTGGTATGTATGAGGATATGCTAGAAGAGCGATTTTGTAGTGTTGAATGAAAGATGAATGGGTGATGTGGGGCTGTTTTTATGATTGAACTTTTGTCATAAGAAATTCTACTCAATAATGCATCTGTTTATAAAAAAAGTATATCTAGAAAAAGAGAATAAAAAGGCATATTTTTCTACCTTTCGTCTGGTTAATTATGTGGTGTGGCCTTGAAGTGTGGTGAGCTCAAAGTTGCGGAATTGAAATCTTTGGACTTTTTGTGAGCCATTAATTGAAGTATATAGGGCAGACATCTCTTTGCTTGTAATTGGTCTCTCTCCCCTGTTGGTCTGCCCTACATTCTACCCAGGGGGCCCCTATTTGTATTAGTTACCCTTCTACATGGAATCAACAGTTGTTGATTACAAAGTGAAGTACAGACCAGGAGTGACACATATGCATGTCTGTCATTTGGTGAGGCAGATCGTTGAGAATGTTGTTTCTACCCTCTACAGCAAGGCCTACAACAACTATGAGGAGACCGGTGTAGCAGGATACACCAGGGGGGAACGCGAAGGGACAGAGTTGTGGCTGGAGCTGGTGAGTTTGCTAGTATTATGTACATCTACGTGTAACACCTCAGTGCTATGGTGTGAGCGGCCATTTGTGGTGGTACCCTAACCTGATCACATGATCCTCATCTGCTGATGCAAAGTGCAGTTAATACAACCCTGGTGTTGCTGCACATGTAATACCTGGTCAATCACCAATACAGTTGCAACCTCTGTGTTTCAGAGGATGCTGAGGGAGAGGCTGACAGACTGACAACCAGTGCTGGCCGACAGGCAATCAGAGGGGAGAATCCCCTGATCCTCCAGGCAGCAATGTCAGCAGCAACTCATGCCCAAGAGGAGGATCAAGATCAAGAGGACGTTGACTTTGAGGAGGATGATGAGTACATATCCATTGACTCCGGGGATGACGATACGTACGTCACGGACTCACATCCTCTGACAAGCAACGCCCCTCTGCCTCCTCTCAAACCATCAATACCACTCCATAAATCAAACCAGCCATGGCTCCCACACATCCTCTCACAGACATCACTCTCACAGCCCTCACATCCGGGACCGACATGGTGGTTCCCCTACCCACTCTTCCCTACCCAGTGTATCCCTGCTATACTCTCCACTATCTGTGGGAAGTACCAGCCTTGTTGTGGCCCAGGTATCCCCTGGGCACCCTTCTCCTGCCCACAGACTCAACCTGCCACCCCCCCCTGTTGTTGGACCTGCTCATCTCATCCCTGGCAGACACCTGCAGAGGGGGCCTGCACGTGGTGATGGTGGCCAGTGGGAGCAGGACTTCTACCAACTGCAGGCAGATGTGAGGCAGGACATTCAGGCCATAGGGGCTACCCTGTCAGCCATGTCTGGGTCCCTGCAGGACATGGCCCAATTCCCTCTGGTGGTGGACAGGGTGGGCCAAGCTTTGGATAGGATGGATAGCACTTGGCAGGAAATGTCTAGAAATATGACAGACCTGACATCCATCCAAAGGGAAGTGAGTGCAAGACACCATGCCTTGGGCATGAAGATGATGGAGGGCATGGTGAGAGTGATCCAAAGTCTACCTTCACGGCCAACACAGGGAGGGGAACAATCATATCGGCCTGTAAGAAAGAACATCCCCACACCTGTAACACCAACTGCACAGATAATCAAACAACAAATCAAAGTGGTCCTTACGGAAAACAGACGAATGGGTACTTTACCTATGGAAAAAGGTAACAACCTTTTCTGACTCTTCGGACACAGATGGGGATGGTCAATCTAGCTCGAATGCCTATCAAGCATAAAGATTTCAAAATAGGGGACTTATAGCCCTTCAATCTCTTTGAGGAAGGCGCCTGAATCGGCGAAACAATTGGAGGCCTCCATTTCAAGCCAGATTTCCGGGGAATCCACCAATGGACTACACTCAATATCAGTCCAACCAACAGACGGGATTCAACCAATTCCAGGTAAATCCACAGATTGGTTACAACCAATACTTGGAGACCAGGAACAAGAGGTATTGGAGGGAATAAAAAATATACCTATATTCAATATGAGTAAGGATACATTGTCACCTACAATCATCTCAGTTTTGTCGAAAGGGTTGACATTTGCTCCTCACTCTGGCCTTAACAAGATTGAATTGTTTAGGGATTTACAATGCTTTTTGAGAAAAATACGACTTAAAGTTTTCTTTGCCAGTCAAGATCTCCCAGGAGAGAATACCAACCTTTCGGGACTTATGCCTAAATCTAGCTTTACTCCCACTATAGACCAGCTACCACCAGAAGTAGATATATTTGAAAAAGTCATATACAATAAATTCGTCCATATGACGAAATATGTACAAAAGACTCCCTTCAATCTAACTAGTGATGAATATAAGGCATTAGGGGAACTTAAAGTGAAAGCAGACAAGACGATTAAGGCCTGCGATGAGGGTGGAGGCATTGTGGTATATGATACGATCACATATGTGGTTAAAATGCAAAACATGCTTAGTGACACTAAATTTTATTTACAAGTCAATAGAGATCCAACCAAACAGGTCGTAACTAAGATACGCAAGTTAAGTACCCGAGCCCTTCGGGAAGGAGACATCTGTGAAAAAGAGTGGACCTATCTAAATGTGGAAAAACCGAGAAGGGCCAGTATTTAAGGCCTCCCTAAGGTCCATAAAGATGCAAAAGACCCCCCTCTTAGGCCCATAGTGACCACTATAGGCTCAGCTACTGAGCCTTTGTCCAAGTATATTGACGCCGTTTTATGTTCACATGTATCAAGAACTCAAGCTTTTGTACAAGATATGCGTCACATTATTAACTTGGTGGAAAATGTGACATTTGGCCCGGAAAATCAGTTTCTAGTGACAATGGATATAGAAGCTTTGTATAGCAATATACCCATAGAAGGTGCATGATCAGCTGTGCATTGGTTCATCCAGGCATACAAGATCAAATGCCCATCTGTTTATTTTGGAGTGCCTTAAAATCGTCTTGTCAGATAACATCTTTGAGTTCAATAACAAACTCTATAAACAAAATCAGGGCGTGAGTATGGGTGCATCATGTGCACCAACGGTGGCGAATATCTATATGTCAATTTTTTAGAAACAATTTGTCTTTAATGAAATCCACCGTTCTACGAGTCAGTGACCGAATGGTCGAGATTCATCGATGACGTCTTTTTCATATGGAACGACAGCTATGAAACTCTGCTCGAATTTGTGGAATGGATTAACCTCTGTGACGATAACATACGTTTCACACACAAAATCAGCACCAGGGAAGTGGAATACTTGGATGTGGTGGTCCGATGTAGTGAGGGTGTTCTGGTGGTCGACCTATTTTCTAAGCCGACTGCCAGTAACACCTTGCTGAATTACGATAGCTACCATCTAAGTGTACAAAAGAAACAGTTTACCCTTTGGTGGATTTCTGTGCCTTAGGCGAAATTGCACTAACATCAGTGATTTCGACAAGAAAGCAGAAATAATGAAACAAAAATTTTGGGATAGAGATAATCCCAAGAAGACTAGTCAGAGACTCTTTTAAAAGAGCAAGATTCTTTGATCGACAGCATTTGCTACACAAAATAAAACCTAAGGAAGATCCCCCATTATTTTTTATAACAAGGCATTCCAAGTTAAATGAAAGGATCAGATAGGCAGTATTTTCGAGTTGGCATATTTTGAATATTAATGCTGACAAGTCAGAAACCATTCCCAAACCGGTGTTCGCCTATAGGCGTAATAAAAATCTAAAAGATCATGTTGTACATTCACGCATGAAAACTGTGGAGACTCCCAAACAAATGAGCATTTTGGGCACAAATAGAGTGACAGGTACGTACAAATGCACCAGTTGTAAATCTTGTGCCTCGGCAATAGAAGGTCCTCTCTTAGAATTCAATGGACTTACTATAACACCTACTAATTTGAATAACTGTAAAACATCAAACCTGATCTACCTTCTGATTTGACTTGTGGCCTGGGGTACGTTGGTGAAACTGGTAGATCCCTTAATGTAAGATTACCGGAACATAGATCGGCTATCAGAACACATAAAACCTCAGCCCCCATGGTTAAACACTATCTGGAGAAAAGACACTTGCCTGAAGATATACGGTGGTATATATTAGAGAGAATCAATCCAAAAGAAGGCAAGTCACTAGAAACAACTAGGAAATTGAGAGGTCTTTTGGATTTTTATCCTAGGGACCTCAGTTACAGGTTTGAATTTAGAAATACCATGGGAGCAGGCAATCAAGTTACAACATAGTTGGGTTGTCCTGTATTTATATAGGGATGAGTATCAGACAAGCTTTAATAACTACCCTAATATGAATATACTCTGTGGTTCCGGTTCCAGGATAGTCATACATGAAGCCTGAGTTAACCTCTGGAAAATAGGTCTATATCCTAGCCACATTGCATGGGATTCTATATTCCTTTTGCCAGATTTATGTTTTTGATCTATTCTGCATGCGAGGCACAAAATATACTATCCCCTGGGATGGAATATTAGTTTTGTTGGTGTATTTATGACATCTATAGGAGAGTTTCAATCTTACATACATACTTCTTGGTAAATATATATTTATTTACCTCATAAGAAATTAACCTTAGAGAGATTTGGGAGACAATACAATTTCGCAATAGATATGGATTACGCTTACTCCGTCCCAAGATGGCAGCCACAGTAGATCTATTTCTGAGATCTTAGCTAATGTGGACCATACACTGTGGTTGATATTGATCGTCGTGACATCTATATGAGAGCCTCTATTTTACATGTACACGCTTGGATTATTCGACATTAATTTGCCTTATATGAAATGAAATGTAGAGAGATTTGGTAGAAATAGCAATATTGTAATAGGTATGGATTGCGTTTATCCCGTCCCAAGATGGCGGTCACAGTAGATATATTTTTGGGATCTTTTCTACCCTCTGTGGTTGATATTGTTTGTCGCACTTTGAGGTTTAAAATTAGTAAATGCTTAATTCGGATTTTCCTAGAGAACATTTTTTCCTTTTCCCTTATTTTCGTAAGTTCAACACGGGACACACGATATGATTGCGGTACTTATAACTTGTATAATCCACGGGTTTTAATTACGCCCGTGTCAGACGCTTATAAGGGATACAGCATTGACACTGCTCCACTCTAATATGGCGGGCGTATAACTATGCCTTTTGAATTTGGACGCTCGTCGATTTCTGTATGATTGGAGTACGTAATGATGTGGGTGTACCCTTTGTGAGGTCATCAATGTGGTGTCCTATTATATCCAGTACTTTCAGGGACCTTTTGAAACAGACGAATCATTGATCAGGTTACAATCCACCAAAAACACCATAGAGCTATTAGATGGCTAGATCGAGCAAAGCTCGACATTACACTAAAATGGGTGGAGCTTGTCACAATCGTATGGCAGGTCAAACTATTTAAAACACAGTGTTTGGTTACTGCGCCTCTGTTAAGGAAGCTACCGCATCATGATGGCGCGCTGCTGAATTATTCGAGAAGTCAGACAATCATAGGTAAGAACACGGCTCTGGATATCTCACCCATTATTGCGTTCGATGCAATATTGAGTTTTAAATTTCGGCCGCCATTACAATACGTAACCAGGGTAATTCCCTGTGTTTTGTGTTTTATATTTGTTAGATCGCTAACCGTTGGTGATCCTGACAAGATGAAAGACTACTATATTTGAGAATCTCGTTCGGGTCTTTTTCAATAAGCCAGATTAATATAGGTAAGGACGTGGATTTTGAATTTGTTCATGCAACTTCAGTTGATTTGCTGTAGGTGTGAGTCACTACATCCATTGGATACTCAATCAGGGTTATTTTCTCTGTGTTCTGATTTTTAATATTTGTTAGATCAGTATCGGACTACGGCCTGGATAAATTTGTAAGAGATTAGTGAATGCGGCCTCCCTGGATCCTCTTGGCTATCAACCGTTCCTTTCATATATAGAGGGACTCTACCCTTGGGAAGAACATTAGTCTTAAGTCGTGGGGGCTAATAGAGTTAAGTTTAGTTGTATAAATGTATAAATAGGACCATTTTAATTTTTGATTCTTGTATCCTTCTCTCCCTGTGTGTGTGTCCCTCCTCATCTTTTTTTCCATCTCTTTCTCTCTAGAAAGGATAGTGTGTACCTGACCTTCGTATTGAATCAATATATGGGAAATTATCTGTTATATCATAATCTTATTGCAACCTCCACATGACTAAAGCATGGTAATTATAACAGATAGTAAGAAGGTTAGTGTTATTAAATATTAAAAATTAAGTTATTGGGACAAAGTTGAGGTGCCCTAGGTAATACATCGAACATTGATGTGCATCTAAGTAACAACTGAAATTCGGTTAATCACCGTAGTGATATTTGTTTTCCTATAGTAACGGTGACTAGCTTCAATCATAATCAGTTATACATCTGGAATAGGCATATTTTTGTGATCTCTGGATACTTATTTAACCTGGTAAGAACATTGTACTTAAGGAACCCCACTATTATTTAATAAAACATATTAGGTGTTCCTATAGATATACAATCCTTTAGTTTCGGGTTAAAACATATCAAAAACAATAGCTGGTTTCTGGAAAAATCAACTGCATGTGACTAGCAGGAGATAAGCAAAGATGAAATATATATGACTGCTATTTTGTGAATGTATGAGTAATGGAACGCTTGGAATGTGCCTGAGACTCTGTTTCCTGTCGGGTTGCAGATCCCAATGAATTTTAATCAGGATAAATGACTACCCATTGGGTGGTGTGTTTGAATCTTTGTATATAGCACAATTATTTTGTTCCACAATTAATATGTATTGTATTTTTTATTTTTAGTTAACCACTGGTATGAAGTATATGCCCTGAGGAAGGCTTTTGCCGAAAAGCGTTGGTTTTTTACATCTGCAACCAGTGCTTTCAAGATTAGACACATATGTTTACTTACGTTTGTGACGGGTCAACTATATTCTTTAGGGTTATTTTATTCCAGGTCTTGTCTCCCAACCCTTTTTTCTCTTTTGGGGTGGGGAGACACAATACATTGTCTGGTGGTTGAAATATGTTTTCATTGACTTATGTATTTATGAATTATTCTTATCAAATGAATGTATTTTTATGATATCTATGTATGTATGTACTTGTTTGACTTGACAAAATATATTTTTGATCGTATAACTAATGAAGTAAAAAAATAAAAAGAAAATATTTTTCAATATATATATATGTCATGCAGTATTCGGTTTCTTAATATGGTCCATATATAGGAGTGCGTTACGTGTTCTATATGTGCACTGAACCCGGTGCAAAATCTTTTTCTAAGTAAGTTATTTCCCTGTGAGGGTTTTATCTAATTTTACAGGGACCCCTGTTTTTTCTACAAAAAAAATAAATAATAAAAAACCACCAACTGCACAGCTCCACAGCCAAGGTACACAAACACACTCGCAGCCTGAACAGGCACAACCACCACCTCCACAAACACCACCAACCTCTGGACAGTCACTGACCACCACCCCCACCCCCACCACCTGCACCAACATCACCAACCTATGGACAGTCACTCGGACCACCCCCACTACCTGCCCAAACACAACCAACCTCTGGACTGTCTCTCCCACCACCTGCCAAAACACGACCAACCTCTGGACTGTCACTCCCACCACCTGCACAAACACCACCAACCTCTGCACAGTCACTTCAACCACCTGAACAACCAGCCCTTGTCCAGCCACAGACACCAAATGTGCAGACACCATCGGCACCTGCACCTCTTGATCAGCCTGGATAACACCCACAGACATTAAGGCGACAACCTCAACCTCACCCCTCACCGCATTCATCACCCCCACTATTGCGGAAACGCAAACATGATCGCCAGTGACATTCACATGGCCAATTTGACTTGGGCTCCTTAGAAGTATTTTGACAATAAATATCTACAAAAGTAATATCCTGTTGTGTATCATGTCCTGTCGAACGATGTAGGCATGTGTTTGTGTGTGAAACAGGTACAAGTGTAACACATCATAGCAACACGTTGTTATTTACATAGCATATGACTCACTAAATATGTGTCTATATTTGGACACAGACATTCAAAATGAAGTCAAACTAGTTAAACATAGTAGAATTCCTCAAAGATTTACGTAGGAACAAAAACTAACCGTCTGTTTGGAAGGGAGAAAGGAAAACAAATTATGATCTTAATGCAGAAGGAGAAGGGAACTTGGATTGGGGTGGGGCAAAACAAATATACGTCCGGGAGCATCATGGAAACCAGTCTATTCACAAGGGGAAAAATACATTTTCGTCCAGAACAATGTTTCAGTGCAAAAGTCGTGTGTTTCTGGTCATCCTCCAGGACCACAATGTCTAGATCCTCAGGGTCGGACACATCCACACGGCTGGCTGATGCAGGAACAGGCACCACACGGGAATGTGACACACGAGGAGTATGGGGGGGAAACAGTATGGGGCAACAGACAGGGGGACACATTGATGGTGGTATGGGAAGTCATTTTGGAGATAAGAGATGAAATGGCTGTGTTCAGGGACTGGACGTGGGTGCCGAGGTTGTCCATAAATCGAACTAGGTCCGCTCGCATCGAGCGTATCTCCAGACACACCTGTAGCAAGATGCGAGCGGACATGTCAGGTTGACCCTCGACCATCCAACTCAAGTCCCCTGGCACAGCCACAGGAGGAGCAACACCGGTACTGGGGGGGGGGGGCATTGGGGGGAAGACTTATTTGATTCCGATGCCGCTGTGGATAAAGAAACCAATGTGAGTCCCTAAAAACCAAATCTGCATTTTGTCCAGTATGCCACCAGAAATCATTAGCTTTGAAGGCACTATTTTTCAGGAGGTAGACCAATTGAATGAGAAAACTATTCTGCAAACAGAACTGCTCCAAAGCTGAATCTATTGCCATCTGCAACTTGGCCATGAATGATTCAATCGTTATGTGACAATTCACCTCGTCCCTTGTTGGCTGGTTTAATGACACAGCTCCCTCTGTATGACGAAGAGGTTTTGCGACAATTGAATACATTACATACCATGAAATTAGAACCAAAATTCACGATTTTACATCAAGAGCCCTGGAAGAGGGATGGGTATGTAAAAAGGAATTCACATCTCAATAACAAAGAATGTAGAATTCGAAAATGTAAGTTCTAACTAAGATTCATAAAAATCCCTTCTGGACTCCTGGACGTTTGATTATTTCTGCCTGATGTTCACTTTTAGAACCACTGGCAAAATATATGAATGTGTTTCCTAAACCATTTGTTTCTAAGCCTAAAGGGTATATTAGACGCTATGGACGTGATTAGTAAAATTGAAGAACTTTGATTTGATAATACGAGACAATACCTTGTGACTTTTGACATAGAGTCTCTCTATACCAATGTCCGCAAAGATAAAGCACTGTTGGTATTAAGAGAATTATTAGACTCTAGACTCAAACCCCATGCAGTCCTCACAATTATTTTGTTCCTTGGCAACCCTGTATTTAAAGTATAACTTTCTCACTTAACTGGAATCTACAGCTACAAATTAAAGGTTTTGCCATAGGCTGCTATTTTGCCCCAGAAATAACTAACTTGTTAATGGACTACTTTAAGAATAAGTGCGTTTATAATACCACGCATTTTCCACATCCTCTGAGAAAAAGCCGGGACCCTTACTGCCACGGTCCACCTCTAGATCAGAGGCGGTCCGGTTGTCAATATTCCTCCCAATACAGCAAAGCGACTGTGCACTCTTCTCAGAATAATAGCGCCATCAATCCAAAGGTATGCTTTAAAGAAGTTTCTTTATTTGCATTATAAGCCAAAGAAAAACACACAATATAATACCAACCCATATAAGCCAGATATATATACAGAAGTGGTTCCGGTATATTGATATATTGATATTGGCAGGCGACTTGGCAAGACAATGAAATCCATGGGTGGCTCAGTTCCAGGACATCAGACTTAAACTTTACTTTTACTTATGACACACAAAAACTAACTTCTTAGACTTAGTCATACAGAAACAGGGAGAGCACCTGAAAGTCTGTCTGTACAAAATCCAATGACCTTAACACTCTGCTCCATTTTCTAGTAACCACCCAAGGTCCCTCAAAGAGAATCTATCACATGGACAGTTTCTCAGATTCAGGAGAAACTGTACTAATAGAGAAGACTACTTTGAAAATTCTGAGATTGTGGTAAAAAAAGGAAATGAATCAAGGATACCCCAAAGTTTGTTAAAAATACCATAAAAAGGCCTTGGTTCACCCCCAGAGTCATTATTGAGTCCTAAAATACACCCGGACACCGACCCACTGACGTGTGTTTTGACATACAACCGTAAAGCCAATAAAAACAAAATATATTATGAAATTGGAATATCTTATTACTTCTTAATATTCAGAAACCCAGTTTTTCATTCTATAGAGCAAACAATTTACGTCAACATCTGGTGAAAGTGGCATGTTCAGAAGAAACCAGAAAAGGTTTGAGAGGAATGCTAGGACTCCCGCCAGTCATGGAACATTACAAAAGACACTAAATTCATTGACAGAGGTAAAAAGACATGTTCAAAGTAATTTTTCCAAATTGTAATATTAAAAACTTTGTGTGCAAATCCCATGTGAATTGTTCTAAATTGGCCAGTTCACCCAATTGGCTAAGTCAAGAATTCCACAACATGGAGCTCCTCTAGTCCAACATTACTTAGAATGTAAGCATTCAGAGGAAGATATCAGTTTGATTTGTGTTGTTTGTAATACAGACTAACTAATGTGGGGGCAATGTTGAGTCTGTACTCTACAGAACTTAAGCAAAAATGATTGAGCGATACGAGACAGCCATTCATGGCTTGAACTATTTTTTTGGGAAGCTTTGATTAGTATTTGTATGCTTCAAGGATGTTACATGGTCAAAGAGGATTGGTCTTTACGGCAACAAGCTAGTCTTCTACTAATAATTTCTAATCCCAGATAAAATGTTTGTTTATTTATATAAAAAAAGAAATCCTGATCGCTATTTTCACAGATGCTCCAAGATGCATTAATAGTTATGTAGTGCCCAAGACAACCAAAGGGGTAGAAACATCCAGTAGCTCTTCAGCAGCATATATGTTGTATTATCTACCAGTTTCGGGAACATGTTACTTATCATGCCATTCTATTAGTCAAGAACTTGGAACAGTAAGGGGTACACGAGATTAAATACATTAAATAAGATAAACCTGCATTAAACATCTCTAAATAACAGTTTCAATTTGACTAAATGCAACCAATGGTAATGAAGCTCTGTCCCTTTAAGAGGATGAAACACTGACCTCAATCCCAACAACAGAGTGCACAGTCAAAAAAAATCTCTTACCACGACTGACTAGCACATTTGACAGCCACACACACAAGTTCTTCGAGACACAAGGCTTATGTTTGAAGTTCAAGAAATTGGTTACTTGTTCAACTTATCGAAGATACTGACAGACTTTAAAACTTATGGATGGCATGGTGGTATCATTAATGTGCAATTTTTTTGCCAGAAGTTATTAACCACGCCTGCACTGTCTGGTTACAAGTGTTCTGAAGTGGACCAGCTCCTGCAGACAAGAATCATTTCTTTAAATTTTTATTAAAAGAGGAAAATCCAGCAACATGTTCCAAGGTCTAAAAATGTTTTAAATGACATTAACAATATGACATTACAGTATTAATCATGATTTCCCGGGTCATTTAATCAAGAACATTATTTTTGGTAAATCACTCACTGTACAATTTCTTTTCCATCAATCCAATTTACAATCCACTGCATGTTGCCTCTACAAGTCTACCTTTCCTATATTTACACCAATAATAAAGAACAACATCACAAGAGCGAGCAGTTGTGTGTTCAGTCCTTCACCTTGATCATGGCAGATCCTACACTTTCCAATCTCCGCCCCATCTCGCTGCTTCCAGTATTATTCAAACTGACGGAAGCAGTTGTAAATAAACAACTTACAAGGTTCCTCGAGGATAATGATATCCTGCACCCTATCCAGTCCGGGTTTAGGGCTATGCACTCTACTGAGTCCGCCTTGTTGTTTACTGTGGAGACCCTGAGTACCGCCATGGACCAGGGGAAGCAGGCTGTACTGATTTTACTAGATCTATCGGCGGCCTTCGATATGGTCTCACACTCCATATTGATTGGCCGCCTAGTAACATCAGGGATAGCAGGAGGTGTACTTAAGTGGCTGAAAAACGTCCTCAGTCATAGGCGGCAAGTCACGGTATTTGGAGAGTTTTGTTCGGAGGAGAAAGCGACGACGACAGGGGCAGGGCTCCAGCTTGAGCCCCGTACTTTTCAATCTGTACATGGTCCCCCTGATCGAACTGATCTCATCCTTTCAGATCAGCACTATATCGTACGCTGATGATACTCAGCTCATCCTAGTACTGGATGGCGAGGTGTCGGGAGCAGAAGAAAATCTTAGAAACTGCCTCGCAGCCACCTTTAACTGGATGAGGAATAACCATCTCAAGTGCAATTCGGGCAAAACCGAAATCATGCCTTTTGGACAGCAAAATCTGTTCTCCCCCAAACTATGGTGGCCGCCAGATGCAGAAGTCCCTCCTAACACCATTGACACGGCCCGTAACTTGGGTATCAAGTTCGATGAGTCATTGTCATTTAAACAACAGGCGGTGGCCGGCACCTGCTTTAACATCATTAGAGGCCTAAGGATTTTTTTTTATTTTCTTCCACTCGCAGCCAGGAAAACGGTGGCGGTTGCACTTATATCATCTCGACTGGACTACTGCAACAGCCTGTATGCAGGATTAAATAAATCAGTCCTGCCCAGGCTGCAGAAGGTCCAACATGCAGCCGCCCGCCTAGTCCTGGGCTGGCCGAGGAAGTCGTCCGCCTCGGCGGCGCTTAAGGCCCTCCACTGGTTGCCAATTCATAAGCGCATCCTGTTTAAAATACTAGTTATCACATTCAGGGCATACCATCAGCGAGGGCCAAAATACTTTTTGAATCGCTTCAGACGTTACGTGCCATCCCGTAACCTTAGGTCTTCAAATATGAATCTGTTGTTGATTCCCAAATTTAGGCTTGTCACGAAGGGAGGGAAATCTCTTGGAGTGAGTTTCCAGGTCGTGGAACAAGCTCCCGCCGCAATTGCGGAAAATCCCCGCTGAGAACCTATTTAGGAAAGCTTTGAAAACCTGGATTTTTAATCTTACGGACACCGCGTGCAAAGCCTTGGTATATGTATGCAGGGCCCGATGCTTGAGTAGTTTTCCGGCCTGTTTCCATCTGGCTATGGGCTACAGCGCCAAGATGCTCCCTGGAGTGATAGCTGCGCTATAGAAAAGCACAATTACATTACATTACATGACTGGTGGAGTAGATAGTGTGACTTGTCTGAAGTGCCCTTCTCATCCGTAGTCCTTCGTCATCCTTAAAATGCCTATTTTCCTCTAGTAACCTCTGCACTTCAAGTTGCAGCCTTCTTTAATTATCTGTGATTTTTTTATATTCAGTGTCATCCAAATCCGAGCTTACTGATTTGGACATGACCAAAGATTCGGTCTTCACTGCAGCTGTAGATGTGATTTTATTTACTTCAACACCATGAAGCTTCTTGTTCTCTGGAGGAAGCTCAAAGACACATCGAAGTTTTTAATCCATTAGATCGTCTGGTTTTGCCGCTTTCCAATTGCTTTCATATCTGACGTATCCGACGGTACAACCAAGGACTGCACCATGAACTTGTGTTTTTCTTTTCTCCTTGGATCATAATTGAAAGGCTGTAGCATCACTAATACATTGACAGAGGCTCCTCTATCGATTATGCCACTGTTCGGCCGAACACAGTACCTGTGAGGAGCTGCATACATTGATGTCAAGAGGGTTTGTGAGCTTCACGGTTGTGGTGACAGCATCTGTAAACGGACCTCAGAATTTCAGCTCGTGCTGCAGCTCCAACACCAGAACCTGCTCTATCTTCACCATGTCGGGGGGGGGCACTGAGTGCAGTTATCGTGGGTCAGGGAGTCAGGGTGCTGCTGCAGTGGCCGGGCGAGCGGCAAGATGAGGAGGCTCCAAAGAGGGAGGCTGACTGAGCGGCTTGAACGAAATTAACGATTTCCTCCGGAAGGTGACGCGAATTAATACAAAAAGAAAACCTCAAATTGATTAATTGAGGCTGAAAGAATTCTATTTCTTTATAAGAACTTTGTCCTGATGAAGGTGTTATAACCAAACCGAAACGCTGCGTCGACAACTTTGTATTTTTAACTGTTCTTTATGTGTATTGACACAATTTTATTGTATCTTATGGCACTTTAATTGTGTACGAATGTACTGTTTTTAATATTGAATAAATTGTACACTTTTTCAAATACCATTTTAAATTGTTTTTTTATCATATTTTTTTATTATTGTGGTTTATTAGCAATATGTTTATGGCATTAATGGGTTTGTGAGTTTTGTAAGTTTGCACTGTACATGCCTTTCCAGGTTTGGAAACATAGGGACTTTTTCTTAATACTGGTCATTGCTACTTGTCCCTAATTGGATTTGTAAGGAGACCTCCCTGATCTTTTAAATATTTATATAAAAATATAGTCAGAGAATCTGCTTTTATGAGTACTTATGTGCTTTTATATATAGCGCCAACTTCAACTAACGGCTGTCCACAGAGCTGTACACAAGGAGGGCATGGACACAACTGGCAACATTCTTAACAATTTAACCATCAATTATCACTAACTGCAAAACAAGCACCACAAACCACAAACGCAGCACACATTCAAGTAACAGGTTTGGTCACAGAGAGCTCCTGTTTTCATTTGCTGTTCTTCACTACTGGAAAATGTACAAAATGAGGAGGAATAAGAACTTCACAACTGAGGAGACCACCATGATTGTAGAGTTAATTGCGAGGCACCACAAAAGCCTATATGGTCTCCCACCTTAGTGCACCAGTGGCACACAGAAGGCAGCTCTATGGCAGCATTTAGCCACTGCTGTCTCAGCATTGGGGAAGATGTATGCACAGTCATTGGCATCAAGAAGAAGTGGCAGGATGAAAAGGCGAGGCTGAAGGAAAAGTACTCCAGGAGTGAGTTGAACAGGACTCTCCCTGTCCCACAATCTGGAACTCGCCTCTGTCTCACCCCGCTTGGGGAAGATGTCCTCTCTACAATCCACCCCCTCATGCTCCATGGGCTGCCTGTGAGTGTTGTCCACAACGTGGTGCCAGGTAAATGGGATGACAAAGTATATAAAACGACTGTCCTAGAAATTACAAATTCTTTTCACACTATTTAAAACATGGGCCCAGTACTGCTGCTGTATATATAGAACACTGTTAACCGCATGCGTGCGGTGCAGATTTCCGCGCTGCGCTGCATTTGTAAAAAACCAGCGGTGCATGACGAGCTCAGCTCGTCATGAGCGTACGAGAGGCGTAACTCATGAGGAGCTGAGCTCGTCATCCGCCTCAAAGGGGTTAAGTAGCAATTGACAAAGTGTCCTTTCTACTTATCCAGACATGGAAGGGTCAGTCAAGGAAGTAAGGGGGTGGGCAGTGTGGTGCAGAGGAAAATCCAGAGACAACGGATTAGGGAAAATAAATACAAATTATCCAAAAAGTAACACCTTGCAGAGGTGAGAGAACCATCATTTTAAAACATTTCATTCCCATATTCCGTGTCTATTTCCTACGCTGATACACTATAACATCCCCAACGCCCCAATGCTCCTACCTGCATCACCTGTGGCAGTACTTTACAATACTGTTATCATGCAGAAGATATGAGGAAATGTCTTACAAGACATTTTCGATTTCTTGACTTTTCTCTCTTCTCACCCATAGACACATTCAGCCACAGTACAAACAACCACAGTAGCAGAGGTCGCTGCATCTTCTGGGAGGAAACATCCAGAGCAAGGCATATCACCCTCACTAACTCGTAAGTCAAACTGGTCGGGAGATGGCCAAAATGCATAGAAAATAATCAGAAAACAGAGGGACATATAGGGCCCGAATCTCAAATGTAACCGGAGAGGAAAAACTAGCTTTACCACTATTGTAATTTGCTAAAGGTAAACGTCCTTTAAAAATTCCATCTGTGAATAGCAAAAAACAAAATATAATATATCTTGGCTCATCATACCATTGTGATTTGAGAACATTACATGTATTCCAACAACAGTTCCAGAGCTGTAAACTCAATCCTGGAAACGAGTGCCAAAACAAGTCAAAAAGGAGTCCCCAGCATATTGTAATTGTTTTTGTAGACTAAATCAAGAAACCCAATGTTAACTAAACAATGATGAACAAGAAGTGAGACAATTCACAGGAGTACTGAGAATGCACCCCCTGTCCAACTTGGAATGTTTTTTCTATACATGAAATTATCCAGGCCACCCAGCTGGTTATATATGTTATCATCGGATGGCATGTTTTTTTTAACAATTATCAAAATACAATAGTGGACCTTCCTTCAGGATTTATTGTTGTGTCAATTTAATAGATGCTGCTTCTAGGCAGTGGGGCCATTATAAGTTGAATGTGGGATCATAAATGATATTTAGTGCTACAACTTCTGTAACGGTAGTGCACACACTGCTTGTGCTCATCCTTTGTGCCTGAAATGGAGTGCCTCACATGTGGCAGCAGAAAAGTAAAGTTGGAAACACACTTAATATAGGTCCAATGATGTCCTCCCAGATTACAAGACCCACATTGACTTTTGCTACAAGGTTGGCTGTGACATCTGGTCAGGGACTATACAGTGGGCAGGTACGGGGCCATGGTAAGTAAACCCAATAATAATGTACCTGAATGCTCAAGCTCATTAAATGTGCCTTGAATCTCCACTGTATGTGTTTTACATCACTGCATCACAATATGCCTACATATTGCATTTAACCACATACCAGATCACACCATGGTGGCTAGTGAAAGGATGACTAAATGTATGCCAAGTGAGTGCAGAATGGAAATAAAATAGTTTATAGTGTCTTGTGTAGTGTCCTAGACACAACTGGATTGTAATTCAATGATATCAAAACGCTCTTGAAAAATATCAATGAAAAAAATCTTTCAAATTGGTGTGGATGAGGCTCGCACTGATGATAGTTGTGTCCTTTTGTGGTGGATAGATGTATGGGCTGCTAAGGTGAATCTTCAGGAAGTGAAAGTTTCAAATCTCTTGGCTGAAAAGCACAATGCTTTTCCAGTGTAGGCGACAACCATTAAAGCTTCTCAACTTACCCACAATGTGGGATCCTAGTCAAATGTTGCATTCTGCTTGCCTCCTCTCCTACTGTATTCACCGATATAAGTGAGTGTATAATATATGAGGTTAGGACGTCTGCTGTACAAATTATCATCCGTTGTCAGCTAAGTTCTACCATTATGTTGGAAATAGAGGATGAGAACAGAGGACACTCAAAGGATGGACATAAATGTGTGATCTCATTCCAAAAAGCTTTTGTGACTTCGTGGGTAGGGATGCACAAATGACCCACAAAATGTACCGGCCTATTGCATATCCCACATATAAACTCTGCAATGCAATGACGAGAAGATGTGGCCTAATGGCTAGGGCGCTCAACCTCGGACCTGGGGATCTGGGTTCAAGTCTCCGCAACGACGCCAAAACCTCCTGTCATTCTGGGCAAATTACTTAGTCTCCCCGTGCCTAAAATGAATGTGTGCCCTCATGTAACGTAACTGGTGCTATGTAAAGCGCTCTGATACCCGATTCGGTTCGAGTCTAGTTCGCGCTATATAAAAGTCTGTAAAAAAAAAAAAAATGTTCGAACTGATGTGCAAATGTGAAACTGGTCAGCCTGGTAATGTACACTCCACTGGGGCCAGCAAATGGCTATTATAACAAGGGATGCAGCACATGTTAGGGCTTATATTTGACTAAATGTGTCTGTCCCCGTGTCTCAAATAAAGTGCTTGCAGTGTCTTGGAATAACAGAGGAAAGGGAGGGGAGTAGGCTGTGAAGCGCATCAAGGAGGATCTGGGTCCGGCTGCAAAGTGTCCATATGTCCCAGTACATGTTTTACTGCTGCCTTTTTTTCGAGCTCTTGAACCGCAAATGTCAGAAATTTTATCTTTTAGCAGGAAAGTTGTATCGAAGACCCATTGTGGCATTTCATCACAGCTGCCCTGCAGGTCCGGACTTGTGTTTCTCTTAAGGTTGGCCTCAGGAGGATCATCCTTAGATTTCGTAAGGCCGGGCAAATACATAATCGGTGTAAAAGTGACTTCTCCCTGGTCACAGAGGTGGCAATCCATAGGCTTGAAGACCGGGCCTCGAACCGCCATCCAATGACAAGCTGCTCCCCGAACCCCCTACCATATGGGTTGGAGCCAAAACGGCAATCACTTCTTGAGCAGAGGGCCGACACCGTTGCCCCTCACCCCACCACAAACAGACCCCCACAACGTAAAACAGTGTTCCCGCGACATACTCTGAAACATCATGGTGCAAAGTGGGCCACCTAGCCCCACACATAAGGGGTCATTCTGGCTCTCTCACCATACCTGCCTTGTTGCACACCCTGTGCCCTCCCTCCATGCAGCATCCGTTTCGAAGCCTGCCCATTCCCACAGCCCGCGTGTACAGAACTCCACTGTCTGGACCATGCATTGCCCAGAACCTAGCGCAGCCACACGCTGCAACCCCCTCTCTCACTGCCAACAAAGTCTCCACACCTTCTCTCCCATTCACCCAAAACCTCCTCACATGATCACCGCACCGCAGATACAGGCCCGTCGCCTCCCCCTGCTTCCCATATTGCCTACTATTGCCAGCTTTAATAACCTTGTGCTCCAGAGCCCCCATTCGCAACCCGCAACCTCTCAAGGGAGCCACCACCCATTTGAGAGCCTCTCTGTTCACAATTGTTACCCCTGCCCCCAACCTTCCTGGGTCTGTGCAAACAACCCTAGGCCCTCCCTGCACCCTCTCACACGCTTTCGCCCTTCCCTAGCCATCGCCGGACCCCCCGCCCTTGCCTCCTGAGGCCCCGCCAGATGCGTGGCTGACAGGAACCTTAACCCATCCCACCGACCTTAGAAGGATGAAGGCTGAGGCACAAAGACCAGGCCTCAAACCATAAACCATGGGCGTAAGTGTCCCCCCGAATCCTCTTGGAGCCAGACCAGCAACCACTTTTTTGGGCAGAGGACCAACAACCATCACCACCCCCCACTGCCTGTCACTGCCTATGCAAGGCAATGAACCCCCCTGCCACCCATCCACTGGTACTTCCATTCGCGCAGCTACCCTTTCTGCCTGCCGTGCCCTCAGCACTACCAGGTTATCCCTTTCTCCCTGCTCCACTGCACTTCATGCCGTCCCAGACTCACTGCTCCCCGAACCCCCCCTTCCCTTTGTAGCAACGCCTCTCTTCTCTTCTAGAAATCCCAGAAGAAAGAGTGCCCTGTGCCTCCGATTAAATACCCCCTATCTTCCTGCCGAATTCTAAACCTAACCTTTATGACTGAGCTGTCCCAGCCCTGTGATCTCCTGGTCCGGTCCCTTCCCTGCCTCCATTTCTCTGTACCAAACTGTTACTGTCCAGGGTCTGCTCCTTGGGTGGGGGGGGGGGAGGTGGCATCCACTAAGGTCTCCGGTCCAGCCAGTATTCCCCCTCCCTTAGGGGAGGTGAGTGGGTTTGAACCAAGGGGCACAGTGCAGGGTTGCAAATTAGTAGAGGGAGAGCTGCCCATGAGGAGGATTGAGGGATAGGGAGGACAGGGGGGGCTGCCCAGTATCCATTGGGCGTCCCCTTGCAACTGGTGGGGGCAGGCAGGGGGGGGATTGAGACACCTTGCACTGCAGGGGGCGTGGCACCCTGAGTTAGTGGTTGGCACCACTCATCGTCACTTGGGGTGGCATGCGGGCACCAGTCCGGCGGTTTGGAAGAGGGCCATGTGCTCGGAGCGGCAGACTTTGGAGCGGGAGGAGAATTGGGTTTGGAGCTCAGCGCAGATCTACATGGTGTGAGCCTAGGCAGATTGGGTGAACTTGTCGGAGTACCACAGGGGAGAATATGCAGTCCTGGTGTGACCCAATGGGTGGTCAAGAAAGCGCATTAATGCCGGAGTCGAGTTGTGGGGGAGAGAGAGGCGCACAAGGTGTCCATGTGATGATGTCCTCAGTGGGCCACGTACAGTGTCTTGTGCAGTGGTGATGGGGGTGTGAAGAGGTGGTCAGTTGTGGGGTGTGCTCTTTGATCTGCGTGCAGTGGGGGAGGTGTCGAGGTGGTCAGTTGTGGGGTGTGCTCCTTGATCTGCGTGCGGTCTGGGGTTGACTAGATGGTCAGTTGTGGGGTGTGCTCCTTGATCGGTGTGCAGTGGGGAGGGTGACTAGATGCTCAGTTGTGGGGTGTGCTCCTTGATCTGCATGCAGTGGGGCGGGGTGACTAGGTGATCAGTTGTGGGATGAGCTCCTTGATCTGCGTGCAGTGGGGGGGTGACGAGGTGCTCAGTTGAGGGGTGTGCTCCTTGATCTGCGGGCAGCATCTTGTGCAGTGCGGGGTTGATGAGCTCAGTTGTGGGGTGTGCTCCTTGATCTGTATGCAGTGGGGGGGTGACTAGGTACTCTGTTGTGGGGTGTGCTTGATCTGTGTGTAGTAGGGGGGTGACGAGGTGCTCAGTTGTGGAGTATGCTCCTTGAATTGCATGCAATGGGGGGGTGACGAGGTGCTCAGTTGTGGGGTGTGCTCCTTGATCTGCGGGCAGCGGCGAGCACACAGCAGACTCAGGAGTGAAGCTGTGAGGTCAACCGCGGTTTGCCTATAGCGCCTAGGCAAGGTAAGGGTGCGGTCATCAATGGCCTGGGAGGTGAAAGTGGAAGATGTAGACCATGGGGACTCACAAACTTTCTCTTGAGGGCCAAAATTACGGTGTGGTTTGTGGCTGAGGGCCGCACCAGTGGGGGTGGGGTTAGTGGGGGTGGGGTTAGTTGGGGCAGGGTCAGGGGGGGCGGGACTAGAGAAAAAATCAAAATCTTTTTAAAACAAATCAAAGTGGTACTGTAACCTTGTAACTATGAGTGACACTTTCTCGCAAGCAAAGTCAAGCAAAATGAGATCTATAAATATCGGAGGAATAGATAAGATTTCATTAACAGTCCTGTTTTGTATCAAAAACCGGCCTTTGCAGACTATTAAAATAGGAACAAATAGAGTTTCTCGTGTTAAGGTTGCAGCCTTACATGCTGAGCAAGGCACAGCACGAGCAGGGACACTCCAGTCCCAGTTTGAGCCTCCTTTCCACTCGGCAATGCAGCACGCGGAGCACTGCCCCCATAGAGCAGAGTCTCTCAGAGTCCACGCTGCTGTAACCGGCCGTGTTTTCTGACACTACACCAGAACAATCCCTGCGAGGTCCGCAGGCCACCAAGGAAGGCTTGCCAGACCGTACTAGGAGTACCACAGATATGGACAGTGCGAATGCACCACGCACGCGCAGTGTAAGGATGATGTGATCAGTGCCCATAGCTCTGCTTTGAAGCTCGTGGCCGCTGCAATTAATCGCATCCCATAGCGGCCCCCAGGAATGAGTGCGGGTGCAACCTCCCATGTGTCACATGACCAGGGTTTGGCACTGATAGATGCCCTTTGAACTATAGCAGTTTCAGCTTTCGCCGATCCAGAACAAATGACCTGGCGTTGGGCAGGGGGGAGTGAAGCCAGGGGCAACTGATTGCTTGCTGGGTGAGACACCGGTGAGGGGCCCTTAAAAAGACTGGGAATCAGTCTTCGATCAGGGGGACAGAAGGGTTTGGTGCAGGGATACCGCTCATGAGGGGGGCAGCTAGATGCTCAGTTTATGAGTTGCGAAGTAGTAACTTGCTGAGACGGCATACAGGGAAATAATCGCTGGTTAGAGCTAGATCAGCCACGGTAATGGGGCTGGGAGCACAAGGTTATTCCAGCAGACGATAGCGGAGACTACGGGAAAAGAGGGGTGGCCCTTATGCTCAGTGCTGCAAACTTTGGATTAGGGCAATCAGGTTCGATTCTGGGCGTGGCTCAACATCCTATGATCCAGGGCAAATTATTGAACACCTTAACCACGGTGGCAATTCCGCCGTGGTGCGGGCGTTCTAAGGGGTGGGCGGGGCTGCAACGGCCAACGGTCGCTCGCAGCACCAAGGAGGGAGTGCTCCCGTCGGCAGCACGGCAGGGGTTAATCTCCCAATGAGATCCACAAAAATGAATTTGCCCGGGTGTGATGCAACTGATGCTCATATATAGCGCTCCTTTACCATTGAGTTAGGCTTGTAAAAAAAATTAAAAAATACTTAAGTGTGACAGCAGGGAAGAGGCCGTCCAGCCTCCCCCCGTCTTAGTGTGGCACCTTATGGAAGGGGTGGTTAAGGGTCGATTTACAAGGCGATGGGAGAACGGGTGGCTGCCCAGGAGGATGGTAAGAGAAGGAGAATGGGGACGGGCCTGCCTGGATCCTTTTGCATCTAGCGGGGGAAGAGGAAGAGCAGTTCCTTATTAAGGTGGCGTTGTTGTTTTCTCTACACTGCCTAATCTCATTTTAGTACCACAAAAGGATATTGTGCTGGTGGCATGCAATAGAAGCTCATACAAAAGCGCATTAATATTCGAGTCGGGTTATGGGGGAGAAACAAGGGACACGAGTGGTAAAAGCGAGGGGGGGCATGGGTAGATGCGGCAAGGGGTCTAATTATAAAGTCAAAGAGCATGCCAGAGATCCATTCGGCATTCCCTCACATCTAGTAGGGTGCAAGGGGAGTTCAGACCACAGGCATTACAGGGTGTGGCTTCCAGACACAATCCGCTGGTACTATTCCTATAATAGCATAAGTAATAGGCAGACGGGGGTGGGGGGCATTAGAAACAATGACATTAAACCTCTTCCTATTTGTTAATTAGCTAATGGTGGTACATCCTAAATAAAACATTGTCCCACACAAATTCTTTTTTATGTTTTATTATTCAAAAAACGTTTTCTATATTTTTTATATATCTATACGGATAAATAATTTCATATATCAATTCATTACATGAGACCTTTATAAAACAGCCATCAAGTAAAACAGCCCCACTGAAACTTAACATACACGGAAAATTGACAAGGAGACAACACAAATCACATACCAACCATAACATACCTAGACTATTAGACAAAAACACAACCAACACAGCAACTTTTATATAGACAAATATCAAAATGTACAATTCAAAAGTCATATCAGAAGAACAAGCGCCAACTCGAGTTTTGGAGTGGAACTTTATCCCAATAGTTCCTTCTTCAGGGCGCCGAAGGTACAATACATATGGTGGCCAGATATTGTCCAACAGTAACGGCCATATGTTAGAATGTGGAGTGGGGGGCTTCTTGTTACAGTTTATTCAGTTTTAAACATGTTTTTCGGTAGCTGAGGACTCGTAAATTCAAGACCTTGATCAGAATATCAGAAAGACAGATACTGTCCGATATACTAATAATGAAAAACAGGACTGGGAATCAGCAATCGATAACTGACTCCAAACCCCCGGTGATATAATGGCTCACACGTCGGCTGGAAAAGGGAGGAAATCAGTGCTGGGTCACTTAAAAAAGGAATAAGAGTTACGCATTTACGGGCAACCCGGGTGAGTCAAGGCCATAGCTCAAAGGTTTGAAGATCGAACGAGGCGAGGTAATTGTTGCTAACTGTTTACAGGCATCCCAGGTGAATACTGATAATGGCTTAAACGTTCTGGACATTAGAGATAACGAGTGGAGTCACAACTTCAAGAGGATATCCAAGCACTGTGTGGGGCCTGCCAGGGATTGCGGAACTGCATGGATGTCAACCATTAAGGTATGCGTCCAGGGAGATGGGAAGCCATGGTTCAGCCTCCGGGAGGCCCAGCCTGTGTAAGAACCCGCAGAAGCACAGTTGATCCTGCTTTCTTCACGCTCAGTGTTGTGCTGCTTCGTGTTGCTTCATGTTGCGCTCTCAAACAGCCTGCTGGACCACGGGATGCCTTCAGCAACCCCCCCACCCGATGCCTGCCCACCACCAGGGCGCACAGGATTACATCAGGAACCTCCTGGAGAAAGCCGGCGAGCGGCTGCTCCGGCGCCTGCGGGAGGACAACCTGCCTGCGACGGGAGACATCAAGCAACAGCGTGAGGCCCTGAAGCGTTGTGTTGATCAGCTGCTAGAGGGCTTCAGCAGCCTGACAGCCCCCGAGAGGTGGCCCGCCTAATTGTTGACTCCTGCGGCTGCAATCTGCTGCCCCCCGGCACACTGGAGACCCTGGCGCCGAGGCTGCTTAAGTCCTTGGACTCCAGGCACTACCAGCAGCTGATGCGCGTGGTGCAGAAAGCTGTCTTCCAAGAGGTGAAGGGCCTGCTGCGGTGACAGCACTGGGACCACCTGCGGCTCCAGTGCGGATACCAGGCCCAGTTCATGGGAGCGGCTGACCCGGAACTGGCTACGACAGACCCGGAAGTAGACGTGTCCACCACCACACGGCCCGGCCAGCGCGTGGACCTGGCCATTGGGGAAAGGAGCTCCAAAGTGGGCTTTACATCAACCTGAAGAGGAACCTCAAGGACAAATAAGCCCTTCAGGGACACCCGGAGGGCCATCCTCTGCGCCGAGAGGATCAGCGCGCTGGGGGGGCTTCCCACCATGGAGGAGAACCACCTCTGCTACCAGCTCGTCTTCTACATCCCAGACGAGCTCGGAAAGGGGGCTCTGGTCGGGACGAGATGGACAAATTATTACCAAAACAGCACCTGGAACAGGTGATCTCGCTCTACAGGTAGATAAAGGCCCAGCCTGTGCCAGAGCCCGTGGAAGCACAGGTGATCCCGCTCTACAGGTAGATAAAGACCCAGCCTGTGCCAGAGTCCGCGGAAGCACAGCTGAACCTGCTTTCTTCAGGCTCCGTGTCTTGCAGCTAGGTGTTGCGCTCTCAGACTGAGCCTGCTGGACCACGGGATGGCTGCAGCGACGCCCCCCTCCAATGCCCACCCACCACCAGGGCGCACAGGTTTACATCAGGAACCTCCTGGAGGAGGTCAGTGAGCGGCTGCTCTGGCGCCTTGCGGAGGACGACCTGCCCATGAAGGGTGACATCAAGCCGAATCATGAAGCCCGGAAGCACTGTGTAGCTGCTGGAGGGCGTCAGCAGCCTGACAGCCCCCCGGGAGCTCCGGGAATTGGTCTTTAACTCCTGCAGCTGCAGCTTGCTGTCCCCCGGCGCGCTGGAGGCCCTGGTGTGGAGGCTGCTTGAGTCCTTGGACTCCAGACACTACCAGCAGCTGATGCGTGTGGTGCAGAGGGCCGTCCTGCGAGAGGGGAACATGGTGGCCTTTCTGGACGATGAGGCCAGCCTCAGCCTCGGCTTCTTCCCAGAGGTGAAGGGCCTGCTGCAGTGCCGGCAATGGGACCACCTGCGGCTCCAGCGTGGATACCAGGCCCAGTTCACGGGAGCGGCTCACCAGTAACTGGCTATGGCTGACCCGGAACTGGCTATGACAGACCTGGAAGTAGACGCATCTGCCGCCACACAGCCCGGGCAGCGCGTGGACCTGACCATCGGGTAACGGAGCTCCAAAGTGGGCTTTTACATCAACCTGAAGAGGAATGCCAAAGACAAGCAAGCCCTCCAGGGACACGCTAAGGGCCAACCTAGGCGCCGAGACAATCAGCGGGCCGGGGGGCTTCACCACGGAGGAGAACCGCCTCTGCTACCAGCTCGTAGAAGGACAAATTATTAACAAAACAGCACCTGGTAGCAGGGGATCTCTCTCTACAAGTACATAAAGGTCCAACAGCCTCTGTCCGAGCCCGCGGAAGCACAGGTGATCTCGCTCTACGGGTACATAAAGGCCCAGCAGCCTCTGTCCGAGCCCGCGGAAGCACACGTGATCTCGCTCTACGGGTACATAAAGGCCCAGCCTATGCCAGAGCGGATTCTGTGTTCTTCAGGCTCTGTGTCGTGCTGTTTCATGTTGCTTCTTGTTGTGCTCTCAGACTGAGCCTGCTGGACCCCGGAATGGCTGCAGCAAAGCCCCCCTCCGATGCCTGCCCACCACCAGGGCGCAAAGGAACCTCCTGAAGGAAGCCTGTGAGTTGCTGCTCCGGCACCTGCAGGAGGACGACCTGCCCACGAAGGGCGACATCAAGCCGGAGCGTGAGGCCCTGAAGCGCTGCGCTGAGCAGCTGTAGGAGGGCGTCATCAGCCTGACAGCCCCCCGAGAGCCCCGGGAGGTGGCCCACCTGCTCAACTGCAGTCTGCCCCCCGATGCGCTGGAGATCCTGGCGCAGAGGCTGCTTGAGTTCTTGGACTCCAGGCACTACCAGCAGATGATGTGCAGAGCGCCGTCCTGCAAGAGGAGAATATGGCGGCCTGCGTGGCCGACGAGGCCGGCCTCAGACTCTGCCTCTTCCAAAAGGTGAAGTCACTGGGTCTGCCTGCGGTTCCAGTACCGATACCAGGCCCAGTTCACGGGAGCGGCTGACCCAGAACTGACTATGACAGACCCGGAAGTAAACGTATCCACCACCATGTGGCCCGGGCAGTGCGTGGACCTGGCCATTGGGGAAAGGAGCACCAAATTGGGCTTTACATCAAGGAAGGGGGCTCGGGCCGGGACCAGAGGGACAGATTGTTTAACTATAGGCACCCAAAACATGTCAATTTCTCTGATACCTCAGATAGTAGTGGTGAAGTAGAATACCAAAATAGGAAAGAGGGACCTAGACAGGGATCAGAAAAAGATTGATGGGCTTTTTTTTAGGACAAAGACAACAGAGGCCCCAAAGGGGATACTCAAACAGAAGCAGGGGGACACCAATGAGAGGTTAGAATGGACAAAACCAGGAACCCCAAGAGTATTTGAGGAACAACCACAAGAGTACCTCAGAACAAGCAGCAAGAAATAATGCGATAGAACAGACCCCCATAATTAATCTGTCCAAAAGAGAACGGAGTAGAATAGAAGTGGAGGTACTTAGGAAAGGCTTTAGTTTTGTCCCTGCCATAGGGATTAATACATTTATCTTGGAAAGAGATCTGCATGCCTTCTTTAGAAAAATAAAGATTACGAATGTTCTTTGAGGATAGACCATTTCAAGAAAGGGCAATAGACTCGGGTCTACGCCCTAAATCCACCTTTACCCCTAGTCTCGGCATGGTTGGAAAAAATATTTGAGGCAGTTATCAGAATGGAAATAGAGGACATTTGAAAAGAGCAGCCTCATTATACCCATAACATGTCTAAAGCCCAGAAACAGGCCATGGATTTGTTGTCCCAAGGCAACAGGATAACAAAGCCAGCGGATAAAAGGGGAGGGGTAGTTATATTTGATACAGAGAATGGGGCTTTAGAACTTCTCTGTAACAAAGAACACTATCAACTAGTTTCTTGGTCCAGATTAGAGAGATTAAAACAGAGGTTGAATCGCTCATTGAACATGCTAAAAATGAGGAATAGATCAATTTAGATGAATACCAATTTCTTAATAATAGAAATCCCAAGATCCCTGCGATTTATGGACTACCCAAAGTCCATAACATTTTAACAAATCCCGCTCTTAGGCCAATAGTGGCATCCATAGACTCCCTTCTGGAGCCCCTCAGCAAATATGCTGATGTTTTTATAAAACCTCTTGTCCAAAAACAAAAGTCATATGTAAAGGACACTTCGGACATGATTACTAGGATCGAAGGCCTTGAATTTAATGTTAATAGTATATGGTGATCCTCTACATTGAGGCACTGTATATCAATATACCACAACGAGATACCATAGAGGAAGTGAAAAGGACTTTAGAAAATGCTGCGATAGTAGGTGCCAACAAGGAATGTATTGTCAACTGTATCTCTATGGTCCTACTAAACATCATATTTCTATTCAAGGATGACTTGCATATCCAATTGAAAGGTACCAGCATGGGGGCCACCTGTGCACAGTCTGGCCTTCACCTACATGGGGGCATTCAAGGAGAGACATATATACAACAAAATCTCGCCGTTTTATGAAAATGCCCACAAGTGGGTCAGATTCATAGAAGTTATCTTTTTTATATGGCGCGGCCCCCTTGAACAGCTTAAAGAATTTCTTGAATGCCAGTCAGTCAGTCAAGAAATCTTTATTCGATTTAGTTAAAAAATCATACAAAGAGATAAAAACATTTATATACAGATACAAATCTATTGTACAGTATCATACAAATCAAATACATTTGATAAGATTCTTGTTTGGGCTATGTAGAAAAGTTTTCAATATTTAAAAATTTATAAAAATAAAACTCATTAGGAAAGGCCCAATACGGTCTTACGTGATTTGGTTCTGGCCGCCGCCACTAAAAAATTTGCCATGCAAAATGTGATACGAATGTTACTCAATGATTGAAGGTAAAGCAAGGCTGGTCTCACCTGGGAGAAACCTGCCTCCTTTAAAACAGGTAACAAATGTTTTTTTCTAGGCTCTGAAAACCCCCACAAAACATGACAAAATGCAAGGTATCTTGGACCGAAAAGTTATCGCAGGTACAGGGGGGGGCTAACACTGGTTTATCCCATGTTTTAAAGCTACCCAGATAAAAATGAATCAGATTAAATCTGAACTTTGTCAGGAGGAACCTATGGAATGGCCTAGTGACAAAACTAAGGTAGGGTTCAAGTGCAATGGAGTTTACTGACATAATGTTTTCTCACAGCTGGCTTCTGCAGTTCCCTTTCCTCGCGCCCCGCTCTTGCCCTAATCATGAACTGCTTCTTAACTATGTCAATATCCTGTTTCTTAATACCCGAGGGGGATATGAAGAGTTCCGGGCGACCCAGTTCTGCAAAAGACTTCTTCAGATAGGCCATCCATGGCTCCCATTTCAAGTGGTCTAAAGACATGACATCGTTCAATTTCTTGAATGGTTAAATCTCAGTGATAAGAACTTGAAATTCACCGCCAACTACAGCCAGAATAGTATTAATTTTTTAGACATCCGAATTAAACATGTAGATGGACACCTGGCTGTAGAACTTTTTACCAAACCCAGTGATAGGAACACGCTACTCCACTATGAGAGCTACCATCCGAAGAGTCAAAAGGACAATATACCATTTGGCGAATTCCTATGCCTTCATAGGAATTGTACGTCTTTAGAAGATTTTTATGAGCCTGCTGTCAATTTAAAGAACAAATTTAAGGAAAAAGGCTACCCCAGGAAAATCAAATAGATCCTTCAAAAGGGCAAGGTTTTATAATAGAGAGAGCCTCTTAGATAGTAACAAAAACAACAAAAAAGGAGTACAGGAGAAAATAGTTCTGATGAGTCTGTTTTCTGCAGTAAGTAATAAACTCAACATAATTAATCAAAATTGGAAGATCTTAAATGATGGCCAAAGCAATAATCTCCCAAGACCACTATAAACCTTTAAAAAGAATAAAAATCTCTGGAACTCTCTGGTTTACAGTTACAGAGATGAGCCTATGGAAACAGAGTACGTTGTCAGGAGAAAGAGCAAAAGGCAATAATAGGTGCGGTAGCTGCAGTGTATGTGAGCTGTATGTGACAACCAAGGAAGTAACTCAATGGAGTCACACATGTGATTTCAACTTTGAACAACTGTAGGAGTAAAAACATAATATGTCTCATTAAGTGCTGGTGTGGCATGGGATATATAGGAGAAACTGGCAGGGAACTGAGACAGCGGCTGTGTGAGCACAGATCAGCTATTAATACCAAAAAAGATAATGCTCCTTTAGTTGGTCATTGGGCAGAGATGAAGCATAAGGCGATCGATCCAAGATGGGTCATGTTGAAAAAGACTAGAGAATTTAAAAGGGGAGGCAATAGTGCTATCTGGAGAAAACTTCAGGAACAATGGTACATGATCAAATTCGATACTGTAAAAATGGTATTAACAGTAGTGAGGAGTGGGATAAAATGATCTCGATTTAGTTTACACTAGACTCCTTTAAAGATACTGGGGACGAGCTGTCCCATTCTGAATCATTGACTACCGTCAAGAGGGTCGGTGTAACACATTTGACCTACTCGCAATGGGGCTTTAATTGTTTTGGAAACAATGTTTTCAAATCCAACATAGGTCAAATTTCCTAAGGAATAGATAATTGTTTATTAAATCGCTAATATTGGAGAGTATGACATTGATTATTAATATACAAATTACTCAACATACATTACTAATACATAGATTGCGCATGTACATTAGATTAGTATGCCTTAGAGACTCAATTACAAAGATGCACACTATTTGAGATAGTAGAGACCTGGGTACTCTCTCAAGAAGGCTGCCAAACATGAGCATTGGAGGAAAGGCATGCTGGGTAAATGCCGATGGCGACAGGCCTTTAAATGAAAGCGGGCTATAACTTAGGCCCTTAGAAATATATCCGTACTCCTTCGTGGTTTGATGGTATCCAAGGTAAGAACTTGAAAAGTCTCCCCCCCCCGGATTATATGGAGAGGCAGTTATTTGTAGAAAAACGGGGATGGGATATGTAACATGAGCCGATACACCCCATAACAAATCGAGTGATATTGGATCCCCCGCGATACTTGAAGTCAAGCCTACGGGTTAACATTGAGAGGTTTTCTTTAAAAATAGCGACAAAAAGATATTCCCTCGGACTCTTTCATAAGCCGTTCAGGTTGTATTATCCTAAATAACATTAAAGTGGGAGCAACCATGAAACCAGTGTATTCTTTAAAACAAAGCACAGGTTTATTTTTCCAGTGTGTATTTAACTATGAGACGCTATACTCTCCGACCCTCTAGTTACGTATTTGAGTATCCGTTATTAAATTAAAACCATTGTATACTCTAAAACAACCCACAGATTTATTTTTCCAGTGCGTGTTTTGATCTGACCGCCATGAGGCTTTAACAGGAAGATTGTATACAAGAGGGTCTTCTGGAAGTTGTGCACTATTTCTACCCTTCTCCATAAACCTCATTGAAGAAATCGCCAGAGGTCTACATAAAGCCACAAGAGAGGTAAGGCGAACACACAATCTTCTGTGATTTAAAGAGATTTGATTGTAAATGATATATAAAAACATGTGCAGGGTTCACATTGGACACCCTTGTGATTTTCTTTCTTTTTATATTTTGAACCAGAACAAGAAGGTGGTCTTTTCTAAAGTGCTTGGGGGTATATCTACCTGACAGGAAAGGGAAGGGAAAAAGGGGTAGGGAATAAATACGACTGAGAGATGAGGGGAAAGTCTTCCCAAGGTCCGGCTGGGTAGGTGACGGCCGAGGGGGAATCCGCAGCCCATCTCCTCTTCAGCTATCAGGTAGCTCCACCGGGCATCGGTCAAATAGCTAGGTCTCAACAGAAACACATTAAAAGGATAGAAGGCAAAAAGAAGGGACCATAGAGGGGGAAGAGGGTAGGGTGAAGAGGTAGAAGGGGGGTACGACAGACGAAGGAACGTCTGCCCAATATCCGGCTTGGTAGGTGACGGCCAAGGGAGGATCCACAGCCTGTCTCCTCTTCAGCTAACAGGTAGCTCCACCGGGCATCGGTAAAATAGCAGGGTCTCCACAGTCGAGTGAAAGTTCAGAGCGAGCATGTCCTGGAGGGAGAGCAGGATCCAGGTCAGGTGAGGAATGTGGTTAAGATCAGGTCGATGACCAGATCTTTTGTCCAGGAGTGCTAGAGCATCATGGAGAGACCAATTGAGGCGGTCAACTTGAGGTCAGGCAGGGGGGTTGTGGGGGAGGAGGGGTCTGCACATGGGGTCGGCTGACATGTATACATTAATAAATCTACATGAAAGAAATGTTTTTTTCCAGTCACAGGAGTTACTGTCCCCTCCCAGGCGACTTATCCCCAAAGGGAGTGTTTTAATATTTAAAAGCATCTCTGCTTGTGCATTATCACATTATCACTGCGCAAGGGGGAGGGAGGGAAGGATGAGGGTCTGAAGCTCCCTGTAGCTCTCACACCAGCCTCAGCTCTGCTCTTCCCCTGTAGGGGGGTGGGAGGTAAGGTTGAGGGGATGAAGCTCCCTGCAGCTCTCACACCAGCCTCAGCTCCGTCCCAGAGACCGAAGTACAGGATATCAAAGATTTAATCAAAGATTAAATGGTCAGTGAAGTTTAGAGATATGGAGTTAGATGAGACAGTGGTATGAATGAGAGTGTAAATGTAAATGTGTTGGACTTGTAAAGCGCACGGCTGTCCGTAAGCGTCCCGGCGCTGGAGACCGCTGGGGAACCCGTCCTGGCTTTCCCTGTGAGATGGTCCCTTCTGGGTATCTCCAAGGTGAAACCAGGCATCCCCGGCGTCTGTGGGGGGCCGTTGTAGAGATGAGGCAAGCTTAATGCCCAGAGTTGCCGAGTGTGATTCCTGGTTAGAGTAGGCACCGAGGCGAGAATTGTCGAGCCTGCTGACCCTGGTCCACGACCCTGCCGCATCAGGAATTGAACCCTGGTCCCGAGCCGTTCTTTGCTTCCGGGTCTGCCGCCTCTAACCAGTGAGCCACACCACCCCAGAGTGGACAGGAGTATGGTTTCCTTCCGGGCCATTGGGGGAGATTTCTCAGATGCCTATGGATTGAGATACAGTGAATAGGATTTGTTGTACAAATTACGTGAATAAAAGGATACAGAGAATACTAAATTTAGGATAATGCAGTAATTAATAGTAATACAAAGCTTGTCTTTTGCCCTCTTATCTATTACCTAGAAGACAAATATATAAGAGCTATCTTATTGGGTGGCGGTCATAATATGCAATACTGTTATCAAATGTTTTATATTTATATATGTTTTTGGTAAATTATTACATTTTGTGTACACATTGTCTTTAGATGGAGGAGTAAATTCCCGCAGTTGAGTCCTGAAGAAGGTGGTTATTTATTCTTTCTTAAAACCACTGAAACTCGAGGACGCTATTTTTTCTAAAGAATCAAACAGGGAGGAACAATAAGGATAAGAGCAGGGCTCTCACCAGGTTTCCCCCTTCAGTGAAACATTGTTGGATCTATTCAGACAACAGAATTCACATCTGTGTCTATAGGGTTTCCTCATGCAAATTGATTTTTTAGGTTGTCTTTTTTATGATACAATGTGTATGCCTTTGGATATGATGCATATCTGTGTTGTGTTTTTAACTAGTGTATTACAATGGGCTGATTGGCTAATTCCATTGGATGGAGAACTGCTCATTTCGTTTTTTAAATATTGATCTCTCTCATTTTAAATAAAAATGTATATTTGTACACGCTATATCTGAATCTGAGGGGTTAGTTGACTACTTTTTAAATCTTAAGGGGGCCCCTTTCAAGAAGAACAAATGCTCTACCAGTATGATGAGAAAGTGAATGTGAGGTGTGTATTTGATGGGTGGAAGAATAGTAGTATACGTGTATAAAGCTCTAGGGGAGTCTTTCCACTGTAATTTAGTTCTCAGTCCCCCTAGGACGGTTGAGCCTCCTCTCCTTTTTTCATACAAATTAACGAAACAGCACCTGGAAGCAGGTGATCAATGCTTATGATGAAGCATGGAGGTTGCCCACAAGGGAGGTTGGGGCCTAAATTATAGAAGTCAGGCCTGACTTCTAATCTATGTAAATATGCAATACAAGCTTTAAATAAATAAAAAGAAATATAAACACATATTCAATGTAATTTCATCAACCACTGCCACCTTTTTGAGTACTCTGTTACAGAATAATATCTGTTAATAGTAATGGCATTGATCAATGTCATTAGTTCGCAGAGTAAAGTGCAGTGCAGTCACTGATTTTTAACTCCAGCTCGACTTGCCCGTAGACCAGTGTCGTAAGGGCATGTTGTTCAATTGTTTGTACTTCTTACAAGCTTATTCACTAAAGTGTTAGTGATCCGTCCTTGGTGTGGTCTAAATATAAACTTCTCATCAGCAAGCTGTCATGCAACGCTAGAGCTTCGTCCCTATTTTAGATATTTTACATTTTCAGCATTTAGGGTTTTTTGGTCTGCTAGCTTGGGGTATTTTACCAGTCTACAATTCAGTTGTGTGTTTTCTGGGTTTAGGCAGGCCAGCACTGCTTGCCTCCTGGTGCAGGCACCTTTCTGCTTAAGGGGTATTTTTTAGGAACTGTAGCTGTTTCTGATGCAGATCTGGCCCCCACAGGATGATATCTGCTGAGAACTTGCGTATATTGCGACACGAGGTAAGAGACTGCTATCATGGCACCTTGGATCCTCTTAGTGGGCCTTTTCAGTGTCCCACGTGTTCTTTTACACTTCCTAAGCCTCTGCCTATTATGGGTCTCCAACCTAGGCCTCCAGCTGCCTACAAACCAAACTCTGTTGTAGGCACAGCTATTCAATCTGCCCTCAAAGTTTTTCATTTGCATGTCAGATCACTGGCATGTCACTCTCAAGAAGTTCTCTCCTTGATTACTGATGACAATCCGGATATTTTCTTTTTCACCGAAACCTGGCTGTATGATCAATCCATGGCTGTCATGAATTTAGCCCTCCCTGTGGGATACACCATGCACTCCCTTCCTCGTAATGCTAGAGGCGGAGGTATAGCAGTTGCGGTAAAAACCTGCTACCCCTGCGCCTGGAAACCTATCACCATAGCAGGATGTGAGAGTGCGTATTTTAACATCTCGGTGAATCCCCACTTTACTTTTTCGGGACTATTAATCTACAGGCCCCCCGGTCCTGATGGCTATTTTCGTCAAAGCCTCCCGGAGGTGGTCTCTTCTCTAGTCCTGAAAACCGCTAATTTCACGATCATTGGTGATCTTAACCTGCACATGGATGCCCCACTTTCTAATCCGGTCCATAGCTTGTTAGCTGATCTCGAAGCATTTCAACTAACTCAAATGATACAACTACCGACCCACATAGGCGGTCACTTATTAGATCCCTTTGTGACGAATCTTGCTACTAATATTTCAGTGCTTCATCCTAGACCTATGGCATGGACTGATCATCATTTGATTGAAATTCTCATCCCCACTATCACTTTTTCCCCTAGAAACAACACCCCTGCCAGTTTTGGACGCCCCTGGAGAAACTTGAACTTCGAGCACTTTCATCAGCTTTTGATGAAACATCATCCTCTACCCCCCACCGAAGTCTCCCGTGGCTATGATAGCTTCTGTGAGTGGCTAAATCACTCACTAGATATGCTTATACCGGCCAGGTGGAGTAAGACCAGATCTAGTCCTTCTAGTCCTTGGTACAATGAATCCCTTAAAAAACTTAAAGCCTCCTGTAAAAAAGCGGAACGTGCATGGCGTAAAACCTATGATGCTGACCTCAAATCAGCCTACAGGATCTGCATCAGAGTGTATCATCGGGCCATATGCTCAGCTAGGGCCGCCTTCTACTCTCAGGAGATAAAGAACAGCACGAACCCCACCAAGGTTATCTTTAGGGTATGCAAGGACCTTACAAGCAAAAGGACTGACACCACTACTCTTGAAGCCTCCGTGGCACACTGTGAGGATTTGGCCTCGTTTTTTGTCGAAAAGGTGGAGGACATCTACAGGTCATTCTCCCAGTTTTCCAGCAGGGAGAATACACCTGTATCAGGGATCTCTAAACCACTCTTGATCATTCCCAGTCCTACTCTGGATGAGTTCAAAGCCCTGACGACAAAAGTCAAATCCGGTTCACCAGATGACCCAATGAGACCCACTCAATTCCGGGAACTTGCTGAGTGCTGCTATCCTGCCATGCATAGTCTCATTGATCTGTCCTTTAACACGGGCAGTGTTCCCACTGCTTGGAAGCAGGCGACTATTATTCCTATTCTTAAAAAACCTGCCCTTGACCCTACTAAACCAGAATACTATCGACCCATTTCCCTTCTCCCCTGGCCAGCTAAATTAGCAGAAGCTCATGCTAATTACATTTTATCATCCCATCTGCAGGAAGCTAAGATATTGGATAATTCCCAGAATGGGTTCCGTGCGGGCCACAGCACTGAAACTGCTCTCTTGGCTGTGGTGGAGCACATTAGGAAGATGCTGGACCAGGGTCAGACGGCGGCACTGATCCTATTGGATCTCAGTGCCGCCTTCGATACGGTTTCCCACCAGATTCTTTTACATCGTCTGGTGGAGGCAGGAGTTGGAGAGGTAGCACTTGAGTGGTTCCGTTCCTTTCTTAAGGATCGCACCTTCAAAGTATCTACCCCACCCTTTGTCTCTGCTCCTCGCCCTATTCTTCAGGGTGTCCCCCAAGGATCGGCCCTTAGCCCGACCTTATTTAATTTATATGTTCAGCCGCTGGCGGAGGTAGCCCATAGTTTTGGTCTTTCCTTGGTGTCATACGCCGATGACACGCAGCTGGCGGTGGCACTCAATGGTGATTCCAACATGGACGCTCCACCTTTCAGTCAGCTCTAAAAGCAGTGGCAGGCTGGATGGCGAACAACCGACTCCAACTTAATGCCTCTAAGACTGAGGTTATTATTTTTGGTAGGGAAAGTGGGCTATGGGGAGATCAATGGTGGCCATCGGAACTAGGCCCTGTTCCCACTCCCGTGGCTGAAGTCAGAAACCTCGGGGTGTGGCTTGATGACAAACTTTCTTTCACTTCCCACACTAAACGGGTGGCTGGCACATGTTTTGGTACTCTGCAGTGTCTTCGACCTATTTTCAAGTTTTTTGATGCGGTTACCAGACAGATTATAGTCCAAGCTCTGGTTCTTACCAGACTGGACTATGCCAGCTCTCTGTTTTTGGGCCTGAATCAGGCAGAGTTAACCCGCCTCCAGAGGGTCCAAAATGCGGCGGCCAGGATGCTGGTTGGCCTTCCGAAGTTCGTCTCTGCCCGTCGAACTATCCAAGATCTCCATTGGCTACCTGTGGGGCAAAGAATTAAGTTTAAAGCTCTTTGCTTAACTTTTAAAATTCTTAAATTAGCTTCCCCTCCTATTCTTTCGCAGACTATCTTTCATTATGTCCCCTTTAGAGCCCTTCGATCCGCTGGATTAAATCTTGCCATTGTGCCACGCTTCAAAAAAGCTAGAATGGGTGGACGGTCTTTTTCAGTGCTGGCGGCAGCTCTCTGGAACTCTTTGCCTGCCCCTCTTCGTTCCATCCCCGACTTGCTCCCTTTTAGGAAGGCACTAAAAACCTTCCTATTTTCTACAGTTTAGTCCCATTTTTTCTGGGTCATCACTACTGTGTTGTGTTACACACTCTCCAAAGCGCCGAGACGCCACTTGGCTGTGGCATCTGTGCGCTATATAAAATAAAATAACATAACATAACAGATCCTTGCATTAACAAATTAGTGGTAAAATATCTCCTTGCTTGGTGTTACACAGCCTACACAGGTCTTGTGCTGTTGCCCTCATCCATGGTGGAAGATGCTGAGCACCCACAATGATCCTGAGACTAAAATTAATTTTTATGGCTTTGTGGTATCCCCGATTAAAGAATGCTTGTGAGGTAAGTGATTTTTTGGAGTTCAAGGTCATCCAGGCATGAGATCTATTTGAGAAGCTTGCCTTGTTCACCACCAAGGAAATTTGTTTTATGAATTTCCACACCAGTTTTTTAAAGGTTAGATTGCAGAGTTGTGTGTCCCAGAGTTCTTTGAGCCTGGTGGTTTCCAGGGCCAGCTGAAGGTAGCTTTTCGCTTGGGAGGATTCCCTATGCTGGATGTTGTGCCACTGCAGAAAATTTAACGTGTTTGTAGTTGTGCGTCTGATCTTATGCTAGCAAATAATGTAAGATCTGTGCCTGGTCAAAGACTTGATGTAAAAGACCGCAATCCAGGCTTATTTGAGCCTGTGAAGTATAATGCGGGAGGCAGAACATGGTCCTCTATGCTTTGACCAGTGTGTTGTCCAGAACCTTGGCCTCTCTCCCCCTCATTGCCTCACTGCCATAGGTAATCGAGGGGAGTAGTTTAGCCTGGACTACCTTCAGAAGCGGGCTCAGTGTTGGCCCCATCAATTTATTTGCAAGGTTTTCAATCGATAGAGATACTAACATCCCTTTATTTCCTCTGTCTGGCGCTTAAATGACCCTTCCTTGTCGATTATAACTCCTAGGTACTTGCGAGCTGGTTCAAGTTTAGTGCCGCCCAAAAACCAGTTCCTCTGCAGGTTTGTTTTTGTTGTTTATTGTTATTGACGGAGTCTTACTCAGATTTATTTTTCAGTTGTTTTCTATGGCGCAATTCTGCATTTCCGTTAATAGATGTAGACCAACGTAAGTATGACTAAGCAGAACTACGTTGTCTGCATACATAAGATTGGTCAATGTTTTTCCACCTTGCTTGAGTGAGTGAGAATTGCAGGCATTGAGTGCCTTTGGGAGATCGGCCATCAATAGATTGAACAGGGTGGGTGTGAGCACACAACCCTGTTTCAGTCCTCAAAAGTCACCACAACAAAATGAGAGGTGGGTGCCTCCTAGTTTCAACTGCACCCAGGTGTCTGTATGGGGAAGTGACAGAATGTTTAAGATAGGCTGTGGGATGCCCCATGGTGCAAATATCCCACACAGTCTGCCACTCTCAACGTTGTCAAAAGCAGAACTTAAGTCGATATACAAGATTTAAGGGTAGGTGAAAGGTTTTTGCTGCATCAATCAGTAGCATATGTGAGAATATTTGTTGATGTGCCGGGCATTTTTTTTTTGGGCAGAGGACCGACAACCATCACCACCCGCCCTGCCTGTCACTGCCTATGCTAGGCAACGAACCCCCTCACCACCCATCCACTGGTACTTCCATTCGCGCAGCTACTCTCCCTGCGTGCCGTGCCCTCATCACTACCAGGCATCCCTTTCTCCCTGCTCCACTACACTTCATGCCATCCCAAACCCACTGCTCCCCGAACCCCCCCTCCCCTCTGTAGCAACACCTCTCTTCTCTTCTAGAAATTTCAGAAGAAAGAGAGCCCTGTGCCCGGTGCCTCCGATTAAATACCCCCTACCTCCTTGCCGAATTCCAAACATGACATTTATGACTGAGCTGTATTCTATTTTTCTAGGGGGGTTTTGTAATGATTTTAAATAATCAAACAATAAATCTAAACTTGAAACTTGAACTTGACTGAGCTGCCCCAGCCCTGTGATCTCCTGGTCCAGTCCCTTCACTGCCTCCATTTCTCTGTCCCAAACCATTACTGTCCGGGGTCTGCTCCTTGGAGGGGGAGGTGGCCTCCATTAAGGTCCCCGGTCTTGCAAATATTCCCATATTGCGAACCAAGGGCCACAGTGGAGGGTTGCGGATTAGTAGAGGGGGAGCTGCCCAGGAGGAGGATTGTGGGATAGGGAGGACTTGGGGGGCTACCCAGAATCCATTGGGCGTCCCTTTGCAACTGGTGGCGGAAGGCAGGGGGGGGATTGCGACACCGTGCAATTCAGGGGGAGAGGCACCCTGAGTTAGTGGTTGGCACCACTCATCATTGACACTTAGGGGTGGCATGCGGGCACAGGTCCGGTGGTTTGGAAGAGGGCCATGTGCTCGGAGCACTTTGGAGCGGGAGGAGAATTGGGTTTGGAGCTCAGCGCAGATCTACATGGTGTGAGCCTGGGCAAATTGGGTGAACTTGTCGGAGTACCACAGGGGAGAATATGTAGGTCTGGTGTGACACAATGGGTGGTCAAGAAAGCGCATTAATGCTGGAGTCGGGTTGTGGGGGAGAGAGAGAGGCGAACAAGGTGTCCATGTGATGATGTCCTCGGTGGGCCACGTACAGCATCTTATGCAGTGGTGGTGGGGGTGTGAAGAGGTGGTCAGTTGTGTGGTGTGCTCCTTGATCTGCGTGCAGTGGGGGGGGGTGACAAGGGGGTCAGTTGTGGGGTTTGCTTCTTGATCTGCGTGCAGTGGGGGGGTGACTAGGTGGTCAGTTGTGGGGTGTGCTCCTTGATCTGTGGGAGCGACGAGCACACAGCAGGCTCAGTAGTGAAGCTGTGATGATGTAACCCGCGGTTCGCTGATAGCGCCTAGGCAGTTAAGGGTGCGGTCATCAATGGCCTGGATGGTGAAAGTGGAATGATGTAGACCTTGGGTACTCACAAACTTTCTCTTGAGGGCCAAAATTACGGTGTGGTTTGTAACCTTGTAACCTTGTAACTATGAGTGACACTTTCTCGCAAGCAAAGTCAAGCAAAATGAAACCTATAAATATCGGAGGAATACATAAAGTTTCGTGAACAGTCCGGTTTAGTATCACAAACAGGCCTTTGCAGACTATTAAAACAGCAACAAATAGAGTTTCTCGAGGAAAGGTTGCAGCCCTACACGCTGAGCAAGGCACAGCACCAGCAGGGTGTGACTGTACTGTATTCAGTGGGGCCGGGGGTGGGTGGAGCTGGCAGTGCCTGGAGAATTTAAATATAGAAGTGCCCTCTGTGAGACCCTCACTGGGAGCAGTGTAAAGGCTGCGGCTGACCTCCCGGGTCAAAGGCTCTGTTCACTGCAGAGCGCACAACCTGCTCAATCCAGTCCCAGTTTGAGCCACCTTTCCACTCAGCCATGCAGGACGCGGAGCACGGCCCCCATAGAGCAGAGTCTCTCAGAGTCCACGCTGCTGCAACCGGCCATGTTTTGCTGACACTACACCAGAACAATACCTGCAAGGTCCGGGGGCCACCAAGGAAGGCTTGCCAGGCCGTACTAGGAGTACCACAGATGTGGACAGTGAGAATTCACCACACGCGGGCAGTGTATGGATAATGTGATCAGTGCCCATAGCTCTGCGTGGAAGCTTGTGGCCGCTGCGATTAATCGTGTCCCATACCGGCCCCCAGGAATGAGTGCGAGTGCAACCTCCCATGTGTCACTTGACCAGGGTTTGGCACTGACAGATGCCCTTTGAACTACAGCAGTTTCAGCTTTTGCCGATCCAGAACAAATGACCTGCGGGTGAGGCAGGGGGTGGGGGGCGGGGGGGAGTGAAGCCAGGGGCAACTGGATGCTTGCCGGGTTTAGTCACTGGTGAGGGGCCCCTAAAAATACTGGGAATCAGTCTCAGATCGGGGGGACAGAAAGGTTTGGTTCAGGGATACCGCTCATGAGGGGGGCGGCTGGATGCTCAGTTTACGAGTTGCGAAGTAGTAACTTGCTGGGACGACATACAGGGAGATGTTCGCTGGTTAGAGCTAGATCATCCACGATAATGGGGCTGTGAGCACAAGGTTATTACAGCTGACAATAGCGGAGACTATGGGAAAAGAGGTGGCCCTTATGCTCAGTACTGCAAACTTTGGATTAGGGGAATCAGGTTTGATTCTGGACGTGGCTCAACATCCTATGATCCTGGGCAAATTATTGAACGCCTTAACCGCAGTGGAATTTCCGCCGCAGTTAAGGCGTTTAATAATTTGCGGGCGTTTTAAAGGGTGGGGGGGCTGCGACGGCCAATGATCGTTCACAGCACCAGAGAGGGCGTGCTCCCATTGGCCGACAGGAGCACGGAAGCAGTTAATCTCCCAATGAGATCCACAAAAATGAATTTGCCCTGGTGTGACGGAACTGATGCTCGTATATAGTGCTCATTTACCGACCAGTTAGGCTTGTAAAAAAAAAGGAAATACGCAAGTGTGACAGCAGGGAGGTGGTCCCCCCCCCCGTGTGGCACCTTATGGAAGGGGTGGGTAAGGGTCGATTTACAAGGCAATGGGAGAACGGGTGGCTGTCCAGGAGGATTGTAAGAGAAGGAGCATGGGGAGGGGCCTGCCTGGATCCTTTGGCATCTGGTGGTGGAACAGGAAGAGCAGTTCCTTATTAAGGAGGCGTTGTTGTGTTCTCTACGCTGCCTAATTTCATTTTAGTACCACAAAAGGATATTGTGCTGGTGGCATGCAATAGAAGCTCTTGCAAAAGCGAATTAATATCTGAGTCGCGTTATGGGGGAGAAACAAGGGACAAGCGAGGGGGCATGGGTAGATGCATCAAGGGGTCTAATTATAAAGTCAAAGAGCATGCCAGAGATCCATTCGGCATTCCCTCACATCTAGTAGGGTGCAAGGGGAGTTGAGACCACAGGCGTTACAGGGTGTGGCTTCCAGACACACTCCACTGGTACCATTCCTATAATAGAATAAGTAATAGGCAGACGTGGTGGGGGGGCATAAGAAACAATGACATTAAACCTCTCCCTATTTGTTAATTAGCTAATGGTGGTACATCCTAAATAAAACATTGTCCCACACACAAATTCTTTTTTATGTTTTATTATTCAAAAAACTCTTTCTATATTTTGTATATATCTATAGGGATAAATAATGTCATACATCAATTCATTATATGAGACCTTTATAAAACAGCTATTAAGTAAAACAGCCCCACTGAAACTTAACATACACAGAAAATTGACAATGAGACCACAAATCACATACATACCAACCATAACATACCTAGACTATTAGGCAAAAACACAACCAACACAACAACTTTTATATCGACAAATATCAAAATATACAATTCAAAAGTCATATCAGAAGGACAAGCACCAACACGTGTTTCGGAGAGGAACTTTAACCCAATAGTTACTTCTTCAGGGGGCATAAGGTACAATACATAAGGTGGCCAGATATGGTCCAACAGTAACAGCCATGTGTTAAAATGTGGAGTGGGGGCTTCTTGTCACAGTTTATTCAGTTCTAAACACGTTGTTCGGTAGCTGAGTACTCGTAAATTCAAGACCTTGATCAGAGTATCAGAAAGCAAGATACTTTCCGATATACTATTAATGAAAAGCAGGATTGGGAATCAGCATTGGATAACTGACTCCTAATGCGCTGTGATATAATGACTCGCACGTCAGCTGGAAACGGAAGGAAATCAGTGCTGAGTCACGTAAAAAAAAGGAATAAGAGTTGTTAAGCATTTACGGGCACCCCGGGTGATTCAAGGCTATAACTCAAAGGTTTGAAGATCGAATGAGGTGAGGAAATTGTTGCTAACTGTTTACAGGCATCCCAGGTGAATACTGATAATGGCTTAAACGTTCTGGACAGCAGACATAACTAGTGGAGTCACAACTTCCAGAGGATATCCGAGCACTGCGTGGGGCATGCCAGGGATTGTGGCACTGCATGGATGTCAACCATTAAGGTATGATTCCAGGGAGAGGGGAAGCCATGGTTCAGCCTCCGGGAGGCCCAGCCTGTGTAAGAGCCCGCAGAAGCACAGCTGATCCTGCTTTCTTCACGCTCAGTGTTGTGCTGCTTCGTGTTGCTTCATGTTGCGCTCTCAGACTGAACCTGCTGGACCCCGGGATGCCTGCAGCAACCCCCCCTCCGATGCATGCCCACCACCAGGGCGCACAGGATTACATCAGGAACCTCCTGGAGAAGGCGGGCAAGCGGCTGCTCCGGCGCCTGCGGGAGGACGACCTGCCCCGAAGGGCGACATCAAGCAAGAGCGTGAGGCCCTGAAGCGCTGTGCTGACCAGCTGCTGGAGAGCGTCAGCAGCCTGACAGCCCCCCCGAAAGCCCTGGGAGGTGGCCCGCCTGCTCTTGGATTCCTGCAGCTGCGGCCTGACTCCTGGCGCGCTGGAGGCCCTGGCGCGGAGGCTGCTTGAGTACTTGGACTCCAGGCACTACCAGCAGATGATGTGCAAAGGACCTGCGAGAGGAGAATATTGCGGCCTTCGTGGCCAATGAGGCCGGCCTCAGACTCTGCCTCTTCCAAGAGGTGAAGGGCCTGCTGCGGTGCCGGCACTGGGACCGCCTGCGGCTCCAGCACCGATACCAGGCCCAGTTCACGGGAGCGGCTGACCCAAAACTGGCTATGACAGACCTGCATGTAGACACGTCCGCCATTATGCGGCCCGGGCAGCGCGTGGACCTGGCCATCTGGGAAAGGAGCTCCAAAGTGGGCTTTTACATCAACCTGAATAGGAACCCCAAGGACAAGCAAGCCCTCCCCATCCATTCACAAAACTCTTCCCTCTTAGGAGGCCCTTTTGACTGTCTTAAACCTCTCAAGATACTAGTGGAACATTACTATGCCCGTTATGTATTCTGTTTCGATTCGTAATTTTGATTTTACATAGGATATCAGCTGTTTTTGTATTTTTTTTAATCGTGTGCCACCTCTTCTCTTTCTGTATCATATCAAAAAAGTGAACGTTCCTTAGAGGGCTCTTCTTTTTTTTACTGCATGATTGCTCACTGGATGGTATCGGGCCATTAGTTTCCGAAAAAACATCCTTAAAGAGATGCCGCCTCTTACCTCTATTCTACCCGCCGCACACTAACATTACTGTTCCTTAAGCATTACTAAGCCTCTCCTTTATTTGGAACTCAAAAGAATGTATATAAGATATCTGCTTCTCTTCTCCGCCTCAAAGAGACTGTAAAATCTGGGGGTTTCCCTATTTGATTACAGGACTCCTTGACATATCGAATTGTTGTTGGGTGGCTTAGCAATTTGTCCACCATGCATGTAACCCCAAGACTTAACAAAAGTATGGGGAGATGTGATATGATAATCAATAGAGCCTTGCTCTGCAATAATAGGTATTCTATTTTTCTACATTATTGCCACTCAAAGCATTATCAAGTTTCTCCTTTATGGAGCTCAACAGATTATACAGAAGATATTTTCTTATAAACATGGGAAGCTCTGTTTAGCTTACGTTCATTTATTGTTTTATTTTACATAAAGGGGGATCGTATATGCCGCAGAGACTGGACGCAAAATTCGGCCTTATCGTGAAAACTCATTTTCTTGTCAATATAGAAGCAAATATATGGAGGATATTCAATAAATATTAGCAAGGTATGTTGGGTGTTAAATCCAGTCTATTGGAGTGACCGCATGGGTTATAATGATCTAAATAAATAAAGGAGAATATTTTTTTTCTGCATTAGGTGGCCATCCCCGGGTATCTACTGGATCGTTGGATAATACATTCCAAGAATAAAATTATCATTTTGTACAAATTCATTATTAACATAGGAGAAAATCCACATGCAAACCTAAAGGTATACAAAAAATTACTGGCTATCAAACTATCATTAGTTTATAGATCACAGTGTATTAATGACGTACTGTATGTTTACCCATATTTATTATAAGGTCCTGCCATCAATGAACGCCTTATTGTTGGAAGAAGAGATTGAAAGAACATTCATCATAGTCAGACTCACTACTTCTTGGTAAGCAAACAGAAAGCCTAAATCTAAAATATGAGTAGCTCTTCCACAAAGAATGGTCAACCATGAATGTAAAAGTGTTGTGTATAGGAAACTTACTTATTTATATTGAGGTCATGCTCTTGTTTCCCCTCATCCACACCAAGATATGGTCTTTTCTTCCTTTTTTAGTTAATAAAATCCGTTAGTAGGTGAATTATGTTAATGTATTTGGAGACAATATGTTTTTTAATTCTTGCATAGAGACCAAGGATTGTATCTGTAATTATTGTGCATCTATGTATGTGTTTTTTAACTTGTAAATAGTAGTAGGTATAATATGTATTTTTGTATACTTATTTGTAGCCCTGAAGAAGTCCTTCTGGACGAAATGCGTTGGCTACGTTTTGTATGAAGAAAAAGAAAAAAACTTTCAAAGCCCTACTGAACGGATTCTAAAAAAAATGTATTTGTTTATTATTGTTTTTTGTGGAGCGTGCTGAACCATTGTGTCGTGTTGCAAGATTTTATAATAGAGAGCCTCTTCGATAGTAACAAAAACAACAAAAAAGGAGTCCAGGAGAAAATACTTATGGTGAGTGAGTTTTTTGCAGTAAGTAATAAACTTAACATAATTAATCAAAATTGGAAGATTTTAAATGATGGCGAAAGCAATAATCTCCCTAGACCACTATATGCCTTTAAAAAGAATACAAATCTCCGGAACTCTCTGGTTTACACTTACAGACATGAGCCTATGGAAACACAGAGTACGTTGTCAGGAGAAAGAGCAAAAGGCAATAATAGGTGCAGTAGCTGCAGTGTATGTGAGCTGTGTGTGACAACCAAGGAAGTAACTCAATGGAGTCATATGTGATTTCAACTTTCAACAACTGTAGGAGTAAAAACATAATACATCTCATTATGCCCGTGTAGCATGGGATATATAGGAGAAACTGCCAGGGAACTGAGACAGCTACTGTGTGAGCACAGATCAGCTATTAATACCAAAAAAGATTATGCTTTTTTAGTTGGTCATTGGGCAGACCAATCAAAGACAGGTCATGTTGGAAAAGATGAGAGAATTTAGTTTCGGTGCAGTGCCGAGATTCCTGCTTCCGGACAGTTTTTCTTCGGGGGAACCCGACTGGGGGCATTGCTGTGGCCTAAATGCTTACTCACAGGGGACCGCTGTGTCACCTCGCTGCACCCGTTCTCCCCCTGCCGCCGCAGCTCAATTCCAACAAGGCGCGGCCTCCGTGGGGGGGGAGAGCGCGGGTATAGAGAACTTCATTGCCCAGGTGCCTTGGCGGCCGGAAGCCGCAAAACAGAAGACAACACGTCTGGAGGAGCATAAATTTGCGCGTCATCCCCCGCGTCGCGGGAGCGTGCGGGTGCGGCCCGGGAGAAGCCCGGGACAAGGGCAGGACCGTTTCTGGCAGTTATCGGCCAGAAGAGGCCGGGTCGGGACAACCCCCTTGGTTTTTTGTCACCCTGTTACTTTGCCATTCTGATGTCATAACGGTTGGTGGCTCATTACTTTTATATCTGGTGTACTGTTGGACCTAATATAAACTATAATCACACATACCCTGTATTGATAGGGGTAAGATATGGGGAAGAATAATCCTCTTACACCAGTTCCTGTACCAAAAAATCCCCAACTACCAAGCCTTACAGCAATCGACCGCATGCTCCAGAAAACCATCGTGGTGGTGGCTAACGCCATAGAACATACTGAACGCCGACTTTCGCTTCCACCCGGCTTACTTCCCCCTTTGCCTCCCACTAACATAACGTTTACGATTAATTCCCAAAATTCGATAATGGCACCTTCTTTTGCTGCCCTACCTGGGGGGTCACCATTTCCCAACAACTCAAAATGTCACCCCACTCGTGATCAATTTATCAGATAAGTCCCTGCCTGCATCACCCAGGTTATCTATGACCCCTATTTCTTTTTTAAATGAGACTACTCCTGCCCCCCCCTCCTCACTTAGAGAATTTAACAGTTAGGGATTCGTGTGACACACCACTAAGCCCAATTCTGGCTTCTCCTTCATCTCAGCGTGTAAATAACCTTAGCCCACGGGTAACAACAAGAGGGCAGAGGGCCAGAAATAAATCTAAACATATTAACATGCAAGGCCCAGTGGTCAAACAATCTAAAAAATCTAAGGGGTCTACAGGGGGCTCCAAACAAGAGAAACCTCCTCCTAAAGCTAAAGATAACGTAACAAAAGGGAATGATGTTAAAAACAGTGTCCCGGTAGAGGTATCCAATACAAATAATGATCTACGGCCTCATTGTAAACGCGGAAAAACCTGCTAGTTTCCCACTTTTTTCACCTTTCCCCTCCCGTAATGGACTTTTTGATAAAATTGAAACCCTCATGAAATCTTTAATGGCACCGCTTGTGGAACGGGTAAAACGTCTAGGTGAAAAAATAGACATCTTGGAGCAATTGTTGAAGAATAGTACGCCCACCCTAGGTCACCCAGCGATTGGAGTAACTACAATGCCCACTGAAAAGCATCCATCCCCTTTAGTCCAACAAACCAGCCCAAAAAGTATTTCCCATCTGATTCCAGGTCCCTAGACTTTCAAACAACAAAGACCAATGGGACTACGGGTAGGCCACCCGAGAGGGTCTTGAGGAGGCAGGAAACCCATACGATCCCTAGGGGGGAGGGCACCCGAGGAACAACTACAGAAAATATGGTTAAGCAGAATAACACCAGGGAAACAAAAGTTTCAACCCCGCTGTCTAGACCAAAGAGGTCTTTTACACGTATTGACTTACCCCCAGAATCATTACCATACACAGTAGTGCTTCTTGGTGTCCCGGAACTGCCCCAAGGAAAAGTGGAGTCTTTTTTCGAACTAAGAAATAAAGCCGTCCATTGGCTGAATATGAACAGGCCATTTCCGTCCGATATTTCCGGGCAAATACTATTTGCAAGAAGGTTAAGTTTGTTGGGGCATAGGAGGAAGGACCTCCCTGGGGACTATATAGTCATCAACTTTAGGGACACACGGGTGGTCCATCATATATGCAACTGGCCCTCCCAGTATGGTGAGAGTAAAATCCTTACCAGGGATTTGAGCTTTTTCTACCCCCAACTTCCCTCATTACAAATAGCTAGGACCCAAATGGAATCTGCACTCACGGACATGGAGGAGGTTAGGGGAACCACATATAACATTCCAACTTTTAATTACTATGATAAACTCTCCAATCTGGAAAGGGTGTACTGACTTCAGCCTGGGGATCCAGCCTTAAATATTTCGGACACCCCATACACCCCCCGTAGGAAAAATGATAAAGCGGAACATAGCGATGCTACAAATAAACAACCCTTCACAATCACCAGTAACCTTATTCATCATGAAGAACGCACAGGACCGATTATTGGTCATGTATAAACATAGACGATCCTTCTATAAAGATACTATTTTTGAACATCGCAGGGCTCCGTGCAAAGGTGGCGAACGGCGTCTGGTTAGACTTAGTTCTCACCTTTAGCATTTTATGCCTACAGAAAACATGGGCCCAATCAGAGATACATATTGAGGGATATAGAACATTCTTCTCTCCAGCACTACCCTCCTCCTCTGGAAGAGCTAAGGGTGGACTAACTATATTTGTATCAAACACCCTCTATTTCACAAGTATAGTCCCCTCTAAACTGGACACAAACTTTCAAATCCTCATTCTACACTATAGCAACACTAAAGCCCTGGTCATTGTGAACTTCTATAATAACCTTCCCATAGCTGATCTAATGAAAACCTTAAAGGAAATAAATGGTCTCCTCTACGAAATAACAGCTAAGGTGCGGAAGGAGTTAACCATTATATGGGGCGGGGATTTTCATCAGACACTCTGCAAGCAGAGTGCGAGCATAGTATGTGGTGTTGAGGATGAACACTGTGACCCGATAACTCACTTTCCACACACCCCAGTGGGGCAATGTCTGAATGAAATTCTCTGCGGCATAGAACTTGTCCTTGTTAATGATTTGGTGAACCCTCCCATACCGGTCATACCTACTTTTAACGGCAGAGGCAGGCCAAGTGCAATTGATTTTATCTTTATCTCTGCTACGGCGGGAAAAGATTTGTTAAATTGTAAAACCTACGATATCATTATTAGTGATCATTACCCTATTAGCATTACTTTAAAAACCACCAAGACGGGTGAGAGGCTTAACATCAAGACGACCCTAAACCAAAATAACCTCACCTTAGATAGACTTAATGGCTATTCGTTCTGCGGCACGGTGACGGGAAGTAACGATGTAGGGGAGAGTGACTGGCCACCTTTATCGAAAGCTATTAGTGGGCCACTAGTCTTTAATAACATCGAGGCGGTGAATGCATTAAGTTGGTCCAAGCAGGCAAAGCGCCTGGCATGGACTGTGTCCCAGCGGATCTCTTTAAGCATGATTTGGATAACTGGGCACCTTATATTACTACATTGGCTAATGCCATCGTCAGAGGAGCCAGGGTACCTGACTCCTGGAAAGGGGCCGAAATCCTTCCAGTCTTTAAAAAAGGCGACAAGTCCCTCCCTGGGAACGATCGTCCTATAAGTCTTATAGATGCCCTGCAGAAAGTTATAGCTAGGATGCTTTTGGGTAGAATCCAGACTTGGATGAACGAGAAAAACATCTTGTCCCCGTTGCAAGCTGGCTTCAGGCCAAGTACAAGCACTGTCGATCAAGTGCTCAGATTTATTCTGATATACTGGAAGACAGTGCACCTAGGGCAGGGCACTATCTATGCAGGGTTCATGGACCTCAAATCCGCCTTCGATTTGGTCCCCAGAGAGAAGATGTGGGCGGCCTTTAGAAGAATGGGAATGCCACCTGAACTTCTCGAGCTAACTATTAGGCTGCATGACAATAACTTCGCCAGAGTAAGATGGGGTAGTCAGGGGCAGGTGACGGAGTCTTTCCCAGTGACTCGTGGTGTAAGACAAGGGTGCGTCTTGGCACCAACTTTGTTTTTACTCTTTATAAACCAAGTAGTGCAGTTCCTAACAGATACCCCGACCTATGCGCCAGTATTGGGCGGGACAAGGTTCCCACTCCTAATTTTTGCCGATGATACGTTGATTTTGTCAAAAACACAGGTGGGACTTAGGGCCGCAATAAATAAATTTGTGGAGTTCTGCAAAATTAACGACCTTGAAATCAATGTATCCAAAACCAAATTCATGGTCCTAACTAAGAACAAACCATTGCGGGGTCAAGTTACAATGAATGGACTTATTTAGGGGTGGTTATAGACTACAGGCTACGTTGGAAGGAGCAGATCGAGGCCCTTTGTTTAAAATGTGCCCGATTATCGGGTTGCTTGGTTAAAGAGCAGCGATGCTCGCAAACTAAACGAGTCCTGCCAGCAATAAAGATCTATAAGGCAAAAATTAGCTCAGCCATTCTTTATGGCTCGGATTTATGGGGTAATGTAGATCTTGCTCCACTAGTTAAAATCCAAAATAAGTTCCTCCGTAGCTTGGTAGGACTCCCGCAATCAACACCGATACTTCCCCTTATGTTAGATATGGGCTGTCATTCCATTAGAGATCAGGCTCGATATAGGATGGTAGCCCAGTGGAGACGTATCTGGTCCACTCCAGACTTATCTATGTTTGCTAATGAGATTCTGGATGTGAGACCGATAATAGGGTCAGGAAACCTACCATGGTTCAGTGAAGTGAAGTCTATACTTCAAAAAATGGGCCTCAACCTACAGTGGTCAGATCCGGGAAACCAGGTATTCCTGTCGAAGAAAGAATTCAAACTATTATATTGGGCCACTGTAAAAGAAGATCTTGTCTTGCTCTCACAGACCCTGAATTTGACTGGTCTTTTTTTGCTCCACAAGGTGGACCCCCATACTGAGACCTATTGGGACAATATTACTAAAAGTCTTGATAGGAAACTGTATCACCAATTTAGAGTTGGTACGCTACCAGTAAGGGAGTTTACAAATAAATGGCGCAGCCAATCGACCATGTACTGTCCCTGGTGTAGTGAGCAAAAGGAATCCATCGGCCACCTCCTCTTTGCATGTCCAGCTTACTCCGCACCCCGTCGCAAGTGGCTTAAGCCCATTTGCAGGAGGATAAATCTACAGGTGTGTGAGGAAGCTCTCAGTGTGTTAAGATCTAATACTGCAGAGTGGGTGTCCATAGGCATGGCCTAATTTCTAGGATGGGCATGGACCATCAGAGCTAGGCACCTAGGCACTTATATACTGGGTCAATAATGAGGTTGATGTAGGAAATTACCATCTAATTTTGTTATCATGAATGTGTTGTAAATTTTTATTTGACTTTTGGAACGTCTTTTCGATACCATTTAATTGAATTTTAGCTTGTAAATGAATGAACTGTATCTTGAATGAATTGTATTTTTAATGTTGCATTTTGTATATATTTTATCTGTTGCCTTTTATGAAGAATATTCGAAATAAAGACGTCTGAAACTGAAAAGGTGGACCCCCTGGCCATTACTACCAATCTGGTTACAAATCTAAGACCAGTTCTCGAGAAATGTCTCGATCTAGCCACCACCAGTGAGGATATCATGACTAATTTCTTAATATTAATAACATCTATTAGGGAATCCCTTTTTGTCAATATGAAATCTGGGAAAACCAGTAAGAAGGGATGGTTCGATAGCGCTTGTACGAAAGCCTACCAGAAATTAAAAGTAGCATTAAACAAAAAGGTCAGAACCCCCAAGGAAATAGCTGCCCTTAGAAATAACTATAAACAGACCTTAAAACGCAGGAAAAATACGCTGAAAAAAGAGCTCTGGACCCAATTACATACCTCTTTCTATAAGGGACAGCGCCGCCTTCTGGAGGATTGTGAAGTCTCCTTTTTTAACTAACACAACGGCTAATCCCAGTCTTGATGTTGCGATTGATGAACAGTCGTGGGTTGATTATTTTGAGCGGATACTCAGCTTACCCTCATCCGCAACTCAACTACTTCCTTCTGGGTCAAATTCGATTTCTTTTCCATTGCCTATTTGTATAACTCATGGGGAGGTGGAATTAGCCTTGATGGCGAGTAAAAACGGTATAGCTCTGGGCCCCAACGGGGTTCCGATTGACTTTTTGAACTTTAACACGGAACTCTGGTTGCCAATTCTAACTAGGGTCCTCCAGGCAACCTGTGACGAGGGCCTTATTGATTCATGGTCCCAATCCATCCTTGTCCCCATATTTAAAAAAGGGGACCGTCAATCACCATCCCGCTACCGGCCTATCTCCCTGTTAGACTCCCTGGGTAAAGTGGCCGGCCAACTTGCAGTTTGGGTTCAGCGAGGGCTTGGGAACAATAGAGAAAGCCCTTAATTTATCTCTGGTAATTGGTAAATATGTCCAGGCAAAGGGAGGACCCATCTATATGGCATATGTTGACCTATCAGCAGCATTTTACTGCGTCATTCATAACAAGCTATGGACCATTCTGCCAGATATGGGAATAGAGGTTTCTCTTTTAACATTTCTGCGAGAATTATACTCCGATGCTACAGCCAGAGTTCGATTCGGTGCTAACAAAGGCATTTAGAGTAGAACGTGGGTAAGGCAAGGCTGTGTCCTAGCCCCGTTTTTATTTAATCTCTACACCAATGGCCTAGAAAAAGCCATGCTCACGGGATGCAAGGACCTCCCCATTATAAACAAGCGCCCAATACCGATTTTACTTTACGCAGACGACACTAATCTTAGCCCGAACCCCAATGGAGTTGCAGCGTGCCCTCGTAAAGTATCACGCCTTTATGGCCAACCTTGACCTAAAGATAAACATCAAAAAGACGTTTGGTATGTCTGCAGGTTCGAGGACGAAGAACATTAAGTCCATCTACATTGAAAATCAAAAACTGGAGAGTACTACCACGTACCCTTACTTGGGCGTACTATTCGATCACAAATGCTCCTGGAAGATTGCAATTGAATCACGGAAACTTATTTTTAAGAGGTCAACAGCTGCCTTGGTTAACTTTGCAAATAAACTAGGCAGGCGCCCCACGGTAGAACTCCTTGAAATTTACAGGGCAAAATGTATTTCAAGTGCAATATATGGGGCTGGCGTTTGTACCTCCTCAACCTTGGTAAAACCCCAAAGAGTGGAAAACACTTTCACAAGATTCCTTCTGGCTGTCCCTCTGGATACTTTGACCTATGCTTGCCACTTGGAATTGGGATTGACTTACATAACAGATCTGATAAGGATCCAACCCCTTCTTTTGTGGCATCGCATATGGACATCCACCAAAACATCTCTCTGTAGGGAATTTATTGAGGACTGTATTTCACTCGACAAGGCACACAAAATCACCGGGAAAGCGTACGTCAGGCAATTTTTCTGTGACCTCGGTATGCTGCAGTACTATATTTCTCCTTCAACAATTGCAGTAATACCAAGGAAGCAGTTTAAAAAAAGCTTGCTTGTCCCACCTCGAGTCTTTACGACTGTCTAGTGAGGTCTCCAAAGTAACCGTGCAACACTCACTACAAATCCAAACATCAATGACGGTCCAGCCATACTTAACCTTTGCACTTTCGGGCTATGAAAGATTCTTGCTAACCAGGCTAAGATTAAACATCTTCCGCTATCTGGTCATTTTCCCCAAGATGAACACCTGGGAAAAAGCCCCTCAAACCTGCCCTCGTGATGATAGTTCAACCGAATCCACTATCCACACAATACTGTTTTGTAGATTTTATCAGGACTTGAGGAAGCAGTGGCTTATACCCATTTCAAAAATCATGGGCCTACGCAGGTGCCGCCCGGCACTACTTGCCCTGCAATTTCTAGATGTATCGATAGTAAATTTCTTGAAACTGGCCGTTAAGCATAGGCACAATTTAGAGCAATAACGGTCCTTATCTTCTTTGATAACAAGGTCGGTCTGTTTTCGGCATTGCCCATTATCTTGCTGCTTTTTTCTAATAATGTTGGTACTCCGAAGTTTTTAATCTGTAAGCTTTTAAGTAGATTGCATTGTTTCACTCCCTTTACACGTACAACTTTTTATACTCCAATTGTCGTAGCTCTCACCTTAGGAAGTCAAAAGCGTTTTTTCGCTGGGAGGAATGGAACATTGAGAAAACCTAATTGTTATTAACTTAAAAACTAATTTGTTGTGAGATTTTATTCTTCTTGGATGTAATCCTTTTTTAACTGCACTTTTTTATTCAGATGTAAATACAATGTGCTTTTATGGATGTTTTCTCTACAACCGAATAAAGCTTTATTTTTGATTGATTTAAGAGGGGAGGCAATAGTGCTCTCAGGAGAAAAACTTCAGGAACAATGGTACATGATCAAATTCAATACTGTAAAAAATGGTATTAACAGTAGGGCGGAGTAGGATAAAATTATCTCTGTGTAGTTTACACTAGACTCCTTTAAAGATACTGGGGACAAGCTGTCCCATTCTGAATCATTGACTACCGTCGAGAGGGTCTCTATAACTCACTTGACCAACTCGCAATGGGGATTTGATTGTTTTGGAAACAATGTTTTAAAATCCAACATAGGTCAAATTTCCTAAGGAATAGATAATTGTTTAATCGCTAATATTGGAGAGTAGGACATTGATTAGTACTATGCAAGGTACTCAAAATACACTACTAATACATGGATTGCGCATGCACATTAGATTAGTATGCTTTAACGATTCTTTTCAGACCCAATTACAAAGATGCACACTATGTGAGATAGTAGAGACCTGGGTATTCTCTCAAGAAGGCCGCCAAACATGCGCATTGGAGGAAAGGCATGCTGGGTAATTGCGGATTACAACAAGCCTTTAAATGAAAGAGGGCTAGAACTTAGGCCCTTAGATACTACTAGTGGTAATAATCCACCCAGACAACAAGGACTAAAGGAGAAATTTTACAAACTTGAAAAACTTAAAAAAACAGAAAATTCCCGCTGGTGGGACAGCGCAATACTCAAGCAATATCAGAGACTCAACAGAGTACCAAGAGGTTTACGCTCTCAAACCTTTCCCACCTTTGAGGACCTTGATGATGATCTCAACAAATGGGAAGATACTCTTACTTTGGGTTCAAATACCCTGATACTAATCTTAATTGAAAGCGCTGAACGCAAGGTTGGCAAACTACAACCTGAAATCGCCACATTGGAAAAAGAAATCGCAGATATGGATCTGAGAGATGCAACGGAGAAGAACTACAAAATACTTGAAAAAGTCTTATTGAAACATCAAAATGAAATCAAAGAGCGCAAAACAAGACAACTGAAACGTGATGAAGCAGATTATCGGGAGGGCCGTGTTTTCACATTCGCCAGGAAATATGATCAGCTGGTCAACAAAACTACACGTAACCCCCCTACCACCAGGATTAACACCTCTTCCATCTCAACCAGCTCAACTTCACTAAATAGTATCCCACCCAGTGACAGTGAGCTAGAAGATGAAGCCGCTGGGACAACCACACCAGACACCAGTTTAACCACAGCCAGTTCCACTACTAATAATTTTTTACGGGAAATGCAAACCATCAGGTGAGAGAACCGCACCCGACCAAATACAATAGTAAGAAAACCAGGAGAGGTAACAGAGCCAGGGACGGTTACAAAGAAAAACTTCGTTCAGGGAACAAGAAGTAGGAACAAGTGACAACCAGGAGGTTCAAGTCGTCAATCTCTCTGACAAACACCTGGACACAAACACTATCTCCCTTCTGAGTAAGGGCCTTAGTTTCAACCCTCATGAAAGAGGTGATCCCTGTAGGGCAAAATAGATTTATTCAAATTTGTACGCAAATTAAAACTCAAAAGGCACTTTGCATGTAGAGAGATCCCTACTGATTCCACATTACAAAGTCAAACAGATTCTGCCCAACACACTGAGCATCAAAGATGTACAAGCCACGCACCTACTTCTGTCCCTCACTGATTTTGACAACCCTCCCAACTCCTTCGAGAATCTTTTGAATGATTTAGAATTAGACACAAATCAGAGTCAACAAAGTGGTCTTAAGAACAAATCGAAATGGACCCCAACCCTTCCTGGTGGCAACCCTGTTGATCCTTTTTACAATTTAGTACTAGCTGACATTGAAAAAGAGGAGGTAAAACTTCTCAATAAAAAAAGAAAAAATCTTGACAATCTCACCAGAGATGAAAGACTGGCCTTGAAAGCACTCAGTGAGGACCAAGAGCTAACAATAAAAGAAGCAGACAAAGGGGGCAACGTGGTGATCATGAACAAAAAAGACTACCACAATGAAATTATCCAACAACTGGCAGACACTACTTGCTATGTCCCTTTAGAATACAATCCCACAGGACCCCTGACAATTCTAATCAACAGACATCTCAACGAATGGAGGGAACAAGGCTTGATCAGCGAAGAAGAGTCATTGTATATGAAAGTTACCAGACCTACTTATCCTTATCTATACACTCTACCAAAAATTCACAAAACAGGGGCTTTTCCCCCGGGCAGACCCATTGTGTCCGGGATTGACGGACCAACTGAAAAACTAGCCCAGTATGTGGACAACTTCCTGAATCCAATGGTTAAAAATCTTCCTTCTTTTATCCAAGACAGCAAACACATCCTTAGCATCCTAACTGACATTGAATGGCAACCAGACTTAATCATGGCCACATTGGACGTCGTCTTACTTTACACTTCCATAAATCCAGAAATGGGTTTAGCAGCAGTTAACAATTGCCTGAACAATAGATCCATTCACTTTTTTGAACACACTAAGATGCTGTCCAAAATGATGCACATCATCTTGATGAACATTTTTTTCTTGTATGACCAAACTTGGTACAGACAAATAAGGTGTGGCCATGGGCTCCAGATTCTCCCCTTCTTTTGCCAACCTATACATGGGCGCACTTGAAGCGGAGTACATTTGGGGCAACAAGGGAAAACCATGGATTGACAACATAATCTACTGGGGAAGATATATAGACAATTGTCTACTCATCTGGTCAGGTTCCCACGTCTCTGTTACAATTCTGTGAATACCTCAACAACCAAATGGATATGAAGTTTTATTTATTTATTTATTTATGGATTTTATAGAGCGCACGGCTACCCCCCACGGGGGTGTCCCGGCGCTAAAATTATCTGCTAGAAGAGAAGAGCAATCTAGATAGAAGCGAATAGCCAAGTTTTCAGGCCTCTACGGAACAGAGCTTCAGATGGAGCGAATCTCAGGTCGATCGGTAAGCTGTTCCAGTGTTTGGCAGCTAAGACAGCGAAGGCTCTGCCACCCATTCTTGAGCGCCGAAATCTAGGCACAAGCATGAGACACAGATTGTTAGAGCGAAGGTCTCTGACTGAGTAAGACAGTCTCAATCTTTTTCTTAAGTATTCTGGGCCGGAGCCGTTCAGAGCACGATAGGCCAGAACAAGCGTTTTAAATTTGATACGGCTGGCTATAGGAAGCCAGTGGAGTTCTTTACGAAACGCAGAGATAGAGTGTCTATATGGGATGTTACCAATCAGTCTTGCCGCAGCATTCTGTATCACCTGCAGGCGTTCAATTTGATACAGAGGGGCCCCAGCATATAGACTGTTGGCGTAATCCAGATGGGCAATGATTAAAGCCTGAGTGACGGTTCTGCGAGCCTCCATTGGCAGAAAAGGGAAGATCTTTCTCATCATTTTTAGTTTGCCAAAGCAGGTCGCAGTAACCTTATTGATTTGAGGGCTACAGGAAAGGGTATCATCAAATGTGAACCCCAGATTGCGGGCAGAGTGGACCGGGACTGGAGGGGGGTTAAGTACCGTAGGCCACCAGAGTGGGGGTGGGATGGTCATTTTTTGATTAAAAAACAGGACCTCAGTCTTGTCAGTATTAAGCTGTAGGTGATTTGAGGACATCCACGCACAGATTTCGCCCAGACAATGGCGGAAGCTGGAGAGGCTGGAGTCAGAGTGATCTCTAAATGAGAATATCAGCTGAGTATCATCAGCATATGAGATCACTCTGACTCCACATGCCTCCACCACTCTGGCCAGTGGGGCTAGGTAGACATTAAAAAACAGAGGGCTTAGCGCTGAGCCTTGTGGGACTCCGCGTTCGAGTGGTTTGCATCCAGATTTAAAGGGTCTGAGAAGAACCCTCTGTGAACGATCCAGAAGAAAAGAACTGACCCAGGCTAAGGCAGTGCCGCTCAGTCCAATCTGCTCTAGTCGGCCTAGGAGAATTTGATGGGACACAGTATCGAAAGCGGCGGATAGGTCGAGGAGAACCAACATGGCCTCCTCGCCCTTATCCACACACTCTCGCACAGTCTCCGAAACCTCTAGTAGAGCGGTCTCTGTACTGAAACCAGCACGAAAACCGGACTGGGAATCATGTAACAGAGAGTGGGTCTCTAAGTACTCTGCCAGTTGTAGTTGGACTGCCTTCTCCAAAACCTTCGAGGGTTTCGGGAGAAGGGAAATGGGACGGTAGTTAGTGAATTGCGTAGGGTCAGCATCAGCCTTCTTCAGGATGGGCACAAGGAGAGCCTCCTTCCACGCGGAAGGGAATTGGCCTAATCGTAGGGAGGCATTCCAGATGGTGGTGAGTGGCTCCAGCAATAGGGTAGACAGTTCACTCATGATTTTTGGGGGGACAGGATCTATCGGGGAACCCGATTTGCACTGTAAAAATAGTTTAAGTGCAAGATCCGGCGTAAGAGCCTTAAAGGAGTCTAGGGTAGGAACCGTATCCTGGGTGGTAGAGGCCAAGGGGAGGGGAGTGGCAGGTGGAGGAAAGGAGGATGCAATTTTTTCGATTTTTTCTTGAAAAAAATCAGATAGTCCGCTGCAAAGAGACTGGTTGGCTAAGTTGTTGGGGGTCATAGCAGGAGGTTTTACAAAGTCTTTGACAATTTTAAACAGAGTCTTAGCTGAATTGCCAGCGGCTTTTATTTGAGTGGCAAAGAACTCTGTCATGGCAGATTTTTTTAGTTTGATAAATTTCTTAAGGGCAGCTTTGTAGATAATTTTAGCCTCAGCATCATATGTCCGTCTCCAGCAGCGTTCTAATCTTTTACAGTGACTTTTCTCTGTCCGTAAAGAATCTGAGAACCAAGGAGCAGAGGGGCGAGATCTTGCAGAGGATACCGGTAGGAGTGGAGCAATTTCGTCCACCGCAGCCGATAAGATCGTGTTGAATGTATTAACGCAGTCATCAACGAAGTTCACGAGCAACATTAGTAGTACAAAGGTTACTTTCTTGGATATAGAACTACATATCAAAGACAACACTTTGCACAGTCGCCTTTTCCGTAAAGAAACAGCTTGTAATGCAGTATTGCATGCGGAAAGCTCTCATCCTGCCCCTCAAATCAACACCATTCCTTATGGTGAGTTTATGCGCACAAGAAGAAACTGCAGCGAAAACACCGAATTCGAACCTTGTATTGAAGACATGAGCCTACGCTTCTCTAAGAGAGGCTACAAACAAGAAACTATAAAAGGAGCAAAGAGAAAAATTCAACGAATAGAAAGATCAACAACACTGACAAACAAGACCAAGCTCAAAGAGACTAAACAACCAGTGAGAATAATCATGGATTACAATGGCATCAACCTATCAGTCAAGAAAAGCCTTAACAAGCATTGGGGGATTCTGCTGGCGGACAGAATCCTGAAAGACACAATCAGCAATAAACCACAAATCACCTATCGGAAAGGTAAGAACCTTAGAACTAGACTATGTCCCACCATGCCACGCGCAGCAAAACCCTCTTGGATGACAGTAAAATCAAAAGGTTTCTACAAATGTGGTTGTTGCAGCATGTGCCGTTGGGCAAAACATGGCACCAGAAGCTTTAAAGGATATTACAAACAAGAATTCAAAATTGAATCAAACATCAACTGTGAAACCAGTTTGCCTTTTATGGTATAGATACTATTGGTGTCCAGGCAAGAGGTGGCAACCAAGAACTAAGACTCAGATGCCAGGAAGCAATCTGGATCATGAGAACTCATAGCCTTAAGTATGGCCAGAATACAGATGATGAATTACATTATTTTCTTTGAATTCTGTATTGCTTACAAACTGTTTATTTCTGTAATGCGATACAAACTGCTTGCTCACAAATTTCTTATTTCTGTAATGAGATACAAACTGCTTGCTCTTCAGCAATGTCAATATTTAGACAAAAGGTTTTACATTTACTGTGTCACAAATTCTTTCTACCCTCCCGCCCCAATCATTCTCCCCGACACCACGTAATCCCCCTCCTCTTTTTTGGTTTCCATTTTCAACCGTTTTCCCTTTCCTTTCTTTACATAGTCCACATACACTCTATTTCCTTAACACACCATTTTTTCTTACCAGAGAACCATACTTTTTTCTGTTTTTTTCCAGTTACAACTATCATCTTTTCCATAACTTTCCTTCCGTCCCGCTTATTCTGACTAGCCCATCTTCTCTTGAACACATTTTTACATTTTCAGTCTCCTTTTATCCAGGTCTCACGTTTATACTGCAGTTGCTTCCATGCCCAAATATCCCCTTATTGCCTTCTCCATACTTCTGCAACTGTTCTCCCAACATCTCATTTACGATCACTCATACTACGAATTTTCATGAGCGAGAATAATGCTTCTATTACCCACAGCTGAGAAGAGACTTGCATAAAATACAAATATTTTTTGGTGTGCCAGTTCAGATTGCCGTTTACTTTTTGTGGGTTTATTCCACTAACCCATCATGTCTAAAGCCACATACCGGCTTTAGCACTTTCTCTTCCACTTCCACCCTGTTAATGGTGTAACGCTCTAGTCGTTACTTCCATTTCCCGGCGGGACAGTCACGTCACAAGACGGAGCCTCATATAGCGCGCACCTAACCACACTCATTGTCGATATTACTCGCAGAAGCGCGGACATCTTCCTTCCTCGATACAACGACCACTAGGTAAGACATGATACCCGTTCATGCTGTTAGGCTAGTGTTGATGCCCCGCATCGCATACCTATCCTTAATACTCTTTCATTACACTCTGGCTTACAGCCTCCCTTTTTTTTTTTTACTTCATTAAAAATACAGCTCAAACGCAAGGGTAAGCGGATTTGCCCCCCGTTCGCTCATCCGGCGTCGGACTTTCCCAATATTCCTGACTACTGAGACGCTTAGAAGCACCTCCTCTACGCGTCCTCCCTCGCTTACACCCGATCAGGACCGGGTTGGAATTATCACCGGTCCGACGGTAAGTTGAGTCAGCCTGCCTCAATTCTATTGTGACACTTGCTTTGGTGATCACTCGCTTACAGTCTCTTGGTGCAATGTTAATAACAATATCCCCCACTATTCTCGCCCCATTGCAGACACAGCTCACATTTACACCCTACAGGTATGTTAGTTTATACTTTTCTGGATATGGTATTATAAGTTGCTTAAAAACATCACCTCTCATCCCTCCCTTATGATTATTACTTTACACTAGTTTTTTTGTAATTCATGTACTTGAAAATACTTAATTTAATAACTTGGTAAGCACACGCACTATTACGCATTTATTCTGGTTACTGTACCTCCCAACAATATGGCTGTTACCTTGTTACTAATGTACCCATTTAAACATCTCCATCTCTAAATGGTCCAGTCTTATAGGTCCAAAGACATTATTGGTTTGCGTTTCTTGTGACTCTGACTAATCTTATTTGGGCTCATTATGTCTAAGTCATGTTACTATGTATTCGAGGCGCATCTATACAAAGGTACTACGGGGACGTGCAATCACACCAGGTTACTAGTGATGTAAAAATGAGATGTTTCTTCAGAACATATACTATTTGAAATACATTGTGCATGTCTAGATTGGTTGTGAATTTTAGCGTGTCACTACTGTTGAACACTAACCACATATAGGCACTGCATGATACCAACCATCCTCACCTCAACAATGTAAATATTTTTGCATGTATTATCCATGCTTTCTCCCCTTCATTTCTGATGGAATCCATCCTCATTTTGGCAATGTAATAATTTTTTGATGCATTTATATTACCCATGCTCTCTCCCTTTCATTTTTCAGGCGGTATTTTGTTAGATTTCGTGATTCTAATTATCAGTAATTTTCATTCTGTAATATGTAGGCATTTTCCAAAGAAGCTGTTTGCCACCCCACATGACACGCACCATGTGGTTTTCCTTTGCGTCGCTGCATCACAGGCTACAATTTTGCATAATTGTCAGCAGCAGCTCACCACCACAATTAAACACCCACTTAGTGTTTCTTTTGTCTCACTGAGGTGTTATTTTATTATTTTCATCTTCGAACTGACACCTGCCTTTGTCCCCACACATCTTCTAGGTCTCCACTATTCTTAGACAGGCTTGTTGCCTCTCTTCACCGTCCCTCACGTTTCCCCCAATGGCTTTCAACTCTATCACTCACCACAATAAGTTGTTCACACTTATCGCCCCCGTCAATTAGTATTGTTTCAACTTTCCTACTTTATCTCCCCAGCCCTGAAGAGTCACGGGTTTACCCCGGTGTTGACGAAACACGTGTCGGCTGGTTTTTCTTGTGAAACAAATACTTAAATTGAATGAATAAACACCTTACAAGTCAAAGACATTGGAGTTTGATCCTATCCTTTCCATTGCATGAATACCAAACTTAACTGTTGAACATTTATGCAGGTTGTGTGCGCTTGACATTGCTTTTAGAACTTAGGCCCTTAGATACTATCAAACCACCAAGGCGTACAGATAGATTTCTAAGGTAAGAACTTGAAAAGTCTCTCCCCCGTATTATATGGAGAGGCAGTTTTGTAGAAAAACGGGGATGGGATATGTAACTTGACCCGATACACCCCTTAACAAATCGAGTGATATTGGACTCCCCGTGATATTTGAAGTCGAGCCTAAGGGTGAACATTGAGAGGTTTTCTTTAAAAATAGGGACAAAAAGATATTCCCTCTGACTCTCCCATAAGCCGTTCAGGTCGTATTATCCTAAATAACATTAAAGTGGGAGTAACCATGAGACGTTATGTTGTCCGATTCTCTGGCTACATATTTGAATATCAGTTTTTTTAAAAAATGAAACCAGTGTATACTTTAAAACAACGCATGGGTTTATTTTTGCATTGCGTATTTGACTATGAGATGCTATACTGTCCGACCCTCTAGGTACGTATTTGAGTATCCGTTATTAAATTAAAACCATTTTATACTCTAAAACAACGCACAGATTTATTTTTTCAGTGTGTGTTTTGATCTGAACTCCATGAGGCTTTAACAGGAAGATTGTGTACAAGAGGGTCTCCTGGAAGTTGTGCACCATTTTTACCCTTCTCCATAAACCTCATAAAAGACATTGCCGGAGGTCTACATAATGCCACAAGAGAGGTAAGGGGAACACACAGAATCTTCTGTGATTTAAAGAGAGATTTGATTGTAAATGATATATAAAGAAATGTAGGGTTCACATTGGACACCCGTGTGATTTTCTTTTTTTATATTTTGAACCAGAAGTTGGTCTTTTATAAAGTGCTTGGGAGTATATCTACCTGACCGGGAAGGGAGAGGGGGTAAGGGAAAAAGGGGTAGGGAATAGATACAACGGAGAGACGAAGGGAAAGTCTGCCCAAGGTCCGGCTGGGTAGGTGACGGCCGAGCAGGATTCCGCAGCCCATCTCCTCTTCAGCTATCAGGTAGCTCCACCGGGCATCGGTCAAATAGCTAGGTCTCAACAGAAACACATTAAAAGGATAGAAGGCAAAAAGAAGGGACCGCAGAGGGGGAAGAGGGTAGGGTGAAGAGGTAGAAGGGGGGTACGACCGAGACGAAGGAACGTCTGCCCAATGTCCGGCTTGGTAGGTGACGGCCGAAGGAGGCTCCACAGCCAGTCTCCTCTTCAGCTAACAGGTAGCTCCACTGGGCATCGGTCAAAAAGCAGGGTCTCCACAGTCTAGGGAAAGTTCAGAGCGAGCATGTCCTGGAGGGAGAGCAGGATCCAGGTCAGGTGAGGGATGTGGTTAAGATCAGGTTGATGACCAGATCTATTGTCCAGGAGTGGTAGAGCATCATGGAGAGACCAATTGAGGCGGCCAACTTGAGGACAGGCAGGGGGGTTGTGGGGGAGGGGTCTGCACAAGGGGTCGACTGACATCTATACATTAATAAATCTACATGAAAGAAACCTTTTTTCCCCAGTCACTGGAGTTACTGCCCTCCCAGGCGACTTATCCCAAAAGGGAGCGTTTTATTATTTAAGAGCGTCTCTGCTTGTGCTCTGGGCCACATTATCACTGCTCAAGGGAGAGGGAGGGAAGGATGAGGGTCTGAAGCACCCTGTAGCTCTCACACCAGTCTCTGCTCTGCTCCTCCCCTGTAGGGGGGTACGAGGTAAGGTTGAGGGGTTGAAGCTCCCTGCAGCACTCACACCAGCCTCAGCTCCGCTCAATCCCAGGGACCGAAGTACGGGATATCAAAGATTTAATCAAAGATTAAATGGTGAGTGAAGTTTAGAGATATGGAGTTAGATGAGACATAGTGGTATGAATGAGAGTGGACAGGAGTATGGTTTCCATCGGGCCACTGGGGGGAGATTTCTCGGATGCCGATGAATTGAAATACAGCGAATAGGATTTGTTGTACAAATTACGTGAATAAAAGGATACAGAGAATGCCAAATGCAGGATAATGCAGTAATTAATAGTAACACAATGCTTGTCTTTTGTCCTTTTATCTATTACCTAGATGACAAATATACGAGAGCTAACTTATTGGGTGGCGCTCATAATATGCAATACTGTTATCAAAATGTTTTATATTTATGGTTTTGGTAAATTCTTACATTTTGTGTATACACATTTTCTTTAGATGGAGGAGTAAATTCCTGCAATTGAGTCCTGAAGAAGGTGGTCATTTACTATTTCTTATAACCACTGAAACTCATTGGCGCTATTTTATCTAAAGAATCCAACAGGGAGGAACCATAAGGATAAGAGCAGGGCTCTCACCAGGTTTCCCCCTTCATTGAAACATTGTTGGATCTATTCAGACAACAGAATTCACATCTGTGTCTATAGGGTTTCTCATGGCAAATAGATTTTTTATGTTTAAGTTGTCTTTTTTATGATACAATGTGTATGCCTTTGGATATGATTGCATATATGTGTGTGTTGTACTTTTAACTAGTGTACAAGTGGCTGATTGGCTAACTCCATTGGATGGAGAACTGCTCCTTTCGTTTTTTCAATATTGATCTGTCATTTTAAATAAAAATGTATCTTTGTACACGCTGTATCTGAATCTGAGGGATTAGTTGACTAATTTTTAAATCTTAAGGGGGCCCCTTTCAAGAAGAACAAATGCTCTAACAGTATGATGAGAAAGTGAATGTGAGGTGTGTATTTGACGGGTGGAAGAATATTAGTATTCGTGTATAATGCTCTAGCGGAGTCTTTTCACTGTAATTTAGTTCTCGATCCCCTAGGACGGTTGAGCCTCCTCTCTTCTTTTTTCATGCAAATTAACAAAATATAGCACCTGGAAGCAGGTGATCAATGCTTATGATGAAGCATGGAGGTTGCCCACAGGGAAGGTCGGGCCTGCATTATAGAAGTCAGGCCTGGCTTCTAATCTATGTAAATATGCAATACGAGCTTTAAATAAATATAAAAATATAAACAAACATTCAATGTAATTTCATCAACCACTGCCACTTCATGCGCACTATGTTACAGAAAAATATCTTCAAGTAAAATCAGTTAAAACCCAGGATAGAAAAAAAACTGTACAGTTTCAAATCAGAGTTAATAGTAATGGCATTGATAAATGTCATTAGTTCGCAGAGTAAAGTGCAGTGCAGTCACTGATTTTTAACTCCAGCTCGACTTGCCCGTAGACCAGTGCCGTAAGGGCATGTTGTTCAATTGTTTGTACTTGTTACAAGCTTATTCACTAAAGTGTTAGTGGTCTGTCCTTGGAGTGGTCTAAATAAACCTCATCAGCAGGCTGTACTGCAACGCCAGAGCTTTGTCCTTATGTTAGATATTTTACATTTTCAGCATTTAGGTTTTTTTGTTCAGCCAGCTTAGGGTATTTTACCAGTCTACAGTACAGTTATGTGTTCTCCGGGTTTCGGCAGACATGCACTGCTTGCCTCCTGGTGCGGGCACCTTACTGCTTAAGGGGTACGTTTAGGAACTGTAGCGGTTTCTGATGCAGATCCTTGTATTAACAAATTAGTGGTAAAATATCTCCTTGCTTGGCGTTACACAGCCTACACGTGTCTTGTGCTGTTGCCCTCATCCCTGGTGATAGATGCTGAGCACCCAGAAAGATCCCCAGTCTACACCTTCGAAAATTCATTTTTATGGCTTTGTGGTATCCCTGATTAAAGAATGCTTGTGGGGTATTTTTTATTGTAGGAGTTCAAGGTCATCCAGGCATGAGATCTATTTGAGAAGCTTGCCTTGTCCACCACCAGGGAAATTTGTTTTATGCATTTGCAGACCAGTTTTTTAAAGGTTAGATTGCAGAGTTGTGCATCCCAGAGTTCTTTGAGCCTGGTGGTTTCCAGGGCCAGCTGAAAGGTAGCTTTTTGCTTGGGAGGATTCCCTATACTGGATATCGTGCCACTGCAGATGATTTAACGTGTTTGTAGTGGTGCTTCTGATCCTATGCCAGCAGATAATGGAAGATCTGTGCATGGCCAAGACTTGTTGTAAAAGACCGAACTCCAGCCTTATTTGAGCCTGTGAAGTATAATGCGGGAGGCAGAACATGGTTCTCTATGCTTTGACCAGTGTGCTGTCCAGAACCTTGGCATCTCTCCCCCTCATTGTCTCACTGCCATAGGTAATCAAGGGGAGTAGTTTAGCCTGGACTACCTTCAGAAGCGGGTTTTTTGTTGAGCCAAAGAGATATTGGTTTAGGCCCCGTGCCAGGATAAACGTCGGTGTTTTCATCTCTGAGATTTTTTTTAGTCTTTCACTTTAGGTTTAGGATGGTTCGATGAGTTGATTAGGCCCACCTCAGTTTATTCGCCCTGGAGAAAGATGGTACTTATAACTGCTATTATTGCTGTTGAGGTCCAGCCCATGAGAGTTGCTGAAGGCATGCTCGTCAGAGACACATAGGTGGCAAGGCCCCCAGAGCGATGTTCAAATCTGCCGCCCCTTGTAGCTGGTGTGGCGAAGCACAGGAAGCCCTGAATGTGCCGAGGATCCGCAAGCCAGGTTTGTTGCAGTAAGATTATATCAAAAATTCCAACGTAACTCAGGAAATCCGGGTCCTCTATTTTTGTTGTTAAACCATTGATGTTCCACGAGCATAGTCTAAATGGGGTCCCCTTTTCCCTGCTGTGGCCTTCGTCCTGTGAGTAACATAAGTCCCCCACTGCAAGTGTGATTATAGTACGGGATATTACTTTCCTGTTGAATCCTTGGCTTCTGGAGGCTGATGCCATCCTGAATATTTCTTATGGGTCCGACTGACTGCTAGCAATCTGTTGTCGTGATCTACCCCGAGCTCTTCTAAGTATGGAGTTTGAGTGTGCATGATGCACTTTTGGTCCTGGGCATGCGTTCTTTTGAAATAATGGCGATGGATAGGCTGGTTTTTGGAACGGGGAGATCAATACCCCAGTATGGAATGTGCCCAGTTCTGCTAGGATTATCTCTGCAATGTTACTTTAATGCCATGTTGCCTTTGTAGCCTCTGGGCTTTGAGTATTAGCAGTACGTATGAACTCTCTGGAGAGTAGGTCCTTTGAACTTCTACCGGCAAGATTTGGGATTGCCTTCGTTAATCTTATAATATTACCTCGATTTAATATACCCTGATGGCCCTTGGAAGTGTATAGGGGTTGGAAAATCAAAGCCAGTATCTTTTGCTGCGTGGTTCTTGATGTTTGGGTTGCCGCCAGATGTAGAGTTGCTGTGGCCAGTGCAGATTGCTGTATGAAGCTGGTTACTTCTTTGAACTAGATTTCCACTTGATGTACCTGCCGTAGTATTCCCTGGGTTTGCCTTGGGCATTATCAACTTGGGGGGAGTACTGGTATTGAGTCTCGAGTGCCATCCTGGACCTTTTTATCTGGTAACCTCCAGCTAGGGCAATCGTTAGTTGGTGGAAGAGGCCATTTAGGCTCTCTGATCAGTGTATCCTGGTTTGGTCTGTCTTTCTTTCCAGTACATCCTCTTTTGGGCCCGTTGTTTGAGCTCATATTAGTATCTTTGCACATTGTTTGTCAACCTTAGGGCCCCAGAGTTACCCGCCGCTCCACTTGGCTGTTGGAACTGTTCAGGGATGTTAGATAAGGCCAATGGCTCTCCTGTGAGGGCTTGGCAGTGCGGTGACTGTTACTGTGGCCTCCGTCGGGTTTTTTTTTGTTAGGGGGATGGATGCAGTACCTTGTATTTTTTCTTATTTGTTTTCTGCACTAGCCACTGATGGGGTTCCTTGTCCTTTTTCTTCTCTAGTTTTTGCATGTTCCCTGGCTGCATATCTCAGTGTTGTGACACCTCCTTGTTCCGGAGAATTATTGGAGATGTTCTGAGACAGTTGTGCTTGATTTTGTATACTTGAGTCGCCTAAGTTGATGTCCCGTTTATTGTGAGAACCTGAAAAGATGGATAAGTAGGCTGTTGCCTTTATGTGGAGCTTCTGGTAGTGCCCTTTCCTTTTCTGTTGGCGGCGATGTTTTGCATTTAGCTTTGGCGCTTGCGCCTCTACTAGTTGGGCTTTTATTGATTTGCCGCGAGATCCTCTGTTGCCGGGCCCTCCTATCTTCTCAGTGTTCTCATTGGAGTTGCCTGTGTACATCTTACTTTTTGATCAACCATTGATCTTGCCCTCCGCGTTAATGTTACCCTGGCATTTGCATTTCTCGGCTGTTGCACATTTTATGTCTTTTATCATGCAAGTTCAATGTTTGTTACCTATTAAAATGTAATTGTTCATCATGCATGAATGATGGCCATATTCAGTAATGTAACTGTTCATTATGCACAAACAATGGCCATTAACAGTGACAACTTTCAATTATTACAATTCATAGGTCTCAACAGGTTGCCCTTAATACATTTGAATCACCGTACTAAGATATACGGCAATAATGGTCACACTCATTTATCATTACAATGCAAGTATTATACATGTATATCTGTTGCATATTTAAATACGGATACAGGACTGTTTCATCGTTTGAATACCTTGTAAATATTAGTCCTGTTGCTGAAAGTAATATGCAACTGTTGTTCACTTATAGTCCATTGTTTGTTTACCAAATATCAGGATGACACTGCCCATGTCTTTTCAGATTCTGCGCACTATGATCTCAAACTGTGCAGTGCGACCCATAGGGTTGCATGTCTAGTTTCTTCCCTCCCATGCACATGATGTCACAATGCAAACGTATGCGACTAAGGTAAAGTTTCAATGGCATTATTGGTTTCCCTTAGGATTACTTAAATTGTGGCTTTTCAATCTCTGCAAGAGGGGAGCCCACACTAACCGCATATTACCTTTTCAGGATAGTCATCCTTCACCCGGTGCCTTAAAGACGAGTCCGCGAACCATGAGCATGGACTCATCATAACCTCTAGAGTATTCTCATGACGAGATCTGTAAATCCCGGATTTTCTCGCCTTCTGTTTAGAGTTACAATTTCTTTTGAAGGAAGGCCTTTACAGCAAGACACCCACACATAACCCATGGCTTCTGAATCTCTGCCTGAAGGGAGCTCTCACTGACAGAAGATTAACTCTGCAGGATAAGAATTTTGACACGGCATTCGATATCGGCAGATGGCCACAATTTTTACACATCAGTACCCTGAAGGTAAGTCAGTGAACAATAAGCGTGGACTCGGCAGCACCTCTAGATTACTCCTATGATGAGATCTGTAATTCTCTGATTTTCTCACCCTCTGTTACGAGATGAAAATTCTATTGGGAGGAAAATTACTTTACATTTAGAGAAAATATCCAATACTTACTGTTAAACCATTGGACTACCATCAACGGAGAGTCTGGATTATCAGATGTTTTGCATGAATTGGTTTACCATAGCCACTATCTATTCAGAGTGTTCTTGGTTCTCCCTTTAGTGGTCAGGAACATTCTTTTACACACTTACTCACATCTCATATGGACTATGGCAATATACTATACTTAGGAGCCGTAAAAAATTACTGAATAAACTGCAACGCATTCAGAATGCGGCTGCATGATTGGTCCTAAACTTCCCAGAAGAGGCTCCTCTGCCACGGCCCTGGATAACCTCCACTAGTTGCCGGTGGATAAAAGGGTCATCTGCAAAGCAATGTGCTACTGCCACAGAATTTTGTGGAGAAGCGGTACTGGGTATCTACACCCCATGTTAACTCCACAATCTTGTTCGCAATTTGAGATCGACTGGAGCACATCTGGTCAAAGTGCCTAGAGTCCAAAGGGCCAGAATGGGAGCACATTCCTTTAGATATCTGGCAGCTAAAAAGTGGCACTCCCTACCACTTACCCAGAGAGACTAGCCGTCTGGGAGCTTCTTCCATAAAAGGTTTAAAAAACAGGCTCTTCCAACCCTAATCAGAGTCTTTTCTTGGGCCTCTGTTATGTCTTTTTTGATGATCTTAGCTGCCCTCTGTTCTCTTGTCAGGGAACTGGATCCTAGCAAGGGGACACACCGTTGGGTGTAACCAGGCGCTCTATAAATGGAATTATTATTAAATCAGTAGGTCCTTGTTTCTCTGCAGGCCAGCCCAGTCCCCAGTACAAGGACGTATATACCATAGTACTGAATCGTAATTGGGCAGACTAGGAAGAGCACAACCATCCTTTAGGTAAGCTGACCCTCCAAGCTCTTGTAGATTCCTTAAAGACTACTTCAACAATTCCTAACATTGATTAGGCCATCTTTAATGCGGTGTTATCTTCAGTTCCTAGGCAATCTCTGTCCTGTTGAGACCCTCACATCACAAGTAGGGTTGAAATGTTGAAAACATCTAAAGGATAGCCCATAGAGTGAAGCTCCAAAATTAATCTGGTTGATCTTTCCTTCATTGACAATTGAATAATTGGACATCTCTTTTAAATACCAATACCCTTGTTTTTTTATTCCAAGTCACTTTGAAATCACACAATGTAAGGTTATGTTTTTTTCACTTGTGGTTCCTTTACCACTCTTTCTCTTCAAGAAAATCACTCACAAAAACTAACGCGTTATAACACAAAGTAAAAAGTAAATGTGCAAAATAAGGAAATATTTCTTTCGTAATTTTCCTTTCTGTATTACAACAAAAAGAAAACTTGATTCGCCTGAATTAAGTTAAAAGAAACTAATTTGTCCTGGCTACTTGTTACTGTTGCATAAACCAAATCTAGGAAGACGGTCTATGCATCACTATCATTTTCTATTGATTTAATCATCACAAACTACTTGTGATAATATTAATTTGTTACTAAAATGAGTTCCACTTGAACACTCGTCGCAAGTTAATGTTTCCATCAAAAACAATTTTAAGTTGAATAGGCTTATTTTGACACCACTAGTTTCTTTCACAAGTGATGGTGAGATTCATAATCTTCACCCTCCCCAGCCACCCGGATACCAAACCAGAGATGCTGAAACATTGGTTCTCAAACAGCTTGCAATGCTCTAAGCACATGATGCTCATCACACTTGCACTAGTGCTGAAGAAGCAAGGATCGACCCTTATGATGTCTGACTCGCAAAAATATCTATGGTGATGCCACAAAACATCGTTTGATGGCACACAACTTTAACACAGTTAAAGAATAGCTATTGATTCCAGAATAGCACAGCTACGTATTGATGAAACAGGCCCAAGAACGATACAGCCCTCGATTTTACTTTGGCTGTCACCGGTCTAACGGATGTTGTCGCCAAGCCCCTGTGCTTGGCGCGGAGAAGAAACCAGTCCCTGCAGGAGCTCGATCTGTGGGGTAACAAATTCACGGAGAGATCAGCTGCCTCTTTGCAGAAACTGAAGGAGTCCGTCCCAGGGATTGATACTGAAATCCATCGTACACGTTGTCTAGCTGCTGCTGAAACCTAATGTGAGGAGGACGACGCATACTGCTACAGGGTCACCTTTCATGGACCTGGCACCTTTCCATTTGAGAAGACAGTTCCTGCTTTAAGCACCTCAAAGCACAGACCGGTTACATATAAATGACTTCCTTGGAGTGACAACCTGGCACAATGTGGAGCTCAGGACATGCAGATCGCCGGGTCCTAGTTGGACGTCACAGCTGAGCCAGGCTTGGTGAGAGCTGTCTACCTTCCTCACTTTGTCTGCCTCAGAAATGGAGATGTGGATGAGTCTAGATTGCAGATCGTCCACTTTGGCGCCAATGGAGAGATGTCTCTAGAAGCTCCAAGTGAAGTGAAGGCATTACATGTTCTGAGAAACCCTACATTTTCTCCAATTGGGGTGGTATTGAGAATCATCCGATACTTGCGGAGACAGTTCTTCTATGGACAAGCGATACTGTATCGGGCAGTCAGTAATGCCAATATAACTCTTCATCTCTATCTTATCCTCGACGAGGCTCACATGGAAAGGGCTTTGAAGAGATGTACAAGGCGTAAACAGAAGATTGACAAACCATTTGTAACAGAGCCTGTGTACTTTGGTTGTTCGTATGCAGTAGAGAGTCAATCGGATTCAAACATTAATCCAAAGAAACTATCATTTGACTGATGGCGCACAGGTGTAAGGCCACATTTCTCAGAGATCGACACAAAAGCCCTACAAACTGAGGATGTGGACATCTCTTTAAAGGATGAGCTGAATGGAAAACCGGTGTGGGAAGTCACTGAGACCAGATGATGTTGATCTCAAGTAAGGAGGCAGGATCTTTCATTCGGAGACAGAGTGGATATCATCGAAAGAATGGGGAATAGTAGACCCATAATGGAGATCTTGCAGCAGAAGAAAACAAGTTACTTACCTGTAACTTTGGTTCCCCAGTATTGGTAACTTTCATAGATTCCCATGCTTTGTATCATTCCCAGTCATCGGAATGGGAGCCTCGGTAACAAAAATACCATAGCTGTAGGTACAAAAGACCAAAGAAAAAGGCCTAGGCCTCATTCCCTTTTGTAGCATATCACCCTCTTTGTGTAAAAGAGACCAAACTTAGGCCTCAGCCAATCAGAAGTGCCTCACCCCTTAGAACCTTCCTGAAGGAACCTCAGAGCCTCAGATTTTCGTAGCAGTTGTGTACTTAGACACCATTTCTGTTGTAGGCTGAGCTTTCCTCGGGGAGGTGGGCGGGCGCATGGGAATCTATGAAAGTTACCAATACTGGGGAACCAAAATTACAGGTAAGTAACTTGTTTTCTTACCCCAGTATTGGAAGTTTCATAGATTCCCATGCTTTGTATCAGAGTAGCAAGCAATTAGTAACACAACCACATTTTGCATCATCACAATATAGCAATAGGCAACATGACAAAGATACAAAATGCGAAAGACGGAAGGTGGGAAAGAAAGGAAAGCTCACCAATCATTGGAAGAGGTTCCTCAGGACAGCCTGTCCCACTGCCGCATCATCTTGTTGTAGGGACTCCAAGCAGTAATGCCTGGTAAAGGTGTGAACGCTGCTCCAGGTAGCAGCTCTGCAAATGCCTTTGATCTGCACCTCTGCAAAGAGGGTTGTAGAAGAAGCCACAGATCTCGTGGAATGTGCTCGAATCTTTCCAGTCAAAGGTTTTCCTGCAGCAGTGTGACAATGCAGAATGGCACTGTCGTCCATCTTGAAATGCCCTGCTTGCAAAGAGGAAGGCCCTTGCTTGAACCTCCGAAGGCCACAAATAACAGAGGTCTTTCGAAAACTCTTAGTACGCTCCAAGTAGAATTTCAAACACCTTTGCACATCGAGCAAATGCAATGCTCTCTCTGCTGGTGTAGCCGGTTGAGGAAAGAACGCTTTCAGAATGACCGGCTCATTCAAGTGAAAGTCTGAGGGAACTTTAGGCATAAACCTCGGATTAGTTCTCATGATGACAGTGTTTCTCTTGAATTGAAGGAAAGGTTCTTGGATAGTTAAGGCCTGCAATTCTCCAACACGCCTAACCGACGTGAGAGCAAGGAGGAGAGCCAATTTCCAGGAAAGGTATATCATGTCAGAACGATGGATTGGTTCAAACGGGCCCTTCATGAGTTGAGAAAGGACTAGATTCAGATGCCATGTCGGAGGAGGCGGTCTCACTGGTGGATAAACTCTGAACAAGCCCTTTAGAAATTGCTTGACAATTCTGGAGGACCACAAGGAGGGTCCAGATCCAGTCCTCCTGAACCTTGATATTGTCGCCAAATGGACCTTAATTGAAGAATGGGCTAATCCCGACTTGGCCAAGGACAGCAGATAAGGAAGGATCTGATGAGGCTTGGAAGCGAAAGGATCAATGCCTTCTTTCTTGCACCAGCAACAAAATCTCTTCCTTCTACGAACAGGACTTACCGTCTTAAGTGGAACTCGTGCCTGGGAAAGGACCTCCTTAATCTCACTTGAAATGGGTAGGTTCATAAATTCTCGCTGCTCAGGAGCCATGCAGTCAGGAATAATGACTGCGGATCTGGGTACCAAACTTGTCCCTCGGACATCGTGAGGAGATCTGGAAGAACCTTCAAATGAAGAGGAGGGGCTATCGACAGCAGATTGAGTTCCGTGAACCAGAACTGCCTCGGCCAAGCTGGGGCTATAAGGATCATCCTGCACGGCTCCACCTTGATCTTCCTGATGAGCCGTGGGATCAGAGGTATGGGAGGAAAAGCGTAGACAAATTTCCTCGACCATGCAATCGAAAGCGCACTCCCCAGAGAATCTCGATGGGGAAGCCTGCTTGCATAAGACCGGCATTCTTGTTGGTCGGAGTGACAAAAATATCGATCTCTGGTCTGCCCCAATGGCTGAAGACCTCCTCCAAAACGCTCTGATTCAATTCCCATTCGTGGCTGACTGAGGATGACCTGCTCAGTCTGTCGGCATTTTCGTTTAGGACGCCTGGCAAGTGTTCTGCCTTCAGCGATATCCTCTGAAGGATCGCCCATTCCCAGATCTGCTGGGCTTCTTGCGAGAATGGACGAGTTCTGGTTCCTCCTTGTTCACATAGTGCATGGCCGTGGTGTTGTCCGTCCTGATAAGCACTTGTGAACCTTCCAGGCGAGGAAGAAAGGCTTGCAGAGCCAGTCGTATTGCCCTGAGCTCCAACAGGTTGATGTGGAGGCGTTTCTCCTGGGGCGACCAATGACCGCTGACATGCAGGTCCCAACCCTCCAACGACGCGTCCGTTGTTACCACTTGAGGAGACGGGTGGCTTACGAAGGATAGACCTTGGGACAAGTTGTCTTGATCTGTCCACCATAAGGCCGCTTCTTTCATCCTAGGAGTGACCGTCACTCTGTCCGCGAATGAACCGTGGACCTGTTTCCACTGGTTGTCTAGTTGCTCCTGCAGAGGACGCATTCTTAGTCTGCAATGGGGAATTAGTGGGATACACGATGAAATTACCCCCAGTAGAGACTTGTAGCAGCGAACTGAAAGACACTTTTTTGTTTGTAAGTCCTGAGCCAATGTCTGTAATTTGTCTCTCCTTTCCTGAGTAGGGAAGGCTCTTGAGAGCTTTGAATCCAAGATGGCTCCCAGGAAGCAAGCCTTCCTGGACGGAACCAGGGAAGACTTCTCGTTGTTCAGAGCGAGTCCCAGATTCTGAAACAAATTGGTACAAGCTTGAACAGCCACCAGCGCTGCCTCCCTGGACGGAGATTTCAGTAACCAGTCGTCCAGGTAGGGGAAGACCTGGAAATGGTTCCTTCGCAGGAAAGCTGCTACTGACGCCAGCACCTTTGTGAAAATTCTTGGGGCTGAACGGAGTCCAAAGGGTAAGACCCTGAACTGAAAATGGCTCTTAGCTACTGTGAATCGCAGAAACCTTCTGTGTGCTGGGTGAATCAGAACGTGGAAATACGCATCCTCGAGATCTAGCGTGGCCATGAAATCCCCCGGGCTGATAAGCTTCAAGATGTCCTGGAGAGAGACCATCCGGAAGGACAGGGAGATGAAATAGGTGTTTAGCTCCCTGAGGTCTAAAATGGGGCGCCACTTCTCTAGCGTCTTCTTTACCAGGAAGAACCTGGAATAAAATCCTTGCCCCCTTTGGTTTGAGGGGACCGGCTCTATCGCTCCCTTCCGGAGAATCTGTTGGACCTCGAGCCGCAGGAGACGCCGGTGTTTCGATGGAATGGCTGCCGGGGGCTTGGGTGGAGGGACTTGCGTGAATTCCAAGGTATGCCCTTTCCGAATGATGTTGAGCACCCAACGGTCCGATGATATCCTGGACCAGTTGTGAAGGTATTTGGTGACCCTGCCTCCAACTGATGATCTCATGCAGGAGGGTCCAGTAGGAAGAGCCAGGAGGCCGCTATTGACGTTTGGACAAATCGCGTCCTCGTCCAGCTTGTTTTCCCTTATTGTAAGGCCTGGAGTAGTTGGTAGACTGGCCCTGCCGCTGTTGATAAGGCTGACGGTATTGCTGGGAACCTGAGCCCGTGGTGGAATAGCGCTGTTGTTGTTGATAGGATCCTCTGTAGTTACCACTTCTACCTCTGGATCCTTTAAAAGGAGACTTTCTGTATTGAAGGGTCCCCAAGGACCTGGCAGTCTCCGTATCCTTTTTTATTTCTTGAAGGGTGTCGTCAATGAGTTTGCCGAATAATGCTTCACCATCAAAGGGAAGATCCAGGACCTTGTTTTGGATTTCAGGCCGAAACCAAGTAGCTTTGAGCCATCCTTGGCGGTGGAGGACTGCCGCCCCAGCCAATTAAGGGAACGCCGTTGTCGCAATATGCATTGCACAGTCAATGATTTCCATCTACGTTGCTTCTCCCTCCTGCAAGATCTTCTTTGCCTCAGCCGTAGACTCCGGAGGCAGCTGGTCAAGGTATGGGGCGACATCACACCAAAGCTGGCGGTCGTACCTACCCATGATCGCTAGGGCATTAGCCTCTCGCACCAGCAAACTTGCCTTCGACGAGAATGTCTTCCCCACATTATCCAACCTCCGCCCTTCCTTGTCCGGAGAAGTTGTTAAGGGAACAGAGGGGTTACGGGATTTCCTCTGTGCAGCCTGCGAGATCACAGAGTCTGGTCTTGGATGACCCGTTAAGGCTGCCGGACCATCATCGGGTGCCTTGTATTTTTTATCTAGACGCGGTAGCACAGGGACCACCGCCGCTGGGTTCTTCATGGCCTTTAGGCCCTCCTTCCACAAATGATCCACAATAGGAATGGACCTAGTTGATTTCCTAAAAGGCTCCTTGAAATCATATAAAAAAACAATCCATGGTAACCTTAGGCATGGCTAATTTGAATCTTGCAGCGGCTCTCTCCATCAGCTGATGGAAGCCCCCAATGTCCGCTGGCGGGGAATCCGCCGGATCTGGGACTGGTGATGCTGGATCCGCATTGATATATTCGTCATATTCAGTATTGGGAATAGAGTCATGATCCGACTGCTGATCCCCATCCGAGGAATCATCATGGACCTCTTGTAACCCAGAGGAATCTTGATGGATGGACATTTGAGGCCGAGGGGAAACTTGAGCTGGAATATTAGGCGTCACTAATGAGGCTGAAATCCCTGCAGGAGTTGCAGGCGTTGACGGAACCGGAATAGGACTACTCGCCTTAGATATATAGTCCTGCAGCATCTTATGCAGATCTTGGAGAAAAGAAGATGGCACTGTAACCATTTCCTGCTCTGAATGATGTTGCGACTGGGCCGACTGATGATGGCCAACATCCTCGTGTCCCTATTCGCACTCAGAGTCAGTGTCCTGGCATTTGACTATAAGTTGGGAGGGACTATTGGCATAACTGTATGAGTCCTGGTCATCCTCCTCTGACTCCCCTTCTTGAAAAAGCATGGTTGGCAGTAGGGGAGACACACTCCTCGGATAAGTCATCTCCGGCGTGATCCTTGTCACAGAAATGGTAATTCTCTTTTCAGAGGACAATATCGTCGACTGTTCTGTCGTCGACGGTTGTATACGCGTCGACGAGATCGGGATCGTCGAAGTAGTCACAAGAAAACGGTCGACACGCCAGCCGTTGTCATTGTCAATGTCGTCGTCGACCATGCCCTCGTCGACGAGACCGTTGTCGTCGACGTCGCCGTTATTGTTGACGTCGGCACCATCATCGTCGACGGCGAGATTGAAACTGTCGTCATTGGCACCTTCGCCGTCGACACCGCCGTCGTCGGCACTGCCGTCTCAGTCGACGGTGAAGAAACCGCCGTCGACAGTACCTTCATCGACGACTCCCCTGTCGACGGGATCGTCGACGACATCAATGCAGATTTCGATTTTTTCGTCGACGGGACTTCCGCCGTCGTCTTCGAGGACTTGGAACTCCTCCCAGAAGACTAGGATGAATGTCAGGTTTCACCGCCTTGCGCCTGCCCTGCCCGTTTTGGAACTACATGTCCCATGATCCTCCGGGGTCTTTCCAGGAAGTATTTCAGAGCTGGAAAGACGCTTCCGGGTGCTTGTTATCCTGAGCCCAGATCCCGGCGTGAGAGCGGCTGCTCTGCGCGCCAGTTCCTGTTTGCTGCCTTTCCTCTCTCGTTGGAGCGGTGAGTCGGGTGTCTCCCAGGAGAGATCGATAGATCGCGTGGGGCAACGCTTAAGGTAAAGCCTCATCTGCTCCTGCGTCTCCGTTGTACTACGGTTCCCATTGGTACACGGAAGAGACGTGTCTGATCAGTCTTTGTTTTGCACTCTTGTTCGCTATTTGGTGAGAGCCTTCCAGGGGGTTCCTAGTGCTTCTCACGTTTGTACTTTGCCTAATTCTATACCATTCTGAGGATAAGAACGGAGCTTATTGCACTTTGGAGGCGCTGTTAAGCGGAACACGGTGGCGGTCGAAACCACGTGTTACCGTTTTCATTTACTTATGAACTGGGTTAAGAACTAGGAGTGGAGCGCGGTAGTGAGGTTAACTACGCGTTACCGCTTGTATTTACTCACTTCTCTGGTATTAGAGCACTGTGGTGGTCACAACTACGTGTTCCTAAATACAGTGTTGATTTGCTTCTTTAGTTTCTTTTCTCACGACTGTAAAGGAGCGGAGTGTTGTGGTTCTTGCCTCCCACACACTTCCGTATCCTGTTGCAGTAGATTGTACTATGAATATGCAACACTTCATGGCTCTGAATGAACAAGGCGTCCTTTAACCTGTCTGGGGGTATGTAGTGTGTGTTCGTTTGTTGCCTTCCCATTCCCATGAGAAAGGTTACAGAGCACATAATTCATTCACTTGTTTGCTTACTGTTTCCCTTAGGATATCACCCTGATTGTGTTGGAGGTCTTATTTTTGAGTTCATGAATCAGGTCCCAGGTTTTCCTTTCATTATTATGCAGGTATATACATATGTGCTGTATAGAGAGACTTTATGAGTGTAGCACTGTGGAAAGTACTGCCATTACTGAATACGTTTTGTTTCTTGTTACAGGTATCCTTTCCCTGCAGATCCTTTCCTTTTCCCTTCCCTTGCTTTGTTATTTTAGTTTGTTATTTTTCTCCCTCACCTAATGGCTCGAACACCCTGTGTCTGTACTTAAGGGTGTTGGTGACATTTGGAGGTGGAACCATTATTGCAACAACTGGATCCCGTGGAGATAAACCTGACAAGGAAGGTTTTTTGAAGGCTGTAACAGTCTTCTCACCTTTAGATGGCGTAGCTGGTCCTACCCTCTCCTTTACACTTCGGTGAGGAGATTTGCTGGGACCTGGGCTCTCAGACTCACTGGGGGTCTTTTTTGAGGCCTTGGAAGATCTTTCCATAGAAGGAGAAGGGGATCACTGACCTTCTCGAAGAAGACATCGATGCTGCATCCTCACTGTCACTAGAGACAGTTTCCTTCCTGGTTTTCAGCTTATGAAGCCATGTCAAGAGTCTACCCTCACGGTTCCAGAGGGTCTTGGCCGAAAAGGTGAGACAGATCTTACAGTCCGCAGCCTGGTGGTCAGGATAGAGGCAATAAATACAGTTTTTGTGCCTATCCTCCACAAAAAACCTGTTCTTGCCACAGGTGGAACATGGTTTGAAAAGGGCTTTTTTCTTCTCCATTTCTGACATCCTGGAAGGCAGCCAACAATCCTGAAGTGAAGCTGAAGATTTTGAAGAAAAAATCCTGAAATAAATCCTTTGAAGAGTAGAAGTTGAGCAGAGCTCAAAGGAGACTCCCTAAGCACAACGTGCGGTAGAAAATCTGAGGCTCTGAGGTTCCTTCAGGAAGGTTCTAAGGGGTGAGGCACTTCTGATTGGCTGAGGCCTAAGTTTGGTCTCTTTTACACAAAGAGGGTGATATGCTACAAAAGGGAATGAGGCCTAGGCCTTTTTCTTTGGTCTTTTGTACCTACAGCTATGGTATTTTTGTTACCGAGACTCCCATACCGACGACGGGGAATGATACAAAGCATGGGAATCTATGAAAGTTCCAATAAAGGGGTAATCAACATTGCACAAGCTGGGTTCATCCTTAATCGCGGACCGGCGTCATTCGAGTCGTTACATAACTTTGACCGAACCTTCATTTTTAAAAACACGATATACGTCATGCTAGAGGTTTTACCGAGTATCTTTGCGAGTTATTGCACGATCAACACTGCACATAGCTATATTTTGCACGTACTGACTTAAGCATGGGTTGTTTGCAGTAGTCCTCTTCCTAGACTGCCTCGCCGCTTCTCTGCAGAGTTGAGCCTGCCGGCTTGGATGATAGACGACCGCATGGAAGCGGTTGCCCTTGTACCATCGGACATTCTTCTCTGCTGCGGATTTGTTTCCTTTGCCTGTGGAGTGCGTGTGTCGCCCTGCCTCCCTAATCCACAGCGAAGACGCCTTGCAGTTTTGAAGGGGTGACACCCGGGTCCCCCCTTGTTGGGGCCACTCGAGCTGCCACCGGAGCTCTGGGGCCAAATCCCCCTGCGGCGCCGGGCATGGAGCACTGCCATTGTGGTCTATCGAGGCTTGGCGGATTGCGCTGTTTTGGGCAAAACCACCGCCGATGTCCCATTAAACGAAGAAATGGTAAGTCTCAAAATGGCGGAGGACGAGAACTTTAATATTCAGAGACATCGGCCGTGCTGCCCTGCCGGAACACCTCTCTCATGGGGCTTTTCACTGGACCCATCTCCCGACAAGGCGGGACAGCTTTTGTTCACAGGATCAGTTTCCTTGTAATCTCGCGATGATCGTTCACAAATAACCGCCTGACCCCAAGATGGCGGCGGAAGCTGACAGAATGCACTCTACCTCCCCCCAACAAAAGCATCAATGAAAATGCTGACTCAGCTGGCCTATACCAATGAGCCTGCTCCCCCTATCGTGATTTACTTTCCTCCATGGCAGGTTTGCCAGAACTGTTCTGCTTTCTTATCCCCTTAACTTTTCCTCCACCTCCCTCCATGCTCCATATAATTTATTCTCTATTGTTATTTAATTGTACTAGTAACTGATGTAATTTTTAAATCACTGTTCTTCGCTATGCTATGTTTATGCTCCAGTAACTTATGTAACCCATTAATCCCTCTGTATGCCTTCCTCATGTTAAGCGCTCTGATACCACTGGGTCTAGCCAGCGCAATGTAATACTTTTCAGATATACTCATCTCGGTGCCTGAGCAACGTTGGCCGATGCCCTGTGGAGCTGTCCTATGCAGCTATAGAGGAGTTTGGCTCTGGTTCACCCCTCGGCCGTCACCTACCCAGCCAGACATCGGACATTGTTTTTCCTCGTCTCCCCGTTGGATTTCCTATCTGCATTCCTTTCCCCAGTTTTACCTGAGCAACTTGGCTGATGCCCGGTGGAGTTGTCCTATGCAGCTATAGAGGATTTTGGCTCTGGTTCACCCCTTGGCCGACACCTACCCAGTCGAACATCGGACATTTTTTTCCTCACCTCCCCGTATTGTTTCCTACCGGCATCCCTTACACCTGTTTCACATTCCCCTCTACCCGGCACTCCCCACAAGAGGTTTGTCTTGGCTATGCTATGCACTTTTAACTCACATTTCTGTGTAATCTCATGTTTTCCTCCCATGTCTATACGTGGCTCCTGTAACTGATCTCATTTTGTTACCTGTAACTCGCTGATCCTCATGTAAAGCACTCCGATACCGCCGGGGCTAGCCAGCGCTATATAAAACGTTTCAAATAAATAAACAAATAAATAGTACGAAATGACTCGATGCGCTCTTAGTTCACTGGCATTTCAGATTTATCTTCCATGAGATTGTCTCACTTAAGCAGGCGTTTGTCTTTTCCCCCATTTTGTCAGTTTTAATTAGGCACTGTACATACACTTCACGGACTGTGCTGATTGTTCCTCCCCTCCCTTTTCTATAGATTGAGTCAATTGATTATCTGGAAGTTATTGGCAAATGTGGCCTCCAGTACATTGGCAGCACTAAACTGCAAGTCCATAAATGCATTCAACACTTAAGAGCTATCAGCAACCAGGATAACACCTATTCCGTGGCACGCCACTTTAGGGAGGCACACACGAGACTAACAACTCAGGCCTCAAGTATTTTGTTATCGATAGCGTCCCACCAAGTAGACGAGGAGGAGACAGGGAAAGCAAATTGCCTAGGATGGAGACTAGGTACATACTGCAGTTAGACTCGAAGGCACTGGGGGGACTCAATGCCACTGAGGACCTATACACATGCCTAGGCGATTAGGCGGGTCAGACATTGCTTTTAGGGTGAGCAAAATATGTTTTAATCGTTTTTATGTGTGATCATTTATTTATTGTATAGATAGCTATTTATATAGGAAATAATGTGTATAGAACAAATTGGTGAACAAACGGCAGTAAGATCTATAATTGATCTTCTATTAAGAAGACACACAGTGGCTACAATGCTACAACATATGAAGGCATACGTGAAATAAGATAAGTCTATTAACATACAAGAGGACTGTGTACATATCATATATGTTGTAAATCATCATGAAATAATATATACTTTTTGATGGTTTTATATACATTTATCATATTTATAAGTATTTAATATTGTGATGCTTATTTATTGATTCTGAACATTATCTAATATATATATACACACACACACACACACACACACACATACATACATACACACACACACATACATACACACATACACGCATACATACATACATACATACATACATACATATATATACACATACATACACACAAGCATTTATTATGCCGGAGTTTGCACTTATGGTTTCTGTATATTTAAACAAACATCTAGGGAACAGCAATGGATAATTTGAATCTATACAATGATATCACACATTAAGATAAAACTATATGATCATGACACTATTTTATACCCGCACAGTAAAGATCCAATAGGGCATGAACAAGGTACCACCTTAACTCTGTTCTTACCAAAAACAAACAAAAAAAAAAAGGAATAAATGAAATTGGGATTTTTTTTTATAATTTGGAGTTATACTGATTTTAGTGCACTTGCACATTTTTAATTTTCGTTCCTTCACACTGGCATCTTCAAATAAGATAGACATAGGCTGATGAGCACACACAGGGGTTTTAGTGCATCTAGCCCACGGCTTAAAGTGTAGTGTACAGAAATTATGCTGTTTCCAATAGGAATCATCTATTGTGGATGTAGAACACTGGGCAAAGAAGGTGATATCTTTCCTTTTAAAGTTCAATGTTTGTGAATACTGCTTTTTGCACATTTGTAAAGGTTTTAGGTATTATACCGCAATTAATAGTTACAAAACAATGATTTTACATTATATGTAACTGCGAAGCAAATACAAACAACTGTCATGTACTAATGCTTAACATCTATGGTTATGAAACTGAAACACACAAAGCAATGTTTTTTTTCATGCACCTGTCACTTTAAATATGTCTAGATGGAAGTAATCTGTGTCATGTGATCAAGGCTCTTTTGGGAGCTGAAACGTTATGCTGGCACAGCTAATAAACAGATCAGAAAATAACTGGAAACTTGGGTCCGTGTTTTGGAAAGGCGAATGCATTTAACGCGGAGTGGAGAGATAGTGTGTATGTATATATATTATAAACTTCTGTCCCGGACAACAAATGAATGTGGCGCAAATGCGGATCGACCTCTACGAATACATAAGAACAATCAAATTGATGAAAATCTTCAGCGAAAATAAAAACATGTAAAACTTCACTAAAATGAAGCAAAAGAAAACTTAAGTACGAGTAACGGAGGAAACCCTGACTGCAGCAAACATGAATGCCTTGCTGACGCTGGTGAATTTGGACGCTATAACCGAACAAGAAGAAATGAACAAACAAATAGCCTGCCCGCAGAAAGGAGCAGGCCTAAGCGGTAAGAAACCTACATCTCGCTTTTACCCCCAATTGCCACCAGGGAACAAAATTGATACATTCCAAGAGGCCGTAATTCAAGACCTATACAGAATAAGTAAAAACAAGTATTCTGATAATCTCTCAAAAGCAGAAAGATCAGCTTTAAACAACTTAACAGAGGATAAAACTATAACAATCAAAATGGCAGATAAAGGGGCAATATTGTGATCCTAAATAAATTGGATTATGAATCAGAAGCACATTCACAATTAAAAAAATTGCGAATATTATCGCAAATTGGAGAAAAATCCAACCCAAATGTTTAAGGAACAACTGGATAAAAAGATTTGGGAATGGTTCTCACAAAAATTGATTGATTAAGACGAGAAAAATATCTAACAACGGACCACCCTATAACTGCCACCATCTATTTCCTGCCCAAATTGCACAAAAATCCAAGTAGACCACCAGGGCTACCCATTGTGTCAGCTAAAGGGTCGCTTTTGGAGCCAATGGCAAACTATATAGATTTTTTTCTGATGCCGTTAGTGATGAACCTCAGTTCATATCTAGAAGACACTACTGATCTCTTGAGACACCTCCAAGAAATAACATGGCAACCGACATACGTGCTAATAACTATGGATGTGATATCCTTATACACCAACATTGACAACACCATCGGATTATTAGCATGCAGTTTTTTCCTGAGGGAGAGACACATCCAATTTACCCAACACAATCAGATGCTCACAGATATGATTGAAATATGCCTAAATCAAAACGTATTCCTCTTTGGTAATGAAATCTACCAACAATCAAAGGGATGTGCAATGGGGTTTTCGTTTAGCCCAGCATATGCATGTCTTGTCGTGGGTTGGTGGGAGCAACAACTAGCATGGCACCCCAACAATGACAAATATGTAAATAAGATCACCAAATGGGTACGTTTCATCGATGATCTTCTGAGTGTATGGAAAGGCCCAGTTGAAGAATTTCAAGAATATTTTGCAATCCTAAACTCAGAGGCCAAGATTAAGTTCACGTATGACATCAGTAAAGAACGTGCGACTTTCCTAGACACAGAGATCTATATACATAACAATGAAGTTCAAACCACTTTACATCGTAAGGCAACAACTACAAACACAACACTCCATGCAACTAGCTTCCATAAATCATCTGCCATTGAGAACATCCCATATGGTGAATTCGGAGGATCTGTTCAGAGGAGACGGAATGGCAAGAGAAGAGTAAAACAACTGCCAAACGTTTTAAACAGAGGGGCTATCAAAATCATAACATCACTAGAGGATGGATAAAAGCTAATCAAAAACTGAGATCAGAAACCCTGAAAGCAAAGCAGAAACCACAACTGGATAATCAAGGTACAACTGAACCCGTAAGACTAATAATGGATTTTTGTGGAGAGACCAAAGAAATCAATCAGATTTTGAGGGAGAACTGGAAGATATTGCAAATGGACCCTACAATCGGGAAACTAATGGGCAATCACCCAAATGTCACATATCGTAGAGCACCAAATCTGAGGGACAAATTGGTCCATAGCCACCACCAAATGGCTAATAAATCCACAGAACAGCTTGGTTCAAAACTAAGGGATTCAGAAAATGTACAAATTGCAAAGTATGTCAAATTGCGAGAAACATCAACCAGGTGGAATTACCAAACAAAAAACGATGGGACATCAGGGAACTGATCACGTGTAAAAGCCAATTTGCGGTCTATATGATCGAATGTCCTTGCTCCTTGAGGTACATAGGGAGCAGGATCTGTGAGATTAAGTAAAGGATTTTGGAGCATGTGCGCGCGACAGCGAACAAGGAACGCAGTAACGCTGTCGTGAAACACATTGAATCGGACCATGGAGGGGGTTGGAAACTACTCTCCTTCTGGGCTCTGGAAACAGTACCTCCTGGTTAAAGAGGAGGGAACCGAGAAAAAAGACTGAGACAGAGGGAGTCCAGGCAAATTCTCAATTTCAGGACTTTAACTCCGTTTGGCCTCAACCAAAGTGAGGAACTTTATGTACACTTATGATTGTAATGATATGATCAGTTATTTGGAAGGGAGGAGTATAATGTCTTATTAAATCAAATGTATAATCACAAAAGAATAAAGCTGCAGAAGGTTGAGTGTACCAATAGGATACAGTTTAAATAGGATAATAAACAAGAGTATTCAAAAGAAAACACTAAAGATACATTAAAATTAGGCCCACTCGAGGGCGCAAACCATAGAAATGGGAGCGGGAACGTGAGTAATAAAACAACAACGTGGAAGCTCGCCCGTTAAAAATCAGTAGTGCGCACTACTCCTATAATAACAACTGGACTGTATTACAATGACAACCTACTTGAGCTCATAATAAACATATATGATTGCCAATATTAACTTCACGAAATTGGCACCTTATGTCTGAAGTGTAGATGTCTCGTAAATCACCATGAACATTAAACTAATAAGCTTTAAATCAGAGAAATAATATCCTAAACACCAGAGAATATGTGGTAAAGACCATAAACCTCCCAAACCTGGTATGATCGAACTAACCAAAAATACTACCAAGACCAGAATGCATCGCAAATGAAATTGTTGTGTTTATGTAATCACGTGATGTGGTAAAAATGTTTTTATTGGTTAATTTTGAAAGCAACAACGAACCGTGATCAAGCTTTTGACATAGCGAAACGCGTTGGTTGTCTCGGGTAAATCCTCGTGTGCTGAAATGGATTAAATTGAAACAACCGAGAAAATTCAAACCTGTGAGTGCGTCTTCATTTTGGTCTTCGAATGGAGATTCTGTGGAATATATCTATTCAAGAAGAAATCAGTAAAATTGCCGAGACAGAAGACAAAGAAAATGAAAGAGGAAATGTTGGAAAGATTGAAAAAACATGGAGACAAAATCAAGGCAAGGAAAATAAGCAAGTTTGCACGTGATCAGGCTGACTATGCAAACGGCCAGATTTTCACCTTCTCGCGCAGGTACAACAAAGTAAAACATCAGCAGTACAGCACAAAGGAAAACAACAAAAAACAGACCCTGGCTGATCCCATTATTAGAGGGGCAAGTGGCAGCAAAGACGCTGACGACGCGGGAAGTGTGACTTCTGAAGAGTCTGATACTTTTTCAAGCGCCTCAAGTGGAGATTCACTGATGAATGAGCAACCGTTAACGATCCTCAATTTGGAGGAAGAGCTGGATTTTTTAGTAGCGGAAAGACTGTCAACCTTACGCCCTCGACAAAAGAATGCAATAAGAAACGAAGGAACAGAAGGAGGCACGAAAGAAGAAAAACAAAAATGTGCAGAAAAAGAAACAACAAGGATGGCGGAACAAGAAGCAATAGGAAAAAATGCTGTCATTAACCTTACCGATGTCACTCTCACTAAAGCGGAGGAACAGTTACTTTTGCTGGGATTGAACTTCTGCCCTGCACAATCATTCAAATATGCCTCAACGAGAGTTGATGTATTTAATTTCATACGGAAGCTCAAATTGAGAAAGTTCTTCACTGTGCAAACCTTAAAAACGGGAACCATTGCCCTCCCACGAATGTAACTTCAGGGGTTCCTGAGATCTCAGCAGCAGATGTCCCCGTTCTGTTGGACATGTTGGATCTTAACGCAGCAACAGACTCACAACCAATGGGACCTGATGCGGACTTGTCCACTCAAAGAAGACGGAGTAAAATACATATGACACCAAAAGGAGCAGGTTTAACTCCATTTAAAGGCAAGTCTGACTTTGTACCTATGATGGCAAAAGATGCGATTGATACTTTCCATGACTGCATCACCACGGAAATCAAAGCTCTCTACAAATCGACCAACAGCAACAAGAGGCAAGTATTTAACCAACAACGTGCCAATTACTATGCCCTTATGAAGAAACTGAGCACTAACCCTAACATTGTAGTCAAGACGGAGGATAAAGGTGGGAACTTGGTGTTATGGCCTAAAGGGGAATATATCACGGAAGCGCATAGACAACTACATGACATTAACTGCTATGTTAAATCTAGCAATAAGGACTTTGGCAAAGCCTGTGACAGCTTGTATAAGTTATTATCACAATGGCGCAGGGAAGGACTCATCTCAGGGGATGAGTTCAAGTTTATGCATAATGAGTTCCCAACCCTCCCTGCTTTTTACCCGATACCAAAAGTACACAAGGGTATTAGACCTATGCCTGGCAGACCCATTATATTTGCAGTGAATAGTGTGGGTGAAAGGGTAGGCCAGTATATAGATTTCTTCCTTCAAGACCCTGTCAAAAAGCTTCCTAGCTATGTTCATGACACCACAGATTTTTTTAAAGAAAATAGAGACAATCGAATGGCAGGAGGACATGTTATTAATAACACTCGATGTCGAATCTTTATACACGAGTATAGCACATGAAGATGGTCTCAATGCTGTAAAATATTTCCCGAGCCAGAGAGCATCACATTATTATCAACATAACAAGGCATTTTTAAGTCTCATTGAGTGGTGCTTGAATAACAATTATTTTTCTTTTGGTAAGGAGATTTGGCGACAGGTGAGAGGCGTGGCAATGGGGGCCTGCTTCTCCCCCAGCTACGCGTGCCTTCACGTTGGCTGGTGGGAGGAGTGGGTCCTCAATGAGACACATAAGGTGTGGGTCAATGAAAAGATAATCAAATACCTGTGGTACATCGATGATGTTTTTATCGTGTGGCAAGGCGCTAAGGAGGAAGCTGTCTCCTTCATCGAGGAAATCAACAATAACTCCCTGAATTTGAAGTTTACATCGCATATTAGCGCGTGTCAGGTTGAATTCTTAGACGTTAAAGTCTATATTAATGACTCGATGAAGCTCCAGACCACATTATTTAGAAAGCCGACCGCAGGCAATACCACCTTGCATGCTTCTAGTCTACATCCACAGCACACTATTCAGAGCATCCCATATGGAGAAATTCTCCGATTGAAAAGGATTTGTAGCTCTGAGGTAGATTTTTTGCAATGTGTTGGAGAATTAGAAGTACGAGTGAGGGGACGGGGGTACTCTAAGAAAATCTTTGATCGTGCTCTGGCTAAAGCTGATCTAAGGACCCATGAGAGCCTTTTACCTGTTACTGATGGAGAGGTAGATCCGACCACTTCATCAGAGCACAAGCCTGAACTTTGTCCTAGATTCATTACCTCTTTTAGTGACCAGGAGTGCAAAATCAGAAAGATCATCAATAGGAACTGGCCCATTGTATTGTCTGATAGTATCCTGGGGTCCCTTTTACCGCAGAAACCAACAGTAACTTTTCGCAGAGCACGCAACATGAGTGCGGTCTTGGACCAATCATGTCCAGAATTAAAAGTAAAAGCGAACTGGCTGCAATCTGCAGGTGGTTTTCGAAAATGTGCTAGTTGCCGTGCCTGTAAATTTGGGGTAAATAAAACTCATTATAATTGAAATTGTTGGTCAACACACCTGCAAGACAGTTTGCAGTATATGTCCTGACGTGCACCTGCGGCCTCAACTACATTGGCAGCACTAAGCAGCAGGTGCACGTCAGGATCCTGCAACATCTGCGTGCAATTCTGCACAGTGACCTCCAGCTACCCAGTGGCACGCCACTTCAAAATTAAACACAACAAAGATATTAATTGTTTAACATTTTGTTGTAGGGGCAGTGCCTAAACTACGAAGAGGTGGCAACAGAGAGTTAAGGCTCAGACAGCTCGAATCGAACATGATTCTGGAATTCGACAGCAAGGGGCCGAATGGCCTCAACAACACTGAGGACTTACATACTTTTCTGTAGGCTGGCCCTTGAGTGGCATTTCCTGATTTTCATCTCCTGTAAATTCGTATGATCTATATCACCCTTGGTAGTCAGGTTCCCTGTTGCCAGGGAAACTGCAATATCCATGATCAATGTTGTCCTTCTTGGTACATTTTTGCTGTATCAGCCCTGGCTAGTCAGGGTCCCTGTTAGCCAGGGATCATAATCTGTGTTATTATCAACCCCTCTGTGTAAATATATTCATTAATAAAATTAAACATCTTTTTGATATATCTAATTGTAACACTAATTTTAGACACAGGGTGTTTTTAGCACTACCTTTTATCACTTTTTTATGATGAACCCTGTTAATAATATAAAATGTTTTTTATTCAGCTTTTACCATACAAAATGTGACTACTGTCCATTTGTGTAATTAGTATGGAGTAATCATTTCTAAATACAGGTAGTTTTATCAGGTATTTTGAACTTTTTTTCTTCTCTTGTAAATATATTGTAGCACTGATGTGAATTTTTGCACTTTAGGACATGCACTGTTTGGCACTAATATTAAGCACTTTACACTTTATCCACTGGACTATGCCCAACCCGAAATAAGATAATAGACAAATAAATAGAATCAATCCTCGCATCCCTTATGGAACCTAGGATATCTGTATGTGGTAAAATTGAAATAACATGTGCAACTAACGGATTTATCCCGTTATACTTTTAATTGCTTACAGAATATATGACAATGATTTTATGTCTTATACAAGTATTTAGACTATTTTTACAGCATATTTGCACATGTCGTGGTAAAAAGTATGTTTACTATGTCTATGACCACATGGTCTGTGGGAGTGGCGGGTACCAGTGATCACTATGCAGTATAAATGTGAAAATGTAACAAACAGTCTTGTGCATGTGAACAAGGGCTTGCAGCCCGAAACGCGTTATGCATTTCCGGACAACGAACTTGTAACCTGGATTAAAAGATTTGTTACTTAATCTGGTGGTCCGTCTCCTGCTTGACGCTTCGCTGATCCACGTGGTTGGAAGTGGCGTTTTGGAGAGAGAGATATATATATATATATATATATATATATATATATATATATATATATATATATATATGCCGCGAGGACACTTGTTATTTTAATCTGTACCCACACTCGACATGTCACAGATCTCCAGCACTCACCATGAGTTACAGGGAGTCAACAGCCAGAAACACTTACCTGTATGCCGAGATGGTGCATGCTGAGAGTTGGAGTCCGCACAGAGGGACTACAAAGAGTTGTTCATGCTATTGGTTGAACCCCCTACCTAAACCTATTTTGGCGTTTAGATGAAATAGGAATCTCAAAAATGATCTGGTTAAAGGTACACTACCTGAAAAAGGACTCGCCATCCAAAGCTCCCTAACAGGACCCAAACCGGTGGCTGGTAACCACCAATGTGGTTCCTGCCAAGCCTGCCCTAATGCCATGATAGGCCCTAACATCTCGATTCCTCCCCGTACCATCAACCTCAACAAAATGACCAATTGTCGCTCCTCCAATGTAGTGTACATCATCCTCTGCCCCTGCAACCTCCCGTATGTTGGAGAAACGGGCAGAGAGATTCGACTCCGCATTGGGGAACACAATTCCAATATAAGAACTGGAAGGAGGACTTCCCCACTGGTGGAACACGGGGTCACTAAGAATCACATGGAAAAAGACCTCAGGTGGTCTATTCTGGAAAGAATACGAGCGGACCAAGGGGTTAACCCCACCGCCCTACGGAAAAAAAGAGAGGTTTTCTGGATTGCCTATCTTGATAGCGTAATAAAGGGTCTTAATGAGAATTGCCCCTGGGTCAATGCCCTCACAAACTCTTGGGTTTTTTTCCCCCTCGCATTTACCTGACCCTCCATTCTGTCTCCGCCTAGAGCGGTGAGACCCTCGATCGGAGTCTAAATTGATTTATTGAACCCTCCTGCCTACTTCTTATTAGAACCTATATTCCCCCGCTCCTCCGAGATGGATTAGATATTACTGTTTGACTGAACCCGGGGTGCCTCTGATTGTTGTTATCCACCTCGGTTTCCTATTCCAGAAACCCCACCTAATTTAGAATTGATCTGGTTTTGACTTGTGACCCTCGTCAATGTCTCACTATCTTACATGGCTGTGTCACTACTCATTCTTTGTTGGTATTTTCAGCCTTTTGATACTTATGTACCTCTTATATTCCCCATTGAGCCCAGTCTGTCTTATACGAGCCATATGTATAAACTACATTCCAATATGGCCGCACCTTTATCCACCCCTATCCTCACTCCTAGCCTTTGGCGCTTATCTGCCCATCATGACCGGCCTCCTTCCCGCGATGTTTTCTTCCGGATCACATTTCTGACTACCACATAAATTGCCCCTTCAAACCGTTTTCAGTCACCGATGCCACCCCGGATATCGGGTCCGCACATCGAATTCGAGAAACACATTCCAACATAACCTACAGGTAAAAGAGTCTACCTTTACCCCCAATGGCATCATTTCCACCTTAGCATCCTATATCCAGGGTAAACCTTATCTGTTAATATGTTTTCCTTCTCCCCACCCCTGTAGGAGACGCCATTATCCCTCCCCGTGATCCTTGTGGGAACCTGTAGGGGAGCGAACACTTCTCCCGCTCTTTCGAGATTTTCTCAACCTTGCCGATCCCAACTTCGCCGTTCCCGACCGTGCTAATCCCGACGGTCCCAGAAAACCCCAGTTTAGCTTTGCTCCGTTTCTTTAATAGGTAAGTTTGAAAAAAAGCGCTCATTTTTTCGGCCTTTGACCCCCTTGAAGCTGCTCGCCTCAGAAAACCCGTGCTGAGCCATACATCGTTTAGTAAATAGATAACTTTTTAAAAATCCCACATAAATATGTGCCCGCTATCTTCTTGTCCATCTACCGATGCATTAGTCGAAAAAGAGCTTTGCCGATACACTGTCTGCTCGATTCTTTACTTGCCAGACACCCAATCCATCTAGGCCATCTTCTTATTGCAACTGATATCTATATTTTTGTTTTCAGTAAATTTAACCTTTTAAAGAAAATGTGAACGTTGAATACGAACTCACCCTGGGAACTGCCTATTGTCTGAAGCTCTACAGACTTGTCAAGGTACCAGTATGTGTTTTACACTCTCAGGAACCTTAACTCGAAGGAAGTTCCGTTACTAACTTTTAAATTCTTATTTTCTACCCCCAGTTAAACCTTCCCCTGAATCCGAACCCCCAGCAAAGTGGGAGATTTAGTTCGTCTTCTACCCTCTCTACCAAGGTATAACACTTGTTAGAAATGGCACCCTTCTGTCATATGAATGTGTGAATGCTTTTTTGTTAATGATACATTGTTATGTTTGTTTTGGCCATACTGATCATTGGCACCCCTGGTTGTCCATGTTATGATACTGTGTACTTTGATGAAAATGTTCTTATATGAAATCATGCTATTCTGAACCCGTTTTTGGATATCTTCTAAATAAATGCTATTTAATATATCCCTACAGAGAACAACTTTTCTCCTGTGGCCCCAGCTCCCCCTTCACTTCACCTCCGCCCCGATGAAGGTGTAGCCCGGCCCGGGCTATACACCGAAACGCGCGTCGGTGTTTGTTCCACCCTGGAACCCACTAAAAAACCTTTTTGGGATTGTATGCCATCTTCCCCATACTCATCTATGGCTACTGTGTGAAGCAAAGTGTGAATGACTAAGAATGACTGTCTGTATGCCTGGTGATAGTTCTTGCGGAAACTTGGGCCCTGTTTAGGAAACAACCCTAATGTTTTATTGTATATTTATTTTTGCCATTGTTGCACATATTTTCTTGTATCTAAAAAAATACTAAAAATGAATCAAACCAACCTATAATAAACTTTTTTGATACAATTCTAGTTGTGATGCATTTATGAGATATCCTCTTAGGGTTCAGAGTGACACTTAATTTGGACCTATTATAGGCCAACCTTTTAAACCTTCGGGCAGGTTTTCTTCCTGTTTGATACTTAGTTTTTCCCCATCTACCTGCCCTTTATTGATGTGGGGTCCCCCGTTCTTCTGAAATGACTCTGCTGGGCCCCCACCAATGGGAGTTAAATGGATCGTTTGAATGCCGGCGGGTGTCAGTCTCTGGTGTTTGGCATTTGATAAAGTCAGTGATGACGAAACGCGTCATGCCTACCACGCTGCATTAAAGAAACTTCTCCTTGGCTGCCCGTTGTGTCCCTCTGGTTTCTTTCCTTCTGTGTGGAGTGAGGGATCCTGCTGTGGATATGGATATATATATATATATATATATATATATATATATATATATATATATATATATATATATATATATATATATATATATATATATATATATATATATATATATATATATATATATATATATATATATATATATATATATATATAGATATGAAATGCGTTACTTACCTGTAACAGCAGTTATCCAGTATTGGTGTCTTTCATAGATTCACATGCCTGAATCATTCCCCGTCGTCGAGATGGGAGTCCCGGTAATAGAAAAGTAATGTCCTATAGACATACATAGAGAAAAATAGGCCTAAGGGCCTTGCCTTAGTAGCCTATCTATGTCCTTTTGTAAAAAGGACCAAATTTCCAAAGGTAGCCAATCAGCTACCACCTCCCTCTAGAACCTTCCTGCCAGGAGCCTCAGTCTCTCAGATTTTCGTACGCACCAAGCTAGGTAGACGTAACATATGCTCTGTAGTGAGAGATGAGTCCTTCCTGGGGAGGTGGGAGGGTTGCATGTGAATCTATGAAAGACACCAATACTGGATAACTGCTGTTACAGGTAAGTAACGCATTTCTTATCCAGTATTATGGGTGTCTTTCATAGATTCACATGCCTGAATCAGAATAGCAAGCAATACATTATGCACATATGCGATGGAATATAACAGTCTGAGATAATACATATCATGTGACTAGATACCATCAGTAATATAAAGAGTAAAGTAAATAAATGTGCATACCATTGCAGGACGGTGGGAAGTAGGAAGGCTCATCTTACTGGAAGAGATGGCGAAGTACAGCTTGGCCCACAGCTGCATCCTGCATCAGTTCCGTGTCCAGGCAGTAGTGTCTGGTAAAGGTGTTCGGCGATTTCCAGGTGGCCGCTCTGCAGATGTCCAGAATCGGTACACCAGCGAATAGTGCTGCCGATGTGGACACAGCTCTCGTGGAATGTGCTCAGACTGAGGAATGTAATGGACGTCCGGCTTTGTCATGACAAAATGCAATTGTTGCCGATATCCATCTGGAAATGGATTGTTTGGAGAGTGGCATGCCTTTTCTCGGCCTGCTGAAGGCAACGAAAAGTTGTTTGGTCTTTCTGAAAGCTTTCGTTTTGTCCAGGTAAAATTTTAGACATCTCTTAATGTCCAAAGAGTGAAGAGATCTTTCCGCCACTGTGCCTGGGTTCGGGAAGAATGAGCGAAGCACAAGTGGTTCATTGAGATGGAAGTCCGAGGGGACTTTAGGAATGAAACGGGGGTTGGTTCTCAATATGACTCTGTCCTCTCGAAATTGCAAGAAAGGATCCTGTATCGAAAGAGCTTGCAACTCACTGACTCTTCTGGCTGATGTTAAAGCTAAAAGAAGGGCAGTTTTCCAGGAAATGTATTTGATTTCAGCCCTATGGATAGGTTCAAATGGATGTTTCATTAATTGATTGAGTACAATATTCAGATGCCACGTTGGTGGTATTCGTCTTGGTCTAGGGAAAGGTCTGTAAAGCCCTTTAAGAAACTGTTTTATCAGTCTGTTGGACCATAGTGAAGGGCCTTTTGAAGACCTTGTGAAGCGTGAGATTGCTGCCAGGTGTACCCTGATGGAAGCATGCGCAAGACCTGTTTGGGCCAGATGCAGGAGATAAGGCAGTATCTGCTCTGGAGTGATCCTGAAAGGGTGTATATTGTTGTCTTTACACCAAATACAAAATCTTTTCCATTTCAAGGAATAAGTTTTGTTCGTGCTAACTGCTCTTGCTTTAGCTAGGACTTCCTTGCACTCCTGCGGGATGCTTAGGTGAGAGAATTCTCGGTACTCAGGAGCCAAGCCGATAATCTGAGAGATTTCAGATTCGGGTGGAGTATCTGGCCTTTGGACATCGAGAGTAGAGAGGGATGTTGAGGCAGTTGGATTGATGGACGGACTGAGAGGCGACGGAGGTCCGCGAACCAATGTTGTCTCGGCCAGTATGGGGCAATGAGAATCAATGTGCAATGCTCCATTTTCATCTTCCGGATGACTCTGCTTATCAGGGGAAATGGCGGAAATGCGTACGCAAACACGTTGCGCCATGCGATGGAAAATGCATTTCCTAATGACCCCTGTTGGGGATGCCAACTTGCGAAGCTGTGGCATTTTTTGTTCTCCTTGGTGGCGAAGAGGTCTATTTGTGGTTTTCCCCATGCCGAGAAGATGTTGTCTAGAACTTGTTGGTTCAGTTCCCATTCGTGGGACATTGACCTCTGTCTGCTGAGAGCGTCTGCTATGACGTTGTCTTTTCCTGGGACATACTCTGATGTTAATGTGATGTTGTTGAGCAGTAGCCAGTTCCAAATTTTTTGTGATTCGCGAGACAGCGTCAGCGAGCGTGTCCCTCCCTGCTTGTTTAAGTAGTGCATTGTGGTCGTGTTGTCAGTCCTCACTAGCACTGCTGAATTTTTGATGCGAGGGAGGAATGCCTGTAGGGAGTGAAGGACTGCACGTAGTTCTAGGAGGTTGATATGCAGAGCCTTCTCTTGCTCCGACCATCTGCCGCTGATTTGTAAGTCTTGAAGGACTGCACCCCATCCTTCGAGAGATGCGTCCGTCGTTATGACGTGTGGAGTTTCTGGTAACAAGAACGTGAGACCTTTGGATAGGTTCTTGAGCTTCATCCACCAACCCAGCGTCTCGGATATTTGTCGAGTGACGACAATGTGATCCTCGAAGGAATCTGTACATTGGGTCCACTGTTTGGTCAGGGCCTCCTGAAGGGGGCGCATTCTGAGCAGACAGTGAGGGATGAGTAGAATGCAGGAAGACATCATCCCTAGAAGAGATTTGAAAATCCTTACTTTGATGGTTGGTTTTGAAGATATTGCGGTAGCTAGAGTCATCAGTTTGGTTTTTCTTTCCAGAGACGGGAAAGCTTTGGAGGAAATGGTGTTTATAGTGGCCCCCAGAAATGTTATTATCCTGGTGGGTTGTAAAGTAGATTTTTCGAAGTTGAGAGTCAAACCTAGGTTCCGGAAAATATCGAGACAGGCGTTGGAAGACAGCTGCGCGTCGGTGAGAGACGGTGCTTTCACCAGCCAGTCGTCCAGGTAGGGGAAGACCTGGGGATTCTGTTGTCTCAGGTAAGCTGCCACAGGAGCCAGGCACTTTGTAAAAATGCGAGGCGCTGATTTGAGGCCAAATGGGAGGACACAAAATTGGTAGTGGAGACCTGCTACTTCGAATCGTAGGAATTTTTTGTGTCGTCTGTGTATTGGGACATGGTAATATGCATCTTGCAGGTCCAAAGATGTCATAAAGTCTCCTTCCTCCAGGGAGCCTAGGATTTCCTGGATAGTCACCATTCGAAACGATTGGCTTTTCAGGAAGGCATTGAGCGCCCTGAGATCTAGAATGGGCCTCCATTTCTTCTTTTTCTGTTGGATTAAAAAGAAGCGGGAATAAAATCCCTTTCCCTTTTGAGCTGATGGGACTCGCTCTATTGCTCCCTTTTTTATCATGGAAGAGATTTCCTTCAGTAACATACGAAGGTGTTTGTGATGATGTTTGTGAGGAGGGGTTAACGGTGGGATGGAGTTGAATTCCAAGGTGTGACCGTGTTGAATCAATTGTAGTACCCACCGATCCGTCGTAATCATTTTCCAATTTTGGAGGAAATGTGTCAGCTTGCCACCAATTTTGAGCGGACAGGATGGTGGGGGGACTGGCTGCGGGAAATGGTCATTGTCTTCCGCCAGCCGTTTTCTTTTGCGATTTGCCCCTGAAGTTCTGTCTCCCGTAGGGGGTCTGACGACTTTGTTGTTGCTGTCGCTGCGGATATTGTGAGCGATTTTGATTATATGAGTATGTGGATTTGCCTTGATAGGATCCTCTGTATGTGGATTGTCCTCTTCCTCTGTGCCCTCGAAAGGACTGGTTTCTGAATTGTAAAGTCCCGAGGGCCCTTGCAGTATCGGTGTCTTTTTTAATCGTCTGCAAGGCTTCATCTATTTTAGCTCCAAATAGTTGTTGTCCGTCATAGGGCATATCTACAACTTTGGTTTGTACCTCTTGCCTGAAGGACGTCGCTTTGAGCCATCCTTGTCTGCGCAAAACTGCGGCGCCTGCAAGCTGTCTGAAGCCTGTCATGGCGACATCGACAGCTGAATCTATGATTTCTGATGCTGACATTTGACCTTCATGAAGGAGTGCCTGGACCTCATTTTTCAAGTCGTCAGGTACGTGCGTGAGATATGGAGCAATATCTTCCCATAGTTGCCTATTGTATCTGCCCAGCAGAGCAATGGCGTTGGCCACTTTGACCGTCATGGCTGACGTTGTGGAGAAGCGTTTGCCTATGCCATCCAATTTCCTGCCCTCCTTGTCTGGTGGTGCTGACAGTGGCGAGGATGGGTTTCTGGAGTTCTTCTGGGCGGCTTGAGTGACGACCGAATCTGGTTTTGGATGTGAATTAAAACAAGTGGGTGCCGTTGACGGAGCTCTATATTTTTTGTCCAGTCTAGGGACCACTATTGAAACCGATGCAGGAGTTTGCATGAGTTGTAGCCCCTGTTCCCAGATATGTTCTATTATGGGAATGGACCGTGCCTCCTTCCTTATGGGGTCTTTGAAGTCATACAAGAAACAATCCGTTACTTTTGTTTCCATTGCCATGTGAAATCTAGTGGCCGCTCTCTATTAAATTGTGGAAGCCACCGATATCCACTGGTGGAGAGTCTGATGTGCTGGGTTCCGGTGTGGCCGGAGAATGAGCAACGTAATCCTCATCATCTCTGTTTTGAGAGAGGTCATCTCTAACCTCACCTTCCTCAGGAGGTTCGTCGTCATCATCAGAGGATTGTATGTTGTGAACCTGTTCATTGTCTTGAGGAATAACCAAAGGTGCTGGTCTTGCCCTTGGTGATTTTTGCTGTTTGGAAGATTCTTGAGAATTGTCATGTGAGGGTGTCGCCGACGATTCTGGGAATCTCTTTTTATAGTCTGTGATCAGGAATTGAAGATCATTAACTATCTCAGCCGGCAATACGATCATTGGAGTGACTGGAGTATGTACCTGAGCCCGAACAGTTTCTTCCGTAAAAATAACATCATCTCCGTCATCGTCAGTACTCTGGCATTTGACATTGAGATCTGACGGGCTAGTAGCTTGTTCGAATTGTTCATCATCTGATTCGTCAGCTTGTAGTATGTGAGAAGGAAGCAGTGATTGAACCCTACTGGGTGATGTCAATTCGGGCGTAATAGGGAGTTTGGTGACCTTTTTTGATTGAATTAACTCCGCTTTTTTCCATGGCGTCGATGATGTCGTCGTCGACGAGGTCGTCGACGAGGTCGTCGACGGTGTCGTCGACGGTATCGACGTCGATCGTTTTTCAAGCGTCGAGTGTCCCTTCGCCGATGAAGCTGTCGTCGACGTGGCGGTCGTCGACGGTGCGGCTGTCGACGATGTCTTCGTCGACGCGATCGTCGACGGTGCCTTCGCCGTCGTCGATGCGGTCGTCGACGGTACTTTCGCCGTCGTCGATGTGGTCGTCGACGGCAGTTTTGTCGTCGGCGGCGTAGTAGCAGTCGACGGTGCATTTGTCGTCGGCGGTGCTCCTACCGTCGTCGGTGTCTTCGTCGACGATGCGGTGGACGTCGACTGAATTCTCGTCGACGATGTCGGTGTTTTCTGTTTTGTCGACGTCGACGACGACGGAGTTTTGACAAACGATTGCTGTTTTTTAATAAGTACAATCGACGATATTGGCTTACCCGTCGTCGACGAGTGGGTGGTCGTCGTCGTTGAAGTCAAGGCTGACGATGCCACCGTCGTCGAGACTGTCGTCGTCGATGTGGAAACATAGTTTGTTTTTCTTGAAGAGAATGTCATGGAAGTAGACGACGAGGACTGCGATGGCTTTCTGAAGGTTGCAGCATCCTTCACAGACGTGTCAGATCTTGCCTCAGAAGACTTTGAAGTAGTCTTTTTGTGAGGGACGTCTGGATGGCCAGGGGAAGCCTCCCTTGGCCTTTTTAAGGACAGTTTTGAGGAAACTGAAGCCATTTCACTGCCCTCCGAGGAGAGCACCTCATCATCTCTGGTTTTGAGTCTGTTTAACCAGAGGAGCAGTCTGCCTTCTCTATCCTTAAGTGTTTTGGTAGAGAATGTTCTACATACCCTGCAGTCCTTTACTGTGTGGTCAGGGTAGAGGCAAGTCTCATGCTTGTCGTCGACGTGCAGTCTCTTCTTGCCACAAGAAGAACAAGCTCTGAAGAGTCCTTTTTTCTGTTGTTCAGCCATAGTTGAAGTATAATCCAAGTTTTTTGAAGAAAAGTAGAGAATTTGAAGAAACCTGAGGAGAGCTCAGGTGGGGACTCCCTAGCACAACGTGCGGTAGAAAATCTGAGAGACTGAGGCTCCTGGCAGGAAGGTTCTAGAGGGAGGTGGTAGCTGATTGGCTACCTTTGGAAATTTGGTCCTTTTTACAAAAGGACATAGATAGGCTACTAAGGCAAGGCCCTTAGGCCTATTTTTCTCTATGTATGTCTATAGGACATTCTATTACCGGGGCTCCCATCTTGACGACGGGGAATGATTCAGGCATGTGAATCTATGAAAGACACCCATAATACTGGATAAATATATATATATATATATATATATATATATATATATATATATATATATATATATATATATATATATATATATATATATATATATATATATTCACATATTCACTGAAAAACCATACGTTTCAGGAGTTATATAGTTAGGAAGAAAACAAGTTACTTACCTGTAACTACAGTTATCCAGTATTGGTATCTTTCATAGATTCACATGCCTGAATCATTCCCCGTCGTCGAGGCGGGAGTCCCACGGTAAATTATATATATATAGCAGTGCCTAAAAACCATTAGTAGTAGGCTAGAAAAGGATATAGGCCCAACTAGGCCCAAAACTTAGCAGCCTATCTACATCATTATGTAAAAAGAACTGAAAAAAGTAGCCTCAGCCAATCAGCTGTCCTCACCCTCTAGAACCTTCCCAGCTCAGGCAGTTCTCCTCAGATTTTCCCAGCACAAGTGAGAAGTAGTATCCATAATAAGAACTGCCCAGTCGGGGAGGAGGGTGGGTGCATGTGAATCTATGAAAGATACCAATACTGGATAACTGTAGTTACAGGTAAGTAACTTGTTTTCTTATCCAGTATTGGGGTATCTTTCATAGATTCACATGCCTGAATCAGAATAGCAAGCAGTAATAACCATAACTGTCGGTAGAGGAAGGTGGGAGACAATCCAAACCATATATCCCCACACAACCTGGAAGGTACTAGAGCAAGAACATATTTCAGTACATATGCATAATCATGACAATACCTTCATATACCATATATATAGAACATTAAAACAGTATGTTAGCACAAATGTGACAATAGAAAACAAAAAAAAAAACATAAAAGGCTGACCTCAGTGAAGAAGATGCTGCAACACTGCTTCTCCCACTGACGTATCTTCATGTAACACCGGCTGCAGGCAATAGTGCTTGGTAAAAGTATGGACACTTTTCCATGTAGCAGCACGGCAGATGTTTTCCAGGGTCACCCCTGCAAATAAGGCTGTAGACGCTGACATCATCCTGGTTGAATGCGCCTTAACCGTTCTTGTCAGTGGCTTGTTCGCTTTCTCATGACAGAAGACAATGACAGAGGAAAGCCATCTGGCAATAGTTGCTTTCATCACAGCCTGACCACGTGTAGCTTGGCCATAAGCTACAAACAGTTGGGTAGATTTGCGCAAATCTTTTGTCTTTTGTAAATAGAATTTGAGACATCTTTGGACATCCAAGGAATGCAGCATCCTTTCAGCTGGAGTCTTGGGGTCTGGAAAGAAAGATTTTAGTTTCACCGGTTGATTGATGTGAAACTGGGTCGGAACCTTGGGAATAAACTTAGGATGAGTTCTAAGTGTCACACAATCTTTTGAGAAATGTAGGAAAGGTTCCGATATAGTGAACGCTTGTATCTCACTTACTCTCCGGGCTGAAGTGAGGGCCAACAAAATAGCCACTTTCCAAGTCAAGAATTTAAGTTCTGATTTATGAATTGGTTCAAAAGGCCTTTTCAGCAATTGAGATAACACAATATTGAGATCCCACTCAGGAGGAGGAGGCCGCACTGGAGGGAAAACTCGAAATAATCCTTTAAGGAACTGTTTAATTAAAGAGGAAGAGCACAAAGATGGCTTGTTGTAACTCTTTCTGAATCTGGATATGGCAGCAAGGTGAACTTTGATAGAAGAAAAAGCGAGACCTGATCTGGCTAGAGACAGCAGATAAGGCAGAATCTGCTCTGGAGGAGCTTGTAGTGGATGGACATCACGCTCTCCGCACCATAAACAGAATCTCTTCCATTTGAAGCGATAGGTTCTGATTGTAGACTGTGCACGAGCCTGAGATAGAACAGCTCTACAGTCTGGAGAAATCTCCAGGTCCTTAAACTCTAGGAAGTCAGGAGCCAGGCGTGCAAGTGCAGCGACTGAGGATCTGGATGAAGTATTTGTCCTTCCTCCCTTGTCAGCATTGAAAGTGTCGGCTTGAGGCGCAGTGGAGGTTGATGGGAGAGTATCAGAAGCTCCTGGAACCAATACTGTCTTGGCCAGCGAGGAGCAATTAGGATTAGAGAGCAACGTTCCCTCTTCATTTTCTGTAGAACCTTTGGGATGAGAGGAATTGGAGGGAAGGCATACGCAAAGATTCCTGTCCACCTCATCAACAGGGCATTTCCTCTCGATCCTTGCTGTTGGAACCTGCTGGCAAAGTATATGCATTTGCTGTTCTGTTGCGTGGCAAACAGGTCCAGCGTTGGTGTGCCCCAGAGCTGGAAAATTGTTTCCACTTGGCTTTGTTCGAGTTCCCACTCGTGACATCCTGTGAACGATCTGCTGAGATCGTCGGCCAGAGAATTCTGAATTCCCTGAACATGTTCCGCTCTGAGGGAAATTTTGTGATGGAGTAACCATTCCCACATTTCTTGCGCTTGAAGAGACAGGGCTAGAGATTTCGTGCCCCCTTGCTTGTTTATGTAAAACATGCTGGTGGTGTTGTCCGTGCGCACCAGCACTGCAGAGCCCGCAATTCTTGGCAGGAAGGCTCGCAAGGAAAGAAAAATGGCCCTCAACTCGAGGCAGTTGATGTGTTTGTGCTTGTACTGATGGGACCACCGTCCCTGCACTTGAAGGTCTTGAAGATGGCCTCCCCAACCCTCCATGGAGGCATCTGTCGTCAGAGTAAATTCCGGTAGGGTCTGAAGAAAAGTGAGCCCCGGAGACAAATTTTTCTTTGCCGCCCACCATAGAAGAGCTTGTTTCATCTTGGGCGTGACCATGATACGGTCCTCGAAAGATCCGTCTATCTGCCGCCACTGTCGATGCAATTCCTCTTGTAGAGGCCTCATTCTGAGTCGAGCCAGTGGGACTAGATGGAGTGCAGAGGAACACATCCCTAGCAGGGAAACAAACTGTCGGACCGAAAGAGACTTTTTTGACCGTATTTGACTTGCCAGCTTTGTGATTCTGTCCTGACGAATTTGGGTCAAGAAGGCCTTGCACTGAGAAGTGTCTAGTACTGCTCCTAGGAACGTCAGAATTCGTTTGGGTTGCAGTTGTGATTTTTTGACGTTGAGGGTCAGGCCCAGGTTCGAGAACATTGACAGAGCACTTGTGACCGATTGCTTTGTTGAAGTTTTTGTCGGACTCTTTATTAACCAATCGTCGAGGTACGGGAATACTTGGATTCCCTGTGACCTCAACGCAGCTGCAACCGGAACTAGAGTCTTGGTAAAGATTCTCGGTGCAGATTTCAGGCCGAAAGGGAGGACCTTGAATTGAAAATGGACACCAGCCACTGTGAATCTCAGATACTTGCGGTGGTTTGGATGAATGGGAATGTGGAAGTAAGCGTCTTCCATATCCAAGGAAGCCATGAAATCGCCTTCCATGAGGCAATTGAGGACATCTGCGAGCGTCACCATGCGGAAACTCTGCTTTTTCAGATATTTGTTTAAGTTTCGTAGATCCAAAATTGGACGCCACTCTCCTGAAACCTTTTCCACAAGGAAAAAACGAGAGTAAAACCCCTGATTTTTCTGGGATGTTGGAACTTTTTCTATCGCATTTTTGTGTAGCATCTTCATGGCTTCCATGTATAACAAATGAAGACGAGGAGGGGAGGGACCCCTGGGCGGAGACGTTGGAGGTTTCTGCAAGAACTCCAGAGTGTGTCCGTGTTTGACTATGTCCAGAACCCACTGATCTGAAGTTATCTTCCGCCACTGTTGATAAAAGGCGGAGATCTTGGCGCCCACGGGGAGGGAAGGAAGAGAGGATGGTGTCCGGCAAAACTCACTGGCGTTTATTTGAATCGCGTCCCTGGTAGTTAGAACGTCGTTTCCCTCCTTGACGAGAGAAACCCGCTGACGATGACTGTCGATAGGACTGTTGGTAGTACGGCTTATTTTGAGGCTGATACTGGCGGTTTTGCTGATTTTGATAATGTCCTCTGGAAGGAAAACCACGGCCTCTTGCTCCTCTGAAAAAACCTCGCTTATACTGTAGTGTACCAAGCGATTTGGCCGTATCAGTATCCGTCTTGATCGCAAGCAATGCGTCATCTATGTGTTTGCCAAACAATAACTCGCCATCATAGGCCATGTCAAGTATTTTGGTCTGGACTTCAGGTCTGAAAGAAGTCGCCTTGAGCCATCCGTGCCGTCTAAGAACTGCCGCTCCGGCCAATTGTCTAAAGGCTGTATTAGAGACATCGAGGGCGCAGTCGATAATCTCAGAAGCTGCCCGCTCGCCTTCCATGACAACCTTCCTGACCTCTTCAACACGGTCTTCGGGAACCAGGTTGATGAATTCCGACAGATCTGACCACATTTGTCTGTCATAACGTGCTAAAATTGCCAAAGAATTAGCAATCTTAACAGTAGCAGCGGCATTAATTGAGAACTTCTTCCCAATCGCATCCAACCTCCTGCCCTCTTTGTCTGGAGGTGTTGAAATTGGTGCTGCCGGATTCTTGGATCGTTGTTGAGCCGCTTGTAAAATCACTGAGTCAGGTCGTGGATGACCGATCAAACATGAAGGAGTATCCGGTGGTGCTCGGTACTTCTTGTCGACTCTTGGAAGAACCGCCGGGATGGACGCTGGCGTCTTCATTATATTAATCCCTTCTTTCCAAATGTATTCAATGATAGGGATAGATCTAGATACCCTTCTATACCCTTCTTTGAAATCATGAAGAAAACAGTCAGTCTGCTCAACCGAAACTGTAATTGCAAATCGAGCAGCTGCCCGATGCATGATGTTATGAAAACCTCCTATGTCTTCTGGCGGAGAATCTGAAGGTCGTGGCAAATTAGGAGAAGGCATAGGAATGATGTAATCATTCCATGGTTCCGTAGGCGTAGAATCCGGAAGCTCACCATCCTCACTTTCATCCTCATCTGGAGAGGAGACGTCAACATCATGACCACCAGCCCCGGGGTCAACATCCTGCCTTGGCGAGTGCGAAGGATGTGGCGGGGAATTTGTCGGCAAGACTACTGGCACAGGATTTGGAGCAGGCAGAGTTGGTGGAAACCTCTGACGATAATCAGCCAGCATGGCCTGCAAATCATGAATGAGAGAAGACGTAAGATGAGTCGTGTCTTCTGCGTGTTGTTGCTCCTGATGATAAGGAGTAGCTAAATTTTCCTGATAGTAATGAACGTCATCATCATCTTCATCGTCTTGATATTTGATGTGTAACTGAGAAGGATGATGGGCAACTCCAAAAGGCTCGTCATCATCCCCTTCATCATCAGAATCTGCCTCCACGTAGTTTTCCAGAATATGCGAAGGCAAGAGGGGAGACAAATGAGAGTAACTCTGTCTCTGAAATGATTTCATCTGGAAATGGGTATACTGTACCCTTACCGGAGATGTGGGCAACAAATGCGTAGACGGCGCATTCAAAGATGCTAGCGCTGCTGTCGACGGTAGAAGTGAAACAGAAGTGTGAGTTGCTGGCATTGTCGTCGACGGTATCGTCATCGGAGTTGGAATCGTCGACGAGGACTGTGTTGAAGGCGTCCTAGTAGACGGATCCGTCGACGGACTCTTCGTCGTCGATGGAGCTGAAACCTTCGTCGACGGGCTCGTCGTCGACGGACTCGTCGTCGACGGGGTCTTCGTCGACGGACTTGTCGTCGACGGGGTCTTCGTCGACGGACCTGTCGTCGACGGGGCCTTCGTCGACGAGGCCTTCGTCGACGAGGCCTTCGTAGACGGGATCTTCGTCGACGGGATCTTCGTCGACGGGGTCTTCGTCGACGGGATGGTGGAAACCTTCGTCGACGGGGTAGCCGTCGACGGAAGCGTCGACGGAAGCGATGACGAATGCTTCGTAGATGGTGATTTGGTCGTCGACGGAAGGCTCGTCGACGACGAGCTTTTCTTCAATGATTTTTTCTCTGAAGAAGAAACCATGACGGACATCACAGGAGAAGTAATTGCTGAGGTGGTAACAGTACTTGAAGACGTAGAGGACGTAGAATAGGTGGTGACAGTGAGAGAGGACACCAAAGAGACAGCTTTAGTGCGGACTGTACTCACAGTAGAAGCTGTTGACGCAGCACTCTTCGTGGACTCAGAGGGTTTATGAGAGAGTTTAGGTTTTTTCAGTCTCTCAGGAGAACACCTCTCTTTGGAACTGGCTCTCTTACTTGAGGTAGAGGCTCTGTCCTCATCATCTGTGGCAGACGACTTCAGCCACAAAAGAACTCTTGCCTCTCTATCCCTGATGGTCTTAGGAGGGAAGGTTCGACATATCCTGCAATCCTTCACAACATGTGAAGGATGCAAACAATAAATACAATCAGAGTGCTGGTCGTCCACATGTACCCTCTTCTTGAAGCAGGAACCACAAGCCTTGAATAGAGCCTTCTTTTCAGACATCTTGAGAGAATTTTGAAGAAATTTTGAAGAAAACTGAGTAGGCACTCAGGGAGACTCCCTTACACACGAAGTGCGGTGAAAATCTGAGGAGAACTGCCTGAGCTGGGAAGGTTCTAGAGGGTGAGGACAGCTGATTGGCTGAGGCTACTTTTTTCAGTTCTTTTTACATAATGATGTAGATAGGCTGCTAAGTTTTGGGCCTAGTTGGGCCTATATCCTTTTCTAGCCTACTACTAATGGTTTTTAGGCACTGCTATATATATATAATTTACCGTGGGACTCCCGCCTCGACGACGGGGAATGATTCAGGCATGTGAATCTATGAAAGATACCCCAATACTGGATAATTAGCTTTTAAAAAACCTTTGAAATTCACTCAAAAAACTATAAGTTTTAGTGGTGTTAAATTCACTGCTGATGATGTCACATATTAGATCATTCATGACATGGTCAGTGACATCACTGATGACATCATCCACGTGACAATCACATACACCTTTTCATACACTATTACAAAAAGTTTTGTATGAGTAAAATGTCCAGCTAACTATAACACCACTAAAACTTATAGTTTTTTGAGTGAATTTCAAAGGTTTTTTAAAAGCTAATTCCTAACTATATAACTCCTGAAACCTATGTTTTTTTCAGTGAATTTGCAAGGTTTTTTAAATGCTAATTCCTAACTATGTAAGGCCTGAAACCTATGGTTTTTTCAGTGAATTTCAAAGGTTTTTTAAATGCTAATTCCTAACTATATAAGGCCTGAAACCTATGGTTTTTTCATTGAATTCGCAAGGTTTTTTAAATGCTAATTCTATTAGCGGATAACGTTTTTATATATTTAAACGTTTTTTAAATCTCAAATGCCTGCTTTGCTAACAGAGTTTTTAAGCACAGGCTCTTTTGTCTCTGGTGGCCATCTTGGGAGACTGCATATCAGAATTTTTTTAATGAAAAATAAGAGGATTTGAGAAGTCACTCAAAATGTGCCCTCATTTTTCTTTCTTCAGCACTAATCATAATTTCTATGGCAAAATGAACCCCCTCATTTTGTTCCTTTGCAAATTAAATGTTTTAAGTGTTAACACTTTATTCCAATCAAGATGACTTCAGGTGTGCCATACTTTTGTCATAAGTAAGACTGTTAGCTCTCTAGTTGTTCTTTAGAACACTCTGGGACATTCTGTCATTGGGCTATAGTTGGGCTACATCTGGCTGATATTTGGGCTACATTTGTTTTTTTTTTGTCTCTGGTGGCCATCTTTGGGCTACATTGGGGCTCTAACATATATATAGCCCAATGTAGCCCAATATATATTTTTCAAAGTTAATTTTCGTAAAAACCACTGGAGCACATATCAGGCTACCAGTCCCTACAATTTTGCCAAGTTTAGTGGAAAACCATTCAGCCGTTCGGGCTAAAAGTGAGTCCAACCGCCCTATGGAAATTAACATAGGGAAAACACGTTTTGGGACCCCCCTTTTATCTCGGCCCCTGCTTGACGAATCCCCCCCAAACTTTCAGGGAGGGACCGGAGCGCCGCGAGGCAAAGTTGAGGAAAATTTCAGGAAGATTCCTCAACCGGCGCCAAAGTTATTCCCAATAGAATGTTGCGATTTCCCTATGGAAAACAATCCTAACTATATGGATATATATATATATATATATATATATATATATATATATATATATATATATATATATATATACATATATATATATATATATATATATATCACAAGGGATGCGGCACACAAAGTTCTGAATTATTCACAAAGAGTTTATTACTCCAGCTCAGACCAACGCATTTCAGCCTAGAAACAGGCCTTGTTCACAGTAAGTGAGCAATCTTCTATGTTTACTATTTATCCCACCTGGCTATTAAGGTGCATTGTGGAACTAGTGGTACATAATTTAAACAATGTATTTTCAATACTCTGACATACAGTATTTTAAACACATACTATATTTTTAGCTTGATAATATGATTACGCGCTGCTGTTATGCGCTATGTTTTTGTGATATTCACATCATACGTGTGCAATTGCACGCTGCATTTCTGCGCTAATGATTATTATGGTATAGTACCCATTCAGGGTACTGAAGCACAGATCAGCCCAGGCCTCTTCCGCTGCCAAGCAGTAATACAAGCACCCGACCTCCACGGTCCCGGCCTTGAACTCACAGTGCTGTATGTACTGTGTAACACGTGCTGTGTTCTCTAGTGCAGCGTTCTACACTGTTATACTGTGCTCAGCTCTGTGCGTACACTGAGTGTGCACTACCTACTTGTATTCTATGCACTGTAACACAACCTGTTGCGAAGAATGTGTACTGCATATAATATAGTTTTGTATGTATGATAACTAATGTAGTTAGAGCATGTGATGTGTTTCGTGGATTCTATGCGTGCATTGTATTTTATATGATGTTGTATTGTGGTGCACTGACTTTAGCGTTTTCCCTTAAAACACCACGAAGCCCCATAAGACGGGGAAGGGGCTGGGCAGAAGCGAGACCTAAAAATGACAGCACAGAGAAGGAGAAAAATGTAAAGACCTTATTCATACAATTGAAAAAGAAATCTCCTAGAGTTGGAAGATAATTACTATGGAAAAATAAATAGAGCTAGATAGGGTTCTGAGAGGACTAAGGGCCAGATGTAGGTGGCCAAATACCGGTCGTTAACGGCCGAAAATACCGATTTTCGGCCGTTACCGACCGGTATTGAGCGTTCGGTATGTAGGTGATAGGAAAGAGGCCGAATCGGTAAATTAACCGATTCGGTAAAATACCGATCGGTAAAATACGGATTATGAAAATTTACCGATCGGTAATATTACCGATCGGTAAAATACCGATCGGTAAAATACGGATTATGAAAATTTACCGATCGGTAAAATACGGATTATGAAAATTTACCGATCGGTAATATTACTGATCGGTAAAATACCGATCGGTAAAATACGGATTATGAAAATTTACCGATCGGTAAATTTACTGATCGCTATAGTTACCGATCGGTAAACTTTCCGATCGGTAAACTTACCGATCGGTATAGTTACCGATCGGTAAATTTACCGAATCGGTAAATAAGAATAGGTAAAATTGAACATGGAGATGTAGGGAGGCTCTGAAATGCCGATTTTGCCTCAAAATCGGTATTTAAGAGTCGGTATTTACCATGGATTCAAATCAGGTGGTAACCAGGTGCAGCCTAACAAAAAGGACCCAAAATGCAATTCAGTTTGCACAATGGCGGCATTTTATGTAATAGCAAGACGGCTACGGGAGGAAGGAGAGAGGGAATGGCTGAGACAGGAGCAGGTCTACAGGCAGAGGGTGACCCTGTTCATGCTCACAGAGGAGGAGATACTTCAAAGGTACAGGTTGGCTCCAGACACCATCATGGAGCTCATCAGGAACCACAAACCACTGTTGGAGCACCCCACCCCAAGGGCACATGCAATTCCAACACATGTACAGGTGCTGTGCAGCCTCCACCTGCTGGCGTCAGGGAGCTACCAGAGCGTGGTTGGTGTGGCGGGAGGGGTGACCCAGAGCAGCCTCTCAAGGTTTTTTCACAAATTCCTTGACGCCATGTTGCATAGGATGGAGCATTACATTTTTTTTCCATCCACCCATGCTGAACTTGTACAAACAAAATCTGAGTTCTACCAGATGGTAAGATTTCCCCATATCATCGGATGCATTGATGGCACGCACATCCCCATTTGTCCCCCTGCTGCCACAGAATACATTTACCGCAATAGGAAGTCAAGCCACACCATCAACGTCCAGGTGATTTGCAATGCAAAGTACGTCATCACAGACCTTGTCGCAAAATTCCCAGGAAGTACCCACGACTCCTATATATTTCAGAACAGCGGCATCTATGCACGGCTGTCAGCAGGGGAATTTGGCGAAGGATACCTCCTAGGTAAGACAGAGTCAGCGACCCCTTCCACACCTATTGCAGTGAGAATGACAAGTATGCATGTGAGTAATGTATACCCATTTCCCTTTTAGGAGACAGTGCATATGCGCTACGTTCATTTATCCTGACTCCCTACCTCAACCCCTCCACACCCAGCCAAAGGAGGTATAACCGGGCCCACAAAAGTACACGCAATGTGGTAGAACGGACCTTTGGCATCTGGTAGAGCAGATTTAGATGCCTTCACAAGAGTGGAGGCGCAAGGCAGTATACCCCCACCACCTGCTGCAAGATCATAGCTGCCTGTGCCATGTTGCACAACTTGGCTGTGAGGAAGGGTACAGAGGTCGAGTTGTCTGACTACGAGGATCATGACGACGACAATGCTGTGCCTGACATACAACCTGCTGGAGTCACAACACCAAGTGAAGGCAGGTACAGACGTGAGGAAATAACAAGCAACTATTTCTGAGTAAGTAATGAGACACAGACAGGTTGTGTGTATTTATATGTAGCCACGAAGTTAAAGCACTTAAGTGCAACAAATTAAATTTAAGAAAGGTGGGGACAACATGTCCTGGGTTACATCACCCACTGGCAAAGTCATTTTCGCGCGCGCTTCCCAGAGCCACTGGGATGTTCCCCACTGCCTTCCTCCTCGCCTGCAGGCTCAGCTGGGCGCCTGCTGCTCCTACGGGGCTGCACCACAGCGCTTCCCATGCTACTGCGGCTACTGCGGTCCTCTCCCTCAGGCACATCCAGGGCAGGATTGTGTTCTGTTTGAAAAATCATCATTGCCTCTAGGGCACTGGTGATTCTGGCCATGCCCCTGGTGACCTCGGCCGTGTTCTGGGTGAGGCTTTCCTGCATGTTATTGCCTCTACGGCATAGCTGTGCTGTGGCAGTGGCGAGGCAATTCATGGCCCTATTGGTTGCTCGGGCGTCCCTGCGCCTTGTGTGCTCTATGTTGTCCAGTTTTGTGCACAGCTGCGTAATTGCAGAAGCAATTCCTGCAGCTAGGTCTGCATTTGATTTTACAATGTCCCTGTTGCTTTGTGCAATGTCACTGATGCCCTTCCCTATTTCTCCTACTGTTTGGTTTAGGGCACGGAATTGGCGGTGGCAGGCCTGTATATATTTGCCCTGCATGCGCTGGATGCGCACCATGCTTCCCTCCAGCCCACGGAAGACAGTGCCATCTCCAGAGCCACCTACACTGCTGGGCATGCGTCGACGTCTGCGCATGGTTTCAGATTCTGTGTTGGGCTGCAGTGCAGCATGAGGCATAGGTGCAGTGTCTTGAGCCTCAGCTTCTGCTGCCTCCATCATTGGCAGTGGGGCCACGAGTCGCCTCCTGGCTGGTGGGGTTGCTGGTGCAGCCTGTAACATTGATGGGGATGTCTCAGGAGAGAATTGCAATGCAGGGGATTGGGAAAGGTGTGGGGAGTGTGCTAACTCGGGGGTCTGGACTGTCTCCTCTTCCTGTGTGATGGCAGTTGTGTCCTCCTCATCCTGCGATGCATGGACATGGCTTGGCCCTGCCTCGTCACTCTCCTCCCTCGCTGCTGCAGTCCCTGATGTCGGTGTGACTTGACTGGCTGATGGTGCCCCTAGGTGTAAATAAGCGTATGTCAACTGAGTGCTACTGTGTCACAGTGACTAAAATAAAATCTTTACACATTTTACTTTCATTAATCGCCATTACTTTCACTGCCTTGCTGATGTCTGTTCAGTTATACATGGTCTAATATTAGCTGCCTACATTTCCCATAATGCATTGCTCCTGTATAGTGCTAGCAGTACTGGACTGGGGTTGGGCTGTGCACAAAGGGTTAAGGAATGCTGCTTGGTATGGGGTGTTATGCTGCGCATGCGTCTTACCTTTTGCTTTGGCTCTGGCTGAGCTGTCCACGTCTACCAGTCCCACGACACTGTCTGGCTCGATGGTTGACGCCACCAACTCCTCCAGGTCAGTCAGGGGGGTGCTGGGTTCCTGCCTCCACCGGTGAGACCAGCCTGTTTGTGCAGCTCTGCCATCTTTTTCTTTGTGAGGCTCCTGATGTCGTAGAACCTTTTCTTTAAATCTTCCAAGCTCCTGCTGGTGACTCCCACAGCATTCACCCTTTCAACAATGAGTAGCCAGAGCTTGTGTTTTGCAGACTCAGCTAGAGTGAGGGACTGCTTTCCAAATAGTTGTGTGTGGACTCTAACCACCTCCTCCACTAGTACCTGCAGCTCCATGTTGCTAAACTTTATTTTTCTCTTTCTGTCAGCCTTCTGGCTCTCTGTGCTGCTTGCCATTCTTTCAGCATTACACTCAAAACTAATCTCTCCCTGCTGCTCTGTCTCTCTGCTCAGCTCTGCCTGCCTCCAGAACCTTCTAATGAGTTGCAGCTGCCTGGGCAGGCACTTCCTGGTAGGAAGGGGGAGGGTGGTTGCACCTGATTGGCTGTTGTGTTAAGTTTCACTTTTGTTTGCTGCACGTTTTTGAAAATACCGATCGGTATTTACCGACCAATGCATTCCTATGGACCGATCGGTATTTTCCGATCGTCCGATACCGACTTTTACCGAATCGGTAAAAAATACAGATTTTTTATCTACATATCATTTACCGATTTTTAAATACCGAATCGGTAAAATTCGGTATTTAAGAATCGGTAAAATGAAATTACCTACATCTGGCCCTAAGAATCTTTACCGCACAAAATCACCCAGACACAGGACCAGAAATGTTGAACATGCAACGAGAAGGAATCGCTGATGAGAGAAACATGGCGGCAGCAGGCTGACTGCCGTAGTGCTCCGCTCTGACCCTTCCATGAGTGCCACGGTTTTCTTCGCTCCAGTTCGCTAGCATGTCATTTTTGTAAAGAAGAGCTGCGGTGTAACTTTTGAGAAGAACGAGATAATTTTTCATCCGTTTACCTGTGCATTCCGTTGACGAGGCTCTTTCTATCGCACGGCTCCGGCTCCGCCTTGATGTGTGTGGATGTTGGCGTGGAGGCGGAGAGCTTCGAGGCTGACTGCAGGAAACGTCCAGAGAGAGCAGCGGGCGCCGGAGCTGCTGCACTGGAGTCAGGCCGCCCTGGAGCTCCGGAGGGCTAGACACATACGGAGTCTCCGTAAGGACTCCCAAACGAGCAAAAGCAGTGAGAGTTTGTTTGCTTCCAGCGCTAGCGTCAACTTTGTATCAAGCCTCCCAAAAACGGGAGCAGGCACCAGATTGCATGTGAGTGGACGACTCGAAGAGGACGTGGCCGATAGTACGACTGAGGTAAAGGGGAAGCAGGGTGGGAGCGAGTTGAACGTTTTTGAATTTTCCCCTTCGTATATGAAAGTAGCTGAGACCGCAAAAGAAAGTCAAAGTCAAAGTAAGGGTCCAGCTAAAGGCCAGGCAAAAGTGAAGTGTCCTCGCAAAAGGAAGGGCAAAGGTGGGGAGTCGTCTTCAGTGGAGAAGTCTTTAAGAAAAGCTTCAGCAGCCTCAGCAGCTCTAGTGGGCTCCGGTTCTGGGGTGCCCTCTCAAGCCTCCACTAAATTGCCTTCTGTCTCGAATTTAGAAAAAACATCTTCGTATCTCTCGGCAGAGGTGAAGGCAAAGAGGGGAAGAAAGTGCAGTAAGGCGACCAAATCTCCCCCGGTCCCTACCTCAAAGATTACTCCCTCGCTGCGTTTTTTCTTTAAAGTGATCCCGCAGATGCTAGAAATAGGTCAAGATCGCCTGTTTAAGGATAGTAATCCCATTGAGCCATTTACTGAGAATACTGTAATGGCATCGCTGGAGCAAGACCTGGAGCAAGACCTCCCTGGCGGATCAGCGGGGCAGTCTCTGGTTGCTGACTCGGACGCTTCAATGCACCTCAGTTGTAGGGCAGGATCAGTTGATGAAGACGATACACTGGGGACCATATCAGCTCAAGTCGCAGCTTTGTCTCCCTCACCCTCCCCAGATGAAAACAGGGGCGAAGATTGTCTAACAGCAACAGATCTGGAGAATACTAAGGGTAATGTGGAAACGGGCGTGCTAATACCTCCTGGGTCTCTTTTGGCCCCCAGCTCCGCTGATGGTGTTTGTCTTAGCCCTGAGGAAAGCGGAGCCTTGGATCTTAGCTCCACTCCCATTTCTGTTGCTTCATTGCAGCAGATGTTTGCAGATGTTTGCGGCACTATCAGCCGAGATTAAGCGAGGCTTTGAGGAATCTGCCTCCAATCAGAGAGATATAAGAAGCTTCTGCGAGTCCTTGGACGAAAAGGTCGTCGGCCTCTCAGCAAGAACTCAAGCCTTAGAAGAGACTGTGGGGCAAATCTCTATGCGTGCCGAAAGCGTCCAGGACGACATACTGAAGCTAAAGAGAGAAGATACGGCCTTATCAGAGAGAATGGAGGTTGTGGAGAATAATGCCAGACGATGTAATATCCGTATCCTTAATGTCCCGGAAGGGAGCGAAGGAACAGACATTAAGGGCTTTATTATCTCGCTGCTAAAAGAGGCTCTCAACCTGCAACACTCCAATGAGGATCTCTCAATGGATATACAGCGCATACACAGGGATCCATTTAGGCGTAATCCGCAGAGAACTAAGCCAAGGAAAATCCTTGTGAATTTCCATACGTATACTCTTAAAGAACAAATTTTGAACCTTGCCTTAAAACAAAAATCTTTAGCAGGCAAGGGATTCAACTTTCAGGTACCCTCGGACCGGTCCAGATTTACTCTTGATAAATAGTGGGAGCTGGGCAGGAGAATGGATGCTTTTCGAAGGTTGGGTGCCAAGGTGCAGATGGGTTTCCCTGCATCTCTTAAAATAATGCAGGACAACAAAATGCACAATATACGATTGGTTCAGGCTGCAGATGAGCTGTTACTGTCTTTGGGTAGTAGGAAGGGGAAGGGGCCAGCAGACTAGGATAAGTAAGCGGCTTATTTTTCATGGCTAACAGGATAATCCATTTTTGCAAGATTTATAAGTCCCCCCTCCTGCATCTCCTATTACAACTGGCTTAGAGCTAGGAGGCTCTGAGAGGAGCAATATAAAAAATTTGGCTAACCTCTAGCTAAGGTTTTAAGGATGAAATTATAAATCACGTGCAAATAAAAATAGAAAAAAAAGGGGGGGCCAACAAGAACACAAGAAATAAAATATTAGAGGCACTTATGGGGGGGCTCGGGTAGAGTAGGGGCACTTACTTCTGGAAACTTCCGGATAGTGAGTACAAGGGTTTCTCATGGGGGGGGGGGGAGGCATGGGGGGGGTCACTGGGGGGTGAAGGGATGGAATAAAAAGGGAAAAAAACACTTATTCTCAATTGAGCTCCAATCAAAGTTTATCAGGAAGTTTATTTCTATTTGGCAGATAGACAGGGTATTGTATAATTTTGAAGCATTTTCTATCATCATCTATTCCCAGGGCTATGAGAAAGCTTAGGATTTTCTCCTGGAATGTAAATGGTCTCCGCACCAAACCTCGAGCAAATAAAATTCTGCAGTACCTACGGGATGTAGACGCAGAAATCATTATACTCCAGGAGACGCATTTAATTGAGGGTGAAATGCTTGAGCTACTCGAGAAGAACAGGTGGTTGGTCACATCAGTCTCCACCTCCCAATCGCTGAACATAAGGGGTGTGTCTATCCTGTTCAAAAAACCTATGAACATGAAAATCATACAGCAAAAGGCGGACACTGGTGGCAGATGGGCCATTGCAGCGGTCGAGATAGGTGGCACAGCCTTAACATTAGTCGGCTATTATGGGCCGAATCGTGATGACCCCTCGGCACTAGAATGCCTATTTTTAAATCTTTTACAATTCCTAGAGCCAGTTAGAATTACTGGCAACTTTAACATCGTGTTGATTCCTTTATTGGATAAGTCTCCAAAAAGTAGACAGCTGGCTCTTTCAAAATCTAGAAACTGTCTACTTGGATGTATGAACCAATATGGATACGTTGATATTTGGAGGGTTAGAGCAGGGCAGAGGCAGGGATTTTCGTTTAGAAATCTTAAATATCGACATCGGTCGAGGATAGATTTTATCCTAGTTAGCCGTGCCCTGGTTGACTCTTAAGAATGTTGGCTATGTCCCTTCGCATCTCTCTGATCATTCTGCCATGATGCTGGAACTTGAGTGGGGGGATAAGCTTCCCATTAGGATGTGGTCTTTTGATAGATCTCTCCTTACCTCTTTGGAGGATATAGAGTTTATACAATTAGAAGTACGAGAATGATTCAGCATTAATACTGGTTCAGCACCACTTGGCGTTGTTTGGGACGCCTTTAAATGTACATTAAGAGGAATGATAAAGAATAGGACTGTATACAGAAGAAGGCAGTATATGGAAGAGGTGTCCTCTATCGAAGCTAGCATGACAGCAGCTCAGACAGACATCGATAACTGTAGGGTTGACGATAAGCATGATTTATCCCCGAAACACGCAAAACTGGTAGACTTGAAAAATAAATTGTCTTCTGTTCTAGATAAGAGCATTTTACAGAGATGGGAGGTGAGCAAACTATCACATTTTCAATACGGGGAGGGTGCTGGCAGGTTGCTGGCATGGAAAGTAAAATCCGATCGGGTACGAAATCTTATTGACTCAGTTATAACAGACAGAGTCACCTATACAAAGGATGTTGACATTAGGGAAACCTTTAAGGATTTCTTCCAGGCAATATATCAGGAGGACCTTAGTGTTAAATCTGAAAGCATTTCGAGCTGGCTGGAGGACATCTCTCTACCATCTCTGTCGGTTGAACAGAGTAATTTCTTAGACAAAGAAATAACTAAGAGAGGTAGAGGAGGCCATACGGGGAGCTAAGGGAGGTAAGGCTGCAGGAACTGACGGCTTACCGTCTGAAATTTACAAAAACTTACTAATAGAGGTGTCTCCCGTCTTGGTGGCTCTGTTTAACCAGATATTGAGGGAAGGTGAGGCCCCTCCTGCCTCCTGGGATAACGCCTCTATAACATTTATCTTGAAGCCAGGAAATCCCCCATCCGACTGTGGCTCGTATCGGCCAATATCAATTCTAAACGCCGACTATAAGATTTTTGCGACAATATTGGCCAAAAGGCTCGGTCAGGTAGCCCCGGATATACTGCATCCCAATCAAACAGGCTTTGTAAAGGGGAGGCAGTTATATGAGCTCACTTATGATCTTGTAGGCGCCATAGATGTGGCTACGAAGGAAGCTTTGCCCCTCTCTGTGCTTACGTTGGACGTCACCAAGGTCTTCGACAGGGTGAATTGGTTATACCTGTCGGAGGCCTTGTTGAAATTCAATGTGGGGGATAAATTCCGTAGAGCAATAAATCTGCTCTACGGAAGCCCTTCTGCTTCAATTCTGATCAATGGGGGCCTATCCGAGCCAATTCGAGTAACGAGGGGTACGAGACAGGGTTGCCCCCTGTCTCCCCTGTTATTCGACTTATACATTGAGCCATTCGCGCAGAAATTAAGAGAAAAAACACTAATTAAACCTTTTGTTTATTGCAATTGGGTCAAAAAAGTGGCACTTTACGCAGATGATATTATGATTTTTTCACCAGACATTAACCCCTTCAGTGCTAATGACAAGGGTAACTCGTCATGGAGTTTCCATTGATTTCAATGGAAAGTCAATGGAAGTGCATCATGTGCCTTAGCAGCCAAGTGGTTAATACAGCATTTCCAGCGGTTATAGATTTAGCCCTGGAATTTGGAAGGGTTTCAGGATATGAGGTGAACGCCTCCAAAACTGAGTCAATGTCATGGAATGTTAACTTAAATACCCACAGAGAAACATCAAGAGCTAACTTGCGGTATCTGGGGATTAATATAGATAAAGATATTAATTTGATAGCCTCCTCAAACTTTGCTAAAGTCTCAGCCCAGTGCCGAAAACTGATGAGAGCTTGGGCACACCTCCCTCTTACTATTTTAGGGAAGGTAAATCTTGTAAAAATGTCTATACTGCCAATAGTCTCTTTTTTATTTAATTCAATTCCATTGTTTTTTTACCCTAAATTAATTTCAAAGCTGCAGAGCGAGATTTCTTCATTCATTTGGAATAACAAGAATCCAAGAATTGCTTGGAAAAAGATAAGGCGTCGCAGGGAGAAGGGCGGGTTGGTGGGCCCAGATCTCAAGACTTACGCATGGGCATTTCAGCTATCACATGCACGAATGCTTTTGAAAACACCTACTGAGACAGGCGTGGGCCTTATGTTTTCCACCTTGCTGAGTTGTGAGGGAGTTGGGCAGGGCAGTTTCATGTTTAAATTCGGAGACCCTAAATTTAAAAAAAAAATAAAGCTGAAGGTACTACGGGAATGGCCAATACATGGTATAGAGTGAGGCACTCGATCAAACTAGGCTACCACTCAAGTAGAGCTCCAATATGGGAATTACCTGCGCCCCCAGCCTGGGCGGAAGATGTACTAGCATTACCACTTAAAGAGGCTGGAATTGTATCCTGGGGCGACTTTTTCATTGACGGATCTTTATTTCCATGGAATTACTTGGTCAACAAAGTTGGGACGAGACTCTCAAGATTCAAATATCTACAAATTTCAAGTTGGTCTCAGTCATCTTGTATACAGCCTTCGCGTAACAGCAGCTTATCTATAGGGGGAGGGAGTGAATTAGAGGCATGTCTGGTGGACAAACCCCCTGTAAAAAAGGAGATCTCGATATGGTACAACATGATCTTAGAGGCAGCAGATGGTAAATTTTGTCTCCCAATGCTATTGTGGGCGGAGTCAATGCCAGGGAAAGACGTGGAAGAACTTTGGACAACTTCATGTAGGGTGTTGTGGGACCTGGTTAAACCTGCCTGGCTCCAAAGGAACCATTTATTTACAATGCATAGGGCCTACTATTCCCCGCAGAGGCTGTCAAAATTTTCCCTGACAGGTCTGGTCTCTTGCCCAAGATGTGGATTGGAGGCGGCGTCCGATATTCATATGTTCTTTGAATGTTCGCAAATTACCTCCTTCTGGGATTCTATAAGTAACAAACTGTCCTCGATACTGAATTTCCACATCTCCATAGATTTGGGCCTAGCCATCTTTGGTGTGAGTGGGAAGTCCCGTAGCGCTGCCTCTAACCTGGTGTTCTATTCCATTCTGGCGGCTCGCAGGGAAATTTGCAGACATTGGAAGGACGCCTTGCCACCCACATTCGATGAATGGCGTTCTTCAATCCTCCAGATCTCAAAACTCGATCTGGCAAGGGGAGGGAATCAGGGAAAGAGCCTTTTGGAATCAGCTGGAGTGGTCTCGTTGAGCCTGGGATTTTTTTTTTCCCCAGGTCCAATGATTAATGCGGACATGGTTCACCTTCTGGTTCTGCTGCTATACGTAGCGGTGCTTTTGGGGCCCGGGTATCTCGGGCACTATTGACCAACAAAATAGCCCATATGTCAGAGTTTCACGGCTTGCTAGCAGTTACTGTTGGGATTCGGTCGCCATCCTCCCTACGCTATCCCTGCCAGCTGACGCTGAGACAGTACAGAGGCACAGCCGGATTTTCTGCTCTGTGGCAGTTTTTGTTTTGATAGATCGGAGCCATGCACGCAAATGAGGATATAAAAAAAAAAAAAAGACCAGAAATGTTAGAGGAATGGGGAAACAATAACATGCAATGTTCCAGAAACATAATGTTGATAATAATGAAATATGCCAATAGAGACATAGAAGGCATTCACAAAACCATAAATCTAATAGAAACTCAAATTCAATCTTTAAAGAAAGATGAAGAAACAACTGACCTGAGACTAGAAATGAAACAAAGACTGGACAAGCATGAAAACGAAGTGGAGGAAAGGAAGCAAAGGAAATTCAGAAGAGACAAAGAGACTATGAGATCGGCACAATCTTAGCATTCGTCAAAAGATTTGATTCATTAAAACAACAAATGAAGAATCAAAAATCAACCGACAATGAATCTGATACTACAATCAGTGAATTAGACACAGATGCAAGTTAAGGTGAAGCTACTATATCAGGATCTTGCAACACAACTTTTTTAGAAGAATTGAAATTATTATACACGGATCAGAGACTGGGAGGAGCCAGAGGGAGAGGTCATAAAAAGGGATATGCAAGGAGAGGATCAGAAAGCCATACAAGAAACAAAAAACCAGGAGAGGATGTGACTAAAAAAGAATATCGTTTTCGCAATTGACAGAAAAATTTGCCAAAACAACATTGCAAGACAATCTTATAATCAACGTATCAAATACACAGTTAAGTCAAGATCAAATCAACCTTTTGAACAAAGGCCTAACCTTCTGCCCCGAGACACACCATGACTTTAGTGAAACAAAAATGGACATATACAAATTAATTCGAAAGTTAAAACTTGCCAAATTATTTGTAAAGAAAACAAGCAACAAAAACAGTCCAAAACAAGCTAGACCTTCTGAAACAGATCTCACCATAGAACAAATACTGGATATAATCCCCCCTTATGAATTTATGCTGAATTTAGATGAAAATTAAATTACAACTAGCCAAGTCCTTAACAATTTGGAAATAAATACTTGTGGGAATGAATACACCAAATTCAAAAGTAAATCTACATTTTGCCCCAGCCTAACACCAGGCAATTTAATTCATATCAGAATTACAAAAGATGACCAAAATCAGAACAAAAGGGAACATCGGACAAAGAGTGACAGAAAAGCATTATAGGAACTGAATAATGAATCCATAGAAATAAAACCTGCAGATAAGGGAGGTAATATAGTTATGGAAAAAATCACAAGATATTAAAGACGCAAAAAGGCAACTGAATGATGTTCGCTAATATAGGAAACTTAAAATAAATCCAATCAATGATCTAACCATAACGGATTCAGAAAAAAAAAAGTTTGGTCCGATGAAGGCATCAAATAATGAAGCTGCATTTCTTACAAAGGAGAATCCCATTATACATTTCTTCTCAAACGTTCATAAAACATTGATGAATCCACCCTGCAGGCCAATTCTCTCCAGTTGCAGGTCTTTATATGAAAACCTTACTGCATATATAGATTACTTCAAAGCACCTATAGTTACGACACTTAACTCCTATATTAAGGATAAAGGATATTTCCTCAAATATCTAGCTGACATGGAGTGACATATTGGTCTGTTGCTGGTTACCACCGATGTTGCCTCACTGTGTACCTCCATAAATCATGAAGTAGGTCTATTAGTAATTAAATATTTTTTGGCTCAAAGAAACATTCAGCATCTGAGACATTCAGAACTACTGCTTGAAATGACAGAATTATGCCGGCATAACAACGTTTTCCTCTTTGATCGACTATTTTATGTACAAATGTGTGATACTGCTATGTGAGTTTCTTTTCTCCAAGCTACACGAATCTCACCATGGATTGGTGGGAGAAAACCGTGGCTTGGGAGAAGGAAATTAAAAATACACTGAAAAAGCGCCGATGTGGCTTTTGTTATATAGTCTATTTATTCATTATTTGGCATGGAAAAGGAAGTGAATTCTTGGTTTACTTTCTAGCCTAAATCAGAATCACATTGGCCTGTCTTTCACTTGTAAGACCAGTACAAAAGAGGTAACATTTTTGGTCTATATTGAGGATGAACAAATAAAAACCACAGTATCGAAAACCCACAGCCACAAATAGCATTTTACACGGAAGCAGTTTTCACCCAAAGCCTTTGGTGAAAAAGTAGATCTCATTTAGAAAAGCTCCATCTCTCAAAGACCAACTAATCAGAAGCACTTTGTGAGATCCAAAAGTGAAACCAAATTAACAAATTATCACATTTTTTTCACAAAATGTGATAAATGCAAAGCATGCAAAATTGGAAAGACTACTAAACACCTTACAGACTTTAAAGGTAAACAATTCACCATAACACATAAAATTACATGTGAAACCAACTATGTGGTATATATGATCACCTGTGACTGTGGCCTACAGTACATAGGTAGCACAATCGGCCCACTGAAGAAATGGATATTAGAACATAGAGCAGTACAGAATAAGGATGTCAACTATGCCATGGCAAAACATTGCGACGCATAATAATTTTACATGGCAAAATATGACATACTGTGGCATTGCACAAATACCCAAACATGAAATGGGGGGCAACAGAACACTAAAACTAAAATGGTTTGAGTCAAAACTGATAATTCAGTTCAGGACCAAACAGCTGCAAGGTCTCAATGCTGATGAAGAGCTTTATGTACATCTGTAATCAGTTGGAAAGGTGTAGTAAAAGATCTCACCAGGATTATCCTCAGTGTTATGGGACTTAATAACATAATAAGAATCAGCATGTGATTTTCTTTATCAGCAGATAATGTTGTTGCATTTTTGTGTGAAATTGTTTTCAAGAGTATGTTGGTAATAAATGACCACTAAGGCAAGATTGGTATGAACCCTTTCGTCAGCATACATAATCATGGTACACATTACCTGTATTGAATTCAGAACTAAAACTCACTTAAACATTACCTTCGAGGTACATTACCATGGCTGGCAATCATTTATTACCTAAAATCCCTTGCATGTAACAACAATATTTTATAAGTGACTTAAAAACCAATATGTGCTGTATTCATATGACACCAAGTCATTATGTAGAAATCGGATACCCGTACCTACAACTTTTAGTTCCCACCGCTGAGGATAAAAAATTGTGACTGTATGGCACGATGTAATTGTATTTATGGTGTGTTTTACTACAAATCCCAGAGTGCCTCATAATTGGTCAACTGGGATACCAGTATATAATGAAAAAGAAAACCGGACTTACAGAACCGTGAACAAGCCTTTGTGGTGAAATGCGATGAAGGTAGTGGAAGTGAACTAAAAACATTGATAAAGATCTCTGGAGTGCAGATAGACGTATGTAAATTTTTTGTATGCGGTTTAAGAGATCTTGCAATGCAAATAGGAAAAAAGATCAATCTATCTGCAATGTTTAAACAAAAGGCCTAATTCACTAGTATGTCTTTTATGTCCATGCTAAAGTGTATCACATGATTATCTGCAATAGGGGCGGGTAGTTGAAGGATATTTAAAGTTACACAATGCTGCCAGAAACTTTGTGTGAGCAAGAGCACGGCAGTGCTCCAAACGCGTTGCAGAAGAGCGGGAAAGTAATAAATACCTTTCTGCCTCGTTCCTTGTGGTCCGCCTTCTTCATTTTCTAGGAGTGGATGTTTGGAGAAATTGCTGTTTGGAGTAAAATTATGGATGCAGGTTGTCTCCGGTGGCGGTACCCGTTCTCCCTAAAGTGGCTTCTATATACAACCAAAACGGAAGCACAGTTCCGAAGAGGAACTTTTTATACGGAAGCCCCCTACTGCAGCAGAAGATTTATAATCGCGGAAGCCAGGAGGGACACGACGACGACGGAGTCGGAGTACCAGTCACCATTGCCATACCGAGCAGTGAGTGATTGCCAGAAGCTGCGCGTAGGCGGGGGAGGATAGGTACGAGAGGCGGAAGGACTACGGGATATACGGCGGACGCCGTTCTGAGAAAAATTGCAGCGTTAGACCCAACAACTGTTTAAAGATAATGGCAGCAAGCTTGGAAAGAGAGCAGGAGGAGGCGGCCGAGGAACTGTTCGGCAATCTGCCAGGGATTAACGCTAATAAAGAACCAGCAGTTTTAAATAAAGTAGAAAATAGTCAAGACATCAGACAATTACTAAAAACACTGGAGAAAAAAACAAAAAGCGAGATCACAAAGTGGTGGGAGCACAAATCCCTGACAAAGTATGTGAAGGCAGGACGGTTACCTCGAGGTCTCAGATTTTTATTAGCGCTGAGCTTTGAAGCACCAAACCCGGCTATGCTCCGTGAATGGGGTGAAAGTAATCTGGAAGCCTCGATGAATCTGGTCAAAATTCTAATTAAGTACACAGCAATCGATCGGCAGGTGTTACTTGATGAAATAAAGAAAATCAATGAAGAATTAGAAGTGGCAAGCCAGAATGGTCAATGTAAGGAGTTAATTGAGAAGACCAGAAAGGATATCCGTGAACGTTTAAAGAAACATGAGGACAGGATTAAAATCTGCAAAGTGCTTACATTCACAAGGGATTTAAAGGACTATGAATTGGGGCAAATCTACACATTCTCCCAAAAAATCGACCATGCTAAGAAGTTAAAAATTTGTGATAAAAGAGCAACTACAGGAGCGCTGCAAAGTGGAGCATCAACAGAACAGACCACCAATACAGAGGGGGATACTATATCAATATCCAGTGCCTCTGGTTCTGAAAGTAGCAGCGGTATGAATTCCGTAAGCAATTTAGTTTTGAATTTGAGTGAAGATTGATTTTTTTAGTGGAGGACAGGTTAAAAACACTGCGTCCAAGAACAAGGAATGGTCAAGAAAAAGGAAAAACGCAAAACGCAGAGCAAGAAGAAAAAGACATCACGAAAACACAGCCAAAGAAAAAGCCGTGGTTTAAAAAGAAAAAATAGATTTAACGATTACTAATCTATCGTAAACCACGCTGTCAACTGCGGAAGAGCAACTCCTTGCACTTGGCCTCAATTACTGCCCAGAGAGTTCATTTAACTATTCAAGCACCAGGGCAGATGTCTTCTGTTTCATAAGAAAATTGAAGTTAAAAAGTTTTTTACCATAAAAACAGGGGGAAGTACTGATAATCCACTCAATAATGAACAACCAGGTGACCTAGTTTCTCAAGTAGTACAAGCATCTGACGTCAGCACCTTTTTGACTTTGCATGATTTGATAGCACCAGGATCAGATCAAGTTAAATTCCCCCGATGAGGAAACAACAATCACTCAAGAGCGTCTTAGAGGTATAGAAGTAAAACAAAGGGAAGCAGGGGAAAGTCCATTCAAACACAAAAGTGTTTTTACTCCCAATATGCCCAAAGATGCGATTGACATTTTCCACGAGTGTGTTGTTGAAGACCTAAAGAAGCTGAATCGTGCAATGCAAAAACATCAAAAAAACAAAAATTACAATCTAGAACAATACACCAAGTTGATGAAAAAATTATCAGAGAATCAAGAAATAATAATAAACAAATCTGATAAAGGAGGCAATATTGTCTTATGGCCAAGGACTGACTATATAAATGAAGCCATGAGACAATTGGGTGATGCACAGTGTTATGTGAAATCATGTGGAATGGAATACAAAAAGGCAAAAGACTCTTTAAAGAAATTGTTATACGAGTATAAAAGAAATGGTCTAATATCTTTGACTGAATTTAAGTTTTTGCATGTGGAACATCCAGTAATTCCTATTCTTTACTTAATACCAAAAGTGCATAAAATGGCCTTGCCCACACCTGGTAGGCCTATAATATCTGCAATTAACAGCATGGTGGAACACGTGTCTCAATACATACATTTTATCATCCAGGATCATGTAAAGTGTCTTTCAAGTTATCTGAGAGATACAGGGGACTTTTTAAACAAACTTGGTAGTATTAAATGGGATAGAAACTGGTGTTTAATCACATTAGACATTGAGTCTCTATACACAAGTATTGAACATGCGGATGGCCTACGTGCGGTTAAGCATTTTCTAGGCACAAAATCTTGTGAATATTATAGTCACAATAAGATGATATGTGAGCTAACCACATGGTGTCTGAACAACAATTTTTTCTTGTTTAACCAGGAATATTGGAAACAGGAAAGAGGAGTAGCAATGGGATCCTGTTTCTCCTCCAGCTACGCACGTTTACACGTCTGCTGGTGGGAGAAACGGGTCCTGGAGTGCACACCAAACAGACACAAAGTTTAGTACTGGCTTTGCTTCATTGATGACATTTTTGCAATTTGGGAGGGCGATCTGAAAAGTGCGGAGGAGTTTGTAAATAATTTAAATGACAATTCATGTAACTTGCATTTCACATCCAATATTAGTACATTAATAATGGAATTTTTGGATGTGTGTATTACAGTAACTGACAATATGCTGGAAACAACCTTGTTCAGAAAGAAAACTGCTGGCAACAGCATACTGCATGCCAGCAGTAGCCATCCCCGTCATTTAATTGAAAGCATTCCATTGGGTGAGCTGCTAAGATTAAAACGAATTTGCAGCTCCCCACAAGATTATGACAGATGTGCCCAAGAAATGATGGATAGATTAAGAGATAGAGGGTATTCTCAAACTACTCTCTCTACAGCTTTGGAAGGGCAGGGGAGCGAACACGCGAATCATTAATGACCCCTAAAACTACAGTGGTTATAGATAAAGAAGAAAGTCCCCGATTGATAACCACATTTAGTAAACAGGAAAGAAAAATCAAAGCCATCATTAAAAAGAACTGGCCCATTGTGCTCACTGATGGTGTGCTCGCTAACAGATTAGACCATTCACCCACTATTACTTTCAGGTGAGCAAGATCGATGAGAATTCAATTGGTCAGGACAAGTCCAGAAATTGGAACTGATGGTACCTGGCTTACACCAAGAACAGGTTTCTTCAAATGCTCTAAATGCAGGGAATGCAGATTCGGCGTGAATGCAACTCCTTAAATGACTCCTTTCTCCGACACATGTGTTGCCATTAAAGGAAGTTACGGATGCCGCACTGAGTATGCTGTATATGTTCGGACGTACACCTGCGGGCTACGCTATGTGGGTAGCACCAAGCTGCAGGTGCACGTCCCAATACTGCAGCATCTCAGGGCTATTGTCAACAATGATGCGGCATATCCCGTAGCAAGACATTTCAAAGCAGTACATAACAATCTGAGCTGCCTTTCCTATTTTGTAATACATGCGGTAGCACAGTTACATAGAGGAGGAGATCCGGAGAAACTGTTAAGAAGACTAGAAACTCGCACAATTGTCGAGTTAGACAGTAAGAATCCTAATGGGTTAAATAACACCGAAGATCTGCACCATTATTTATAGATTTCTTTATCCCTGTTTGTCAGCCGGATGTATGAGTCAATACTGTCAGGAACATGTATAATGAACAAAAAGGATTAGATCTCCAGGTGGTATAAAGGTTATATTGATGAGACTGATTCATATGAAATGAAAAATGAAATTTTAGTCCTCCATGATAACCGCAAGTTATTTTAAAGAAATTAAATGTATTGTGTAAATGTATTGGTTATGGATTATGAATGTTGTATTTTCTAGCACTTTGAACACTTTAATATTTCAAGCACTTTAGACAGGCCTATAGTAAGTTTGAACAGGGTAAGATGAAATATATGCATTCATGCAGTAATAACGACTCTCGGAATTCTTTGAAACTCAAAACTCCATGAAATAGTGTTAAGAAACATTATGGCTAAATAGATTTGTACATATTTATATACTTATTCCCAGTGTGAACCATATGGTTACAAGGGTTATGCTATTTTGTACATATAAGATTTGTATATTTTTATTTTTACCAAATGAAATTATTTTTATGGATTTTATTACATCAGTGCATATTTATTCAGATATATATTTTGATGTAATTTTGGTAATTGAGGTTTCATACCTATTTATTTAATGCAAAATGTTGCACTATAAATAGTGGAGGAGTGTGATTATATTCAGGCATTCAAGCCAAGGATGAGAGTCAATGTTTACATATGCATATTTTTTGTATGCTGTTTAATTAAGAGATGCAAATAGGAAAAAAGATCAATCTATCTGCAATGTTTAATCAAAAGGCATCATTCACTAGTATGTCTTATGTCCATGCTAAAGTATCACGTGATTATGTGCACTAGTGGCGGGCAGTTGAAGGATATTTAAAAGTTACACAATGCTGCCAGAAACTTTGTGTGAGCAAGAGCACGTCTGTGCTCGAAACGTGTCGCAGCAGAGCGGGAAAGTAATAAATACCTTTCTGCCTCGTTCCTTGTGGTCCGCCTTCTTCATTTTCCAGGAGTGGATGTTTGGAAGAGACAGGGAGACAGAGAGACAGATATAGATATATATACATATATGTTTTAACAAAGAAGCACCGTTCGAAGACGCACAAACAAGCAGCATATTTGCAGCACCCGTCGCTTCCTTTATTCAGCAAAATGAAGGTCGCCTTACGCGTTTGAGCATGTGGGCTCCTTGATCACAGGCATTTCAGCATCGAGGAAAGGAAGTTCAAAGGGGGCGTCGGCCAGCGTGCTCTTTTGTAATGCCCTTCATTAGGCAGCAGATGTCAGCAGCTAGTATTGCATGCTGGTACTTGGAGTATTAGTATGTTCCTTTAGTAGGTTACATGCCTCCTTTGTTGCAATTCAGTACTTTTAGTAAGTTTCTCTCTCCATGATATTGTCAAAAATTGTCTATAGCCTTCCAGTGGGCTTTTGATTAAAGGGACGCCGTATTGCGGTTTGAGCCTTTTACCGCTTTTGCCAACAGGAGACTGTGCAAAGTTCATCTGGCGGTGCAGTCTTCACGGCTCGGTCTGCCTCCATAATTTATTTTAACAAAGAATCACCATTTGAAGACGCACACACAAGCGGCATATTTGGGGCACTCAGCGCTTTCTTTATTCAGCAAAATGAAGGTGCCACACTGTACATATAATTGCTATCTTCGAAACTTCGAAGGTTGCAGGAATGCCACGGCAAGACTCTCTTCCTCTTAGGCTCACTGTGCTGAATGGTGTGGACGCAGTTCCAACCTCAGCCTCTCATCAGGTTCGCAGATAGCAATTATATGTACATTGTGGCGCTGGGAACTTCCAAAGGAAAATAATGACTGTTCCTTAGGACTACATGTCCCAACAGGTTTTGCAAAATTGAAATGCATTATGCTAGTTCCACCTAGAAACAGTAAACCAATAAAAAAATGCGTGACATTTGAAAAAGTAATCGAGCATCCGCAGTGCCACTTGTGTGCTTAATGCCTCTGAGGAAGCAGCGTGAGCCGTGTAAACGCGTCAGGCACCCAGATAATACAGTGCGGAAATCACGGCGAGCTGACAACGTCAATGGCGAAGTGTTGTGTGCTGCCCTAAAGCGCACGGGGAAAAATATTATATATATATTAATATATTATATATCCATCCATCCATTGCAGAACCCAAATTGGAAGAACCATACGGAGACCTTCGTGGCGCTTTAAGTATTTATTCACAGCATGCCAGCAGAGTGTTGTTCAAGAAGGCAGTGTCAAATTAGGCCAGACGCGTTTCAGGAGGTGAACTCCTTTCTTCAGTGGCTTTTGACAGACAGGGGGAAGCATAAACAGCGCAGACCGTTCCTTAAACATCATACCTGCCCCCAATGGGTGTGGCCACACGGCATTCTGGTCGATGCAGTCCGCGCTGATGTCAGCCTCAGTGGGTGCCACTCCCCGAGTCCAAATGTCACAGATTAAATGCACATACACTTGAAGTCTCTGCCTCGCTTTTCACTGCTGTAAATGAAGGCTCAAGCAAGTTCCCAACTGCAAAGGAGCAGGCTTGTCTCCGTCCCGAAATCGGCAGCAAAGGTTTGTCACCCGGGACCTTCTTAGTTGGAAGCGGCAGGTTCTTACCTCGACCTGGGTCAGGCCGATACACATCCATCCATTGCAGAACCCAAATTGGAAGAACCATACGGAGACCTTCGTGGCGCTTTAAGTATTTATTCACAGCATGCCTGCAATGGATGTGTATCGGCCTGACCCAGGTTGAGGTAAGAACCTGCCGCTTCCAACTAAGAAGGTCCCGGGTGACAAACCTTTGCTGCCGATTTCGGGACGGAGACAAGCCTGCTCCTTTGCAGTTGGGAACTTGCTTGAGCCTTCATTTACAACAGTGAAAAGCGAGGCAGAGACTTCAAGTGTATGTGCATTTAATCTGTGACATTTGGACTCGGGGAGTGGCACCCACTGAGGCTGACATCAGCGCGGACTGCATCGACCAGAATGCCGTGTGGCCACGCCCATTGGGGGCAGGTATGATGTTTAAGGAACGGACTGCGCTGTTTATGCTTCCCCCTGTCTGTCAAAAGCCACTGAAGAAAGGAGTTCACCTCCTGAAACGCGTCTGGCCTAATTTGACACTGCCTTCTTGAACAACACTCTGCTGGCATGCTGTGAATAAATACTTAAAGCGCCACGAAGGTCTCCGTATGGTTCTTCCAATTTGGGTTCTGCAATGGATATAGATATATATATATATATATATATATATATATATATATATATATATGAAGAAAATAGTGAGACTTTCAAAATCAAAATGGAAGAGATATCTAGGAAAATTAACAAACATGAAGAAGAAATTATTATAAAAAAAGAAGAACAATTCTTAAGAGACAAAATAGACTACCAGTTGGGTAGGATCTTTACGTTCAGCAAACAATACGACAATATTGGCAAGAAAATGACCACAGGTAACACAGTGGTCGGAGGAGCGGAAAGTGAAATGAGTGAAAGTGACGTTTCAGATGATGGAACTTTGCTAACAGAGAAAGCACCTAATACGTTGCCAAATTTTTGGAAGAAATTTCGGCTCATGAATCAGAGCCAGAATTATCAAAATTGGCAAATAGACAGAGGTCGGGGGTGAGGAAGAGGATTTACCGGACGCGGCAGAGGAAGAAGAAAGCAAACTGAAGAAACTCCACCAACCTGAAACAAATCAGGAGGGGCGGCTGGTGGAAAACTCACAAGCCCACTACCGGGAGTGGAGACGAGCGGTCAAAAGAAACAACGAGGCAAATAAGGAACACGAAGAATGTGGTAAATCTTTGATACATCACTAACTGATGTTGAATATGATGTTTTTAGTTTTGGCCTTTCCTTTTGTCCCACCACTGACTTTTCCTACCCCCAAGAAAGAATAGACCTCTATAAATGTACCCGCAAATGAAGGCTTCAAAAGTGGCATAAACTCAAAGTAAAAAGTACAGCACAAACTTTAAAGAACATAGTGCCTGCACCTGAATCAGTGAATGAAGTAGAGGCCTTAATTGTACTAAAAGAATTAGAGAGTGATGCCATGGAGTCCACACCAATAGATGCGGGTACTCTAGGTTTTATTGTCAACTTGAATAGTCCAAATGATTTCAAACCAAAATCTATCTTTAACCCGACTTTACCACCAAGTGGCATTGATATTTTTGAAGAGCTTATGATTAAAGATTTAAAAAATATGGTAAAAAAGAAAAAATGGAATCAGGACAATTTATCGAAACAGAGACTGGATGTAAAAAAACTTGCAGATGGACCAGAGCATTACAATCTATCAATCAGATAAAGGGAGGAACGCAGTTGTACAAAATGTGAATGATTATGTAAAAGAGGGAATGCGTCAGTTGACTAATGTTGAATGCTATGAAAAAAACATCTAAAAATGACATTCAAGAATCAACTACAAAATATCATCAGATGCTCAAAGAGTGGCATTCATGTAAACTCCTAGAATGGGAAGAATACTCATTCATGCTAAATCGTACACCAAAAGTGGCAGTCTTGTATATTTTGCCTAAACTATACAAAAATTCTGAACCACCACCAGGGGGACCGATTGTCTCCTCTATAGGTTCCCTATTAGAAAAAACGTCTCAATATATATACTTCTTCTTGCGTCCTTTTGTAGAAGGTTTACCCTCTTATTTAAAAGATAGCCGTGATTTTCTCAACAAAATTAGGGAGATTGTTTGGGAAGAACATTATCTTTTAATAACTTTGGATGTCTATCAGACATTCAGATGGTTTGCAGGCTTGTGGGTACTATCTGAAATTCAGCTCCATCTCATTTCTTGAACATAACCAAATCCTTCTGCAGATGATTCAATACTGTCTAGAACACAATTTTTTTTTTTATTGAATTGTTTTTCAGACAGAAACAGGGGACGGCGATAGGCACCTGCTTTGCTCCCAGCTACGCCAACCTCTTTATGGGGTGGTGGGAGTGGCAGGTGCCCAACCGCTATGTACATTATCAGAGCCATGTGGCTTCATGGCTTCGATACATAGATGATCTATTCATCATTTGGAGAGGCAATCGTGAAGAAGCTATTGCATTCATTGACCTTTTGAATGACAATAGTGTCAACTCGCATTTTGAAGGCACAATTTGTAAAGACAGAGCAGTATTTTTGGATCCCGAAATAAAGGTAGCTAATAACAGGTTGATATCAAGTTTACACCGGAAAAAAACAGGTGGCAATACTCTGCTACATGCAGAGAGTAGCCACCCAAGATCTCTGATATGCAGTATCCCCTATGGGGAATTTCTTCGGGCACGAAGAAACTGTAGTAATGAAGTGGAGTTTGAACAAGAATGTCAAGTGATGAAACAAAGCTTCACTGAAAGGGGATATGGCCGTAAATGTATTAATGATCCTTGTGTTAAAGCATGTAATAAGACGCAGACTGATATCCTGATACCGAAGGAAAGGGAATGTAAGAATGAAGACAATTTCAATAGGTATATCTCTACCTTTAATTCTAAATCTGTTGATATATGGAAATGTCTTAACAAGCATTGGAAAATTCTACATACAGAACCAGCCATAACAGAGGTGATAAAGAACTCCCCCAGCATAACCTACAGAAAATGTAATTCCTTGAAGGACAGACTCTGTAAAAGTGAGATTATTCAACGAAAACCCTCCTTTAAAGAGATCCAAGGTTTCTATGTTTGCATGAAATGCAAAGCATGCAGATATAGTTCCAATGTAAAGACGGTACACTATCCGTTATCGAACTGTGAGAGGGGATGCGTGCTAACAGAGCAGAGTGAATGTGAGTTTGGTCCTGCCTTAGACAGCCATTCTCTTTTAAAATTGCTGTCTTTTAAAAAATTACGTGTGGTGTGTCAATTGATTGCTAATTTGCACACAATAGCTGTCCCACTTCCCTGACCCGCTCTTTGTATTTACTGTTCCTGAGAAATTACTTGCAGTGTGTGAATTGATTGTGAATTCTGCACACTTGGCCATTGGATCTGATCTCACCAGCTCGCCTGTCGTGTCTTGGCGCTTGCACCCCGGTCCACCACGGGCTTGCCCGATAGTTGTGGAGGGTGCAGGCTCACACAGGCAGCAGTAACTCCTCACTTGCAGTTGGGGGCGGAGTTCCGCAAATCGGGCGGGCCCGCTACCTATATCTTCCTATGTGCTACCCATCGCGCAGCAGACGCGCGCAGCGGGCGCGCCTAAGGCAAGCCCGTCTGCGCCCGTCCGCGGCCGACTGGGGCCACGCACCCTGCACAATCTATCAGACAGTACTCCCGCTCCAAATTGCTGTCACTAGGAGGCTGTCAGGCTATATCCCCTCGCTTAAGCAACGTTCTTAATAAAAATGGGCTATTCATACCCAGGGATTTGGTCAGACACGACAGGACCCCCCATCCTGACCTCCCTCCTCGCTCAAAACCCTGTATGATGACCCCCTCCCCCACACCTCCCCCTCTCCGGTCAAAACCGGCTTGTGATAATTTGGTTATCTGGTCCCTTAAAACCCGCTCTATGGTGAAACACCAATTAGAAATCTTTTAAGTACTTGATTCCCACAAACCAGACGTCCTGTTTCTCACTGAAACATGGCTACACGACGATTCCTCGCCTGATTTACTGGCTGCCATTCCCAATGACTATCTTGTGCTTCAGGCCAATAGATCATATACAAAGGCGGGTGGTGGAGTGGCTGCCATAGTCAGGAAAACCCATAATTTCACATCCCTTTCCTCTTTAGGAATCCCCATGGTGGGCCACCTCCTGTTCAAACTCCACGCACCAACATCTTCTATCGTATGCGCGGTAGTTTACAGACTCCCCCAGCCACATGCCCTCCTTTCCCCAACTGTTTGGGGACATCATTGCCGGACTCGCCATTAACAATGCAAGGCTTCTAATTATTGGCGACTTTAATTTCTGGCCAGGGGACTCTCCCGAGTGCCCAATATCGGTAGCCTTCACAGAGCTGTTAAGTGGGTTAAATCTTACACAGCATATTCAATCAGCCACCCACAAAAAAGGTCACATATTTGACCAGGTCTGATCCTCTAATTTGGAGATCGTAAACATTCAGATCACCCCATGTTCATGGTCAGACCACTTCTTCATATCCTTCTCCATTCCCATCTCCCCCCCCGGTCTTAGCCGCCTACTCTGGCATGATCAAGGCTAGAAACTGGAGTCCGGCTAACACCACCGAACTCTGCTCCTTCCGAGCCTCCCCCTAAACCCCCCAGACCCTCATCTCATGACCCCCAGCTTTCTCCGCATACTGAGGCGGAGTACCTAAACGCCTGGCTGGCCACTGGCAGGGACAGTCTGGCCCCACTTAGGATGATAAACCAAAAGAGACCCCATGACACACAACTTTGGTTCACCACCAACTTGAAAGACATGAAACTATCCTTACTCCAAACAGAGCGTAAATGGAGACAGAAATACTGCCCTATACTTAAATCCACCTTCGTAAAGGCCTTGCACGAATACAAAGACGCCATTGTGAAAGCCAAGACTGAACACTTTTCGCATAAAATCCTTAGCTCCGATAAAGCGAAGGAGATTTTCTCCATCGTGGACGAGCTCATCAAGCAGGATCGGATCACTACCAAACCCGCCCCCTCCCAACAGCTTTGCGACTCCCTCAGCACATACTTCTTTGAAAAAATAGCCACTATCAAAGCAAGCATTCTAAAATCCATATCTCCCTTGCAACCAAGACAAAGCTCTCTTAATCCCTCATCTTTTGATTCTTTCCCTCCCATCACACAAGACATCTTTTTCTCCCTCCTCAAAAAAATCCGTTCAGGCTCGCCCACGGATTGCTGCCCCCCTCACTTGTGAGATCTTCCATCAGTTCCCCAATATCCCGCTGTCTCTTCTCAATAATTCCCTGTCATCAGGCATCGTTCCCAACTGCTTTAAAATGGCAGAGGTGCAACCTATTTTAAAAAAACCTGGTGCAGACCCCACTGTTCCCAGTAATTTTCAACCTATCTCATTGTTGCCTTTCCTGGGCAAAATCCTTGAGGCTTATGTCACACGCTGCATCAGCACCTTCATCTAACATTCACACTACCTTGACCCCCACCAGGCTGGGTTTAGAGCCGAACACTCCATTGAATCCATTTTGCTAGCTTTTCATGACGAGCTCAGGAGAGGCGCTGACCAAAACATCTCGCAGGCGCTCATCCTCCTGGATTTGTCGGCCACCTTTGATACGGTCGACCACAATCCTCTGGTCGACCGTGTCAGGGACGCCAGCATCCATGGTATCGCCTTAAAATGGATTGCCTCCTTCCTCAGCAATCGTCATCAAGCTGTTCGCCTGTCCAACTTTGTATCGGAAAAGAAGGAGCTCACCTGCGGGGTCCCGCAGGGCTCCTCCCTCTCCCCCCTCTTATTTAATCTCTATATCCAGCCACTTATTCTGACCTAAGGAAGAGGGACATAGCCATCTTCAAGTACGCTGATGATATCCAGCTTGTCTTCAACATTGATCATTGCTCCCCCCACAATCGAATCCTTTTTGTCCACCCTGATATTCATTCGTTCATGGATGAACACAAGCCAACTCAAATTAAATCCAGACAAGACTGAGCTTGTTCTAACCAGGCCCTCTCTCAATCCCAGGCACTCCAGTTTCTGGCCACCCATCCTGGGTCATGCACCTACCCCCTCTGGAGCAGCCAAGAGCCTTGGAGTCACCATCAGGAGCGACCTCACCCTTAAGCCCCAAGTAAACGCCGTGGTCTCTTCCTGCTTCTTTCATTTGCGCAGGATCCGGAATAATCAGTAAGTTTCTCTCTTTTGAGGCCTTGGTCCAGGTTACATTGGCCCTTAGTAATGTCACGAATTGACTATGCCAACTCCTTGTATGCTGGGATTCCGGTCTACCAGCTGCAGAAGCGTCAGCTGGTCCAAAATGAGGCAGCCAGGCTCGTGCATGGCCTACCCAAATCACACCATGTTAAACCCCTCCTCAAGAGCCTCCACTGGCTCCCGGTGGCCCAACGCTGCTTATTCAAGATTGGCTGTCTGACCCATAGAGCTCTCTCCTCTCATGGGCCCGCTTTCATCTCAAACAGAATTCAGTGGTACATTCCTAGCCGTTCCCTCCGTTCAGCCAACGCTAATCTCCTGACCCCCCTAACCATCAAGTGCAAGAAACACGGGGGGCTGAGATTCGCCTTCCTTGCACCCCAGTTTTGGAACTCCTTGCCACCCACTCTGCGCCAACGGAGTCCTAATCCATGTTCAGGAAATCCCTTAAAACTTGGCTATTCTCTCAGGCGTACAACCATTAATTCACACCCCCCTCCCTCTAATCACGCTCTTCCCAACCCAAGCACCAAGAAACCGTTGGTGAACGAGCTCTATACAAGTCCTTTTATCATATCATATCAGAGAAAGATTGAAAAACATCCAACATGTCTATCAGACCATTGCGTCTATGTAATACTGTGCCCCTGTGAAAAGAAATATGTGGGGAGCACAATGTTTCCCACTAAGAAAAATATATTAGAATACATGCGGGCGATCGCCAACAAAGATAGATTGTCCCTGATTGCCCGTCACTTTGAGGAACTACATAATGACAATCGTCATGTAGTATGATCCTTATGTTTGACTCTACTCATCCTTCACTTTGCTTCCAGGAAGAAAAGTTTTAACAAAGTTGTTTTTAATTCACTGTTGAAATACTACCAACATGGGACTAGCCACAAACGTACGTTTGATCTTTTTTCAGGTGATGATGCCGAAAATGAAAATTGCCAGAAATCCATGGAGTCCTACAACACTCCTGGGAGTAATAAAAATCATTGCATAATGATCTATAATGGATATACGATAATCATGAACTATATGAATACCCACTTGGGAATGGTTATAACAGTAACAAATAGCAATTAGAAAAAGTACTCACTTGGGACGTTAAATAATTGATCTAATTTGTGACAATATTTGCTTTGTAAAACTGTAGACTAACAGGCAAAATTTCCCACTTGGGATGCTCGATTTAGAGAAGTATTTTTGTTTAACTGTTGCCTATATTTAAACAGGATACGAAATGTTTACTTATATGCAATGTATTACTTAGTTGAAGGAATGGCAATTATTCACATTTATCAATTTAAATGATCATGAAATGTACTAAAATTACGATTATATAAATTACGGGACAATATGAAACATAAGATAATAATTTTGATTGTTCATAAACACAATGCGACAATATAGAAACTCTCGTATTTCACCATGCGAAGATGGCTGACAAACTTTCAGTCCTATGTTGATGTTTGTGCACGAGATTCACAAAAACTTTGAACACTTTTCTTATCATTATTTAATGTCGGTCATGACAAACCAACGATTACCCGTGACCAAGGCGAGTGTATCGCTGAAACGCGTTGGGTTTTTGAAAGTTTGGCTTGATGTAAAATAAAGTCTTCCAAGCTACGTTTATGACTGGTGTTGTTCTTTGCAAAGAGTGCATAATGTACCGGAGAGTGCGAGGTGGAGTGAAATATATATATTTATTTTTTTGAATGTGTGTATCAAAGGTTATATTAGGGTGAAAGGAGGTCTGCCTCTCTTTCACAAGGATGATGTCATCAGTGATTTCATTTGAGAGGTCATCAGTGATGTCATGAGTGATGTTTCTCTACGCCAGTCGTGCTGTGAAATATCTGCAGGATGACGAGAACAATCTGATGTTAATCCGGATGGTAGCAAGATATATTTTTGGATTGAGCGGCTGCCAGGAAATAAAAGCCACACACAACTTTTTCTTTTGAAGGCATTTTTATAAAGCAGTTGCCAGCCATTCCAAAAAGAAACTATTTTGCCAAGATCGGCATAGAAGGACATAAACAGTAAAATATGGCAGTAAGGGTGCATTGTTGGCACTGTGGTTCGATGGACACAGGAACAAGTCAGCAATGAGAACACAGTGTCTGTGGACAGGTATGATGAAATTACTTAATTTCAACGGAACTTTCCGAATGTGATTGCCGAGTACTCACGGACACTGCGCCCTTCATAACTAATTAGTGATACCGTTCTGCCACTTTAAAACTAGAACTACTGGGAACTAGTCTGTCCTCGATGTCTAAAGTTACTTTTTTTAATAAAAGCCAACAAACCCATCCAAGGTGAAAGCTGCATATGATTAAGCCGTTGTAGGCGAAAGGCGTCATGCTATGCTGTCTCCATTAAAGATTTGAAACCAGCACGATGGAGTGGTCGTTTGGGAGTTAAGTGTAACTTACGGTGGTGATAGATATATATATACATATATATATATATACACATATATATATATACACATATATATACACATATATATACATATATATATATACACATATATATACATATATATATATATATACACATATATACATACATATACATACATATACATACATACATATACATACATATACATACATACATACATATATATATATATATATATATATTCACTGAAAAAACCATAGGTTTCACACCAGTTATAGTTAGGTGGAAATTTTACTCATAAAACCATTGAAATTCCCACGTTATAGTTAGTTGGACTCACTATAACTTGCACGTGCAATGCACTGCTAAGGACGACACATATTACATCACTCATGACATGGTCAGTGACATCACTCATGACATCACTGATGACATCTCAAATGACATCACTGATGACAACATCCTTGTGACAAAGTGGCAGACCTCCTATCAGCATAAAATAACCTTTGACACACATTCAAAAATAGAAACTAACATTTTCTTAAAAAAGGAGAAACCGATATTAATTACAACAACTTATTAGGTAATTCCAACATCTACATACACATCCACTCATTCACCAACAGTTCTATATAGTCACTCAGGCATGTACTTACTCATCATATGTACTCATACACCTATACATCCTGTTACACACTAATACTCATCCATATAGTTACTCACACACAAATTCACACATGCAAATAAACTATCAAAAAAACATTTACTTGATTATACTGCTATATACACACCACTACACATACTTCTACAGAAACGGAAACATATTTACTCTCTTAAACAATCAATTATAAAAACACTCACTAACCCACCCATACACACAAACATCCACCCATACAGTCTTGCACACATGCTGTCTTCAAAATACATACAAATAGTGAGTCACTCATTCATGCATCTGTGCTCTAAGTAATGTCCCCCACCGAACCATACAGACACTGATACTCAAAAAAACAATAACCCATATACACACTCATGTAGCTACTCACCAACCCATGCAGCCACGTATACACAAAGTGAGACACAGATACAGATATTTAAATATTTAAACATTACTCGCTAATATATGTATTCACTAAGATACATTTAATAAGTCAGTTAACCAATCAATTTTACACAAAAAAAACATCCATTTAGACATTTATTTACCCATTTATTCTTCCATCAACCTTTAGATATACATATATAAAAAATATTTATTTTTCAGAAAGATACACATTCACTGGATGATGTCATGAGTGATGTCATTTGAGATGTCATCAGTGATGTCATGAGTGATGTCACTGACCATGTCATGAGTGATGTAATATGTGACGTCATCAACAGTGCATTGCACGCGCAAGTTATAGTGAGTCCAACTAACTATAACGTGGGAATTTCAATGGTTTTATGCAAGTAAAATTTCCACCTAACTATAACTGGTGTGAAACCTATGGTTTTTCAGTGAATATCAAAGTTTTTTTTAATGCTAATTCCTAACTATAACTGGTGTGTAACCTATGTTTTTTTCAGTGAATATATATATTATATATATATATATAATTTCTATGGCAAAATGAAACCCCTCATTTTGTTCCTTTTCAAATTAAATGTATTAAGTGTTACCACTTTATTCCAATCAAGATGACTTCAGGTGTGCCATACTTTTGTCATAAGTAAGACTGTTAGCGTTCTAGTTGTTCTTTAGAACACTCTGGGACATTCTGTCATTGGGCTATAGTTGGGCTACATCTGGCTGTTATTTGGGCTACATTTGGGCTCTTTTGTCTCTGGTGGCCATCTTGGGAGACTGCATATCAGAATTTTTTTATTGAAATAGCAGAGGATTTGAGAAGTCACTCTAAATGTGCCCTAATTTTTCTTTCTTCAGCACTAATCATAATTTCTATGGCAAAATGAACCCCCTCATTTTGTTCCTTTGCAAATTAAATGTTTTAAGTGTTAACACTTTATTCCAATGAAGATGACTTCAGGTGTGCCATACTTTTGTCATAAGTAAGACTGTTAGCGCTCTAGTTCTTTAGAACACTCTGGGACATTCTGTCATTGGGCTATAGTTGGGCTACATCTGTCTGATATTTGGGCTACATTTGTTTTTTTTTCTCTGGTGGCCATCTTTGGGCTACATTGGGCTACATTTGGGCTCTAACATATATAGTCAGTCAGTCAGTCAAAATGTACTTTATTTGGTTTATCATAACCATAAAGCATACATACAAAATTCAAATATAAATAACAGCGAGTTAAAAGTTCATTTAGTTAAAAATTATTTTCTTATTCATTAATTAAACACTTTATCTCAGGCCTTATCTGTGGTCTGTTTCTACTTTTTGAAGCTGAGACTCTACAAAGTTCATGAATTTTACCCCGCGGCATAATAGGATGTTTGAACCTGCTCCCATCCAGCTGGTCACAGCTTGCCTGCAGGTACGAATCTGTAGGATGTTCAAAATTGGTTTCAATAAGATTTTCCTCTTTTCTTTTAAGGGCTCACATGTGCACAGGAGATGGCACAAGGTCTCACTGTGGTAATCACATAGTCTACATCTTAGTCCCTGATGTGTGTCCTTCCATGACGGGATCAAGTCTTTGGAGAAATGGTCACCCATTCTGAGGGCCAAGAATTTTGTTTTTAGGGATAGCCTGAAGTGCGCCATGAGGTAGGGTTGAGGTTTTAAAAGTTTGTACGAATTTAAAATGGTCCATGCATGCCGCCGTTTGGCCAGAGTCTTTTTATCTTCTACCAAAGATAGGGCTTTTGCATTTAGCTTGCAGATCTTTTTAAAGGATAATTCTTCCGGTGGGTTCTTCCAGATCTCCTCTAATTTGAGGGTTTCTAATGCTGCTCGCAGATCGTTCCCCCATGAATTTGATTCCTGTCGGTCATATTGCTTTTTAATTTCTTGCCAACATAGATTGTTTAAAGAATCTGTTTCCGCCGATCTCAATTTCCAACACCATTTCACTAGGGCTGCTTTCCTTTGGTATATTTGATTTTGCAAGCCAAATTCCAGCCTTATTTGCGCCGGGGCTGATCCTTTGTGTAGATGAAACACGGATTTGTATATTTTTGTCACGAGGTTGTTTAAGATGGCTGCTTCTTTCCCATGCCATATTTCCATTCCATATGAGAGGGAGGGTAGGATTTGGGCTGCCATTACTTTTAGCAGACGGTCATATGATAGGCATTGCAGTTTCTTTTGGAGAACTTTATACGCGAAGCTCAATGATTGTGCTTTTGTAGCGATGATTCTTTTTTGGGTTGAAAGGGCCATGTTTTTACTTGTTGTGACCCCCAAATATTTGTAAGCCGTTACTTCCTCGATGTGTCTGCCTTTTGTGTACCACTTGAAAGATCTTCTACTGGTGCCTGCCAGTCTCACCACTTTTGTTTTTCTGATGTTTAATTCCAGGCCTTCTCTCTCAAAGTAATCTGTTAATTCGGATATTGTTCTTTGTAGGCCTATCGGGGTTTGACTTAAAATTACAATATCATCCGCATATTGGAGGAATTGAATGCTTTCATTAGCCAATTTAGGTGGGTGTCCATTCACGTTCTTGAGTTGGTCTTTCAAAATCGGCCAGATATATGTTGAAAAGGCTTGGGGAAAGCACGCAGCCCTGTTTGAGGCCGTTGGTTATTTTTTGTTCTGCGGATATTCTTCTTCCGTCTCCCAGTTTTACTTTTGCCCATGTTCCACTATATAGTGCCATTATTGTTTCCATTAATGCATTTGGAAGGCCCCACTGGTCCCGTTTTTTCCATAGGCGTCTTCTGGGGACTCGGTCGAAGGCCGATTTCAGGTCTATGTAGCAGGCTATTAATCCGCTCTTCCTTTTCCCTGCTCCTTCGACTAGTAATGACAGAGCAGACAGATTGGTTAAACAGCCCATGCCTTCCCTGAAACCGGTTTGGAATTTGGGTATTATTTTGTTATCCTTTATCCATTGTCGAAGTAGAGACAATATACAAGATGAAAAGAGCTTAGCCTCCACGTCGATTAAGGCTATTAGTCTATAATTCCCGGGTTCCCTCCTGCAACCACTTTTGTATATTGGGTGGAATATGTTTCCTTGCCAGGACAGTGGGATCTTTCTTTCCTTATGAATGTAATTAAATAGTGGAGTTAGGTATTTTGCCCAAAAGTCGGTGTCATATTTGAATAGGGCATTTGGCATTCCGTTTGGGCCAGCTGCTCCTTCCGCTTTCATTTTCCTTATTAGGTCGGTTAGATGTTTGATAGTTGTCAAAGGCATTTGTTCATCTCGGTCTGAACCGTCCTGCTGGTCATTTTTCCTTTGTCCCATAACGGTTTCTTTTTGTTCTTGACTATTTTTTGGGTTATTAAATGCTTCTATGTTAATTGGGTAGCTCTGGATGTTATACAGACTTAATATAAGCGGCCCATGTTGTTTCACTTATTCCTATGTTAAGTTGGCCACCAGCTCCTTTCGAAAGTTTATTTATTATATTCCAAAATTCTCCACTATTTGGTCATTTACTTGCTCTTTGCAGATCTTCCCAGATATCCTCTGTGTAAGATTTTTTGGCGTTTCTGCAGTCCTCTTTGTATTCTTTCCTTATTTTTTGTATATTGTTGTCATCTACTTCTTTTCCTAACCTTTTTTCTGCAGCCTTTATTCTTAATTTTTTCGCAATTTCCCTTTTCTTGTCTCTTAGTTTAGTATTATACCACGGCTCTTTGTTTTCTTTGTATCCATGGGTCACTGGTGTGTTTACCGCGAATTTTCCTAGCACAAATTTGTTTAACTTCTCCCATTTTATTATGGGTGATTGATTTTCAAAGGCCTTCGTAGAGTTTCCGTGTTCCAATACTGCGTCCATTATCTCCTTTTTTACTGGGCCCTTGCTTTTGATCCTCTTCAGTTTGTAAATTTCCGGAATTGCTGTAAGAAATTCTAATTGAGTTTTCTCCTCTATGCTTTTCCTCATTATTGTCTCTTGTGGGAAGTGATCGCTCTCTGGTCGGATTTGTATTCCAAAGTGATCTATGTTCTTTTTTAGTTCGTTGCTTATTAGGGTGAAATCAATTGTAGAGTTCTTTTTACCGCTGGTGAAAGTGGTCTTAGCGGGTATGCCACCCTCCATGTTTCCATTTAGAATTGTTAAACCTAGTGGGTCTAGGTCGCTCCAGATTTTCTGAATATTATCCTTGGTCCGATTGGTTTTTATTAGATTACAGTTGAAGTCACCAGAGATAAGTAAATCATGGGATTGATAAGTTCTGTGTAAAGTTTTTATCAAATTTATTAGAGTTTGAGCTTTTTTCGCTTTTGTGGCCTTATCTGGGTGGATATATAGGTTTATAATTAGTAAATTCCATCCGGGGCTCTTTTTGCTAACTTTTGATTCTACTTTGATCACTTGTAACCAATTCTCCCCTGATTCGAGCAGTTCGGTTTTCCAGTCTAATTTATTCGTGATAAAGATGGACAGACCTCCCCCTTGGGTGTCCGTACTTTGCAAATTTTTCTGCCATTATGTGATGTTCCTCATATCCCATAATTTGTCTCGGGGTTACATTCCATGTTTCTTGGAGTAAAAGTATTTCAAATTTGCTCAGGTATTCTATTGTTTCTTGGTCTTGGGACATTTCTTTAAAACCGTGTACGTTCCATGAGCAGATCCTTATTTTTGTTTCTGGTTTTAATGTTAAATTGGTGTTTTGTCTTTGATTTTTTTGTGCTGCTTTGCCTACATCAGGCTCGATGGGTGTTTAGGGCCTGTGCCAACCAAGACCGATCTTTGTGTTCCTTCAAACCCTGGTATTGCTGCTTTGCTTTTGTGCTACTCAGATCTTGTTCGGAAATTGATTTGTTTCTTGCTCCCCTCAATATTGTTTGGTTTATTTCCTTTACATTGTTGGGTTGGGGAATCTTGTTGTTTAATAAGAGGAATGGATATTTTATTGGGGTTTGACGTTCTAAAGTTATGCCCCATTCTGAAAAGTATGTCCTGGTTGAGAAAATAACCTCTGCTATTTCTTTAGATGCCCAGGTGGTACTGCTTATTTCTGAATTCATATCTTTGTTTCTTTGTATGAATTCTACAGCTTTCAGGTCGCTTGTTGTAATTCCCCTTAGTTTTGGTATCTCTTTGATTAGTCGCAGGATGTTTCCCCTGTTCAGCGTATTTGAATTTCCCTTTGTTTGAAATTCCGGCTTGAATAATAATTTACATTCTGTTACCATACTTGCTGTTTCGAGATGTCGGGTTTGATAAACTCTCCTTTTTCCTTCAGTTGGATCAAATCGAATTTGAGATGTGTTGTCATTCTTGCAGACCGTGATTGTTAAATCCGGTCGAGTATAATCTACCGTGGATTCTTCTTTTGGGGGATGCATTTCTCCTTGACCTATTTGTATATTACTTGAGTTTTGTCTTATTTTATCATTTGACTCCGTTTCATGGTGGTATCTGCAAGTTCTTCCTTTATTTCCTGCCGTGATTATCAGACCAATATTTGGTTCCCTCACTTGGTCTACCTGTGTTTTTTGGCTTAGCTCTTTTACCATTTTTTCCTGGATAAGTGATAAATTTCCTCCAGTGTGCCAATTTAATCCTTTATGAGTCAAAGGTTCACATTCGCTCTTTGACTTGATTTCCTGTGTTTTTTGTTGTTCTATGGCCTCTCTATGATTTGATTTTAGTGTTTCACTTTTGTCATTGGCTTCGTTTGTACTTGACTTATCCTCGTCTTTTGGTTTTCCTTGTTTACTTGCTATTATTTTGATCTGATCTGGAGATTTTGTTTGGTCTTCTACATCGTCTGTGTTATTTCCTTTGTTTCCGTCTTCTTTGGAAGAGGTGTCTATGATCTGTTTAATTGGGGCCTCTTTTGTCTTTTGTTCGGAAATGGCAAAGAGTTGTTTTGCCTGCTTACTTTTTGTAGCATTTTTTCTTGCCTTCCTTGCCCGTTTCCGCTGTCTTTTGGTTAGGGGTTCTGACATACCCGATGAACCCATTGTTTTGTTTTCTTCCAGACCTCTCTTTAATGGTTTATTATCATCTGAGTCGTTTAGAGTTTTTTCTTCTTCTGTGATGTGAATAGTTCTATGTTGATTTCCAATTTTCTTGGCCTCAGTGTTGGGATTGTCACCTTTGTTGGTTTTCCCGCAGGTTACTGCTAATATGTCTTTCAAGATGTCTGGTAATGAAGCGAATTTATCAATTATGTCCTTACAGACGCAGTTTTGTTCTATTAGTTTCTCTTTCCATTGTTTTTCTTCTTCCTTTTCTTTTGTGAGATGTAACGAAATTTTTTCCAGTTTCAAATTTATTCCCGATATATGTGTAGCAATTAGGTTCATCAGGTCTACCTGCACGTCGAGTTTGTTTGATTGGAAGTTCAGCGCATTAATTACTTGTTGTAAGCTTTTTAAGAGCACATCCCCCCATAGTGTGGATTTTCCTTCAATTCCTCCGGTTTGTAGCGGCTTTGCCCCTGTTGACCTATTTAGACTTTGAGGAAGAGATCGTTATATGGTGTTCTTCTTTTGTTGTATTCTTTGCGGTGTTAGAGACTTGGCTCTTATTTACCGGTTGTCTAATTGGGCTGGAAGTGAGGATTATTAGAGAGGATGTTGACTTCCTTTTTTGTTCATTTGCATTCCTTTTACCGATGTTATCAAGATCTTCCAATTTTCTCAAATTTTCGAGACTCTGTTGCAGTGGGTCAGCTTCCTTGTGTGTGTTCTCTTCGAGCATTCTCCGCAATTCTGATTCTTCGAAGATCGAGAATGATTTGGACCACTCAATCTTTTGTACGCTTTTCTGCGGATTTATATGTGATCCTAAATTGTTCTGATTAATGATCACTGGGCTATTTTCGTTAACCTCAATTGTTGTTAAATTTGGTGTTAACTTTATTTGATTGCAGGTTGCATGAACTTGTGCCGTGGTTTTGATCAGCCAATTCTTTATTGTTGATTTTTCTTTGAGGTTGGGACTCATACTTATTTCCGAGTCATTTCTCATCTTACGTTTTTTACGTGATGAGGTCAAGCAGGTTGTTTTTTTTGTGGACTTTTTTGAGATTTTGCACCCTTGCTGTTACCTGGTGTTGCTGCCCCTTGTTCTTTTGAAAACTGAAATTTGTACTTCAATTGATCACCCCCAAACTTGAACGGTTCGGCAATGGGGATGTCTGTCTGGTCAGGTTGTTCATTCCCGGTTGGCTCTTCTAAGTTGCTTTTATTCCCTTGTTCTCTTTTCCCTTTTACTGCCACTCTTCTTTTTGTTTTCTGTATTCGGGACTGTCGAATTTTTCCTGACCGCATCTTCCAACTGCTATTTTCCGGAATTCCCTTCCGGCTTGTATACTGCTTGTATACTGCTTGTCCTTTTCCAAAAACTCCCCAAGCCCGTCTGCCGCACAGCGACAGCTGCCGTCAAGGGAGTGCACTTGAAGTTAGGTCAGAGGTTGGGTGATTGAGTAGAAGACTTTTTGGCTAGGACAGTGAGGATTTTGGATTTTATATTACTACAAGTGGGCTCAGTTTGAGTGGATAGTTCTACTATCTCGACCTCCCTTTATATCTTGTTGGCCGATCAAAAAGTCCCTGTTCTCGTAGATACCGCTCTCCAGCCCCTTTTACTCTGGACCCAAAAAACTGGTTCGACTCTTTCCGCAAGACCCGCTAGCCTAATACCGGGCCTGTATCGGAAGTTTCTGATTTCCCTCTTTTTCCTATTGACCCATTAGACCCTTGCCCCTTGCCCCTGATCCTAGTCTACCCCTTACTGGTTTTCTGCAGAGTTCGTCGCTCGCCTTGTGGGACTTTGCCTCAGACTCTTATGCTGGCTCTGGCTTGCCTCGGCTCTCTCAAGGTTTCTCCTGGTTGGTGCTCTTGTGTCTCGAGATCCCTCGTGTCACTTCGTGTCTCCTCCAATTCTTTCAGCTCCTTTATATGACGCCTTGAGCTGTATTGCTGTTTTGTTTATTATTTCCCCGAACAGCGTCTCCAGCTCCTTCAGTTCCCCCTGTGACCCTCTTAATCTCTTAGTCTTAGTCTTATGGGGTCAGAGGGTCAGAGAGCTCAATAGGGCTCCCGGTGTCAAATGCCCAATACCCTTGTTTCCAAAACATTTTCCGAGTTCCGAGTTCTCAGTTGGCTGCTTCTTGCTCCTTGCAGCCCAACATCACCGCGCCGCAACGCTGATAGCACCGGCTCTCAAATCTCTTCAGCCGGCGGCTTTGCAGTTAGCGGCTTTGCCGGCTCCCCTTTTGCTTCCGCTTCGGCAGTGTCGGTAATGCAGCACTACTCCGCGATGCTCCACTGCACCGCTGCGGCTGCCTCACTCTTATCTCGCTCTGCGGCACACCTTACGTCTTTGTGGCGGCTTGGGATCGGCTTTCAGATCAGCTTCGTCTCCCGGTCAAACTCCGCCGCCGCCGCCACTGCAGCTCCACACCGCACCTCTACTCCTCTACTCCTCTTGATTGCACTCTAGCGCCACCTCAGTCAGAGAGGGACAGAACTCACATATATATAGCCCAATGTAGCCCAATATATATTTTCTCAAAGTTAATTTTCGTAAAAACCACCGGAGCATATATCTTGAGACATAGCAAATGCACATCGGGGTACCAGTCCCTACAATTTACCAAAGTTTGGTGGAAATCCATTCAGCCGTTCGGGCTAAAAGTGAGTCCAACCGCCCTTTGGAAATTAACCTGGGGAAAACACGTTTTGGGACCCCCCCTTTTATCTCGGCCCCCGCTTGACGCATCCCCCCCAAACTTTCAGGGAAAGGAGCGGAGCGCAGGGAGGCAAAGTTAAGGAAAATTACCGGCAGATCCCTCTTTCGGCGTTAAAGTTATTCCCAATAGAATGTTGCAGATTTCCTATGGAAAACGATCCTAACTATAACTACCTACTGGCGACCGCCAGTAGGTAATATATATATAATTATTTTTTTTGAATGTGTGTATCAAAGGTTATATTAGGGTGAGAGGAGGTCTGCCTCTCTTTCACAAGGATGATGTCATCAGTGATTTCATTTGAGAGGTCATCAGTGATGTCATGAGTGATGTCACTGACCATGTCATGAGTGATGTAATATGCGACATCATCAGCAGTGCATTGCAGTCGCGCGAGTTATAGTTAGCTGAACTAACTATAACCGGGGAATTTCAATGGTTTTGTATGCGAGAAATGTCCAGCTAACTATAACTTGGGTGAAACCTATGGTTTTTTCAGTGAATATACATCTCAATTCTCAAAAAATCCTTTAAGAATAACTGCACTCACAGAGGGGAACGTGGCACACACATTCTTTATTCCCCAACGGTCAACAAACGCGTTTCGGCTACAAGCCTTCGTCAGTGTTGATGACACCCCATTGAGCAGCATGTTAATAAAGTTTCCTGCCTATACATAGACATCAAAAGGGGACAAGGATCACTTTCAAAAATGGCGCGCCATTTTGGAATTTACTCACGTTAATCCCGAGTAACATTTCCAATATTTACCTTCACATATATAGGCATGCATATTTATTACAATCCCTCTGTGAACACTAGGTTCGAAAATGGTGGGAGGCGACCAGCCTGCAAATCTTTATAGAGGACAAGCGTGTCTCTAGAGGACTAAGAGTACACACAATACCATCGTACGAAAACCCGGACCCCCAACTCCTCACTGATTGGGCAGATCACCCAGCTGAATACTGTGAAGGGACCTTAAAAACATTGGTCCAGTACGCCTGGAGTGATAGGGAGAAGGAGTTGGCAGATATAAAGACACTGGAGGAGGAACTTAGCAAGAAGGATGATGCAAGTCGTGTTGAAGCTCTGAAATGTCAAATAAAGCGGAGGCTGAACAAATATGAGGAGAAAATTAAAACCAAGAAACAGGAAAACTATGCCCGCGATGAAAACGATTATCTGCAGGGGCGAGTATTAACATTTGCGAAAGAATTTGATGCCCCCAGGAAAAAGGTGCAGCAAAGGGCACACCAAGCTACAGTACCGCGAGTGGAAACATCGGAGTCTGAAGTGATGGAGAACGAGTCGAGTGATGATTAAGGGCATGGCAGAACGGCAAGAAGAGGAAGTGTTGCCCTCCCTGTCCCCATTCCCCCTTTTCACGACGAGTTCAAGGTCATTCGACAGTCCTTTTTGCGGGGAGGGAAGAACAAACCCCCAGAAAGTCCCACCTCAAGACCCGCAAAGCAGGCGGAGGGAGGAAGAGGAAGAGGCCAGACTTGGAAGAACAGAAGCAAGTAGAAAACCAACAGGCGTTAATGGAAACAGAGAAACTCACAGTTGTAAATCTAACCCACAGACACTTATCTGAGGTTGAGACAAGGCTTTTAAGTATTGGCCTGAGCTTTTGTCCTAGTAGTCGGCTAGAATACACACAGACTAGGATAGATCTGTTCTGCTTTGTAAGGAAAATTAAACTCCATAAATACTTCAAACTAAGATCTGCAACCAGAGAAAATAATATTGCCCCAAAGAATAACAGCTACTGACATCCTGACGGGTGAGGACTTGTCAGGTTTAGAACTTCTCAAAGATCTCAGGAAATAACGGAAGGAACATCGAGCCAGGAATAAGACCATGGCGGAAAGAGCTGCCAAACGAGAAATTGAAGAGGATATTGACGAAAGTTCCTTCAAACATGTTTCTACTTTTAACCCGCAGATGCCCTGATATGCAATCAATGTATTTTCAGAAGCAGTAATGAATGATTTGCTGACTTTCAGAGGGAAGCAAGGGAAGGTTACAGATGCAGGGAACATCTCCCCACAGAAAAGGAATGCCTTGCAGGATCTCATGAAGGACGACACAATTGTTATCAATCCATCGGATAAAGGTGGGAACGTGGTCCTATTATCGAGAGAACAGTACCGTAAGGAAGCAATGAGACAACTGTCAGATGCTCAATACTATCAGAGAACTAACTTGGAAGTATACAAAAGAAGTGTGGTGCAATATGACCAATTAGTGCAAAAATGGGAAAAACGATCAATGTTGGGGGCAGAGGAACATCTGTTTCTGCGTAGTAATAATCCTACAATTCCCACATTTTATTTGCCTAAACTGCACAAAAATTAAATGGACCCACCCGGAAGACCTATTGTGTAGTCGGTGAATGGTTTGACTTAACACATGTCGAGGTTCATTGACAGTTCTCCGTTTCCCTTTGTGGTCGAGCTACAATCCCATGTAAAAGACACAAAAGATTTCCTGGCTAAAATCGAAGATGTGGTTTGGGAACCATCTTATCTACTTATGGTACTAGACATCACCAGCCTGTATACAAACATAAGACATGAACAAGGAATGATTGCTATTGAGCACTTTTTGAATAAAAGACAGCTTCGGTTTGCACAACATACCTGTATGCTACTAGAATTTGTAGAGTTCTGCCTGACTAGCAACATCTTAATGTTTGCGGACCAATTCTTCATGCAAATATCTGGTACTGCGATGGGCACCTGCTTCGCCCCCAGCTATGCAAACTAGTTCATTGGCTGGTGGGAAGAGCGGGTGCCACGGCAGTGCCAGTCAGGACATAGGAGGAGTGGTGCGGTGGTATCGATATATCGATGACCTATTCATCTTGTGGCAAGGGACGATGGAGACGGCTCATCGGTATATAGATGTCTTGAATAATACCTCGTGCAACTTACACTTCTCGGGTACCATTAGTCCAGTGGCAGTGTAATACTTGGACCTGAGAGTGTTTGTTGAAAACAGCAGACTGCACACCTCCCTTTTCTGCAAGCCGACAGCTGGCAATTCCATCTTGTGTGCCAATAGCAACCACCCTCCAAAGTTAGTCCAGAGCATTCCCTGTGGGGAGCTGTTGAGGCTACAGAGGAATAGTTCGAGGGAACAGGATTTTGAGGCGGCTGCCTCTGACAGTATCAGTAGATTTGTAAGGAGAGGATATAATCTAGGCTCTCTGACAAACACTTGTGAGGGATAGGAAAATACCTAGTGGAAGTGGAAGAATCGAACCTAGCAGGGAAGTTTCGGATGATTACACCTTATTCGTCTGAATCTAATCATTTGAGGAGAATGCTTCAAAAAAACTGGCATATCCTCAAAACAGAGCCTATTATTAAGGAAGATATACCAGTACGACCACAGGTTACTTTCCGCAAGGCTAGGTCTTTGAGGGATCTATTAGTAAGGAGTCACCAAGAAAAGTTTGGACTCAGGAGGGGAACATTAATGGATATGAAGGGCTTTTTCCCGTGTAGTAGGTGTAAGGCGTGTGCAGGAAGCAAACGAGTTCTAACATACAGTTTACCGAGGCCATTGATAAATTTATTACATGCAGCACACCATACGCTGTCTACTGTTTAGTCTGCCGCTGCGGCCTACGTTATATAGGCAGCACGATCCACCAGTTGAAGATAGGGATTCTTGAGCATTGGAGGGCAATTGACAAGGCTGATCCTGCCTACCCTGTCGCAAGACATTTTGCTGAATTACATCACAGCGATAAGGGGGAAATCGAGTAATTTGGACTGGATTACGTCCCAAATAACAGAGGGGGCGATAGGCTTAGGAAACTTAGACTCCTGGAATCAAGGTATATAATTGACCAAATCACCAATGGGTTTGAACAGTGGGGAAGAACTAGCGGTGCATCTGGGGAAGTGATGGGAATTCCCTCTTTCCCAGGAGTGTCAACTGCTCTCTCCCTGGAACACCTATTGCCCTCAAGTCATTGGTACCTTTCTTCAAGGTGTGGGAGAGAGGTAGATCTGAACTATAATATGTCCAAATATAGCATGAATCTCGCGAATTGTGAATGTATTTATTGAATTTAAAATTTATACTGTGTCTTTTGTTTTTTTTTGTTTCTGGACTTATTGAATCTGTGGAATCTAGGAATTTCATATTGATAATTTTCCTACAAATCTCTTGAATCTTTTCTATTATCGATCTTGGATGAACTGGAGTAGTTCTATATAGAATTGAATGAACTGGAATCATGTAAATTCGGAACTATCTGTTTATAGATCTATTGGAGGGTCATGAGCACATATGGGTGGGTCTTGTCTTTTCAGGGTACACTGCTAGCTGAATATAATGGTTTGCCATAATGCCTATGCCTGGTAGCTTCATTGTTTTTTATAGTAATGAATTTTGTTATGGGGACATTTGCCGATGCACGGCTGCACTGGAGGTGTTAAATTTTAGATGCACGTTATGGAAAGTAATTTGATGCCTTGCCACCATTATAAACAAGAAAAAATGTGCATATAGCACATAAGTGGTTAAGAGTATTTGGGAACTAACAAGGCATTCTCGTCTCTCCGTAAAGTTGGGTACTGTGGGGAGATAAGCCAATCCACGGCAAGATTACAGCCCAATGATCTCTTTTGAAAACACTATACAACCCAGAAAACAGGGATTGTAATAAATATGCGCGTCTATATATGTGAAGGTAAATATTGGAAATGTTACTCTGGGATTAACGCGAGTAAATTCCAAAAGTGATCCTTTTCCCCTTTCGGTGTCTATGTATAGGCAGGAAACTTTATCAACATGCTGCTCAATGGGGTGTCATCGACACTGAAAGGCTTGTAGCCGAAACGCGTTTGTTGACTGTTGGCAATAAAGAAGGTGTGTGCCACATTCCCCTCTGTGAGTGCGGTTATTCTTAAAGAATTTATTTTAGAATGAAGCTTTGTATTGAGGGGCTGTCCAGTGCCACAAACCGCACCCACCTGCGAGTGATCCGTGTGAGAGTGTGGAGCCTGGAGCGTGTAATATATCACTCCACATCAGCTTTTCTCAAAGAAAATACTCGCGCTCAGAATGTGCCACAGTTTATTTAAGCAAAGGTTGCGCGTTTCGACAGCAAAAGCTATCTTGATCACACGGTTTGCTGTTCTTACAGGTAGTGAATACATAGGCTTTAGACACCAAAAATGGGACTGTTTGTTTGATAAGTGGTGACTAAGTCAACCTGGCGGCCATCTTAAAACGGTGTATAAATGTACATAGTAAAGGGCGCACATTCCTATATATATATATATATATATATATACACATACATACATACATACACATATACACACATCAACAATGCCTGAAAAAACACCCTGGATGTAAAACATAATTGTGAACAGCTATTTACATATTCACAAAAAAGTACATGGCATTCTTGATATATATATATATATATACACAAATATAGGAACGTGCGCCCTTTACTATGTACATTTATACACCGTTTTAAGATGGCCGCCAGGTTGACTTAGACACCACTTATCAAAAAAACAGTCCCTTTTTGGTGTCTAAAGCCTATGTATTCACTTCCTGTAACAGCAAACCGTGTGATTAAGACAGCTTTTGCTGTCGAAACGTGTAACCTTTGCTTAAATAAACTGTGGCACATTCTGAGCGCGAGTATTTTCTTTGAGAAAAGCTGCTGTGGAGTGATTAATTGCTGAGAGACCTGCTCGGCGTTGACTCGCCATCTGTCTATGGGCTACGGACTTTGTGCAAACCGGTCGCTTTGGAGAAAAATTATCAGAGAAGTCCATTGGCCGGCCGCCATTTCACACGAAGGATCAAAAAACAATTTCGCTAACACTGTTGAACTGGTTCCTAGGTGGCGCAGAGGAGGTTGGTGTCTCCTTTTGCCCTTTGTTGGGGAGCGTGCAGAGGGGGAGGGTCGGTACGTTTGGGAGCAGACGCGCCCCCTCTGTTGCCCGGTGTATCGCTGTAGGAGATACTGACTCCGAACGCTGTAACCTTTGAGTGTATGCACGTCATGGAACATTGAGACTTTCATGATGGACAATAACCGCAATACACTGAACTATTGATAATATCACATGTCTCTCGGGAAATACGTGTGCATACATAGCAAGATACTGGAATCGATTCTCACGAGACTTATGGGATTTTTACAACTCTTGAATATATGAATGAACCAGTTGAGGAAAGTCCAGAATGATATGATTTCGGCATCAGCAAACAAGCGAAAAACGTGTAAGTGGCAACAGAAACCTTCTATTTACAAGGGGAATTGTGACCACAGTTTTTTGTAAAGGGGAGTGCTTATTTGTAACCTATTCAGCATACGCACGTGTACCACAACATTAGGTACACAAGGACTCACATTTTAATTTTAATTTTGACATCAACATGGAAGCAGAACGCCACGCAGCGGCAGCAGCCTTATTTGCACAAGCACCAGGCGTAGGCACACGTACTGTACACAAAAATGAAAATCCACAAGATGTATCACTCAATACCAAATTGAAAAAGCTAGAAAAACTGAAAAAGTCGGAATCATCCAAGTGGTTGAAAGCCATCTCATTACAGGACTATGTTGACAAACAAATGGTCCCGAGAGGTCTACGTATTTATATTATGCCCTCATATGAATCCTTAAACCCTCAAATGTTATTAGATTGGCAAGAAAACTCGGCCAATGGATCCAGAACCATGTTGAATATTTTGATTAAATGCGCATGGGAAGATCGTGAAGTGATTCTATCAGAGATAAAGACATTAGAGGAGGATTTATCGAAAAATAAGGACCAGGATACTATTAATACATTTTTGAAAGATATGAAACCCAAATTGGAACATCACGAGGAGGACATAAAAAACCGCAAACAGCGTAAATTACATAGGGACTGTGTTGACTACGAATCCGGCCGGATTCTCACATATAGCCCCACATATGACTCTCTATAATGACCTACCGCCATTAAAAAAAAACAGAGGTGGGAACTACAACATCTAATAGCATCACAACTTTGGATACTAGTGGGTCAGATACTGATCTTTCATCCTCAACAATAAGCTCCATCTCCGAAAGGCCGATACAATCAAGTCGGGCGAATTTTTTAGACGAATTCAGGGTCCTACGAAGGGGCCGTCAAGTACCAAGATGAACACCCCAGTCGCCACCGATGAGATGAAATCCCGTGGAAGAGGCCGCGTAAGAGGAAGAGGGAGGGGAAGTGTAAACAAAGACGCAAATTAAGAAAACAAAGGCAAACAAAAAGAAAAACACAAACGAGCCCATGGGAACGAGGACACGAAGCTCAAAACACAAGAAAAATTGGACCAGTGGGGTAGACGCAGGGGGGGTGGACTGGGAATACTATACAGGACCTCCATAAGATGTCGGACTGAGCAACTCTCCTCACCTCATGATTCTTTTCAGGCCATGTATTCCGTTCTCAATCCCTCCCCCACGGTTTCATCTTCCGGCATTCTGATTTATAGGCCCCCTGGTCCCAGATCTACATTTAGCCATGACCTGCTTAAACTACTGGAGCCCTACATTGGTAGACCCAACTTTACCATACTTGGAGATTTTAATTCCACTTGGAGAGTGACAGTTCCACAGATACCGCCTATCTGCTGGACTCTCTGGCCTCCTGTGGGCTGACACAAGGAGTGGTAGGGCCCACCCACTCTGCCGGACATACGTTGGACGGGGTCTTTACCAACGATACCAGACTAGGGGTGGGCTCTCCCCTCCCTTTGTCTTGGTCAGACCACATGGCCATCCCACTTGACTTCACATCCCCCCTTCTTGCCACAACCCCAGCTGACTCTAGTAAATGGGAATTAAGAAGGAATCTTAGGGGAATAAACAATGATTCTCTAGCCCCTCTCATCTCCAGCTATTTGCCTCCCTTAGTGAGGGACACGGACACTGCTCCTCGTGATCGCTACAATTCCATCACGAAAGCTGTGGACACCCTGGCCCCGATTAAGCAGCACTATTACGCTAGGAAACGTCCTTCAGCGCCCTGGTACTCCGATGCCTTTAGGGTTGCAGGAAGCAGGAGAGGCACTGGAGACTACATAGTGATCCTCCTGAAAAAGACAAACACAAATGCCTTCTCAAGGAGTATAAAGCCACGGTGCTGGTGGAAAGAAAAAACATTTCGCCAAGTTGACCGCCTCCTAAGCTCCCCAAGGGAATTGTTCAAAATTGTGGATTCCTTATCCCTCCTTCAATCACCAGACCCCATTAGAGCCACTCAGGAACTTTGTGACCAGATTTCAAACTTTTTTCATGTGAAGATAATGGATATCCACTTAGGCTTAGAAGCTCTCAATCAAAACCTGGGGGCTCCCTGTGCCGCAGTGGTGCCCCCTCCCCTGTAGGAGGATCCTGTAAGGTCCCAGGGTGGCCTCCTCACTATTTTTCCCCCATTCACCCTAGTGCAACTTAATCTGCACTTGGACAAACTTAAAATCGGGGTCTCCTCTTGATCCCTGTCATTTGAAGACCCTAAAAGAATGCAGGGATGTCTTACTCCCTCCATTCATGGATGTTATCAACCTTGCAATCCATGAAGGGGTCTATCCGACCTCATGGAAAATGGCCATAGTGAAACCCCTTTTAAAGAAGCCCACATTGGACCTTGGGATTTTAAAGAATTTCCGCCCTATCTCTTTACTAACCCTGGGCGTAGTTCGCGAAGTAGCGCTACGCGAAGCTACGCGAAGTGCACTTCGCACTACGCGAACTTCACATAGCACTACGTGAGCTGCGTAGTAGCATGTTCGCACTGTGCAAGATACGTTTTCAATGATTGCACAGTGCGGACAAGCATCTGGCACTGTGCAAGCATTGAAAACGGCATCTTGCACAGTGCGAGCTGTAGTTTTCTGCTGCTCGAGTAGATTATTACTCGAGCGGCAGCTTTCTCAACGCGAACAGGTAGTTTCTCATTGAGAGCGGTCGCGAGCATGCGCAACCACTCACAATGAGAAACCGGACCTCCTCGCATTGAGAATCTCGCCGGGATGTCATTTTGCTTGCTCGCGGTCGCGAACATGACGTTCAGGACCGCGAACAAGCAAAAAATGACCGCTGCACTACGCTACGCTGCACTACGCATGTTCGCACTGTGCTATGTGCAGCTCGCGTAGTGCGAAGTTGCGGAAACTTCGCAAACTCCGCGAGCATAGCGTAGTGCTTCGCCCAGGGTTACTCTTTACTCCCAGCCCCTGCGAAAATGTTAGAGGCCTATCTTAATAACTATCTGCGTGCCTTCTTGGAGAACTCCAGCCTTCTTGACCCCTCTCAACACGGTTTTCGGAAGGCTCATAGCACCGAGTCCGCCCTTACAGTGGTCACTAATAACATCCGAGCGAAGGTCGACAGTGGCCAGACTACCCTTCTGGTCCTGCTCGACCTCACTGCCGCATTTGACACCCTGTCTCCCTCAATCTTGGCCATGCGCCTTAGGGAGATAGGAGTGGACGGACCGGCGCTTAGCTTTTTAACATCTTTTCTTGATCACCGTGAACAGAGGGTCAAGATGGGTGAGTTTCTCTCCCCAGTTAAGCCTGTGCAGTGTGGTGTGCCTCAGGGCTCGTCCCTGAGCCCCACACTTTTTAATATTTAATATTTACTTGACCCCTTTAGCCAGGCTTGTAAGATCTTTTGGGCTGGAAGTTCTATCCTATGCCGTAGACACTCAGATCATGGTCTCCCTTTCACAAACTCTAGAATTCACGGCCATAAATTTCAGGAACTGCATGGAAGCAGTTGCAGGCTGGATGGTGAGGAACTTCCTCAAATTAAATGGGGAGAAAACGGAGGTGCTTATTTTTGGAGGTAAGCAGGAGATCTGGTCGATCGACTGGTGGCCTCCTGCTCTCGGAGCCTGTCCCACGCCCTGTCAGTCTGCCCGGAACTTGGGCATAATCTTCGACACCAAGCTCTACTTTGATAAACAGGTTAGCAGGACTGAAATCAACCTGCTGTGGTGTCCTTAAAACCTTGAGGAAAATGGTGCATTATCTCTACACCAAAGCTCGTAAACAGGTAACGGTGGCCCTTACATCCTCTAGGTTAGACTACTGCAATGCGCTATATTTAGGAAAATAATAAACGACTTGTCCAACGTCTCCAAGTAGTGCACAATGCAGCAGCACGATTTGTTGTTGATGCCCCAAGGCTTTCATCTGGCTCCTCCATTAGGAAAAACCTGCATTGGCTTCCCATGCAGGCTAGGATTGAGTTTAAGGTTCTCTGCCTTACCCACCATGCCCTTCACGGTTCTGGGGCGGTTCTCGTGTCCATCTACCCCCCTGGTAGGGCACTTTGCTCAGCCAATAAAAGCCTTCTCTCTGTGCCAAGAATCACTAAAGCAAGGTGGGGCGGGAGGGCCTTTTTCTCTCTTGCCCCTAGGATCTGGAATTCCCTTCTGCCTGAGATTAAGGACCAATCCTCCTACCCTCTCTTCTGAAAGACCTTGAATAACTGGCTTTTGAGGGAGACTTCTCTATAGCCGGCGCACCCTCCCCTCTTCCCATACAGCATTTCCGTCCTTAGCGCCTTGACGTCCATGGGCATAGTTGCGCTATATAAATTCCCGTTGAATTTAATTCAATGGACCCTGACATGGTAAATCAAACTATTATCAATTTGAGCAAAAGACAATTAACATTTGCTGAGAAAAGTACTCTATGTCTAGGTCTGACTTTCTGTCCGTCAGAGGTGTTTAATTATGCAGATACTCGAATAGATCTGTATAAATTTGTGAGAAAGGTGAAACTTAAAAAATGGCATTCTTTTTACAAACCAAATTATGAAACAACACAACTACAAGAATGTGACATTGCCGGTACCTTCCCCAATCTCAATATTGGTGATGCTTCAGGAATTCACAACATATAAGGTTTGGCGAATGAAGAAGATCAAAGTATAATGGAAAGTGAATGGGAGTTAGGTATGAGTGCGAATCGGACTCCATCAACAAAATTTAAACCACGATCTGTCTTTTATCCTAACCTTCCCCATGATAATATAGATACCTTTCAGGATGTAGTAACCCAAGCCCTATTGAAACTTAAACGTAAAGCTAACAAAAGAGTGTGTTTCAATCTATCATGTGAACAAAGAACATTTCTTAAAGACCTAGCAGACGATACAGATATTATCATCCGCCCGGCAGATAAAGGAGGCAATGTTGTTCTCTGGGCAAAAGAAATGTACCTAATGGGAGCACAGAAACAACTAGATGATAAACAATTCTATGTCCAGATTAACACAGATGTATACAACACCAGTATCATTGACATTTGGGAGAAATTAAAACAATGGGAACAACATTGCTACATAACATGGGAGGAATACTGCTTTCTGAAAAGGGATTATCCAAAACTATCCATATTGTATCTCCTACCAAAGATCCATAAGAACCCCACTATTCCACCAGGGAGACCCATCGTGTCTTCCATAGGGAGCGCTTTAGAGAATGTCTGTAAATTTGTTGACTTTTTCCTAAGAGAATATGTTATTAGTTTGCCATCTTATGTAAAAGATAGTACGGATTTCATATGTAAACTGCAAGATGTGACCTGGGATACAAATGACCTACTAATCACTATGGATGTGAACTCCTTGTATACTATTATAAATCATGAGGAAGGTATACAGGCAAGCTATCACTGCCTAAGAAAAAGACTCATACAATATCTGGAACATACTAGGATGTTGTTGGACATGCTGTGATTATGTCTGACCGGCAACATTTTTATGTTCAACGTTACTCTTTTTCAACAGATCCGTGGCACTGCTATGGGCACATGTTTTGCCCCAAGTTTTGCCAACCTCTTCCTTTGCAAGTGGGAGGAGGAGATCAGGTCGGACCACACTTTGAACTATTATTTTTTAAAGGTAAAAGTGTGGCTCCGATATATTGACGATATGTTTTTAATCTGGACAGGCAGTGAAGCACAAGCAGTAGAGTTCATTAACATTCTGAATACCAACAGCTACAACATAAAGCTGACTAGTCAGATATGCAATAAATCTATTGAATTTGTGGATCTTCGTGTAACATCCGAAGAAAATACGCTCAAAACTACCCTCTACAGGAAGGCCACGGTGGGAAATACAGTTCTTCACGCTCTCAGCAGCCACCCCGATACCCTTAAGTGGAGTATCCCATATGGGGAGCTGCTGAGAGCGAGAAGAAACTGTAGTAGTACCTCTGCCTTCGAACAAGAAATGGATACCATGATCAAAAGATTGAGAGAAAGGAGATATCCAGAATGGGTACTAACCAAAGCCATGAATCGAGTGAGAACTGTAGACCGTAACTCACTGCTTAGTCCTAACGAAGATAAAAATACTATGAGCAACAACAAAGAGCCAGAGGATATCACTAGGGTGATACTTACTTACAATAGTAATTCTACCCAAATATCTAAAATATTAGTAGATAAATGGGATGTAATAAGCAGTGATCCTTATATTGGTCCAACAATGCCACGAAGACCTAAAATAACATCCTCACTATGGACCTCCCTATTCTTAGTGAGGATCCTAACTCAGGGTATGACATTCTATGTGACTGGATAATTAGAGCCTTAAATACACTGATCCCTGCAAAGTTGATCAAGTCACGATCTCATGAATTCAGCCCATGGTTTAATGATGAGCTTATCTTACAAAGAAAGGAGCTAAAAATAGCAGAACGAAGATGAAGGGACTACGATCCTACGTTGAAGATCTTGTATGTCCAGCTACAAAAAAGCTACCATCGCAATATATGTAGGATAAGAGCAGCATACTACGCTTCAGAGACTAACAGCCAGAATGCCTCCAAAACTATTTTTAGAATCCTGAAAGAGCTCAGTGTAAAAAAAAACAGTAAATAAACCCAACATCTCACCCGCACTATGCGACAACCTAGCCACCTTCTTTACGGATAAAATCAAGAAAACGTATAATTCCTTCCCTATTACATCTCTATCTACCCCCGTGACAGACCCTGATAGACCTAAACTTTCCAGTATCCCGGCACTTAGTCACGAAAACTTTCTGTCTATGTAACAAAATTAAATCTGGCTCACCTACGGACCCCTGAAACCTGAACAATTCAGAGAAGCTGGCGAAATAATACTAGGCCCTCTTAGAGACATTATCAACCTGTCTTTTCTTTCGGCCAGTATTCCCGCCAGCTGGAAGCAAGCGTGGGTCTCTCCTATCATAAAGAAACCCACGCTTGACCCCCACCTACCAGAAAACTTCAGGCCCATCTCTACTTCCTTGGCCAGCCAAAGTGGCGGAAGCTCATGTTAATTCCATCCTGACCAACTTTTTGGTGTCTAACTCCATTCTAGACAGGTCTCAACATGGCTTCTGGGCCGGACACAGCACCAAAACCGCCCTCCTGAGTGTTACTGAACATCTTCGGACCATACTTGACTCGGGAGGAACGGCAGCACCGATTCTTTTGGATCTCAGTGCTGCCTTTGATACGGTTTCACATAAGGTGCTGATGTCCAGATTAGAGGGAGTAGGGGTTTCCGATCAGGCTCTTGGCTGGCTTAAGGCTTTTTTGTCAGATAGATCCTTCAGAATCTCCATTCCACCGTATCTTTCTAAGATATGTCCGGTTGAACAGGGAGTACCCCAGGGGTCTGCTCTCAGCCCCACCCTGTTCAATGTTTATGTCCATCCTTTAGCTGAGGTGGCCAGGAAACGCGACCTTTCACTTGTGTCCTATGCCGACGATACCCAGCTGGTGGTAGCCTGGTCCACAGGCTCAGTGAGCTTGGAATCGCAGGAATGGCACTGGCTTGGCTTAAATCCTTTCTTGATAATAGATCCTTCCAGGTAGCAGATGGCAATTTCACGTCCAGGTCCGTTGCCATCAGTTGTGGGGTCCCCCAGGGCTCGTCCTTGAGCCCGACCCTTTTTAATGTTTACATGTCCCCCCTTGAAAAAATCGTCACCCCTTTTGGGATCAAGCTCCTAACATACGCTGACGATACCCAATTGGTAGTATCCTTAAATCAGCAAGACCACTCCCTCCCTAACCTTCAAACCTGTCTGTGTGAAATAACGAAATGGATGAACCTTTCCCACCTTAAACTGAACAACAACAAGACAGAGATAATGATCTTGGGCAATAAATCACTCTACCATCCCAAATCCCTATGGCCATCCTGCATGGGTACTCCACCCGCTCCAAAACCGGAAATCAAGAGCCTTGGAATATGGCTAGATGAAGGTCTTAACTTCTCTGCCCAAGCAAGGAAAACGGCTGGTGTATGTCACAGCCTCCTATGGTCAGCTAGGAAAATTCTGCCCCTACTCCCAGCTCAATCACAAAAGCTCCTAATCCATGGTCTCGTATTGTCACGCATGGACTACAGCAATGCCCTCTACCTGGGGGCTCCCAAAAAGTTCTGTCAAAACTCCAGACAGTACAAAATACCGCCGCCCGCCTCCTTACAGGAACCCATCGCCGCTGTTCAGCCAAACCTGCTTTGAACGCCTTGCACTGGTTGCCCGTTCAGGAAAGAATAAAATTCAAAGCACTTTGCACTACTTATAAAATCCTGCATGGTAAGGCCCCACCAATCCTACAAAACCTCATCACTCCTCACACCACCAAAAGAACGCTCCGATCCTCAAACTGCAACTTAGCTTTTGTTCCTAGAATTAAGAAAGCCCGTTCTGGCGGTCGATTGTTCGCATATAATGCCTCCAAACTATGGAACACTCTACCCCCAGACATCAGAGCCCAACCCAACCTCCTCTCATTCCGCAGAGCACTTAAAACTTGGCTGTTCCCTTAAGACTCCACTTACATCTGGTTCTTGTCTTTCAGCGCTAGGACGCTCACGGGCAGCCATGCGCTCTACAAATCGGTAAAATAAATAAATTAAAAGACGAGAGCGGCTTGAGTGCACAGAATTTTAAACAGACTCTCGCAGATATCACCAGCTGGATGACTTCAAATTACCTCCCACTCAACGCCGGCAAGACGGAGGTCTTGCTGCAAGGCAAAGACACAACGGCTTAGGGTAACAACTGGTGGCCTGAGACTCTGGGTCAACCACCTGTTCCCAAAAATGTAGTAAATAACCTATGAGTATGGGTGGACCCTACCTTGAACTTTGTCCATCATACTAAAAAAGTCGCGGCCACTTGCTTTGGTATTTTACGTAACCTACGGCCCATTTTAAAATATTTTGATCACCACACCCCGCCAACTGGTGGTACAATCAGCTATTCTCTCACGGCTGGACTACGCTAGCTCCTTGCTGCTAGGAGCTAACGTAGCGGAGAAAGCCAGATTGCAGTGAGTTCAAAACGCCGCCGCAAGAGCTTTGACGGGCCTTCCCCGCCATAAATCTGTCACTACTACCCTTAAGAGTCTACATTGGCTCCCTGTAGAAAAGAGGATTCTTTTTAAAACCTTATGCCTTTCTTTTAAAATCCTGAAACTAGCTTCCCCCCCCCATGTTATGTCCACTCCTCTCGGCCTACGTTCCTCGGCGCGCTCTACGCTCTGAAGGACAGAATCTGGCTACTGCACCTTGCATTAAATTAAGTCGGATGGGCGGTCGCTCATTCAGATATTTGGCAGCAAAGCTCTGGAATGATCTTCCATCCCAGATTCGTGGGATGAAGGATCTTATATCCTTCAGAAAAGCTATAATAACTCATCTTTTCTGTTAGTTATGTTGTGTCACTCGCAGTCTACTTTTCAGCAGTCTCCTTTGGACACACACAGCTAGCGCCGGGACGCCCCTTGGCTGGGGCAGCCGTGCGCTATATAAACATATATAAGATAACATTTTTATTAAACCTTTATTTATTGCTTTATACAGTGATACATGACATTCGCATCGTTCTCAACCAAACAGCAGGTTACAGTTACGGTACATTAAGAAAGCTTCGTACAATTACTTGGGCTAGAGCAGCTCATCACATCTGAGCATTACAGTGAGGTACGACAGTCAATAGGGTGGATACATCATCAGTACAGCACTACGCATAGCACAGTGAGGGTTGCAATTCACGGGAAGTCACACCAATCCACCAGGCCATCCCAACAATAACCCATCCTGGTAAAGATACTGCTTTAGGGAGGACGAGTATCAGACCTCTCGCGGTCTTCTGCATATACCAACCCCACCAGGTGACATTCCGCTGCTTCATTGGTGTCAGTGTCCCTTGCATGCAGCACCTAAGATAGCCCCCCCCCTCTTCCCAGTGGGCTTACCAAACACGGGTGCAGTGGTCAGTGTCTGACGTGTAGTGTTGCATGGCTCCCAGTCCCTCAGTGGGGTACCCGTACATGTGCGTATTCCCAAACCCTGCATGCAAAGAAAGAACCAGCCCGATCTCGACATAAGTGTAACAGGGAAGCCATGTCACATGCCTCATAGATATCAATATCCAAACCGCACGTGTCCCACATCCTTCTACCCCGTCTCATCACTGAGCAGTCCGCCTTTCCACTAGAAGAGAGAGGGTATCACCGCCAACTCGGGTGCTGTAGTCGTATCAGGGCGTCGCTCAACAGTAAGTCGCCCTTCACTCAGTCAGCTGCCCCTCACCCGCATAGGTGTCATCATTAGACCCCTGGGACAACCAGTATAGCTGCAGCGGAGACCAAATATCCTCGGGTCTGCAACGTGCCGGCAGTAAGTCTGCATAGATTCCATGTTGGTCTTGGCAGTATGTAAGATCATCCAACCAGTCTTTGAATTTTGGTGCCCTGCCCCTCCCCCACTTACAAGCTACTCTCCTCTTAGCAAGGAGCAGCGCAATATCTACGAATCGTCGGTGCGTTGTGGGTATATCCTTGGTATACCCCAGTAGCATCAGCACCGGGTTCAGTGGAAGAGGGCCTGCAATCATGACCTGGAGCGCTGCATGAACCTGCGTCCAATATTCCTGTATCACGCCACACCCCCAGGCCAGATGAAGGAAGCCTGCGCCCTCCGAGCGACACCTCGCGCACCTGTCATCAGAAAGATGAAATCGCAACTTCCTGACTGGCGTGTAATAAAACCTCTGAATAAATTTGTAATGGATGATTTTTAGACGGCAGCTGGACGCTACCGTCGCCGTGGCCGAGCAGCAATAGTGCCATTGTTCTTCAGTGAGTTCATAGTCCAATTCGGAGTTCCAATCGTCCCTCGCTTTGGACCGTACAGGCGGACGCTGCGCTCGGATGTTATTATATAACTTGGAAACCAAGTGCCTCCCATCCGACACCAACAGTACATGCAGGGGCAGCACCACCCCAGGTTCATCCGGAAAGTTGGGGAGTATGTCACGCATGCCCCGTCGAAGCCTAATATAGTAAAACACCTCCATCGGTGTCGGGGATCCTGCCTGAAATATCTGATATTTGGTACGAAATAGCCCGTCCTTTAACAAATCCCCCCACGTATTTATGTGAATGCGCTTGCACATAGACCGAAATCCTGTCTCCAATAACAATGACAGTCTCGGGTGGTACGTTAGGGGGAGTGCAGGCGAATAGAGCATGGGAGCATCGAGCATAGAAGTCACTCTCCTCCAGGCGTCTATAGTACATGTGACTGTGGTGGCAGGCGTCTCAATATCTCCAACCACTCCCATCAGCATACCGTTAAGCGGAAGCGGATGCGCGATCCATTCTTCAGCAGCAGCCTGTGGCATAAAGGGAGCTGGATTAACCCAGCGGTATGCGTATTGCGCCTGAGCACTAAGGTAGTACGCAGCAAAATCCGGCACATCAAACCCACCTTTTTCATACGGCTGTGTCAAGGTCGCCCAACTAATCCGTGGTTGTTTGCCTCCCCAATATAATCGAAGAAGTTCAGTCCGCAGTCTCTTAAAAAAATAGGGGCCCGGGTAGTAGGGGATATTCTGAAAAAGGTACAGGAACCTTGGGAGGATGACCATCTTAATCAGCGAGGCTCTACCTGCCATCGACAGCGGCAGGGCCAGCCATCGAGTAACATTGTCTGACAGTTGCGAGATTGCCACACCATAGTTCAGTCGAACAGTATCCTCCTTATTGAGCGATATCTCAATTCCCAGGTATCGGAGTTCCGAACTACTCCACTCCAGGGGGTAGTCCAATTGGAAACGATCAACCGAGGCCGTGAGGGGGAAGAATTGAGATTTCTTCCAGTTAATGTGCACTCCAGACATGCCGCCAAAAACAATAAATTCCCTAAGGATCGGGTTAAGGTTCTGCTGCGGGTGACGCACGTAGAGGGTAACGTCATCCGCGTATAAAGAAATCCCTATCTGCCGTTGGTGGCAGTTAAAGGCACTGGCCTTGTGTAGTTGCCGTACTCTGCAAGCCAGCGGCTCTATTGCTAAGGCAAAAAGGAGGGGCGATAGGGGGCATCCCTGCCTGGTGCCTCTCGTGATCGGCATTTGTGCGGAAAGCACACCGTTAATGACGACCCTGGCAACCGGGGCAGTGTAAAGAAGCTTCACCCAGGAGATGAAAATCTGAGGAAAACCCATTCTGTCCAAGATAGCCATGAGGTAACCCCATTCCACAGAGTCGAACGCCTTAGTTGCGTCCAAAAACACCGGCAACAGGTAAGTCAGGCGCGATAGTGGGAATAAGGGAGAACAGCGTGCGAAGGTTATGCGACGTCGCTCGACCTGGCACAAAGCCAGACTGATCCGGTAGTACCAGGGTAGACATGAGAAGGGACAGCCTAGTCGCCAACACTTTGGCAAGGATTTTCGCGTCACAGTTCAAAAGCGAAAGGGGTCTATAAGAGTCGGTATCCAACGGGTTTTTCCCTGGCTTCAGGAGCGAGGTAATCGCCACTTCTCTCATTGAGCCCGGTAGTATCCCCACTTCAAGCGACTTCGTAAAGACTTCCCTCAGCACCGGTGCCATGATGTCAATGTAGCACTTGTAAAATTCAGCTGGAAGGCCATCCAGCCCTGCAGCTTTATCGTTACTAAGGGACATGATAGCTTCTCTAATCTCGTCTAGTTCAAAAGGAGCCCCAAGAAAGGCCCTATGACTATCGCTTAGCCAGCACAGCGCTATGTCATTAAGGAAGTCTCCGAATTCCACGTCGCCTTCCTGCTTGGTGGAGTACAATTGTTTGTAGTGCTGTAGGAAGGTGTCTTGTATACGCTTCGTGTCCTGATAGGTCCCCCCCCTTGCCATCAGTGATTTCCAATATATGGGTTGTATAGCGCTGATGTCGCGTGAGCGCAGCAAGTACCTTCCCCGGGCGGTCCCCCTTGCAGAATCTCCTAGCCGTCCAGTATTTGCCCCGAAACTTCACTTCCCTAGCAGCCTCTTCCTCAAAGGATGAGAGCTTAGACCTGAATTCCTGCGCTAGCGCAGGGCTAGGGATGTGGACCATCTCCGCCTCAAGGGCTTTAAGGTCTGACTCAAGTTTATGCAGCGTACGAACTAAGTCCCTTAGTATCCCGCAGCTCTTAGCGATCGTGATACCCCTGATAGTCACATTGAAGGCTTCCCATATCGTCTCTATACTTTCGACAGACCCTTTATTTCTAGGGAAGAAAGCCTCTATCTCCTCACCAAGTTCAAGTTTAAAGACAGGGTCAAGCAGAGCAGAGGGGAGTAGCCGCCACGATGGTCGCAGTTTGTGTAGGCCAGGCATCGCAATCACAGCCAAGACCGGGCAATGGTCAGAATAGGTCAGAGGCAAATTTTTAACTTTAATGACACTATTGGCTAGACCCCGTGAAATGAAGCAGTAATCAAGTCTCGCCCATGCGCGAGTGTATGCCGTGAAGTGTGTGCCCTCTCTAGTCCCTGCGTGCGTGAACCTCCAGCTATCAATGAGTCCTGCCTCAGTCAGTATACCTTGCAGTGTGTCTCGAGCCTTAATGTTGTAGTGGCCACTCCCATCTGACCGATCCGCCCCGGGTATCAGCGACAAGTTGAAGTCTCCCCCCCAGACAATGTGCGCGGCTTCAACCTCCAGTACATGACCCCACAGTGCCAGGAAGAAATCAGGAGTGTCAACATTGGGCGCGTAGCAATTCACAATCATGACTACATCCGTACCCAGTCTGCCCCACAACAGCACATACCTCCCCTCCGTATCCACCCTCGCTCCCAATTTTTGGAAGGGCAGTATCCTGTTAATCAAGATGGTCGTACCTCTGGAGTACGTGGAGTATGAAGAGAATTCCCTCACATGTGCCCATCTACACGCAAATTTAGGGTCTCTGCGCGGGTCCAAGTGTGTTTCCTGAAGCAGCGCTATCTGCACATGATGTCTATCTAAATATGCAAGTACATTTCTACATTTCCAGGGATCATTAAGGCCTCGCACATTCCAGGACACAATTGAGATGTTATCCAATGCATCACCACCCATTGCAACCGCCGCGTTCATGATTCAGAACCATATCAAAGTTAGCAGCCCTCATACTTCCTGTACCAAATGCAGATCTTCTCTTCGCATGAAACATTAGCATCTCCCCGTCAGTCACATTATCTGCAACGTCTGCACACTTGTCATTGTTAGCACCCAAACCAGTGCCTATAGTTACAACATCCCAATCCCCAACAAACAGACACCCCCCCTCCCCCCGGACGCAGCAAACCAACTCACATGCTCCCAATCCCCCCCCTCCCACTGAAGCAACCCAATCTTGCCAGTACCCCATCCCCACCCCCCTCCCCGAGTCCCACACTCAATAACCATTGAACAATTGTGTGGGGAATCCCCTTCCGGGGGCATCTGAGGAACGCACCAATCCACCCCGGTAATCTCCTCCCGCCCCGCTCGTGCCATGCGAGACCAGTCGGAGATAGGGGGGGTGGTGCCCGGCATACATTATCCCTGCAGATTAGAACCTGTCCAACATGCCAACATCTCTCATGGCGCCCGCCTCAGATGGAGAAAACTCTAGGGCATTCGAGTGAAAGTGTCCCATTGTCTGCTGCAACTCATGCCTCCACCAGTTGTGCCATCAGTCTGTGCACTCCAAGAAAGTCCCAATTATCGGACCGCAGTACGGCCTGCAACAGCTCAATCCCAGTACGCTTACGTAGCGCTGGATCAACACCTCAATCCCACAACAAAGGTAGCCCAACAGGGGCTTGGTCAAGTTAAAGGAGCCAAATCAAAGTTCAGAGCGGGGATGTGAGGCCAATCAGTGTATAGTGGAGAGGAACCGTCAGTCGCCATCATTCTCCAAAGGTTCTCCTTCTTCACCACCATCCTCTTCGTGTCTCCTGCCTCCTCTAGCAGCGCGGATTTTTTTAATATAATCCTCCACCTGTTGCGGATTAGTAAAAAAATATTGTTTGGCCTGATGTGTCACCCTGAGACGCGCAGGGTATAAGAGTGCATAGTCCACCTGCATGGCTCTAAGCTTTTTCTTCACATCTAAGAACTTCTTCCGCTGTTCCTGTACCATAGGAGTGAAGTCCGGGTATACTGAGAAGTTCACCCCATCACACGACAGGTTTTGGTTTGTCCGCGCTGCTCGTAGTGCCGCATCTCTGTCGCGGTAGTTGAGCAACCGGGCGATGATAGGCCGCGGCGGTCTCCCTGGTTCGGGCCGAGGTCCAAGCGAACGGTGTGCTCTTTCGACAATAAATTGACTGGAGAAGGCTTCACTGCCCACTGCAGTCGTGAGGATCCGTTCGACATATTCTTCCATACGTCCTGTGTTGGTGGATTCCGGAACTCCCACGACGCGTATATTGTTGCGTCTACTCCTCGCCTCTAACTCCTCATTCTTTGCCGCTATTACACGCAGTATGTTGTCCATTCTGGATAAGCGGGTATCGTGGGTTGTCGACATGTCCTCCGTAGCCGATATGCGCCGTTCTGCTTCTGACAAGCGCTCTTCATGGACCTCTAGTTTCTGTGCAACTCCGTCCATTCGCGAGGACAGCCGGTCCACTTTGTCCACTATCGTGGCGAAGCCCTGCCTCATCTCCTCCATCATCATGCGCATCTCAGGGGTCATGGCCGTGGAAGGGGGTTCAGCGCCCGCCGATCCACGGGCGCCTCCAGAGTACGCCGCGTCTCGTAGGTGTTTTCTAGTGGCCGCGGGTTCGAAAGAGAGTTTAGGCTGTTTATTGTCATTCTTCCCCATTGTACGTCTCTTGTAGGGGCAAGAGGCGCTCGGGGGTGTACGGTTAGCGCGGTCCTCACTCCCCGCCAATGATCTGCTTTGCATCTGTATGATCAGTCCAGTGGTCACTAAGATGGCGGTCCCCTCTGCACGAGGAGCAGTCCAACAACCCGGAAGAATGCACCCCCAGATAAGATGACCCTCGCTCCAGCTATCGAGGTCCCCCGCATGCACTCACAAAGGGGTCAGAGGTCCCCCTCAGTCCTTGTCTGCAGCTCAGTATGGAGGAGAGGTGCGCACTCCACAGGCCCCAGACACGTGGCACCCCCACAGCACTGAAATAATCACGCGCCTGAGAATACCATATAGCATCTGCGTGTAATGTGGACTGCAATAGGCTCCGAGGTCGCTTGAGCAGGTCCCCTGCCTCGTAGGCATGCACTCAGGCCCGAGTTGAACAGTCTCAGGGGGGAGGGGTACACGTGTTGCCGGCGGGTGGCGATCTGCTAAGGGACTGGTCCAGGATAACGTCCCCAGGAGGCCCCGACGCTCCTCAGTCCGCCGCCAGCAGCAGCGGCGAGCCCTCGGAGGAAGGGTTGGCTCTACCGGGCAGTTGTGCACAGAAATCCAGGGCCCCAATCAGTTACCTCCCGGTGCAGGCATCAGGTCTCCAGAAGTGCCAGCGGGTCCCAGCGCCTCCGCACAGTGTCTCTGCCCCTGACAGCTGACGGCGAAGGGGGACGACTCACCGCTACACCGGGTCCGCCAAGCAGCAGCAGGGTCCGCACCCTCCGGGCGGTCCGCCCCTCCTCCACGGCCCGTCTTCCTCGTGGCGAGCCGCGGCCTCTCGTGGTCGCGCCTCGGAGTCTCTGTGCTGCCTGTCCGCAGCAGCTCACCCCGGTCAGCCTTCCCAGGCGACGAAGTCCGGCGTCCGACGTCGGATCACCACCAAACTTGGCCAGGAGCTGCGGGGCGCGTGAATGCACACTCGCTGAAAGTTTGAGACGTTTATCTGCAGGGCATAAGGAGATATGAAGGATAGTACTGGCCAGGCAGCCAGAGCCTCACTACAGTGCGGCCATTAGCTCGTGCGCCCTCTAGCGCCCCCCCTATATAACATAACATTTACTATACAGTATTGGTATATCATATGATTATTTTAGGTCGTTACTCAAGAAACCCAATTTAGACCCCGTTGATTTGGGTAACTACCGTTCCATCTCCCTACTCCCATGGGTGAGCAAGGTCTTAGAAAAATACATCAATCAACAGCTAGTAAACTTCTTGGAAAATCATCACTTACTAGACCCCACCCAGACGGGCTTCAGACCGAAACACGGGACTGAGACCGCTCTCCTCATGGTCACCGAGGAAGCAAGAAAAATCCTGGATCAAGGAGGATCAGTGGAAGTGATCCTCCTTGATCTAAGCGCAGCATTTGACACGGTCAGTCATGTCACCTTACTGGACAGTCTGTCCTGCGCTGGGATTAAGGACAAAGCCTGGTTATGGTTTAAATCCTTTTTGGAAGACAGATCTTTTAGAGTCTTTGAGGGTGAGTCCGTGTCCTCCAGCAGACCTCTAAAGTGCAATGTTCCGCAAGGCTCCTCTCGGGGTTAAGATCATCTCTTCTGCGGACGACACGCAGCTGGTGGTCTCACTGGCGCAGGAGGCAAACCGGCCTGCGTCAGGTGGGCTCAGAGAATGCCTGGAGGAGGTGAAGACCTGGATGTCTTCACCATCCCTCAAGTTGAATGGGGACAAAACTGAGCTGATGCTCTTAGGCCCCTCAGACCTCGTCCTCCCCAGTCCTGGTGGCCTCCGTGTCTGGGTCCCCCTCCAGCCCCCAAAAACAAAATCAAGAGCCTTGGAGTGTGGCTGGACAGCTCCCTGTCCTTCAACGTTCAGGCCACGAAACTATCTGCCACATGTTTTGGCATCTTGAGGATGCTAAACAAAATCTTTCCCCTCCTTCCCATGGAGGCCAAACAGGTGGCTATACAAGGTCTCATACACTCACGCATTGACTTTAACAATGTACTCTATCTTGGGGCCCCAGAGTACACCCTGCGCAGACTGCAGATAGTGCAGAACTGCGCAGCGCGTTTACTGCTCAAAATCTCTCGTAGACAATCAGCGAGGGCCGGCCTGGTCAGCCTTCATTGGCTACCGGTTCGGCAGAGAGTCCTCTTTAAGGCAATGTGCATAGCCCACCAGGCATTCTGGGACACTGGCCCCAGCATTACCCGCGACCTAGTTACCCACTACATCCCCAACAGAAGTCTTCGCTCCAGCCAGACCTTTCTGGCAGTGGCTCCGAGAATAAAAAGATCCAGATCAGGCGGCAGGACGTTCGCCTATAATGCGTCCAGAACTTGGAACATCCTGCCACTGCATCTCAGAGCCAATCCCAACCTTTCTGTGTTCCACAAACAACTAAAGACCTTCCTTTTTAATTCCCCTCTTTAACCACAGCTTTCTTTCTCCTCAGTTCTCTTGTAGGTTCTGGTTACCCTAGCGCTTGGACGCCTCCGGGCAGCAATTCGCGCTTTACAAGTTCACATCTATTCTATTCTATTCTATATTCATTTAGGTGTTAATATCCTTTTTTTGTACACAGGGGGAAAGGACAGGTTACCTGAGTTGCGGACTGTCTCCTCAGTTCCGGATAACCTACCCCTTTCTTCTGAGGGTCCTTCTTCAGATAAGATTTTTTACTTATTTTTTTACTTATTTACTTAGTGCACTTTATATATTTTTTTTCTTCCCTTTTCACTGTTACATGGACAAATACTTAGGCTATCAACGTATACATTTTAGTCTATCTTATATGTATGATTATACAGGACACTGTAATCCAAATATCTATGGGCACTATGCCTTATAGTATATCATCATCAATGAGATATATCTCCCGTTTTGGTTGTTACTTGTATGATTTTGACACTATGTCGAAAAGAATTACAATGAATTATGACAATGTAATTTATAAACATGTACTTTTTTGTGAATATGCAAATTGCTGTTCACAATTATGTTTTACATCCAGGGTGTTTTTTCAGGCATTGTTGATGTGTGTGTGTGTGTGTGTGTGTGTATATATATATATATATATATATATATATATATATATATATATATATATATATATATATATATATATATATATATATATATATATATATATATATATATATATATATATATATATATATATATATATATATATATATATATATATATATATATATATATATATATATATATATATATATATATATATATATATATATATATATATATATATATATATATATATATATATATATATATATATATATATATATATATATATATATATATATATATATATATATATATATATATATATATATATATATATATATATATATATATATATATATATATATATATATATATATATATATATATATATATATATATATATATATATATATATATATATATATATATATATATATATATATATATATATATATATATATATATATATATATATATATATATATATATATATATATATATATATATATATATATATATATATATATATATATATATATATATATATATATATATATATATATATATATATATATATATATATATATATATATATATATATATATATATATATATATATATATATATATATATATATATATATATATATATATATATATATATATATATATATATATATATATATATATATATATATGTCACAAAATTGGGCAGCACAACCGGATACTTTCAAGAAGCTTTATTGCTCAACACACAGCACCCCACCGACGCGTTTCAGCCTCACGGCTTTTCTCACGGTCAGTAAGTCCCTTCTTACTTTTCAGTTATATACTGCCCCATCCTAGCCTTCAGGTGGCATTGTGGGATACGTAGTTTTAACTGATTTTTAAAATACAGATTTAACAAATGAAAAAAGGACAGGTGTGTAACTCTATGTACTCGATTTCATCAATATCCATTCAATATCGCTCAATTGTAAATGTTTTTGAGCACTATATCGCTAAAGCATGCCTAGGTGAAATGCACATTCCACGCTTTGTACTAAACGAGTACATAGAGTTACACACCTGTCCTTTTTTCATTTGTTAAATAATCTGTATTTTAAAAATCAGTTAAAACTACGTATCCCACAATGCCACCTGAAGGCTAGGATGGGGCAGTATGACACGTCACAATATGTTTCCAAAATGGAGGTGATGTTAAGTGATCTTCGTTTCTATGCCTCAATAACTAAAGATCCAACAATTCAAACCAAAAATAAAATCAAAAAGCTGACAAATCAGGCACTTCGAAACGGTGAGATATGTAATAAGGAGAGTGAATATCTCAACGTAGAGAAACCCAGACTAGCAAGCATCTATGGCATCCCTAAGGTGCATAAGGACACGCAAGATCCACCCCTAAGACCAATTGTAACAACTATAGGCTCGGTGACAGAACCACTAGCTAAATATATAGACACAATACTATGTCCACATGTTGCGAACATCCCAGGACATGTGCAGGACACTAGACAGATTATAAACCTTGTAGAGAATGTGCCCTATTGCAACACAGCTCATATCCTAGTTACAATGGACATTGTAACATTATATAGTAACATTCCGATCTTGGGGGCACTACATGCCACACACTGGTTTATACAAAAATATCAAATCCAGTGTCCAACTATATTTGTCTGAGAGTGCCTGAATATTGTCTTAAATGACAATGTGTTTGAATTTAACAGTAAGCTTTACAAACAGCAACAGGGAGTCAGCATGGGGGCTGCTTGTGCGCCCACCATAGCCAATATCTACATGGCCCATTACGAATCTCAATTTGTTTTTAATGAGGTCGCACCCTTCTTTGAGTCAGTGACCAACTGGGCAAGATATATAGATGATGTGTTCTTCATCTGGATTGACAATGAAGATAAGTTAAAAGATTTTTTACAGTGGATAGATTTATGTGACAGCAACATCAGATTCACACACCATGCAGATAGGGAACAAGTAAACTACCTAGATGTAGTGATAAAACATAAAAGTGGCTCATTAATTGTTGACCTCTTTGTTAAACCCACTGCAAAAAATACACTTCTCCACTACGATAGCTATCACCCAGCAACCCAAAAAAATAGTGTACCATTCGGAGAATTCCTTAGGTTGAGGCGTAACTGCACAAACATACAAGATTATGATATAAAAGCTGCCTCTATGAAAGAAAAATTCCTGACCAGAGGATACCCCAAGAAAATTATAAGAGACTCATTTAAACGGGCTCGTTTTTATGATCGACAAAGTCTGCTACAACCGAAAAAAAGCAAAGACATCCCCCAACTGGTCTTTGTAACAAAGCATTCGAATATTAACGAAAGGATTAGACAGACTGTCTGTGCCAATTGGCACGTCTTAAATGCTAATGTTCCCAAATCAGACAAGATACCTAAGCCCATTTTTGCATACAAAAAAAATAAAACACTCAAGGATCACATAGTGAGATCAAGAATGACAACTAATATAACCAGCGTGCAGCGAGCAATAACAAATATGAAACCTGTGGCAGGTAATTACAGCTGTTCGAATTGCAAATCTTGTCAAAGTGCAATACAAGGTGAAAGTCTCACCTTTAACAAACAAGTTATACGACCATCAGATTTAAATAATTGCAGAACCACAAATGTGATCTATTTGATAATATGTCCCTGTCAGAAAGGATATGTTGGACAGACAGGCAGAGCCCTAAATGTCAGACTGACAGAGCACTGGTCTGCAATAAGAACTCAAAAATTAGTGGCCCCGATGGTAAGTCACTACGTAGAATGTAACCATACGTCTGATCACATATCTTGGTTCATCCTGGAAAGAATAAACCCAAGAGCAGGATTGGATCAAGACAAAATCCGTAAAATGAGAGAGGTTTATTGGATTTTTCTTTTGGGCACAGCAATGAATGGTCTTAACGCTGAAATACCGTGGGAACAAGCAATAATGTAACAAGATAAATAGCAAATAGAAATTGTGGAAATTATATGGGAACAACTAAAGGGGAAGGTATGCCTTTATAAATGTGTTGAATGACTGTAAGATGTTAAGAGTAATGATTGATGACTGCCTGCAGATGGCAGCACTCAAGTTAACCACGTATGAAACATGCCAATAGTCTCTATGGGTCTTATAACATAGAGCAGGTAGATATGTCGATTCACTAAGGGGTACTAATTTAAGCACAAGGGTTTGAAACCTTACAATATATAAAAACGTGAGTATAATAGCTACAACTATCAGCGTGATATTCATATCTTTAAAATCTAGTTAAGGCTTAAATTAATAAGTTTTCCGCACACTCCTTATCAGACATATGCCTCCATAAATACATAGGAGGAGTAATAAACAGTAAATAGAAGATATATAAAAGCTTTAGACTTAAAACGCGAGTAGAACTGAATAAAATAAATTAGTAGCTGTACTATAGGCATAAACCGAACCACTTGAATATGGCGCACATGGTTAACCTTAATATCGGTACTCCTGTGAGAAATGTTTAATAAAATCTTACAACAAAATATATGTACCGTTATGAATAAATATAAGGTATCACAAGCGGCAAAGTTAGCGTATATAATATCCTGAGATATAACAAACGTAGAATTTGATAAGACAAAACAGCAGCTACGTATAATGAATAAATCAGACCACTCTAAGATGGTGGGTCTATTCACCCTTTGGATCGTGACTTCTATGAGACTACCCATACTCACGCGAGAACACGCGAAGTCCCGAGTGAAGCTTACAGTCTGGCGCCAAAAACGAGTAATATAAAGGGAGTTAGATTTCCCCGTCTTTTTAAAAAATAGAAGTACCTGGCGGTTACAAGGCGATGTGAGGATTCATTACGGCGGCAACAGACAATAAATAAGGTAAGGATAGGGAGTGTTCAACTTAGAATAAAAAGACGCCCGTCTAGAATAACTATCTAAAATAGAATTCTTTTCTTCCCCCCCCCTCCCCCCTTTTTTCACCGTAATTGGGATATAGAACGCGAGCTCATAGATGAAGCGGTGTATCAGGTGATCGTCTCGCAAAACAGAAGTCCCTCAGTAATAAACTCTCGTGGGACAAAAAACAGATGAAGCATAAAGTCTAATAACTCAGGTGGGACTTTCACTTTGAGGTCAAAAATGTTAAAAATTTAAAAACTGAATGACACATGTCTTCTAATAAGAAATGTTTATATAAAATCTATTGAATCTTGTAGATATCCTTTTTGGCCCTAGTAGAAGGAGGGTAATTAATGAGGCTCGCATCGACGCGATCAAAAGGTTGAAGCTACCAAGCAGCAAACCAGGTAGAATAATTATGAACATACTAGCAAAGGAGACCATTTGCGCTAGCCTAAATTAAAGTGAACATTCAATGATAAATGTGAATGTGAATTTTTTAGATATTGCCGCCGTTTAAAGTATGAGGATCTGAATTAATGAGGTCCGGATCTACGCTAGCAAAACGTTGATGTCAACAAGCTGCTAAACAGGTATAATAATTATGAACTTATCAGTAAAGGAGACTAAAGGCACCAGCTAAAATAAACGTATCTTAGAATTTGAATGTCTATATAAATTTTGAAATAGGCATCGTCATCCTGTTTGAGCCAATTGTGAGAATTCAGCGTGGCAATTATTATCACCAGTCACGTCAGAGATTGCAGATCGCGATAGTGACCAAACAGGTAGAACAGATCATTTAGTTCTAAAGCGCAACATTTGAAAAGATATGACTCGCATATGACTAGAAAGTAATGCATATATCTCTCTATTAGAAATCACTCCATGATGGTGTAAACATCGGACAGAGACACCATAACCATACAGATCTGAATCATTTGAGGCATACCTGGAATGGTACGTTCGTAGGAAAAGTTAAGGGCAGTCCATACATAGAACAAGTGTGACAATTATTTAAATGTAGATGTCACACAAGTTTACAGGGTGGGTACTAAGTGTGAATAATCCCCAATTACAATACCCATATTCCCATAGAAATGACCTAAGCTCCCATCTGCAGGCAATTGATCAGTTACCAAGGTTAACATGTAACTTTTAAAGTGATGATTAGATTAACAGATGTATTTATTGTATAGAATTGTTTACTAAACAGTGTAAGATATGTATATAAATGTATAGATAAGGATTCAGATGGGTAGAAAAATGTAGCACCCAGCGGGACGGGGTGGACACCTAGCTTTGGGATATTTCCCCTTAAAAAGGACAGAGATAAATCTTCACAGAGAAGATTTAGTAGAAGTAACTTACAAAGACGCTGAGAATGATAGATAAGCAGTAATGAATATATCACTAAAATATCATTTCTTATTATTATAGCTACTGTTGATGTTGCAAAGGAAATCACAGAATTCCTGAGGAAGGCGATTGGCCGAAACGCGTCGGAAAGGAATATATTCTGTGTTAAACAATTAAAGTGTCTAAACTGTGTAGATATTTTATGTATTAGGCAATGTTTTGTGTTATATGTAAATATTTGTGTATAAAAATGACTGAAACAGGCATATAAGAAGTAAAAAAGAAAATAAGAGTGTTCATTTAAAAAAAAGTGTATATATCATATCCATACCCCAAACAAAAAAAAGAGTTATAAAATAGAAATAAAAAGATTTAACACTCAATGATATTTGGTGGAGCAGTTCTTATCTCGTTTCAACGTCTGAGTTACTCTGTTGAATAATCACACGTAACCCGGTGTGTACAGTTCTCTCCTTACAAAAATTTAGTATACCTTGCTAGGGTTTATCCTTTATTGCAGGGGCCCCCACTTTACAAAATAAAAGCATGAGTCAACCAGCAGGAAGGCCAATTGTCTCCTCAAGAGGCAGTAACCTCGAGAACACCTCGAGATACGTGGATTACTTTCTGCAACCTTTGGTACAGAGACTTCCAACATATCTTAAAGACTCTGGGATCTTTTACGAAAAATTAAGGAGATAGAATGGAAGGATGAATACAGACTGATGACGCTAGACGTGAATAGTCTTTATATGAGCATCCCCCATGAATTGTGGATTAAGGCATGCAGCTATTTCCTAAAGAGCAGGTCTATATCATATTTTTTCCATACAGAGATGATTCTTGACATGTCACTCACCTGTTTGACCCAAAAAATGTTCCTGTTTGGCGGCAAAGTGTACCATCAAAAGCTTGGGACGGCAATGGGCAGCTGCTTTGCCCCCAGCTTTGCCGGGTTATACCTAGGCTGGTGGGAGGAGCAGGTGGTCAGGTGCCTGCCCCAATACCAGGCGGGCGTAATAACCTGGCTCAGATATAGCGATGATACTTTCATTGTCGTGGATGGCAGTGAAAATGAGGCGATTGAATTTGTTGAGACCCTTAACAAGAACAACCTGAATCTGTCATTTACCAGGCATATAGACAAAGATGAAATTGACTTCTTACACTTAAAGGTCAAGGTGGAAAACAACAAATTGATTACAACTCTGCACAGGAAAGAAACGGCTGGAAACAGCCTGCTGCATGCGCAGAGCTGTCACCCTAACAGCCTCATCAATTCCATTCCAGTAGGTGAATTACTACGGGCGAAGAGGAATTGCTCTAGAGATGAGGATTTTGAAAACAAAGCTAAGATGATGTGTAACATATTCAGGCAGAGAGGGAACAGCATGAAGTGCATTAACACCGCAAAAGAAATGGCCAGAAACAGAGAAAGAGAAAATCTGATCTCTGATCAAACCAAGGAGGAAACAGAGGGTGTGACATCTAGGTTTATCACAGATTTTAACCTTCACTCCACAGAAGTCAGAAAGGCTATGTCTAAATTTTGGAATGTACTTAAGATTGATAAAGATGTATCCAAAGGCATCCTTGACCATCCACAAATTACTTACCGCAGGAAAAGATCCCTTAAGGACATGCTATGTAATACGCTGATTCCTACTCCCCAGAGATTTAAACCTGTACAAGGGTTTTATATTTGCGGCAAATGCAAAGCGTGCAAGTACAGTTGTAATGTGAAGGAAGTGAAACTGTCAACCCACTGCAAACCTTTTAAAATCCTGAGGCATTTTTCTTGTTTAACAGAATACGCAGTGTATGCACTCAAATGCCCCTGCAACAAGTTCTACATAGGGAGCACAATCCACCCAGCAAAGAAGAGGGTTCTGGAACACCTACGGGCGATTAAAAATCTGGACAAACAGTATCCAGTAGCTAGGCATTTTGCCAGCCATCATAGCAGCAACAATTGCCTCATATCCTTTTGTGTACTAGATCATGTGCCAAAAAGAGAGAGAGGAGGCAATCGCCTACAAGAGCTAAGAAGGCTAGAGTCCCGCATGATCATTAAATACCATACACTACAGCCTGAAGGCCACAACTGTGACGAAGCGATATCTGTACATTTAGGTTGAACCGTGGTTCTGCCGTTGCAGTCTGCATTGATTGAGTTATGAATGTTATTGCCTCACCCTCTAGATTGTAAATTTTCTTAAGTGTCTAGGTAATCAGTATGAGTTGGAATCACGTAAGATTGAAACAGTCACTCACTTTGTTTATTCTTTTACTTTATTGCAGGTCCCACTGGAAGTAATATAGGAGAGTTTGAGACACAGCATGGAATGACATTCACAGTATGGTCGAAGACTGAATGAAGCAATGAGGTTAAATTAGCGTATGCATTGAGACATTTGCCCACAAGGGCCTGATATTGGTGAACTAACCAAATCACCCAGCCCACTCGGGAGTGACATGAATATTGGTACCAAGGCGGGTACAGATTCAATGTACATTTGAGTACAAAAGATTTTTTTAATTGTTATTTTTGAATTAAGTTATACCAACCAACACACCAACAGCTTGCTGGGCTTTGATAGTACCATAGCTGGAAAAAGCCCACTGGGGCGCAAATGTTTAAATCCTTAAATCTGAAGTTTAGTTGGTATGATGGTCATACTTCAGGGCAAACCAAAAGATTTATTTTGAATGCTCAAATGTATCAAAAGTGGCAGTTTGCGCAATGTAAGCACCGATGCAACATGGGTGACAACTTTGAATGATATGCTATTCACAACATGAATTGTATGTTTTATTATTGTTCATTTCACCAACCTTTAAATTCAGCCACAAATCTGTCTAACTCCTTATGCTGGTGGGAGTCTGTTATTAATTTCATTTTCATGGTGGTGTGTCACGTTTTGTTTATTTAAAACTTTATTGAACTTTTTACCCGTACCCGTGAACACGGAGACTTGAGCTCCGAAACGCGTCGGGGAGGTTGCTGAAAATAAACAACGTTTTTCAAAGGAATGTGGCCTGGACTTCGTTTTTGGTGTATGGCAGTTTGCTGTTGAAACGGAGATCGTGTGGATATATACACATATATACACATATATATACACATATGTATATACATATACATATATATACACACACACACACAAATATATATTCACACACAACTTCAAAGGGCTGGCTCAAAGGTAAATGGCAATGAGATGCCCTCTGTAGAAACAACACCCATGTGGCCCGAAATGAGTTGGAGAATGGGTCTGGAGGTCACAGCCATTTAGGAATTGGAACTATTAATTGCATTGGGTTGTGGGATATAACGGACTGCCAATGAAATAGCACTATGCTGTACTCTGATAGGTACAACAACCATGACATGTAACATCTACACTACATTTCCCATCATGCCTTTGAGGATATACAAGGAATGGCAAATGGAACTTTTCTTGATCACCCCATCAAATATCTGGTGGCCCATGGAGCTGAATCCTCCTCCAATCCAGGCTGACTCAACAAGAAATCTGGGAATCAGGTTGGATACGGACAGATCATTCACAGCACAAGTCCGACAAATCTCCTCTACCTGCTTTTGGAAGCTGATATCGATCAGGAAATGTATACATTATCTGCCAGAGGTGAGCCACAAAATAATGCTCTATGCTTCGGTGACGTCCCAGTTGGACTATGCGAACAGCCTTTATTTGGGGCTACCTGTCAACTGGACTCACAAATAACAGATAATAAAGAATGTCACTGGTAGCTTTTGGCACTGTATCTACCCTCACTTGAGACAGTTGCACTGGCTCCCGGAAGCCAAGAGGATAGAGTTTAAGGCTCTGACTCTGGCCTTTAGAGCCAATAGGGGTTTTGGCCCTTGCTATCTCAAGCAGTAGTTTAGTCCTTAACAGGGACAAGCCCTGAGTTCCAATCACTTGGGACTCCTTCACGTCCCATGATACATTAAAATCCGGCAAGGTGGCAGGTCCTTCTCAGTAAGAACAGCAAAACTACGGAATACTCTGCATGTCCACCCACGTCTGAGACAGAATTCGAGTTAGGAAAGTCTTAAAAACCTGGCTCTTTACTCAGTTAGAGTCTCCCTGTCGGTCTTTTTGTTAGTCTAATGCTAGCATCGGGACACATCTGCTGAGGTAGCTATGCGCTCTACAAATGACTATTGATTGATTTCACTTGAATAAGATAGCACATTGAAAACACGTTCTGGTGCTTTACCTTACAACATGGTATTTTAATAAATGTATGCTGCCAAATGGAACCTCCAGGGGGTCCTACATCACCATTTGCATCTTCGATATTAGGGTATTTGTGATCACAAATGCTGCACCAGCAGTTGAGGACGCGCCTTCTTAGCCACTTTGCAGTTGGGATATGTACACACTATACATATATATATATAATTTGAGGGCAATAAATACCATTTCCAGTACATTTGATTTAGCAGTGGTAGATTATGATCTATTAAGAGACTTACAGGCACTGGAAAGTGGAGCAGAAACAATTTGGACAGCAGGTGGGTGTACAGATGAGCACCCAGGAATGGCTTCTCAGGGATCTGAAGGCATGACCTGGAGGAAACTGGACACCCCTTTCAAAATAAAGTCCAAATTTACACCAGTTACAATGAGAGACTCAGTAGACATTTTTAATGAAGCAATTGTGGTCCAAATAAAGAAACATCAAAACCAATAGGAAAAAAAACTCTCAAATCATGAAAGAAAGTACGGACAGTTGATGGTCAAACTCAAAAAAGAGGGGAACAAGGTAATCAGGAACTCGGATAAAGGGTGAAGTATAGTACTACGACCCCTAGCAGATTACATGACAGAAGCCTACCTACAGTCAATTGAACAATATGGATTGTTATTGTAAGAGTACACCCCTCAAATACAAAGCAATGAAGGACCAGCTGTACACCAAACTACTGGCATGGAAAGGTTTGGGTTTGCTCAACTTGGAGGATTTAAAATTTTTAAGAAAAGACCACCCCAAAACCCCTGTCATCTACTTCATCCCAAAGGTGCATAAGAACATTAAAAAGCCACCAGGAAGGCCAATCATCTCAGCTTGTGATGGGCCGTAGGTGAATTTGTCAAAGTATATATATTCCTTTTTGCAGGAACACGTCCACAGTTTGGAGTCATATTTTGAAAATACCAGTGACTTCATATGAAAGATTCGCAAAGTGGTATGGCAAGAAGGATACCAGTTAATTACGTTAGATGTGTCCTCTCTTTATACCTGCATCAGAAACTGTGACGGCATGAAATCGGTAGAGTATTTTCTAGCCAGAGGACCCATTGAGTATATACAGCATAACAATGTTATTGGACATGCTCGTTTTTTGCTTGGAAAACAACTACGTTTTATTAAAAAAACATGTGTTTCAACAGGTGCAGGGTGTTGCCATGGGGGCCAGCTTCTCCCCAAGCTATGCTTGTATGTTTACGGATTGGTGGGAGGAGATGGTCCTGAGGAAGCAATACGAACAAACCTATTGTGGGAAGGTGGTGTCTTGGCTACTATATATTGATGATTTGATCATTGCATGGAATGGCACAGAAACGGAAGCCAGGGATTTCATTGCTCAAATTAATGTAAACAATGTTATGTATTAGCAATAGTAGTGTCACATTCTAGGATGGAAAGGTTACAGTAGTAAATGAAATCCTAACCACTTCCCTATTCCGCTAAGAGACAGCGGGCAACACCTTGCTCCACGTGTCCAGTGTACACCCTCCCCATCTAATTCACAGCATCCCCGACGGGGAGATGTTGTGGTTACGCAGGATTTGCAGCGATAATAAAAACTTGGAAAGACACCAGTCTGATAGTAAGATACGTTTTCCGCAACGGGGATACAACATGAAAACTATAGATGCAGCTATCCATACATCCAGGACCATGGCTAGGGAAGACCTGCTGCATTACAAAGATTATTATCTGAAATCCACTGATGAAAGCCTAATTGTATCCACTGAACCAGTAAGACTCATCCAGACAGGAACAACAGTTGCGCAAAATCATCGAGCGCAACTGCCCTATAGTCAGGGAAGACCCCATTATAGGCAGTTCTCTTCCCAGATTACCTTCGATAACATACAGGAAGTCTGTGTCTGGGTCTATGGCGAATGTGTTTAGGGAAGAGCAGCCCGGAGCATAAGGAAGGGGACGGCTGGCTCACGGAAAGAAAAGTAGTTTTTTTTAATGCTCTAATTGCAAAGCTTGTCTATACGGAAGCAATAGAACATCTTATTTAACCGCTTTCAGTAACAAGCCACAGATGATTAAATACCACCTTACATGTAGAGGGGACTTTGTAGAGTATGTGTTAGATTGCAGCTGTAAGCTGGCATACATTAGAAGCACCAAATTGGCGGCTCACAAGAGGGTTCTACAACATGCTAGGGCAATCATAAACAATTATCCCAATTATCCGGTAGCCTGACACTTTAAAGAACATCATGAGTGCAACCTAAAACATCTCCGGTATTACTTCATAGATACTGTTCCGCCACAAAGGAGAGGGGGAGACCGAGAGGGGAAGCTAAGACGTCTAGAGACTCCCTATGTTCTGGAGCTAGATACAAAGCAGTCAGGGCGACCAAACACGAGTGAGGATCTTTATACATATCTATAAAAAATCCAGCAGAATAAACAGCTTTGTTTAAAACTTGTGTTAAATGCTGTTCTGGGATGATATCTTAGCCATCACTTAGAATACCAAGAGTCTCATGGTCAGGTTTGATAGATTGACAGATAACGATACAGGGTGGATTGAGTTCGGCATGAATCATCAACTTTCAAGTATTATTGGATTTTTACTAATGAATATTCAGTTTTTTTTTATTGGCTGTATTTAATTGACGTGATTTTGGTCTGAAATTTAGCACTTTTTTAATGAAATTTTGATAATGAGGTTTTAAGATGAATGAATTTTATTTATAGGACTATATGTACGTTTTTAATATTTGTTTACATATTTATAGACCTATTTATGATTGTGAGAATCATTTGTCACAGTACTGTAAAACCCCAGGCTTATTTCCCTAAACTCACATGCTGTCATTTGCACATGGTTTTTTAGAGGCCAGAATAGTAAATCAGGAGATAATATACAAACATTGTGCTACTCAGGGCAATAGACATGACATCTTTATTTAGCACTAGCACTTTACACAGTAGACACTGGTGGGGTATCATCTTATTACAATTTAGGCACATTAGGCACTTTGTTATTTAATGACTCGAATTGGTACTTACATAGACTATGATGGAAAGGAAATGAGAACATTGCATTTAAGAAAGAAATTTCAAAAATATGAAAGCAGAAATTAAATGATAAAACAATACAGTTTTTATCACTCAGGATGAAATTGTAAAGATACCATTTTATTTAAAATAAGGTGTCATACCAGTTTATTTGAAAATCCTGTCCACTCAAATATATGATCGTATTGCAACAATGTCAATGGTATGCATTTATGCATGAAACGCATAGTATTTGTTCTATGTTTAGTATCAATTAACTGCACTGGCACTTTGAAATGATGTCACGCAATACAATGCTGTCATGTGATCAAGGCAGGTATCTGCCGAAATGAGTCATGGCAACTTGATGGTGTGCTGAACTAATAAATATCCAGCACCAAACCTGGGTCTACGTTCGATATGCATAGTCCGCATTGGTGCGGTATTTAGCGTCTTGAGGTAGTACTTTATACTTATTGTGACTCTCAGGACAATGCATATATTGTGCACGTGCATCTAGAGCGTGCATTTATATGGGGGCTTTAACTACACAGTATTTCTGCTATATGCTATGAACTAATCATTATTGCCTACGGAATGTACTATTCTAAGATGGCTGCCAAGGCGGTGTTCAACTTTGTATATTTACTTTCTATGTTTATTTTGTTTACTTTGGGGTCGTGTAAAAACGTTATCATTGACTGTTTGTTCTGTGCACTTTTACACGCGAACAAGGCTGTTGCCGAAATGCGTTGTGTGAAATAACTTGGCTTCCACACTGGTGTTCTGCCTTCGTTTTCCTGAGAGCGCACGTTACTTTTATGGTTATTTGGATATTGAATGCGGTGCGCTCCGCCGGCGTGTGCGCCACCCTTCTTGGGTCCCGGCATCCCGGAAAGACCAACCTTTGTTTTTGAACTTTATTGAGGGGTGCGTATTGGACCGGCCGTACCTTAAGGAACGGAATTGTGACAGATTTGTGCTGGAGGCAAAACACACCGAGGTAAGCCTACTCAGACCTTGTCCGTTCCTAGTGAGGGGTGCCGCGGTTACGCATTGGTGCATGCTGGATGCCAGCAGTGAGCAGCAGTAAGTTTGAGGAGAAACTGCAGCGCGGTTGTGTTTTTCCGTACAGTTTGAAATTACTGCATCGCCTCCCACAGCGAATATTTGATTTAAAGCTCTGGCACTACGAGCTTCTGGATTGTTTGGGCAAAAAACAACAAGTGATGGACTGAATGTGGATCAATGTCACACACTCCCCCAGTCAAAAGATCTGGGCCCAAATCCATCGTTTTTTTGCACTCCACACCACCCTGGGTCAGATAATGGCTTTATGCAAATCAGCTCTGACCCTGTTGCCCCGTGGGAACAGTCCAGTCCGAACTACAACAGCCATATCTTTCCCAGACCGGAATCAAGCATCCGAGGACCGGACCGGTTTCGAGGTAACACCTCTCTTCAGCCCGGCTAGCTTGACTCCAAGTGGTGTGGAGTGCCTGGGACCCACGTCTGGGCATCCCCAGCGCACTTAGGGCGGCAATTGCAAAAAACAACAAGTGATGGACTGAATGTGGATCAATGTCACACACTCCCCCAGTCAAAAGATCTGGGCCCAAATCCATCGTTTTTTTGCACTCCACACCACCCTGGGTCAGATAATGGCTTTATGCAAATCAGCTCTGACCCTGTTGCCCCGTGGGAACAGTCCAGTCCGAACTACAACAGCCATATCTTTCCCAGACCGGAATCAAGCATCCGAGGCCCGGACCGGTTTCGAGGTAACACCTCTCTTCAGCCCGGCTAGCTTGACTCCAAGTGGTGTGGAGTGCCTGGGACCCACGTCTGGGCATCCCCAGCGCACTTAGGGCGGCAATTGCAAAAAACAACAAGTGATGGACTGAATGTGGATCAATGTCACACACTCCCCCAGTCAAAAGATCTGGGCCCAAATCCATCGTTTTTTTGCACTCCACACCACCCTGGGTCAGATAATGGCTTTATGCAAATCAGCTCTGACCCTGTTGCCCCGTGGGAACAGTCCAGTCCGAACTACAACAGCCATATCTTTCCCAGACCGGAATCAAGCATCCGAGGACCGGACCGGTTTCGAGGTAACACCTCTCTTCAGCCCGGCTAGCTTGACTCCAAGTGGTGTGGAGTGCCTGGGACCCACGTCTGGGCATCCCCAGCGCACTTAGGGCGGCAATTGCAAAAAACAACAAGTGATGGACTGAATGTGGATCAATGTCACACACTCCCCCAGTCAAAAGATCTGGGCCCAAATCCATCGTTTTTTTGCACTCCACACCACCCTGGGTCAGATAATGGCTTTATGCAAATCAGCTCTGACCCTGTTGCCCCGTGGGAACAGTCCAGTCCGAACTACAACAGCCATATCTTTCCCAGACCGGAATCAAGCATCCGAGGACCGGACCGGTTTCGAGGTAACACCTCTCTTCAGCCCGGCTAGCTTGACTCCAAGTGGTGTGGAGTGCCTGGGACCCACGTCTGGGCATCCCCAGCGCACTTAGGGCGGCAATTGCAAAAAACAACAAGTGATGGACTGAATGTGGATCAATGTCACACACTCCCCCAGTCAAAAGATCTGGGCCCAAATCCATCGTTTTTTTGCACTCCACACCACCCTGGGTCAGATAATGGCTTTATGCAAATCAGCTCTGACCCTGTTGCCCCGTGGGAACAGTCCAGTCCGAACTACAACAGCCATATCTTTCCCAGACCGGAATCAAGCATCCGAGGACCGGACCGGTTTCGAGGTAACACCTCTCTTCAGCCCGGCTAGCTTGACTCCAAGTGGTGTGGAGTGCCTGGGACCCACGTCTGGGCATCCCCAGCGCACTTAGGGCGGCAATTGCAAAAACAACAAGTGATGGACTGAATGTGGATCAATGTCACACACTCCCCCAGTCAAAAGATCTGGGCCCAAATCCATCGTTTTTTTGCACTCCACACCACCCTGGGTCAGATAATGGCTTTATGCAAATCAGCTCTGACCCTGTTGCCCCGTGGGAACAGTCCAGTCCGAACTACAACAGCCATATCTTTCCCAGACCGGAATCAAGCATCCGAGGACCGGACCGGTTTCGAGGTAACACCTCTCTTCAGCCCGGCTAGCTTGACTCCAAGTGGTGTGGAGTGCCTGGGACCCACGTCTGGGCATCCCCAGCGCACTTAGGGCGGCAATTGCAAAAAACAACAAGTGATGGACTGAATGTGGATCAATGTCACACACTCCCCCAGTCAAAAGATCTGGGCCCAAATCCATCGTTTTTTTGCACTCCACACCACCCTGGGTCAGATAATGGCTTTATGCAAATCAGCTCTGACCCTGTTGCCCCGTGGGAACAGTCCAGTCCGAACTACAACAGCCATATCTTTCCCAGACCGGAATCAAGCATCCGAGGACCGGACCGGTTTCGAGGTAACACCTCTCTTCAGCCCGGCTAGCTTGACTCCAAGTGGTGTGGAGTGCCTGGGACCCACGTCTGGGCATCCCCAGCGCACTTAGGGCGGCAATTGCAAAAAACAACAAGTGATGGACTGAATGTGGATCAATGTCACACACTCCCCCAGTCAAAAGATCTGGGCCCAAATCCATCGTTTTTTTGCACTCCACACCACCCTGGGTCAGATAATGGCTTTATGCAAATCAGCTCTGACCCTGTTGCCCCGTGGGAACAGTCCAGTCCGAACAGTTGTCTGGATTGTTTGGGGGCATTGTGTGAACATTTCTCTTCCTCATTTCGCCATAACATTAGAGGAGCCTACGTGTCTCAGTATCTATTAGACTGTACCTGTGTCTATGTTATTGAGTCCGCAGTATATAACAGTTAGAGCAATCCATTAGGACTCTTCACGGACAGCAAATAGAACTTTCCATTGATGGGAAGGGGAAGACAGGGGGTATACACCTGAACACGAGTCCTGGAATTAGCACAGTATGGAGGAGGAAGCAGAGAGAAGAGCAGCTCATCTGACCCTATTCAGTAGGAAACCAGGGACATTGAACAGGCCAGACACAGCAGACAAATCCATTCCCACAACTCAACCCCTGGAAGAAAAAGTCAAGAAATTGGAGAAACTCAAACGTACAGAAACCTCTAAGTGGTGGGAGGCCATATCGCTACAAAATTATATAGACCAGGCAATGGCACAGAGAGGATTAAGAATATTCATCACCCCTGCTTATGAGGTTCCTAATCCGAAAATGCTACAGTAATGGTCTCAACATTTGGCACTCAGTTCAAGGAAGATGATGGAAATATTGATGAAATATGCCTGGCAGGAAAGGGAGGAGATACTTAAACAAATCAATGACATTGTGACTGAGCTGCAACAATTATTGGATAATGAAGCATTGAGCAAGATCCTTAACCCCATGAAAGAACGCCTCACTAAATATGAAGATGAAATTAAGGTGAAAAAGCAGAGGAAGATAAATCGAGAGTATGCGGACTACGAAAGTGGTAGAATTCTTACTTTCAGCAAAAAGTACGATCACTTGTACAATGCTCAAAACTCTAGCATGATGCCAACTGCTGTGAATACTACCAGGGCAGTAACAGACAATTCTACCATCAGCGACACCAAATCGGACATCTCTGGAGGCAATATATCCGGTGAGAATGTAACCCCAAACAAGTCAATTTTTTAGACTAATTTCGGGTCCTACGGAAGGATCGTCTGACTGTGAGAGACAACCCACCCCCGAGAGCATGAGGACGTGGACGAGGAAGGGGCAGAGGACAGGGAATTGTTGAAACAGAAAAAAGAGACTCAAACAACCCTGGCAATACAGGCAGAGGAAGAGGCGCAATGGGAATTCGCAAAACATGCCCCAACAAGAATTACTAATGGATATGGACACAGTAAATAGAACTGTAGTCAACCTTTCTAAGAGACTAATGAGTGATGTAGAGAAAAGGAATATTTGCCTTGGTTTCTCCTTTTGGCCCTCTTCATCATCCAATTATACTGACACCAGAATTGACCTTTTTAAGTATGTGAGGAAACTCTAACTTAAAAAATGGCATAAGCCTAAGAGACTAGGACAAAACCAGACAAGAAGGAACAGCAACAGCATGCCTAACAATCTTACGATTAGTGATGTAGACACTCTTATCACCATGGTAGAATTGGAACAAAACTGCGAGAGTAGGGATGAACAGATCAATGCTACACAGGTTCTTGACAACATGGTAGTAGATCAGGGAGCTGCGGCATGCATGAAGTTTAGGACCAAATCCACATTTGTACCCCTTCTCCCACACGATAACATCGACACGTTCCACAATTGTGCCATTAAGTCACTAATGGATCTTAGGCTCAAGAATAAAAAAACACCCAGAGGTATTCATAATGATCTCTTTTCACCCAGCGACAAGCACTTAAAGCATTAACTGATGACACCAACATTGTCACCCGCCCTGCGGATAAGGGGGTCATTTCGTAATGCTCAACAAAGATGATTACATCAACGAGGCCTTACTTCAAATTTTACATACATGTCACGTATGACATTTACAATCAGAGCATTATTGACATATGGGACAAACTGGTTACCAGGAGGGACAAGGGTCTCCTAGAGTGGGAAGAAATTTGTTATTTGAAGAAATATCATCGCAAACTTCCCATACTTTACCTCCTACCCAAACTGCTTAAGAATAGCACTAGACCACCTGGACACCCCATGGTTTCATCGATTGGGAGCGTGAGTGAACATATTTCTAAATATGTTGATCATTTCCTGAGAGATTTTGTGACACAACTACCTAGCTACTTAAGGGACACAAAGGATTTTCTCTGTAGAATTGAGAATCTGGTGTGGAATCCTGACTATCTCTTAATTGTCCTGGATGTGCACTTTCTATACATGATAATAGACAATCAATAAGGTCTCGAAGCAAGTGAACACTTTTTGAAGCACAGGCCTCTTAGATATCGTGAACAGTGTCGGATGATCACAGAGATGACCGAATTTTGCCTGAAGAATAACATTTTTGCTTTTAATTGCACCCTCTATAGGCAGGTTAATGGTACTGCTATGGGTTCTTGTTTTGCTCCTAGTTTTGCCAATCTTTTTATGCGCTATTGGGAGAAAAAAATCTTTGAGAGCACTACCCTCAAAGAGGATCCCCAGAAAATCATCATGTGGCTGCGTACATAAATGACTTGTTCATCATCTGGAGGGGCTCTAAGGGGAAGGCTGAGGATTTCATTGGCAAACTGAACACCAATAGATAAAACATCCTACTTACTGGGAGCATTAATGCCAATAGAATGGATTACCTTGATGTTTGTCTGGAAATCAAAGAGGGCAAGGTGTGCACTTCTCTCTTTCGGAAGGCTATGGCGGGGAACAGTGTCCTACATGCCCTCAGCAGCCACCTAGAAGCACTCAAATGGAGTATACCCTAAGGTGAGCTGCTGAGGGCCGAAAGGAATTGCAACAACGTGAAGGCATATACGGAAGCGAGAGATAACATCGGATAGGTTTCGCACAAGGGGCTACCCTACCTGGGTCCTAAAAAAAGCTAAGGATCGAGCAGAAGGGATAGACATAACACACTATGTGATAAACCCGTTGTTGATGAGAATGAGGACAGTGAATGCATTCAGATGATTCATATTTACAACTCATTGACACACAAAATTGAACGCATATTTGCAAGACCCTGGGTTATTTTGAAAACTGACAGTGTCCTAGGGGCATATATAGCGGAGAGACCCACTATTACATACAGAAGAGACAAATATACAGGATATTGTAGTGAGGAATGACATCACCAACTATCCCACTACCGCCAGCCATGGCCATACAGGATTTAATCCCTGTGGCCATTCTAAGGCGTGCAGACAGTAATTTCAGAGGAGCTTTGGAGTACTGGGGGATATCCAAAAGAATTGAATCACAATTCCTGACTTGTAGTACTAGCTTTGTAGTTTACGCCATTGAATGCACATGCAAATTGTGGTACATTGGTAGTACCATGTGTTCAGCTAAGAAAAGGGTCCTAGAACATCTTAGAGCCATCACTAACTATGACCCAAAGTACCCAGTCGCTCGTCATTTCTATGACAAACATTTTTCCAATGTATCTGATTTCAGTTTCTTGATTCTGGAACACATCCCCAAGAATCCGAGGGGTGGGGATAGGGTACTCACTCTCAGACAGTGGGCCATCAAGATACATAATAGATTTCCAAACCAAAAGCCCGGGAGGGTTGAATATGGATTAAGAATTGTCCATTCACTTAAGAGCAGGATCGTAGTTATTTATGTGTGATTTGTTGTTACAATGCAGTGTGTGCAGGTGTTCAGATATGGCTGTGTCTGCTACCCGTAGATTTTTTAACCTTTGAGGAATCTTTTCTTCTACCCATTATGGATGTGCTTTAGAAATTGTTTAATTTGCTTCATGTAATAGAGCGGACTGTAATTATATGTTACAGGTTTTTAACTATATTTCTTCTTGTTTCTTCATGTTTCCCCTGCAGAAAAAAGGAAGGGGCCTCTTCATATGTACTCACTTGCAAAGGGCATCCTACCCTTTTCCTCCTACCTTCGTGCACATCTGTCGCATCGTATTGTTCTAGTATATTCACTCACCGACAGTCCACTGGTAGGTGGCTCATTGCCTTGATTAATGCCGCCTAGTGTATATGGGCACTTGCCCGGTACTGCTTTCTCTATGCCCGTGTTCTATGTACATGTTGACAGTTGCATTTCAGGTACTATACTTTGAACTTCGATGTGCACCGTAGTAGGCACACCCACTTGCGCAGTCAGTTCTATTGCGCCCTCATGTGGGAACTTTTTAGGTTTGGTTGGGCACTGGCCCACCAGCTACGTGCATTCATTTACCAGATGGCTTTTAAAAAGCGTTACGGTACCTTTATTTTGCATAGCAATTTGTACAGGTGTACTTTACACTGTACTGTATATTTCTCAGGGCTATGCTATACACAACTATATATTTGTCATAGCTATGCATAGTCCGCATTGGTGGCGTATTGAGCATCCTGGGGTAGCACTTTATACTTGTTGTGACTCTCAGGAAAATGCATATATTGTGCACGCGCATCTATAGCGTGTATTTATATGGGGGCTTTTATTACACACTATTTCTGCTAAGTGTTATGAACTAACCATTATTGCCTACGGAATTTACTATTCTAAGATGGCCGCCACGATTGTGTTAGACTTTGTATATAGTCCTATGTTTATTTTGTTTACTTTGTGGTCGTGTCAAAAACTTTATCAATGATGGTTTGTTCTGTGCACTTTTACACGTGAACATGGCTGTTGCCGAAACGCGTTGTGTGAAATAAACTTGGACTTCCACATGGGAGTTCTGCCTTCGTTTTCCTGAGAGCGCACGTTACTACTATTGTTATTTGGATATTGAATGCTGGCGCGCTCTGCCGGTGTGCGCACAACCTTTCTTGGGTCCCAGCATCCTGGGAGGGGGAGAGGGAGATATAGAGAGAGATATAGAGATATAGACAGGAAGATATAGAGAGCAAGATATAGAGAGCAAGATATAGAGATATAGAGAGGGAGATATAGAGATATAGAGAGGAAGATATAGAGAGGAAGATATAGAGAGGAAGATATAGAGAGATATAGAGAGGAAGATATAGAGAGATATAGAGAGGAAGATATAGAGAGATATAGAGAGGAAGATATAGAGAGATATAGAGAGGAAGATATAGAGAGATATAGAGAGGAAGATCAAGAGAGAGACACAGAGACCGAGAGAGACCGAGAGAGACCGAGAGAGACCGATAGATAGATAGAGATCTATATATATCTATATCTATATCTCTCTCTCTATATATATATATATTTATATATATATATATATATATATATATATATAGAGAGAGAGAGAGATAGATATAGAGAGAGATATAGAGAGATAGAGATATATAGAGATAGATTTATTGTTATACAGGTTGTGCAATAATTAAATGTATAATAATGAATATTTTAATCATTGATTCTATGTGATTTATTGACTCTGAATGAATGCTTATTTAAGATATATGTATCTTTAATTGTAAATACATTGTACTTTTGCAGTCTGTAAGATGGCGCTCACCGATGTCTGATGCTGAGCAGTCCTACCTCTTTATCCCTTACTCTTTTACGTGTTGGGTCCCTTTAAAAATAAACTTCCGTGTTTCACTGCTGTGAACACATTGAGAAAGGGGTTTCCCGAAACAAGTCTGTGTGAAGCGTTAATTGTGAAATAAATCGAGTCTTGTGAGTAAACCACCCCGCGAGTGCCGCTTCCTTCCTTCCCGGCTGGGAGAGGGGGGGCTTTGGAGCAACAATATTTCGTACGGAGCACCACCATCATTGCGGCACCCGCCATTGAATGCACTGCTGTTTTGGTGCAACACGGAGCGTTGAGAGGAAAATACAGCAGTAGCACCGCCCGAACCTTGGAAGAAGAATCGCCCCCGCATAGCAAAAGCTGCATTGAAACCTGATTTCCCGGGAAACGGCAGAGGAGTGTCTGGTTGCCGTGATAGCCAGGTAAGCAGCGCATGCTTGAGTGTTTGAAAACGACAAGCGGGACGACATACGTAAAGATTCAGGGCGAGGCGAAGGGGTGGTTTCGCAAGTGAAGATTTATACAGATACCGGGCTCAGTATCCAAGCAGAAACATTCCAAAAAATGTTCAGTGACGCAGCACGTGAGGAAGCGGCTTTAGGGATGTTCAAGAAGAAAAAAAGAGTGAAGCTGCACCAAACGGCAATTTAGCCAATAGAAAGACCTCTGGCACCCTTGCAGCAAAATATCAAAAACTTGAAAGATTACACGAGAGAGAGGTCCGGAAGTGGTGGGAGGCGACCCCTCTCCAAAATTACATTGAAGTGGAGAGGGTCCCTTGTGGGCTGCGGGTATACACCATTCCCGCATATGAGAACCCAGACCCACAACTTCTGGAGGAATGGAAGATCCACACGGCTTCCTTTTGTAAAGGGAGTCTGCAGCTATTGGTCAGGTTCGCTTGGAGCGATAGAGCCAAAGTACTCGAAGAAATCAAAACTTTAAAAGAAGAGTTGGAAAAGAACCCGGACAAAAAGCAACACTAGGATATCAAGGAAGAAATGAAAAAAAGATTACAAAAATATTAATAAAAAATCCGGCGAAGGAAGAAAAATTTGATAGAGACGAGAGAGACTATTCTATGGGCCGCATTTTGACTTTGGCCAGAAAATTTGACGCGAAAAAATCGGAATCCACCTAAGCCCTCTGAAAGATTTGAGACATCAGAATGGGATTTAACAGCATCAGAGCACTCAGGGGATGACGTGGCTGGACCATCAAGGCCCCCTAAGAAAACCCTTTTTCACGAGGAATTCAATCAGATCAGATCAACATGGCTACGGGGAGGCAAAACCAAACCCCGGAACAAAATACAGGAGAACATGGAGGGGAGGAAGGAAGAGGAAGGGGCAGAGGCGGAGGTCAAAATCAATCGGCTACAACAAAGAAGAAGAGAGGGGGAAGGTGGTGAACGAAGCAGACAATTTGACAATAGTAAATTTGACGGACAGGAAATTAACACCCGACGAGGAGTCCGTATTGAAACTAGGATTCTCATTTTGTCCACCGACCAACTTAGAATACACCCAAACAAGAATAGATCTTTTTAAGTTTGTCAGAAAATTAAAACTGCACAAGTACTACAAATTGAAACCTACAAAGAGACCAGACTCCTACAAGACACCATAAGGGACACTGACATCATACAACTTGATGATCTGACAACATTGGAAGCCCTAGAGGAGATCAGGACCGAGACTTGTATGGAGAGACAAGACCTGGACACAGAGAAGCAGAAATTTGGGAATAGGACAGGAGGCTCCAAGAACTAACTTCAAACCTATTTCCCAATTCCTTCCCCAGACACCACAAGATGCCATTGATATCTTCAGTGACGCCATGTTGAAAGATCTGGGCGAATTCCGGTGTAAAGACACACGTAAATGGACTAGACGCACACTCACCAAAGGACAATCGCTGGCCTTAAAAAAACTACAGGAGGAACCGAACAATTTTGAAACCCTCCGATAAAGGCGGCAACGTTGTGCTGCTGACTAGGGAGCAATATGTGGGTGAGGCAATGAAACAACATCACTATGAACGTACAACTCAGAAAAAATACCAAGAAAGTATCGAGGAATATGGCAAATTGATCCTCAAATGGCATAAGAAAAAGATGTTGGACACTGATGAGTTTTATTCTTAAGATCAAATCATCCTATTGTACCAACGTTTTATCAGTTGCCCAAAATTCACAAGGATGCCAAGACACCACCGGGACGACCCATAGTATCGTCTATGGGCAGTCTCACTGAGAACCTGTCAATTTTTATTGATCATTTTCTATTCGAAGCTGTAGCTACTCTCAAATCCTATATCAGGGATACTAAGGATTTCATCATGAAGTTGGAGAAATTGAAATGGAACAATTCATACACCTTAATTGTGATGGACATTACGAGTCTCTACACATGCATTGAACATACTCAGGGTTTAAGGGCAGTTGAGTACTTTATGAAGAAAAGACCGTTGAAATTTGCCGGGCATAGTACCATGCTCCTTGAAATGACTGAGTTTTGTTTATTAAACAAAATTTTTCTATTTGAAGGCAATATGTACAGACAGGTCTCCGAGTCCGCGATGGGCACCTGCTTGCCCCCAGCTACGCGAATTTATTCGTAGGCTGGTGGGAGGAGCAGGTGGCCTGGTCCGACGGTAACCAATCATGGTCCAACCACATAGTCTCCTGGCACAGGTATATAGATGACCTTTTCATGGTTTGGGAGGGTTCATCGGAAAGTGCCAGGGACTATATTAAACATCTGAATGACAACAACTTAAATCTCCGCTTCACGGGCGAGGTTAGCTCAGTGGCAGTGAGCTACCTCGACCTGAGAATAGAGATTAAGGGGAACGAGGTAAGTACATCACTGTATAGAAAACCTACCGCTGGTAACAGCACATTACATGCTGACAGCGGACATCCAGTTTCCCTGAAGAAAAGTATCCCTTATGGGGAACTGTTGCGCCTTAAGCGCAACTGTTCCCAAGATCAGGATTTCATGAGATGCGCTGGGGGAAGTATTGAGAGATTTAAATCGAGGGGATACAATAGTGCCCTTCTAACCAGGACTCTCAACAAAGTGTCTAAAATCCCACGTCATCAACTATTGACTAATGCCAGAGATGTAGCAAAACAAAGCAAGGATGAAGGAAAGTTCCGTTTAATTACATCATTTTCCGAGGATGCCAGTTTTTTGAAAAATATTCTCAAGAAGAACTGGCATGTTCTGAAAACCGATCCTATCATTGGACAAGACATTCCCCCAGGCCCTCTAGTTACTTTTAAGAAGGCTAGATCCATTAAGGACCTATTGGTACAAAGTCATCTTGACATCCCCAAAAAGAAAGATCAAACCTTGAAAGACATGAGAGGATTCTTCCCGTGTGGGAAGTGTAAGGCTTGTGCTTTCAGTAAGAGGGTGTTAGGCTACGAGGTGCCAGGATTGCAAGAGTGCAAGAAAATATCTAAATTCATCACCTGTCAAACTACATACGTTGTCTACTGCTTGATCTGTCCGTGCAATCTCAAATACATCGGGAGCACGGTAAAGGGTGTCAAGCTAAGAATCTTGGAACATATGCAGGCCATATCAAATAAGGATATTAAAATCACCAGTAGCCAGGCATTATGCTATAAAACATAATAGCGACAGAGATGCCTTGCAATACTTTGGCATTGATCATGTGCCTGACCATGAGAGAGGGGGTTACAGATTGACCACACTTAGACATCTGGAATCGAGATTCATAATTGATCTCCAGACAAAGACCCCCAAAGGCCTTAACAGTGGGGAGGAACTTGCCGTGCATTTGGGAAAATGAACCTTGCATTTTTCTTTCTTCTTGACCATACTGCATAATGTTTTCCCCTTTTAGCTGCTAACTATTTTCATGACTAAGGGACGAGCCGATAGATGGCTGAATTAGGAGGTACACCTGGCGGCTCATGTTGGAGCCGCCTATGCCGATCCACGGCAAGAATTATTGTTATACAGGTTGTGCAATAATTAATCAAATGTATAATCATGAATATTTTAATCATTGATTCTATGTGATTTATTGACTTTGAATGAATGCTTATTTAAGATATATTTATCTTTAATTGTAAATACATTGTACTTTTGCACTCTGTAAGATGGCGCTCACCGATGTCTGTTGGTGAGCAGTCCTACCTCTTTATCCCTTACACTTTTACGTGTTGGGTCCCTTTGAAAATAAGCTTCCGTGTTTCACTGCTGTGAACACATTGAGAAAGGGGTTTCCCGAAACGCGTCTGTGTGAAGCGTTAATTGTGAAATAAATCGAGTCTTGTGAGGGAGCCATGGTACTGATGGTAGCACACAGGTGTCAAAAGTGTTGCAGATACAGGATGTTGAGAGCCTGGCAAGCGCGTTGGAACTGTGTGGTGACGATGTGAGTGGCATGAATGACTCGGAAATACTAGACAGGATGGGCTTGTATCTAGGAGGTAGAAATGCGACAAGCCATAGACCCAAATCTACCTTTAATCCGATTACACCGCATGACAATCTAGAAACATTTCATGATGTAGTCACCAGAGACCTTCTCTCTCTTTGGGAGACCAGTAAGAACAGGCATGCCCACAACCTCTCCACTGACCAGCGTAATGCCCTCGGCACGCTCAATGCCGACCCCTGCTGTATAGTTAAGCCATCAGACAAAGGTGGAAATGTTGTTTTGTGGGATGTCAATCTGTACAAACAGGAGGCCCATAGACAATTAGAACGGTCAGGAGATTACAGGAAATCTAACAGAGATGAGTATACAGCTAGCATTACCAGGTATCATGAAAAACTCAAGGGTTGGAGAGAAAGGGATTTACTAGCAGAGTCAGAGTTTAAGTTCCTGTGTGTAAACCAGCCAGTCTCACCCTGTTTCTACATGCTCCCAAAGTTCCACAAGGACGAGAAAAACCCTCCAGGTAGGCCCATTGTATCTGCAAATGGCAGTCTCCTGGAAAGCACCTCTATTTTTCTTGACACCTTTCTTTTCCCATATGTCCTCAACCTCCCTTCTTACTGTAGGGACAGTACTGATTTTATCTCCAAGATGGAGGGCATAAGATGGGAGGAAAACTTCTGGTTGGTGATAGTAGACGTGGTTTCACTCTACACATGTATCAAACACAGGGATGGTTTGAATGCATGCAGACATTTCCTGAGAGATAGGTCTATTTTCTACCTGCAACAAACTGAAATGCTTCTTGAGATGTTGGAGTTTTGCTTAACGAACAATTTCTTCATATTTGACAATACGTGGTATAAACAAGAGGTGGGAACTGCGATGGGAAGTTGCTTTGCTCCTAGTTTTGCCTGTATGCTGATGGGGTGGTGGGAGGAACAGATTCTTTGGGCTGAATACAACACCAACCTGACAAGCCATATTGCCTTTTACACCAGGTATATAGATGACATCTTTCTGATCTGGGATGGCTCCAAAACTGACTTGATTAAATTCCTTGCCAGTATAAGCAGAAATAAGATCAATCTTAAATTCACCAACAAGGTTAACCAGACAGAAATGGATTTTCTAGATGTTAAGGTTAGAGTGGTGCAAGGAACTATAGAAACCAGCCTATACAGAAAACCCACCTCAGGTAACAGCATCCTCCACGCTAAGAGCCACCACCCTAGCAACCTTAAGGACAGCATCCCGTATGGAGAGTACTTAAGGGCTAAGCGTAATTGCAGCTCAGTAGCCGCATTTTTGAAAGAACAGTCGAATATGACTAAGAGATTTAGAGACAGGGGGTATTCAGACCAAGTACTCCTAGTGGCGAGAGAAAAAGCAAGAGCCAGAAGCAGGGAAACCCTTTTGACCCAGAAGAA